>NW_027315779.1:31133737-31733737 GCF_026437365.1 Eucyclogobius newberryi
TCCAGTACCTTGGAATAGACCTTACCTGGGAGGCTGAGGAGTGTGATCCCTCTGTAGTTGGAACACACCCTCCGGTCCCCCTTCTTGAACAGAGGGACCACCACCCTGGTCTGCCAGTCCAGAGGCACGGTCCCCGAACGCCACGCGATGTTGCAGAGACGTGTCAACCAAGACAGTCCTACAACATCCAGATACTTTAGGTACTCAGGGCGGATCTCATCCACCCCCGGAGCCCTGCCACTGAGGAGTTTGCGAACAACCTCAGTGACTTCAGCTTGGGTGATGGATGAGCCAGCCTCCGAGTCCCCGGTCTCTACTTCCTCTTCGGAAGACGTGACTGAGGGATTAAGGAGATCCTCAAAGTATTCCTTCCACCATCCGACGACATCCCCAGTCGAGGTCAGCAGGCCTCCACCCGCACCGTAAACGGTGTTGGTGAGACACTGCTTCCCCCTCCTGAGGCGCCGGACGGTTTGCCAGAATTTCTTTGGTGCCGACCGATAGTCCTCCTCCATGGCCTCCCCGAACTCCTCCCAGGCCCGGGTTTTTGCCTCTGCGACAGCACGAGCCGCGGCTCGCTTGGCCTGCCGATACCCGTCGATGACCTCCGGAGACCTACAAGCCAGAGTGGCCTGATAGGCCTCCTTCTTCAGTCTGACGGCATCCCTTACTTCCGGTGTCCACCACCGGGTTTGGGGGTTGCCGCCACGACAGGCACCGGAGACCTTGCGACCACAGCTCCGAGCAGCCGCATCAACAATGGAGGCGGAGAACATGGTCCACTCGGACTCAATGTCCCCAGCCTCCCCCGGGACATGGGAGAAGCTCTCCCGGAGGTAAGAGTTGAATACCCTACTGACAGAGGGCTCCACTAGACGTTCCCAACAGACCCTCACAATGCGCTTGGGTCTGGCAAGTCTGTCCGGCTTCCTCCTCCGCCAGCGGATCCAACTCACCACCAGGTGGTGATCGGTTGACAACTCTGCCCCTCTCTTCACCCGAGTGTCCAAGACACGCGGCCGGAGGTCTGATGACACAACAACAAAGTCGATCATTGACCTCCGGCCTAGGGTGTCCTGGTGCCATGTGCACTGATGGACACCCTTGTGCTTGAACATGGTGTTCGTTATGCACAGAAGTCCAATAACTGAACACCACTCGGGTTCAGATCGGGGAAGCCGTTCTTCCCGATCACCCCTCTCCAGGTGTCACTGTCATTGCCCACGTGGGCGTTGAAGTCCCCCAGTAGAACAACGGAGTCCCCGGTCGGTGCACTGTCCAGTACCCCTCCCAAGGACTCCAAGAAGGCCGGGTACTCTGCACTGATGTTCGGCACGTAGGCCGCCACAACAGTGAGAGACCTGTCCCCCACCCGAAGGCGAAGGGACGCGACCCTCTCGTTCACTGGGGTAAACTCCAACACGTGGTGGCTGAGCTGAGGGGCTATAAGCAAGCCCACACCAGCCCGCCGCCTCTCCCCGCGGGCAACACCAGAAAAGTGGAGCGTCCAGCCCCTCTCGAGGAGATGGGTTCTCATGTATTTATATTTTTGTTAATTATTTATGTCATTGACCAGGTCAAATATATTCACCAGTTTTGATAATGATGGGCAATCCAAGTAATACTATGGGCAAATATTGATATCAATGCCAACAAGCTTTGTGAAAAGTAAATATCTGTGCAGAACACATCAAATATAAATAATATAAAAACAAAAGTTAAACAAAAGTGTTATTTTTTTTTATTTCCGATACCTTGGTCAGTATTTTTTTATATACCGATATTTATTAGCATCCGACCATCACTAGTTTTAGACAAAAACGACAACTCCTCTAGACATAAAATCATGTGTAAAGTGTGTACCCTAATGACCGACTAAATCAAACTAATACTTTTGAGTTGCAGTGTCAAATTACGAAAAAGTACATAAAACACCCTACCCTCAATCCAGGTCTTGACGCAAGACTCCACGATACAGAGTATGCTGGACCACAGTTATCGGTAACCCATATCCTTTTATTCACATTTATCAGTCACCCATAGTCTTATATTCACATTTATCAGTAGCCCATATTCTTATTATCCGTATCTATAGCGGAGGGCCGGCCCGCAATCATTGGTGTGCAAAAATAATAATTAAAAATAATTAAATATCAAATAAAATAGAACTTTTCTGTCAAATATATTGAATATATTATTTAATTCATTTCACGTCATATTTATTAAGGATACAAGTGCAGACAGATGTCTAAGGGCATGTCATGACATGTCATTCTATCTATGCCATAGATATAATGGTATGACATTTTCCCATTACAATTGCAAAACCTTATTATGCTGGGCTAAAAACTTTGTTTCAAAAAAATGAAACTGTTTAGGATTTTGTGTGAGCTATATTGCAGTTGTGTGTCATAGTAATCTTTTAGAAAATAGTTTTACTTTCAAAATGGATACATTTTCCTCTAAAAGCAATCTTTTAACATCAAAACTCTCTAACTTTGGTTATGTGCTCTTTCATTCATTTGACGCTGCAGCTCAAAAGTCCCATGCTGAACAGCTAACTGGGCTAAAAATGTTATTCCACCTAAGCCCCTGGTTCAAATATGTGACTCGCCGCAGTCACATATTTGCGTATTTGCGCAGACGGAACAGAGCAACAGAGCTTTTAATTTTTTTTTTTTTTGAATGAGTGATTTTAATTTTTTTTGCAGAATGTGCAAGTTGAAGTCACTAAGGAGCCACTCCGTGTTTCAGATAACACTATTGGTTGTCTTAAAAGTATACATTAAGATGTTAAAGATGGGTAGTTTTCGGGTGTTTTTTCGTGCTCCGCTCGGGGTTGTTTTACTTCCTGCTTTCGAAGAGTGCAGACGCTTTGCTTGCGCGCTCCAGCTTGCTATCGCTGCTTTCCTTATTTATTTTGCTTTTTAATCTGTTTTTTTCTTCCAAACATTTTTTCTTATGATTTTTTCAACTAAATTTTAAGAACATTTTCCCAGTTTTAACGACATATCTGACGCCAGCGACATGTCCGGGAGAAGAAGGGAGAAAGACCGTGAACGCTGTCGGAAATATCAACAAGAAATTAATGAGCTGAAAACACGGATATGTTTATGTTTTGGAATCTGAAAAAGTTCTTCACTATACCATTCCTGTTTCAACCGATGGTAAGAAGAGCACAATTTTTACAAGAAAACTGCTACTTTCAACCTAAACCGCAGTGACTCTGTGACGTTTCCAAAACTGTCTCAAAACCAGTGTCTTGGATCCAACTTGGAGCTAAGCCTAAACAATACAAAGCTAACGTAAAGTCACCTAAAATACAGCCAACAAACAGATTTTTACCACTTTCAAAGATGGATTTAAAGGAAAAAAGGAAAAATGACGCAGCCAAAATACAGCAAGGAGGATCTGTGCCAAGCGTCAAGGTCACTCAGACACAGACATTCCTTATCGGAGACGGTGTGATAAGTCACATGACGCATGAAAAGATAAACACACATTCTTTTCCTAGCGCCACTGTTTCTGAGATAACGTCACTCCTTCCAAACATCCTCTTCCAAACATCGACAGGAAGATAAACAAGTTTAGCCGGCTTCTTCAGCTGAACACATGGCTGTCCAAAAAGTGTGCTCCTAGAGGACTACATTACATTGAGAATTTCTATCTATTCTGGAAACGAGAGGACCTGTTTAAGAGAAATGGCCCCCACCTATGCAGAGGTGGAGTGAGGGTGCTGACAGAGAACCTGCTCCACGCTCTGAGGCATTGGACTGGGCCTGGACAGGTCCCTGAGCAGATAGTTAGAGAACAGAGGAAAAAGCAAACAAATCCTGCTCCATCAGCCAGAGACCGAGCCAATGTTTCAACATCAAAAGCACCACAACCTCAGCCTCCACCAAAGGATTCATCAGCAGCCGCTCCACCACCACCACCACCACCACCACCAGAAAAGGATTCAGCTCCAGCTGTTCCACATTCACCTCCACCGCCTCTAGCGAAGGACTCATCAGCAACAGCACCACCGCAATCTTCAAAGGCCTCAGACCCATCTGTGACAGGCTCGACAACATCCCTGTCATCGCCCCTGCCTTCAGACCAGCCCTGGATTCCCCCTGCAACATCTACTCCCACTACAGACTCCTCATTCTCCTTCTCATCTCCACCCTCACCCATTGGCCTTCCCAGCCATTTTGAAAGTCTGATCAAATCAGGCATTAAGATGGCTCCACTCACGCCCAATATAGCAAGATCAAGAGTACTTATCAACTCTTCCCTGCACAAGCCGACTACACCAACAAAAGCCCCACCACCTATCCCCCCTCGTTTTTCACCTGGTTCCCATAGCCAGGATGCACTGGGTCTCAGCGTTGCCAGGACTTATTGTCATATTAAAAATCAAACCAACCCGGGGCCCTATGTAAAAATACCCCCCCCAGTGCTATTTCTGTAGTCACATCACACAGATGGAAAAACAAAATGTGAGTCAGGCGGCCCAATCTGAGAAATTTGATTCATATTCCCTGTGAAAAGATAAAGCACTGTCACACCGAAACTAGTCTGAAACTTGCTGTGCTAAATGTCAGATCCTTATGTAACAAATCACTCTTAATTAATAATTTGATTTCTTTTTATAATCTTGATTTTATGTTTTTAACTGAAACATGGCTTGACAAAAACAAAGGAAATGTAGTTCTGATAGAATCTGCTCCACCTAACTTTAAAGGTTGAATGGACGATTTTTTGGGCCCAAATCTTAGTCTCATTTCCTCGTGGCAATTAGTCCTGCCACGTATCAATCATAAAACGCACCTGGTGCGTGTGGCTCGTCCCCCGAGAGCAGCACGGTTCCGCGTGTCTAAGCGCATTGATCTATCATAATATAGTTCCCTCAGTGTACGGGACAAAATTAGGACAGAGAAAGACAGTTCGAGCTGACTCAGAAGAAGACGGAAATCTACGGGAGACGAGAGATGCGATGCGATCCGTCGCACTAATAAACAAACGCACGTGTGTGTTGTATCAGTCCGCACAGGGGAGAGCGCATGCATTGATGATTTTACTGAGATGCTTTCAGTCGTATGCACAGACTTTGATGGTTTGGTCATTACAGGTGGTTTCAATGTGCATGTTGATAATATTTGTGACAGAAACGCTAAAGAGCTTGATGCTGTCCTTGAAACTTTCAGTCTTACTCAGCATGTGAGAGGCCCCACCCAAAGCAGAGGGCACACTCTAGATCTCATAATTACAAAGGAGGTAAATATTTCAAATGTCAATGTGGTCGATGCTGCTCTGTCTGATCATTTCTGTGTCTTCTTTGACTTTTCTGTTTTTCCCAAACCACCAGCTGGTCCTGCAGTTGTTCAGAGGAGACACATAAATGATGGCCCAGGTGCACTGTTTATGGAAATGATAAACTTTGAAAATGTCTCATGTTCTAATGTAAATGATTTGTTGAACTCTGTTACATCTAGTGTTTTGAATGTTCTGGACACCATTGCCCCTATGAAGGCTAAAATGGTTAAAAATAAGCAGAAGGCGCCGTGGAGAAATTATGATTCGGTCAAGGCACAGAAAAGGGAGTGCCGCCGGGCCGAACGGAAATGGCGCAAGTCAAAGCTCCAGGTTCAAAAAGAGATTTACAAAGAGAAGCTGAACATGTACAACCTCATTTTATGTAGAACTAGGGAAAGATATTTCTCTGAAATAATTGGAAGCTGCAGTAACATCTCGCGTGTCCTGTTTGCCACAGTAAACAGATTAACTAACCCTCCAGCTCAGCTGCCGTTAGAACTCATTTCCACATCCAAGTGTAATGAGTTTGCATTATTCTTTAATGACAAAGTTCAGGGGATTAAAAATGCTATAAATCCCACAATGCAACAAATTGCCCTTAAACCACCCAGACACTTAGAGCTGACTCACCTGTAACTGACAAAACTGTCCATGAGATCATCATCAGTCTGAGTTCATCTACATGCTGCCTCGATGTGTTACCCACCAGATTTCTAAAGTCTGTGCTGAACAGTTTATTAGCACAACTCACTCACATAGTTAACACGTCGCTTCAATCTGGAACATTCCCAATGTCTTTGAAAACTGTGGTCATAAAGCCTCTCCTAAAGAAGAGCAGTCTTGATGCCGCAGTACTGAGTAATTACCGGCCCATCTCTAATCTGCCATTTTGGGGCAAAGTCCTTGAAAAGGTTGTTTACCAACAGCTCACAGATTTCCTCTTAATAAACAACTAATTTGAGGTTTTTCAGTCAGGTTTTAGACCTCATCACAGCACTGAGACTGCTCTTGTCAAGGTGATAAATGACATCCGCCTGAACACTGACACGGACAAAGCCTCAGTCCTAATTCTGTTAGATCTGAGTGCTGCTTTGGACACTGTCGATCATAGGATCCTCTTACAGAGACTAAAGGACTAGTTGGGCATCAATGGCACTGCTCTAAACTGATTAAGGTCCTATCTGGAAGACAGGAAGTACTTTGTTGAAATTGGTAGCTGTGTCTCAGACCACATGACCCTGACCTGTGGAGTGCCCCAAGGGCCAGTCCTGGGTCCCCTTCTGTTCAACCTCTACATGCTGCCGTTGGGTCAGTTGATACGCAGTGAAAATGTGTCCTATCACAATTATGCAGACGACATTCAGATCTATGTTTCACTGTCGGAAGGTGACTATGGACCAGTAGATTCACTGCATCCAACAGATCAGTGTGTGGATGCAAAACAACTTTCTCCAGTTGAACTCAGACAAGACTTAAATAATCGTTTTTGGCCCACAGAAACAAAGAGAAAGTGTTAGCGGTCACCTCCAGAGTCTTGCTCTGAAACCTACAAATCAAGTTAGAAATCTGGGGGTAATAATGGACTCAGACTTGAACTTTAACAGCCACATAAAATCAATAACATCAGCAGCTTTTTACCATCTAAAAAAACATTGCCAAAATCAAAAATATAGTGTCTAAACCAGATTTAGAGAGACTTATCCATGCGTTTGTCTCCAGCAGATTAGAGTATTGTAACGGCCTGCTCACTGGCCTCTCCAAACGAGCTGTAAAACAGCTGCAGTACATCCAGAACGCTGCTGCTCGGGTCCTGACTAGAACCACAAAGTACGATCACATTAGTCCTGTTCTCAGGTCTCTGCACTGGCTCCCTGTGGTTCAAAGAATATACTTTAAAGCAGCTCTGCTTGTGTACAAGTCTCTCCATGGCCTAGCACCAAAGAACATCTTGGACATGTCAGTGCCATATGAACCATCAGGACCTCAGGGACCGGCCTGCTGCAGGTTCCCAGAGTCAGGACTAAACATGGGGAATCTGCTTTTCAGCTTTATGCAGCTAAAATCTGGAACAGTCTTCCTGAAGATGTGAGACAGGCTTCTACTCTACAATTTTCAAATCTAAGCTAAAAACAGTTTTGTTTAGCTGCGCATATGACTGAAAGGATTTTTCTTTGCACTCTTCTCTTTTATGTTTGGCCTCGAAAACACGTTAGACGTGTAAAAGTACGTACAATCAGTTGGACTGTTTTAAAAAGGAGTTGGACTCCGAAAACACGTTACCCTTTGTGGCTCGGTGTTTTTTTTTGTTTTTTTTTTTTTTAAATTTAGTTAATTTTATTGTATTTCTGTTTCTGTAATTTCTTTGTGATTTTATTGCATTTTTCCTGCTGTGTGAAGCATTGTGAATTGCCCTGTGTATGAAATGTGCTCTACAAATAAACTTGCCTTGCCTTGTTACCTTTTTCCAGAAGCTCTGTGTTGTTAATTTTCGACCAATCAGCTACAAAGCACATGGCTACTTATTCACATGTTCTCCTCGGGAGACACTTTCGTTTCATTCATTTCTCCAGACTTATTATTCTACCACTACTACATCCACCAAATGCCTCAGACAAAAGTGCCCCCGGTCCTCATGGCGTAACTAGGCACAAGATACAATCCCTGCTATGTTGGTCTGTTACTGCGCTAGCTCGCGGCTAACTGGGCTAGCTCGTTGTTGTTGTTATCGGCCTCTCTGCGGCTTATTTTTCAGTGTTGTTTCTGTATTTCTTGACCCGTGGGTTGTGTGTGTCGTGTGGGGTATGTTTTATGGTGGTTTGGTGTTAGTTTTTGTGATTTTATTATCACTTTTGCCGCTGAGTTTGGCTTGTTGTTGTTCCGACCGGAGCCGGACGGAGCTAAGCTAAGCTACAGCAGCACTGTTGCTGCAGCACTGTTGAGCGTTGTGAGATCTGCAGCACTGGACCCCTGCATTATATGACTCGCAGAGATCCATTTGCAATGGAACTGAGGTACTTTTACTCTAAAGGATTGCTTTATCACTGACTTTTAGGGGTCGAGTTAGGCTACCGGAGCCGGGCGGAGCTAAGCTAAGCTAGAACGCTGTGTTGGTTATAATTACTGAGAATAACAAGACAAGATTCGGTCGTTATAATAAAAGTATTTATTCCCTACGATTACAAAACTAACAGATTAAAAACGCATGTCCTGTCCCTCTAAGTTCCCATCAGACGTCTGGTCCTCATCTGGGGGCCTCTCACACACAGGACAAAGAATATGATTATTTATAAGAAGGTGGATCTTTTCTGGCACCTCTTGGTACCAGGCTCTACCTTCCAGGACATCCTAATATGGGAGCAGAGACAGAGCAAGCAGACAGAGCAAGAATGTGCAGTGTCTGTGTGTGTGTGTGTGTGTGTGTGTGTGTGTGTCCAGTCTGCTATAACAATGAAAGGTATATTAATGCATTACAATATTAAATGCTTATTAATTCCTACATTGCCTCTTTTGAACTCATTTAGGAGTTCACAATTTAATTAATGTGGTCTGTAACTGGGGGAGCATATAGTCCCTTCAGTTCCTACTTTGTAAGTAGGAGATTATTGTTTTATAATTATTCTCTTTGTAATATATATAAAAAGTGGAATTTTAGTCTGAAGGTTCATAGCTATATATCTAATATATATCTAATCCTACGTAAAATTCTCTAGGAAGTGTCCAGTCAGTTCGATTGTATTGGAACTGAATCTAATCTTGCATAGAATATATTGTCAGTCTGTGTTATATGTGTTTGATGTCTAATGTTTTCCAATGTGTCCCAAAGAAGAATACCTATTACTACTCTACATCCTATTAAAACTCTGACTGCACAAACTAACCACATAAACCAACCTATAACCTCATAAACCAACCTATAACCTCATAAACCAACCTCCCTCTCTTGGACTGGGGAATACCCAGCCCACCTGAAAAAAGCAATGTAAGCGTGTGTGTCACCAAACACACACGCCCTGGAGAGTGCACGTGTAAGAAGACCACCAGACCATCTCTAAGCCAGGTGGCTCAGAGATCTACCGAGTCCTAAAACCAGCACTCAAACGGAGTCTACAACACAGAAATGTTTTGCAGAAGCACAGGAAAACAATACATGTAAAAAGTTAAATTTAAAAGGAAATGTTCATCTGAGATGTAGATGACGCTACAAGTCTCCTTTATCCACCGGTTTCACTGCGCGGGAGGTCCTGGCTTTGACAGTGAATGGACCAGACCAGCGAGGTTCAGTTCAAGATCTCCGGAGCACTTTCAGGAGAACCTTGCCGGGCAGAGGTTCAGCCGGAGCCGGGACCGCCTCCTTGTGGATCTGGGTGGAAAGGCTAGATGCGCAAGGCATGTAATTGACAAAAAAACAGGAGAGGGTTTAAGATGTCCCAGTCAACAGTTCAAATGGGGAGTGTCCCATTGCCCTGCAAATGGTCTGTTTTACTGTAAGCAGAGCAAGGGGTAATTAATCAAGCCAATTCACGTCAGTGACAACCATAATTTTGCCAAACGTAATTGTAGTAAAAATCAAATAAAATTAAAAAAAATAATAATAATTTTAGAGTGCCATTGAAGCGTTCAAAATTTCCTTTGGGACTGGGGATGATAACAGTGCCAAAAGATGTGTCGAAGGCCACACATGGCAACAACAGTGTCCAAATAAAAAATCTTAAAATCTACCTGCGTTGCACCAATGAAATTTTCCCATGTGGGACAATAAAGGAATATCTTATCTTATCTTATCTTAAAATGGGAGCCTTTGTCAGATTTGATTCAGAGCTAGGATATGCTTTTGGACAGGGGGAGAATCAATAATAGTCAAAAGGAAACATTTGCCACAAACTCTGGTACTCATGATATAATTAGGGGGCGGTACCAGGGTGAGGCAAACATTAATTGTAGTGGGTTTAACATGTGACGGACTTGTCAGTTAATGCAGCGTCTAACAGCGGTCCAGTGAGAAGAACAGGCTTCCCTTTAGGACCCCGCCAGAGGCCAGTGTCACCTTGGTAACAGTGATGGAGTCATTGTCAAAGCTTAGGCTATGACAATGACTTCAGTAGATAATGTAGTGTGGAGAGCAGAAAGTTACTCACCATCCGACAGCGTCTGAGGCGATATAGCCCGCCGCTCTCCTGGCCAGGCAATCTGCGGCCTCAGTGCCCCTGGAAACAAAGTCCTGCCCTTCGGTGTGGGCAGGGCTTATAAAAAAGATATAGCTGAGGGCAACACAAGTGCATAATCTAACATTTTGTTTAAATCTGGATGTCTGACTGGACCTTATTTAACTGTTCTGAAATAATTTCTTCACCATTCTGCCAAGTGAGCGACTATAACTCCCACGGAGTATGCAAAGTCTGAGTAAATAGTCACCGGTCAGTCAGCTGAGTCCTCAAGAGTAAGCACAATATCCAAGATCTCTGCACGTTGTGCAGATGTGCAGTAAGAGAGTGTAGAAGAACACCAGTCAACAGTTAATTGATTTTTCTAAAGTCATGAGCAGGTCTAAATTTAGAATTTAGAGAGGTCCTTCTTAAGTACATGTAGAATAGGAATGTTCACGTTAGATGATGATAGTTCCAGCACACAGGAGCCAATCAGTAACAGACGTTAGTCTTTAAGTCATTTGTCCTAAATCTTTCACCTGATGAGCCGATGAGACAGCCAGGGACACGTGTGACACGCTACCCTCAGACATTCTATACCAATCCAATTGTTCTTTGATCAGCTGACAATAAGCAGCTACACCTTATTTTCCTACCAGTATTTTATCAAATGCTATAGTTTTAGTGTGTACGGAAAGTTTTAACATCAAATTTAGATTGAAATACTTAATTATCGACCTGTCATGAAACAGAGTACAATGGAGGGAGTCCTGTGGTGCGTGGTAGGATGCCAGAGTGTCAATTCAAGGTGTCCATGCCAGATACTCTGCAGCCACGTCTTCTGTGATGTCGGTCAGGCGGGCCCAGTAATGCAACAATTAGTCCTTTATCAGAGCATAAAATAGTGGCCAGTGTAAAACTGCCCACTGTGGGAGCCTCAGCATTTGGTTGTGGATCAGCTGGGGGCCTGTGCACCGTGGGGGCTCCTCCTCTTCCATGGTGAGGAGTCGGTTGTGGGCAGGCTCGCATTGAACGGTCAGTGGATCCACAGCGCTAGCATGTTCCTTCCTCCCGTTGTTGATCAGTCTGAAATCCTCGACCACGACTTATTCCACCTTGGGCTCCTCCAAAGCCTCCTCTGAATCCTCCCTGAAAACATCAACCTTTCTTATTTACATTGTCTTTTAGATCTTTTATTTTTAAGTTTAATAACTGTTCCTGCAATTTCTGTGTCTCTGATTTGTTACCTTTTTCTTTGCTACGGTGTTGAGTCAAAGCGTGCACCACGTGTCTCCTGAACCAAGCGTCATCACCATCCATGAGGTCAGAGTTCATATTTAGATGTTCTTTAACATTCGGGGGAAGGGCTGCCATGACTGCGATCCATCCATCCATCCATTTTCTGCCGCTTTAACCGGGGCCGGGTCGCGGGGGCAGCAGTCTGAGCAGGGACTCCCAGACTTCCTTCTCCCCGGACACTTCCTCTAACTCCTCCGGGGGGATCCCGAGGCGTTCCCAGGCCAGCCGAGAGACATAGTCTCTCCAGCGTGTCCTGGGTCTTCCCCGGGGCCTCTTCCCGGTGGGACATGCCTGAAACACCTCCCGAGGGAGGCGCCCAGGAGGCATCCAGAACAGATGCCCGAGCCACCTCAGCTGGCTCCTCTCGACGTGGAGGAGCAGCGGCTCTACTCCGAACTCCCCCCGTGTGGCCGAGCTCCTCACCTTATCTCTAAGGGAGCGCCGAGCCACACGGCGGAGGAAACATTTTGACCGCTTGTATCCGCGATCTTGTTCTTTCGGTCACTACCCAAAGCTCATGACCATAGGTGAGGGTAGGAACGTAGACCGACCGGTAAATAGAGAGCTTTGCCTTTCGGCTCAGCTCCCCCTTTACCACAACGGTCCGATGCAGCGACTGCATCACTGCAGCCGCTGCACCGATCCGCCTATCGATCTCACGCTCCATCCTTCCCTCACTCGTGAACAAGACCCCGATATACTTGAACTCCTCCACTTGGGGCAAGGACACCCCACCCACCTGCAAGCCACCTTTTTCCGGTCGAGAACCATGGCCTTGGATTTGGAGGTGCTGATTCTCATCCCAGCCGCTTCACACTCGGCTGCAAACCGTCCCAGTGCATGTTGCAGGTCCGGGTTTGATGGAGCCATCAGGACAACATCGTCTGCAAACAGCAGAGTTGAAATCCTGTGGTCCCCAAACCGGACACCCTCCGACCCCTGACTGCGCCCAGAAATTCTGTCCATAAAAATTATGAACAGAACCGGTGACAAAGGGCAGCCCTGGCGGAGTCCAACATGCACTGGGAACAGGTCTGACTTACTGCCGGCAATGCGAACACAGCTCCTGCTCCGGTCATACAGGGACCGGACAGCCCTGAGGGCCCCAGACCCTGTACTCCCGGAGCACCCCCCAAAGGACAACCCGAGGGACACGGTGGGACAAGCACATGTGGACTGGTTGGGCAAACTCCCATGAACCCTCGAGCACCCGATGGAGGGTATAGAGCTGGTCCAGTGTTCCACGACCGGGACGAAAACCACTCTGCTCCTCCTGAATCCGATGTTCGACTATCGGTCGGATTCTCCTCTCCAGTACCTTGGAATAGACCTTACCCGGGAGGCTGAGGAGTGTGATCCCTGTAGTTGGAACACACCCTCCGGTCCCCCTTCTTGAACAGAGGGACCACCACCCCGGTCTGCCAGTCCAGAGGCACGGTCCCCGACCGCCACGCGATGTTGCAGAGACGTGTCAACCAAGACAGTCCTACAACATCCAGATACTTTAGGTAGTCAGGGCGGATCTCATCCACCCCCGGAGCCTTGCCACCGAGGAGTTTGCGAACAACCTCAGTGACTTCAGCTTGGGTGATGGATGAGCCAGCCTCTGAGTCCCCGGTCTCTACTTCCTCTTCGGAAGACGTGACTGAGGGATTAAGGAGATCCGACGACATCCCCAGTCGAGGTCAGCAGGCCTCCACCCGCACCGTAAACGGTGCTTCCCCCTCCTGAGGCGCTGGACGGTTTGCCAGAATTTCTTTGGTGCCGACCGATAGTCCTCCTCCATGGCGTCCCCGAACTCCTCCCAGGCCCGGGTTTTTGACTCTGCGACAGCACGAGCTGCGGCTCGCTTGGCCTGCCGATACCTGTCGATGACCTCCGGAGACCTACAAGCCAGAGTGGCCTGATAGGCCTCCTTCTTCAGTCTGACGGCATCCCTTACTTCCGGTGTCCACCACCGGGTTCGGGGGATGCCGCCACGACAGGCACCGGAGACCTTGCGACCACAGCTCCGAGCAGCCGCATCAACAATGGAGGCGGAGAACATGGTCCACTCGGACTCAAAATCCCCAACCTCCCCCGGGACAGGGGAGAAGCTCTCCCGGAGGTGTGAGTTGAATACCCTACTGACAGAGGGCTCCACAAGACGTTCCCAACAGACCCTCACAACGCGCTTGGGTCTGCCAAGTCTGTCCGGCTTCCTCCTCCGCCAACGGATCCAACTCACCACCAGGTGGTGATCGGTTGACAACTCTGCCCCTCTCTTCATCCGAGTGTCCAAGACACGCGGCCTAGGGTGTCCTGGTGCCATGTGCACTGATGAACACCCTTGTGCTTGAACATGGTGTTTGTTATGGACAATCCGTGGCTAGTGAACCGATCTTTGTCTGACCCGTCACCTAGGACCTGTTTGCCTTGGGAGACCCTACCAGGGGCTTGAAGCCCCTGACACCATATCTCCCGGGATCATTCGGGCGCTCAAACCCCTCCACCACGTTAAGGTGTCGGTTCAAGGAGATGACTGCGATCATGCATATTATTTTCCTCTCTAAGTATCTCATTGAGTGTCTTCCAGTCGCATCTTTCCATTGAGTTAAACACTTCTGGAACATTCTTCTGTTCCAATAGTGGGAGTCCATGGTGTGAGGCCAGAAATGCTGACGACCGGGTCAGGATATGTTTCTTTGATTATTGTATAAAAACTACTGCAGCACTCACCCATTATGCCCCTGAGGTCCACAGCTGTCAGCTGGTGTCCGACTGTTAGACTATTAGCCCCGTTAAATTTGGTTCAGCTATGTCTTATAGATCTTTGAATTGGAATGGTTGAGAACCTCCCAAACCTCCACTTCTGTCTACCATCAAAGGCATTTGGAGCATAGTAGGTTCTAATTCTGTCCAACCTGACGTTCTCTTTTCCTTATTTGATTTTCACTATCTTTCTTCACTCGTGCTCATGCCTTCCTCATCATCCCTGTATTTTGAGCCGCTTTTTCAATGACCATCTTTGTTCCGGGGTCAGAGTCTTGTCTGTTTCCTGACTGGAGGAGAAGGAGGAGGAGGAGAAGAATCCTCCCTCCTCTGATGAGTAAGTCTCCGTGTGTCCCCTTTGTTTCTTACCTGTTTGGCATTTTTCTTAGTCGCTGATTTCTTTAGTCTCATCTTTGACTTGGTCCTTTTTCTCTCGGTCCAACATCCTTTGATGTTCATCCACTCAGTGTTCCTGTTCTTCTTCTTCTCGTCTAAGTTTCGTTTCTCCAGAGCATTTCTCTTCCCCATGTTACTTAACTGAGGTGTCATTCTCATGTCTCCATTCCATTTTTTCCTATCACATGAGTTTTTTTTAAATGAATGCTCAATCAATCAATCAATCAATCAATCAGCTAAACAACCAATCAATTAACCAATCAATCATCCAATATTTATGTATTTATGTATTTATTTATTTATTCATGTATTTATTCTGAATCTTATATTTATTTATTTATTTGTTCATTTAGTTGTTTATTTATTTTATTTATTTATTTATGTATTCATTCATTTATTTTGAATCTTATAACCTATATATTGTCACAACACAAGTACACAACACAAGTACACAACACAATGCCCTCAACTCCTCAAGGGAGGGGTAACGCCCCACCCTCCGAGTTACTCCAAGCCCCCACCTTTTTTTTTCCTTTCCCTGACTGTCCCTATCTCTGCCTTCAAGAAGATTTTTCCTTTTCTTATTTTTTCTTATGTCTCTATCCAATTTTCCGTGGAATTTTGTGTCTGCTCTGTGGAATTCTTCGTCCATTTCGCTGAAGTCCCTGACTTCTAAATTAGTTTCTGGAGGGCCTCAATTCTCCAAGGTTTACTAAAACCTCACAACGATAGAATCAAGTCTGATTCTTATCACCAGCCTACGGTAGGCCGGAAGTCCCCGACTTCCTGAAGTCCCCGACTTCTCGAAGTCCCCGACTTCTTCTTGGACGCTAAGGACCCTGTCCTTTTCTCTAAGGACCCTGTCCTTTTTTAGGGACCCTGTCCTTTAATTCTCTCTCACTGCGCAGTGTTATATTCAACGTCTAGTGTTGACACAACAATCCGGGGTTTGGACCCAGGTTAATTCCACAAGTTCAATTTATCAATTTAGGCAGTATTTCAATAAAGTCACCTTTAACTTATTCAACATCTGTTATCCCACATTCAACATTCAACAAGAGTAACATACTTTAGACAAGACAAAACATCACAACATTGCCACAATTGTAAAACAGCAGTGCAAAAATCAAACATCCCACATAGCAAACTATTAAAAAATAAGAACTATAAAATCAGCAAAAAAATTAAAAAAATGTTTGCGAAAAAGTAACAACAAAAAACAACAAAAAATTCCCTGACCCTATTTACGCGCCAGAAAATGTATTTTGGGGTCTATTCGAAAATGTACAAGTGTCCTATAAATTTGGGACAGACTATTCAACATCCAACACATACCTTCCTGTTTCCTGCTTCCGAAGAGTGCACACGCTTTTTTGCTCGCTCCGCTTGCTATCGCTGCTTTCCTTATTTATTTTGCTTTTTAATCAGTTTTTGTCTTCCAAACATTTTTGCTTTAGACTTTTTCAAGTAAACCAAGGATTTTAAGAACATTTTTCCAGTTTTAACGACATATCTGACGCCAGCGACATGTCCGTGAGAAGAAGGGAGAACTGTGAACGCTGTCGGAAATATCAACAAGAAATTAATGAGCTGAAAACACGGATATTTGTTTTGGAATCTGAAAAAGTTCTTCACGATACCATTCCTGTGTCAACCGACGGGTAAGAAGAGCACACTTTTTACAAGAAAAACTGCTACTTTCAACCTAAACCGCAGTGACTCTGTGTCGTTTCCAAAACTGTCTAAAAACCAGAAAGACCAGGCTGTTTCTTGGAACAAACTTGGAGCAAAGCCTAAACGATACAAAGATAACGTGAAGTCACCTAAAATACAGCTCACCAACAGATTTTTACCACTTTCAGAGATGGAATTAAATGAAAAAAGGAAAGATGACGTGGCCAAAATACAGCGAGGAGGATCTGTGCCACAAGCCAAGGTCACGGAGATTGTTTTAGTTGGGGACGGCGCGATAAGTCACGTGACGCATGAAAAGATAAACACACATTCTTTTCCAAGCGCCACTGTTTCTGAGATAACGTCACTCCTTCCAAATATTATGGCTAAGCATGGAGGAGCTAAACAGCTGATTGTGCACGTGGGTGCAGTGGACATGCGGCAGGAACAGACTGAAGTTTTGAAAAAAGACTTCTTGAAGTTATTTGACGTGCTTGATAAAATGGAAATCAAAACATTCATAAGTGGACCTCTTCCAAACATCGACAGGAGGATAAACAAGTTTAGCCGGCTTCTTCAGCTGAACACATGGCTGTCCAAAGAGTGTACCCCTAGAGGACTACACTACATTGAGAACTTCTATCTATTCTGGAAACGAGAGGACCTGTTTAAGAGAAATGGCCCCCACCTATGCAGAGGTGGAGTGAGGGTGCTGACAGAGAACCTGCTCCACGCTCTGAGGCATTGGACTGGGCCTGGACAGGGTCCTGAGCAGATAGTTAGAGAAGAGAGGAATGAGAGAAGAATTCCTGCTCCATCAGCCAGAGACCGAGCCAATGTTTCAACATCAAAAGCACCACAACCTCAGCCTCCACCAAAGGATTCATCAGCAGCTGCTCCACCACCATCAGCAAAGGATTCAGCTCCAGCTGCTCCACATTCACCTCCAGCAAAGGAACAATCTTCAAAGGCCTTGGACCCATCTGTGACAAGCCCAACAACATCCCTGTCATCGCCCCTGCCTTCACACCAGCCCTGGGTTCCCCCTGCAACATCTACTCCCACTAAAGATTCATCATTCTCCTTCTCATCTCCACTCTCACCCATGGGCCTTCCCAGCCATTTTGAAAGTCTGATCAAATCAGGCATTAAGATGGCTCCACTTACGCCCAATATAGCAAGGGCTATGCCGACTACACCAACAAAAGCCCCACCACCCATCCCCCCTCGCCTCTCACCTGGTCCCAAACTCTCCTTGGCTACAAAAGCCCCACCACCCATCCAACCTCGCCTTTCACCTGGTATCTCCCATAGCTAGGATGCACTGGGTCTCAGCGTTGCCGGGACTTATTGTCACATTAAAAATCAAACCAACCCTATGTAAAAAGAGCCCCCCCTAGTGCTATTTCTGTAGTCACATCATCACACAGATGGAAAAACAAAATGCGAGTCAGGCCCAATCTGAGAAATGTGATTCATATTCCCTGTGAAAAGATAAAGCCCAGTCTCACTAAAACTAGTCTGAAACTTGCTGTGCTAAATGTCAGATCCTTATGTAACAAATCTCTCTTAATTAATAATTGTATTTCTTCTTATAATCTTGATTTTATGTTTTTAACTGAAACATGGCTTGACAAAAACACAGGAAATGTAGTTCTGATAGAATCTGCTCCACCCAACTTTAAGTTTGAATCTGAAACACGAGAAAACAAAAAAGGGGGTGGAGTCTGTGCTGTCTTTAGAGATGAAATAATTACCCGCAGGTTGTCTTTTGGGGTGTTTTCATCATTTGAGTATGTATCCTTTAAAATGGAGCTAAAACGGTCTCCATCCATTCTCTTCATTGTTTTATACAAGCCTCCACAGCACTGCCAAAGTTTTATTGATGATTTTACTGAGATGCTTTCAGTCATATGCACAGACTTTGATGGTTTGGTCATTACAGGTGATTTCAATGTGCATGTTGATAATATTTGTGACAGAAACGCTAAAGAGCTTGATGCTGTCCTTGAAACCTTCAGTCTTACTCAGCATGTGAGAGGCCCCACCCACAGCAAAGGACACACTCTAGATCTCATAATTACAAAGGGGGTAAATATTTCAAATGTTAATGTGATCGATGTTGCTCTGTCTGATCATTTCTGTGTCTTCTTTGACCTGTCTGTTTCTCTCAAACCTCCGGTTGGTCCTGCAGTTGTTCAGAGGAGACACATAAGTGATGGCACAGGTGCACTGTTTATGGAAATGATAAACTTTGAAAATGTCTCATGTTCTAATGTAAATGATTTGTTGAACTCTGTTACATCTAGTGTTTTGAATGTTCTGGACACCATCGCCCCTATAAAGGCTAAAATGGTTAAAAATAAGCAGAAGGCGCCGTGGAGAAACGATGATTCGGTCAGGGCACAGAAAAGGGAGTGCCGCAGGGCCGAACGGAAATGGCGCAAGTCAAAGCTCCAGGTTCAAGAAGAGATTTACAAAGAAAAGCTGAACATGTACAACCTAATCTTATGTAGAACTAGGGAAAGATATTTTTCTGAAATAATTGGAAGCTGCAGTAACAACTCGCGTGTCCTGTTTGCCACAGTAAACAGATTAACAAACCCTCCAGCTCAGCTGCCGTTAGAACTCATTTCCACATCCAAGTGTAATGAGTTTGCATTATTCTTTAATGACAAAGTTCAGGGCATTAAAAATGCTATAAATCCCACAATGCAAAAAATTACCCTAAAACCACCAAGACACTTAGAGCTAACTCACTTTGCACGAGTAACTGACAAAACTGTCCATGAGATCATCACCAGTCTGAGTTCATCTACATGCTGCCTTGATGTGTTACCCACCAAATTTCTAAAGTCTGTGCTGAACAGTTTGTTAGCACCACTCACTCACATAGTTAACATGTCGCTTCAATCTGGAACATTCCCAATGTCTTTGAAAACTGCGGTCATAAAGCCTCTCCTAAAGAAGAGCAGTCTTGATGCCGCAGTACTGAGTCATTACCGGCCCATCTCTAATCTGCCATTTTGGGGCAAAGTCCTTGAAAAGGTTGTTTACCAACAGCTCACAGATTTCCTCTTAATAAACAACTCATTTGATGTTTTTCAGTCAGGTTTTAGACCTCATCACAGCACTGAGACTGCTCTTGTCAAGGTGACAAATGACATCCGCCTGAACACTGACACGGGCAAAGCCTCAGTCTTAATTCTGTTAGATCTGAGTGCTGCTTTTGACACTGTCGATCATGGGATCCTCTTACAGAGACTAGAGAACTGGGTGGGCATCACTGGCACTGCCCTAAACTGGTTAAGGTCCTATCTGGAAGACAGGAAGTACTTTGTTGAAATTGGCAGCTGTGTCTCAGACCACATGACCCTGACCTGTGGAGTGCCCCAAGGGTCAGTCCTGGGTCCCCTTCTGTTCAACCTCTACATGCTGCCGTTGGGTCAGTTGATACGCAGTGAAAATGTGTCCTATCACAATTATGCAGACGACACTCAGATCTATGTTTCACTATCGGCAGGTGACTATGGACCAGTAGATTCACTCTGTCACTGCATCCAACAGATCAGTTTGTGGATGCAAAACAACTTTCTCCAGCTGAACTCAGACAAGACTGAAATAATCGTTTTTGGCCCACAGAAACAAAGAGAAAGTGTTAGCGGTCACCTCCAGAGTCTCGCTCTAAAACCTACAAACCAAATTAGAAATCTGGGGGTAATAATGGACTCAGACTTGAACTTTAATAGCCACGTCAAATCAATAACATCAGCAGCTTTTTACCATCTAAAAAACATTGCCAAAATCAAAAATATAGTGTCAAAACCAGATTTAGAGAGACTTATCCACGCGTTTGTCTCCAGTAGATTAGACTACTGTAACGGCCTGCTCACTGGCCTCTCCAAACGAGCTGTAAAACAGCTGCAGTACATCCAGAACGCTGCTGCTCGGGTCCTGACTAGAACCAGGAAGTATGATCACATTAGTCCTGTTCTCAGGTCTCTGCACTGGCTCCCTGTGGCTCAGAGAATAGACTTTAAAGCAGCTCTGCTTGTGTACAAGTCTCTCCATGGCCTAGCACCAAAGTACATCTTGGATATGTTAGTGCCATATGAACCATCTCGGACTCTGAGGACCTCAGGGACCGGCCTCCTGCTGGTGCCCAGAGTCAGGACAAAACATGGGGAATCTGCGTTTCAGTTTTATGCAGCTAAAATCTGGAACAGTCTTCCTGAAGATGTGAGACAGGCTTCTACTCTGACAATGTTCAAATCTAAGCTAAAAACAGTTTTGTTTAGCTGCGCATATGACTGAAAGGATTTTTTCTTTGCACTCTTCTCTTTTGTTTGTGATTTTATTAGTTTAGAAAATCAGTTGGATTGATAATTTTTAATTTAGTTAATTTTATTGTAGTTAATTTTTATCGTTGCACTCTTCTCTTTTGTTTGTGATTTTATTAGTTTAGAAAATCAGTTGGATTGATAATTTTTAATTTAGTTAATTTTATTGTATTTCTGTAATTTCTTTGTGATTTGAATGCATTTTTCCTGCTGTGTGAAGCACTTTGAATTGCCTTGTGTATGAAATGTGCTCTACAAATAAACTTGCCTTGCCTTGCCTCCTCCACAATTTAAACAGTTCAATCAGAGAAATTTATAGAAAAGGGTTTCTTTTTACCTTTAAATGTTGCCGCGGCGGGAGGAGGGAGAAGTTGGATAAAAGAAGTCTACTTACCTCACGACCAAATCGAGTCCAGTTCTCAGTCCCGGACGACGCCCCCAAATTGTTGGTTCTAATTATTGAGAATAACAAGACAAGATTCGGTCGTTATAATAAAAGTATTTATTCCCTACTATTACAAAACTAACAGATTAAAAACATGTCCTGTCCCTCTAAGTTCCCATCAGACGTCTGGTCCTCATCTGGGGGCCTCTCACACACAGGACAAAGAATATGATTATTTATAAGAAAGTGGATCTTTTCTGGCATCTCTTGGTACCAGGCTTTACCTTCCAGGACATCCTAATATGGTCGTGAGATGCGACCCTTGACCCAGACAGAGAAGTTGGGGGAGCAGAGACAGAGCAAGCAGACAGAGCAAGAATGTGCAGTGTCTGTGTGTGCTTGTGTGTGTGTGTGTGTGTGTGTGTGTGTGTGTGCGTGCGTGCGTGTGTGTGTGTCCAGTCTGCTATAACAATGAAAGGTATATTAATGCATTACAATATTCAATGCTTATTAATTCCTACAGCTGCTTCAGGCTGGAACTGTTGAGCGCAGACTAATAGGAAATCATTGATAAATAAGGCCTCTAATATTAAACGGATAATGCACAGACGGCAAAGGAGTGGGTTTCTAAGTTGTGGCAAAACAAACAATGAAATGGATGAGAATGTAAACAGTCACAGTGACAGTGCATCTAACATTGGCAATCTGCTCATATATTAGCTAAAGCTGAAATTTTATTTTTAAATTCAACTCCGACTTCTGAATGGTAGAGATGTGATTTGTTAACGTGAAAATAAAATGTCACTTAACTCTGTGTTTGCGTAGATTGTTACCGTTAGCGATTAGTGTAATAAACATGACTAAATTCTAAGTTTTTCTGAATGCACCAAAAACAGTCAGTGTGACAGTGTGAGGAGGGCTTATCTCAATGAGATGCAAATGAGCACAATTGTCCTACCTTGTGAGCCCAGGTCAGGAATGTTTGAGCCTCGTTTTCTCAGTAAAAGTTTTTCAGAGGTGTATACATTCAAATGACCACAACTTATTCAAATATTATCAGATGTACATGAATGAGACATCATTGGATAGCTCTGAAAGTACACTTTCAGAATATGTGAATAACTCAAAATGTCTCTGGGGAGACTTGTTGGTCACATAATATATTTGAATTTTTTTTTTTTTTTTTTTTTTTTTACCAAATGAAAAACTGCAAACGTGTAGTGATTAAGTGTTTCCAAATTGATAAATGAAATATATATATATATATATATATATATATATATATATATTGCTGACAAAATGCACCAAAAATCACAAAGAGCTGCAAAGAGATGTAAAGTAGTTGACAAATCTATTGTTCAGATATTAGACATGTTCATAACCTGTAAAAACATTTCAAACTTTTCTAAATTGTGCAAAGGGAGAAGCCCTGTCAGCTGTTCTTCAATCCGTACCTCCCCCTTCATCAGCCCCCTTTCCTCCAGCCTAATCACATCAGGCTGACAGTTAGTGACACGCCTTTGTCCATG
This sequence comes from Eucyclogobius newberryi, assembly GCF_026437365.1. Classification (NCBI taxonomy): domain Eukaryota; kingdom Metazoa; phylum Chordata; class Actinopteri; order Gobiiformes; family Gobiidae; genus Eucyclogobius; species Eucyclogobius newberryi. Next base: position 31,156,554 of record NW_027315779.1, read on the forward strand.
CTCATGTGAGGCACCGGTGCCTCCGTGGGGCCCCTTAACCCCTGCTGCTGCTGTGGCGAGCCAGGGCACTGCGATTGGCTTACAATGCTGGGATTAACGCTCAGAGACATTGGAGCTGTGGCACCTGCTGCAGCACTGCATTATGGACCCAAACATCAATACTATCAACTGTGGGCATCAAGGATAAAATGGGCCAATCAAGCAAAATTGACCAGTGCCCAGCAGGTTTATCGGGTAATGCATATATAGTTTTTTGTACAATATTACATTATTTAGCTCAATTTTTTATTAAAAAAATAATAATAAACATAGAGCATAACAGAACACAACATAACTAGAGAGCAAAAATCAAAATAAGAACACATTTGGACGCTTATTTCGGTAACAAGTCTAAGAAACTGAAGAAGAACAACGCCATGGAGAACCGGGCTCGCCATGCTACACAAAATCTAGAGAAATGGACGACTTGGAGAATCATAATTGCAGATAATCTGCGGATTGTCGGTCTTCCAGAGGACAATGAAAGGAAAGATGTGGTCAAGTTTATGGAGGCTTGGATCCCCGAATATCGAAAACTTGCAACAAAAGCTAGGAAAATAAAGTTTGACCGTGCACATTGCTCCCTGTCTCCAAAGCCGGCTCCGAACCAACGTCCAAGACATATTATATTGACGTTCCATAACTTCAGTGATTACAATGTGTCATGGTGGCATCTAGGGCGGCAGTAGCTCGGTGGTAGAGGGCTCATCCTCTGATCTGAAGATTGGCGGTTTGAACCCTGCTCTCTCCTGGTAAAGCGATTCAGTGGCCCGCAGGTTGGCGGGACAACCCTGAGGCAGCTGCGATCACAGCGAATGCTGTCATTGTGTCCTTGAGCAAGACCCAACTCACTTAACCCAACTCGCCCCCACTGAACACTGGTGTATGAATGGGTGACTGGTTCCTAGATGTAAAAGTGCTTTGAGTGCCTTGACGGTAGAAAAGTGCTATATAATTGGGACTATTTACCAATTACATTTCACTGCAGAACAACAACTCCATGTCTCATTCTTCAATGACTTTAATGAGTGAGAGGGATCAAGAAATACAAAACTTTTGATCAAGTTAAATCTCGCCTGAGACAAAAGAAAGTGATTTGCACTGTTTTATCCTGAACATGATGTTTGTGAGATAAATCACCAAACCTAAATGTGGAGTTATCATTTGAACTCACATTGGTAGCAGAGGATGGTTAATAACTACAGTCCCGACATCATTTGAAGAGGGAAAACGCTATAAAAGCTGGAAGCGAGAAATCAGTATGTGGATCCCAATTCGGATAGCAATTTGGGGCCGAAAAAACAATGCGCGATTACTAAATGGAGATACCCGATGCCGTTTTGGCTTTTAAGCTGTAAGACATGGCGTGCTTGGATACAGACAGTTGGCTCTAACTGCATGCAGTTGAATATGAATTAACATTCGCCTCTATGAAGTCCGTGTTGAAGAGAGTATTTAGCGGAAAAACTACAGAAAGAATTAGTCAAGAATCTGTGTTTGCAACGGAGCAGCAACGTCAAAACAAGTCAACTTAAATTGTACTGGCCATACCGCTCTGGTTTTCAACTCTTCCGGACCGGTTTTGGGCTTCTTGCTCTTACTGTACCTTCAGGTTCTCATGGCGTAAGGTTTCCTCTCCCTAAGGTCTCTGCTGGTTTACAGTCTCTAGAGTCTGACTCTGTAGTCCCTGGGAGATATTGTAAATCAACATCTCTGAATCTCTGTTCTTGTCCTTTATCTGAAGAGTCGTTTCCGGCAGCAGCAGAAGGAAACATCCGTTCTTGTCCATTATCTGATGAGTCGTTTTTCCAGCAGCAGCAGAACCAACTCATCATGAAGGTTCTTGACAGGGTCAAACTCTCCTTCCGACTTCTTGTGAGGAATGCCTGTTGGGGACATTTGCGCTTGCAATAACGCCCGTCGCAACAGTGCCAACTAGTTAAAAAAAGAAAAAAACATGAAACGCTTAATCTTTGGCCTAGGCACATGAAACTTAGAACATTGATAGAGCTACCTTTGACGAGTAAAACACACCTGGCAGCATCAATCGAGCTCAAAACAACACTTTTTGCATCTAAAGGCATTGAAATTTCATAAATATTCCAAAATTTTTTGATATTCCTTAAGGTCTCTGCCTCAAAAAAGGCTTAATTTCCTGTTTTTTCCAGGACAAGTCACGCCTAATGGAATTGATCTACGGAGCTCATATTTCACTCACTAATGCGTTTTTATGGTCTGATTGGAAATAATTAATACTCATGTAACAAATTTACTCTATAGTGCCCCCTACCCATTGTGTGAAAAACTCAACATTGTCTGATTTGTTTGAAACTCATGGGTTATATTCTCCTCGAGACGGCATGAAAAAAGTGCATTGCAGATATTGTGTATTTTCACAATTGGCCAGCAGGGGTGCAATTAATGCCTTCACTTCCTCTTCCACTTTTATTTTAATGTAACATTTCCTCTTGTGCCGTGGTCTTAGCATTAGCGTTAGCATCAGCATTAGTGGCGGGTCTCTGTTGCTAGGTGACGGAGGTACAGGGAGAAGGGGGTTTAAAGAATAAAGTCTAAAGAATAAAGTCTAAGAGAATGCAGTGTCGGGGCAAAACACGGTCGCGCTGGAAGTCGGTCGCGCTGGAAGTCGGAAGATGTGACAGTGGGATTAAGGAGATCCTCAAAGTATTCCTTCCACCGTCCGACAACATCCCAAGTCGAGGTCAGTAGGTCTCCGCCCCCACACCATAAACAGTGTTGGTGAAGCACTGCTTCCCCCTCCTGAGGCGCCAGACGCTTTGCCAGAATTTCTTTGGGGCCGACCGATAGTCCTCCTCCATGGCCTCCCCAAACTCCTTCCAGCCCCGGGTTTTGCCTCTGCAACAGCACAAGCTGCGGTACGCCTGGAGTCAACTGCCTGATGGGCCTCCTTCTTCAGCCTGATGGCATCCATTACTTCCGGTTTGGGAAATGATGCCATGACAGGCACCTGAGACCTTGCAACCACAGCTTTGAGCAGCCACATTGACAATGGAGGTCAAGAACAAGGTCCACTTGGACTCAATGCCCCAGCCTCCCCCGGGATCTGGGAGGAGCTTTCCCTGGGGTTGTGAGCTTGCTGACAGAGGGTTCCGCATGACGAGGACCCTCAGAATGCGCTTGGGCCTGCCAAGTCTGTCTGTCAGGGAGTCCAAGAATGGTAGATACTCTGCACTGCTGTTTGGTACATAGGCCTGTCCCCAACACAAAGGCGTAGGAACGCGACCCTCTCGTTCATTGGAGTGAATTCCAACATATGTTTCAATTAGTATCTGGAACAAGGGAATTTAGAATCCGCCAGGTTTGCCAAAATAAATTTCTCCCACAACTTTGCTGATTCCACTAAATCTGCATGGAGATTTCCAATTCAGTTTACTGAAGAACCCTCCGTTGCTCCCGCCATTATTTATTTTTCTTGATTCCTAAAGCAAAGCTTAACTGGTTTGGTGAGAGGAATCAGTTGTTTAATTCTCTCAAACCCGATTGTCCATGCCAATTGGCCAGACATTGGGAGATGTGAAACAAGTTCCACAAGCATGTGAAACTACCTCCACAAACAGCCATCATTTCCAGTGGTTGATCATTCACTTTCACTACGATCATTGGATCTTTTTCAGGCCCTGACACCTCCAGCTCAGATCTTATGGGCATCCCTAAATACCGTTGCCTGACCAGCCATTCCCAACACGTTTTGACAAACTACTTATCAAAATTTTGTATGGGTCTGGGGCTCGACCGCTGCGGTTCAATTTCTAGGGCGGAGTTTAGAGAGCAGAGACAGAACCAATCACATAAACCCAGAAGTGACGCAAAAACGCGACACGCTTAACCGGATATTACGTAGCCCTGGTCAACAAGGCGTGTTCCGCGTTATCCGTCCCCGAACGCAGAAAATGTCTCCTGAATCGCGATGACACCCTTTGTATAATTGCATCTAACGCACGTTCATCATGGCAAGTAGAGCGGACTTTTCTGATTGTTCAAACCGAAGCGAGAGCAGAAGTAAACACTCGGTCACGAGCCGGGTCCGCCATCTTGAATGTTTTGGAACGGGGGTGAAGAGCTGCTTCTGTATCTCAGTGTGACGCGTTAAAACCTCCGACTGGGATTGGATAGGTAAATGGATTACCGATGATTTCATTGGCTTTGACTCCGATTCCAGACCCTTACGCATTCGAACATAATGTGGGTGGGGCTGGCGGGTCAGGCAATAAATACCGGGCTCTGGGCCCATATAAGGGTTTACCGGACCTGTAGTTTGCTGAGCTTGTCCATTGTATCCTCTTCCGAAGCCTCATCTGAAGCCTCCTCTAAAGCTCTAAAACAAGTGTATTACTCTCATGGGCATAATAGCCAAACTGTCCGCAATCGTACCATTTTTCTGAGGGCTACTGTTGACTCCGGTTGAACCTTCCTCCATGTCCTTTATTGAAATTACCTCTTTACCTATTACCTATTTCTGTTGCTGATTAATGACTGGTTGAGTGAAGGAGGTCTGTGGAGTCAATGGCATTATCTGTGGTGGCTATGATCCTGGTTTGGCTCTGATTGAGGCAATGGTGTGTTTGATTGAGACTGATTCTGTCTATCATTACTGCTTGTGTCTTTTTTCTTCTTCTTAGTGTCTTCTTAATTGTACTCATTTTAGCTTTCGTTTTAGCTTTCAAAGCACCTCTCAATCTTTCTCCCTTTGATCTTGTTGCATCTAGGCATTTCTAAATTTTAGCATGCAGAATTGATTGCTCCCTTTGGTTCAGGGAAATTTCTCCAAACTTGATGAGCTCTTGTCACATACGCCTTTGGATTTTTCTCCTGCCCAAGCAGTTCAAGGATGAACATTTGTTCGAAACATGCTATGCAATGTTCTCCACATACACATACACTTCTGTTTTCACATAACGGTTGAGGCCAGCTTTTATTAAGAATTCTTGTATCCCTGTCTGTCATCCCTAGGATGGTGGCCAGCAGTCTCTTAACATCTCCCATTGCAGCCTGTGTTCCCACTAGCATCTCCTCCTTCTTAGCAATCCAGGGGTGTGCACCATCTTGGAGTATGGTTAACTTTTAATTTTTTTTTTACAATTGGGTACAACTTATCGCCTTTTATCCTTGACAATGCCCTATTGCGCAGATCATACTGTGAATTTTCTGAAAACAAATGGGGCTGACTTCTAGGTGCTTGCTCCATGTCTTCCTATTGTTTCTCCGCACCTCCAGGATGCTGAATCAGAATTGTCACTCTGTCTTCGAATTTTTTTGCTCAAATCAGAACAATCTTCTCAATCTTTCTCACTGTCTTCCATTTCCGTATCATCGGTATTCTTTTGTCTTTTATAAGCCACTTTTAATGACTAATTTCCTTTTTCTCAGCCGCAGCCAAGGCTCTCCTCAGCTGGGTCAAAACCACCCACAAGTCCTTCTTCATCACACCGGTTGTCTTTTGTTAAGATTCTCTTTTCTTCAAGTTTTAAAACTTCTTCTTCTTGCTTTTGGACTTTGGGTACATGTTACAGTTGTTGACTTAGTGCTTGTGTGAAGGATATAAAAACGTGGATGACACTTCATTATCTGCTTCTTATCTGCTCAGATAAAGGCCCTAAATGGCCTTTATCTGAGCAGAGTGACACTGGACAATGTCAGTGTAGCCTCAAGTTCTAATGTAAGAAACCTTGGAGTCTTATTTCACCAGGAGCTCTCATTTAAAGCACATATAAATCAAGCCTGTAAAACAGCCTATTTCCATTTGCAATACAACCAAAATCAGAAGAATCCTTCTATATTCCCAAAGCGATGCTGAAAAACGTACCCATGTATTTGTAACGTCTAGATTAGACTTGGGTGGATGGTGGCAAAGGCGGTTAGCGCTCTTGCCTCCCAAGATCATGGGTTCGATTTCCGGACCAGACCAACATCACATGATCTCTATGGGTGGTATCTGCATGTCCTCCCCGTGTTACCATGGGTTCTCTCTGGGTTCTCCAGCTTCCTCCCACCGTCCAAAGACATGCATGTGTTAGGTAAAATTGGTGACTCTAAATTGGCCCTAGTGAATGAATGTGAGCGTGAACTGTCTGTAATGTCTATGTCTCTGTGTTGGCCCTGCGACAAGTTGGCCACTGTCCAGGATGTACGCCGCCTAAGGCCCGAAGTCACTGGGATAGGCTCCAGTCACCCGCGACCCCGAAAGGGAACAAGCGGTAGAAAATGGACGGATGGATGGATGGATAGATTAGACTACTGTAACTCCCTGCCCAATACAGTCTCTGCATTTAAGACCAGGTTTAAAACGTTCCTCTTTGAAATCGCTTATAGTCAGGCCAGTTAAGAACAGAAATAAAAACCTACAGTTTCCCAGCTACCCTGCCCTAGGAGCAACTATGCTGGGGAAGTATGGAAGCTTGAGCACTATCCTCTGCTTCTGACTACTTATTCTATCAAACAATATTTCATATTTAATTTCAATCTGTTCATTTTCTTTACTTTTCTTCTCCCACTTACCCGCCGAGAGTGGAACAGGCACATCAATGACCTGTGGACCCAGATGCTCCTCTCCTGGAGAAACAGTCTCTACTCCATATGAACAGCTCTTCATCTGCCTCGAAAAACTGGTTCCTGAGTGGGTCCAGCTCCACCCACTGTCTATATCGCGTCCGCCTGTCCGTCTGAGGGAGTCAGATCTCGCCTTCACTGTGGAACTCCTGGATTCCACTTTTCCCCAAAGAGATTTGGTATTTTTTCCTGGCCGAGTAAGAGTGTCTTAGGAGCTTGGGACATTTGTCTAAGGACAGGGGATGCATCAACATTGTCCAAGTCCCTATGCACATAATTTAATCTGTTTTTCACTGTAGCCCCTCGAGGCAAGTACTGTTAAAAATAAATTGAATTTGATTGAACTGTAGCTTCAGCCTTCTCTGTCACTTGCTCATCTTTGTCTTTGATTTGATAATTTCCCTCTTGTGTCATCACTGGAAGCTGGGGATATTCCTTTACATCATTCTTTACATTTTTCATCTATCTTTTGTACTGTGTATGTGAAAATGGTGTATTAATCTGCCATTAGCATGTCAACTTCAGGCATGTTCTTCTCAATCTAGGTCTTCACTTTATTTATTCTTTGTAGTCTTTAAGCATTTCACACTTTTGTTTTCTAACAACTGCATCACACCCAGTTCAATTATCCTCTTCTATTTGTGCCTCCATCCACTCCTACCTCTCTTCTGATTTACTTTGTAGGTAGCAATCAACACTTGGAGTACCGTATTTTGCGCACAAAAAGGCAAATTGTATACCATGGGCACTGGTCCATATATAAAGCGCACCGGACAATAAAGCGCATTAAGATAAACAAAACAGATGGATAAGTCAGTCAGTTGAGCTTTATTAAACACATTCAACTCATTCAGATCAACATTGTTCAACGTCAAAGCCGCTACCGCTAAAAGACACGTTAGCATATCCACAACAACTCCCAGTCTCTTTCAGTTGCAACACGTAAAATACTACACAGTACACTCACTTTTTCAGTTCATTTCTCGCGCACAAATCTTCAATTTCTTCATCTTCAGTGTCCGAGTTTAACAGCTGGGCTGGATGCCGCCGTGTACATCCCGCATACCGCATAGGGCAACCTGACGTGCCGATTTTTTTACGTCCTGTGTCCCGGTGCATTCCTCCCAAACCAGTAATTTGTACTAGTTTTGCACAGGCTTTGTCCCGTGTGTCCCGGTTTAATGTCTGCTGGGGCGCAAATGGTAAAGAGAAGTAGCCAAAGCGCAGATAATGCTCCGTGCTAAAACCTGATCTCTTTGGTCAGTGTGATCCCGCGTCCCCCTTTGTGCCTTCCGGCCTCTGACCACAGTTGACTGAGAATTTTGCCCGTAAGCACATTTCTTGTGATAATATAACAGATCCATGGTCTCATGGCAGGAGCAATCTTGGGCCAAGATTATTGGGGTCCTTTATTTAGGTGTCTGCTTTGTGACTGACTGATAAAGTTGTTTACATTTTGACAGAGTTCTGCAAGCGGCGCGTGTAGCGGTAGACTACTGATCCCAGAAAGCTTTGCATACATGTTGTTGGGACTTCCGGTTCCGGAGTACCGTAAATCTAGACGTGCATCGGCGTCTCTCGTGTCCCAAATCTTCTTTATACATCGTGTACCACACAAAATATCTTCGAGGTCAGTAAGCACAACCAGAAAGAAACCATATATTAAGCGCACTGGACTAATAAGCGCACGGACGGCTTTTGAGGATGTTAAAGGCTTTTACGCGCGCCTTATAGTGCGGAAAATACGGTATTTTAATAACATTCAAATTCAAAGTGCCCTCCACCAGCCAAGCCTGCTTAATGTCAGGCCAACATCAATTCCACTTTTTGGACAATTTGGGGGTATTTCAGACAAGTGGATTCTGTTCTGCCTCCACTGGAGTAACCACCCTTGGTGTCAAGTCAAATAGCCCAGCCCTACTTCTCATGTCTCTCCTCTCACACTTCTTTCCCACTCTGCTATGATATTTAGTTAATTTCTGGTACAAGTAGGCTATATCCAATCCAGCCAGCAGACGGGGCCCTGTATACAGGTGTGCAGGGCACAGAACAAACACATGAATGAACAGGAGAAAACAAAGATGCACTGGTGAGTGGATCTACCTGTAAAAATAGGTTTATTTTAACTTAAACCTGCTCAAAAGTATTTAATTTGGTTGGAGGCAGTTACAGTTTTGAGCTGTGGAGCAGCAAAATAAGTCATTAAAGTAAAGTCAAGATCATTTTGGCCTCATCTTAGGTTTAGCCATTTTTAAACTGAATCATTGTAAGCATTGAAGATGTTCATTTACATTTAAGGTAGGACATTTATGTAATGGAATATTTAATGCTAGAGGTTGGTATTCAATTTACAATGCCATTTAGATTATTTAGACCAAATTATATAACTACTTGAAACAATGTGTTTATTTATTCATTAAAAACTGGATGATTTATTGATTTAAAACATGTTCCATTTTTTTTATTTTTGGGGGAAATTAAAAACTTTAAACATGATTAAAAAATATTAAAATACTGTATTTCTGTATAAAATGTATAAAAGACAACAGAAATTAAGTGCCTTATTTTTGCATTTGTTTTAAAGGTTTTTGACCTGCTTCTGCTGCTACTGCTTCGACTTGCGTCTTTTTCCTGGGTCTTTTTCAAGTTGGACTAGCATTCATCCATTATAAACTTGACACTTGGTGTCGCCGTACTACAATATTTGCCTTTATCTACTGTAGGAACAATGCTCACAATAAATAAATAATAATAATGATAATTGCATAGCAAAACACGAAAGTGACTAACAATCAACATTTTCCATTGATGTAACAAATGGAGTTGGAGATGTTAATCGCTGACTGATGTTCAGGAGCGGGACCACGCCTCAACCTACATTCCACTAGTAAAACACGCCCCACTCTCTAACCACACCTCTAATTACCCAGAAGCCCTATTTATAAGGCCTATTCACAGCATATCTTGTCTCAGCTCTCTCGACAGAGAGACAGTCAGCCAGTGCGTTCGCTTGATCAAATCATCAGATTCTGACCTGTTCCCAATCGAACTTCAGTCGGTTGTGTCTCCAGTCGTACGTTATCCAGAGGACCCGCCAACGCAGGTCCGCTCTCGGTAGGCGTGATCCACGCCTCCAACACACTTCCTCTGCACGCGTTCCAACGGATCCGCCTCTTACTTCTTGGCCTCAGCTCTCATCAGGTGCGCCCCCATATGCCGCGAGCTCAGGCGCCTCGCGCCCTGCAAGTTCCGTGCACCGCCTCGTGCGCGCCGCCTCGCGCACGCCGCACCGTGCGCGCGCTCCCGTGCACGTGCGCGCCCAGCCCGCACCGGTCCGAAGTCAAGGGGGACTTTGTTCCAGACCTACAATGATATTAAAAAACTAATCTTTTCGCCAGCGTCCGCACTTCCTGGTTCCAGCACTCAGCTGACGACGTCACCATCAGCCCACGGCCGCAGCTCGACCTCTCAGCTCCCCCTGGTGGCGGGAGCCAGCTGCACTCAACTCCCTCCACACATATTTTTCTATCTCTCCACTACTACTGCCATTCAATCACTACATCTACAACTCACACCTTCAACTCAGTTACTCGGTTACAACTCACAGTTACTCGGTTACAACTCACAGTTAGTTACAACTCAGTTACTCGGTTACAACACAGTCAGCTCACAGCTTACAGCTCACCGCTCAACTTACAGCTTACAGCTCACCGCTTAACTCACAGCTACAGCTCACTGCTCAGCTCACAACTACTACTCAGAGTTACTCAGCTGCAGCTCACAGCTCAACTCACAGCGACAGCTCAACTCACAGCGACAGTTCACAGCTCAACTCACAGCGACAGCTCACAGCTCAACTCACAGCGACAGCTCAGAGCTCAACTCACAGTGACAGCTCACAGCTCAACTCACAGTGACAGCTCACAGCTCAACTCACAGCGACAGCTCACAGCGACAGCTCACAGCTCAACTCAGCAACAGCTCACAGCTCAACTCACAGCGACAGCTCACAGCTCAACTCACAGCGACAGCTCACAGCTCAACTCACAGTTTACAGCTACAACTACAGCCGCGCTCACCGAGCCCCGCCGGCAGCTACGCTCACGGCAACCACACAAACTCCAAATCACGGCGCCAGCCACGCTAGCTCCGAGCACGAACCTCGCCAGCAGCCTTGCTCGCCCCGACCCACGGCAGCCGGTCACATGCTTTCCACGGCCACTCGGCAGCGGCCACACGGCAACAGCCACACGCCCGCTCCCTCCCTCAACCACTCATCCCTCCCTCTATCACTCACACACGCCGGCCACAAGCTTGCCTTGGCTACTCGGCCACTCACTCGGCCACTCACTCAGCAGCGGCCGCTCGGCAGCAGCCTCACGCCTGCTCCCTCCCTCATCCCCCCCCCCCTCCTATCCCTCCCCCCTTCCTATCCCTCCCTCCCACCCCACCTCTCCCTCCCATCCCTCCTCAACCTCTCATCCCTCCCTCCCATACGTCCCATCCCTCCCTCAATCACCCATTCATCCATTCGACGCCTCTTCCACGTCCTCACCAGGGTCTCAGCGGACACAGGGACGCCGTCTCTCCCCGGAGCAGTCACCGGGCACTGGGATGCTCAATCATCTCACATTCCCTCTTTCTCAGAAGAGGCATATCTCGGCACGGACCTCAACCCATCGTGCATCTCGAGGTATCGAAGACCGCTCCGTGCACTCCATCATCCTACAGGACAAGCCCTTAAATCCAGACCAAGGATCCGCTTCCCGTTCCGTTCAGGTGACCATCGGACTCCGCACTAGGATGACTCTTCTCCTCAAGGCCCAAGGGAATGCAGCTCGTTTCCTCCACGCCTGTTCGGATTATACCCCACTATCGTTCAGGAATTTTTTTTGGGTCAGAAGGCACTCATTCGACAACAAGTCTTTGTAGATTAGTAAGGGATATTCTATTACGCCTCACCTCCATAAGTCTCTAAAGTGTCTACTCCCCTCTATCAATCCGTCACCTGCATTGCTTATACTCAAAACCATTATCGACAAACACCTACTCGCGATTCACCGTTCAAAATTCGACGGTCCGCACCAAACTTCGATGATCGCCAATTCCTCTTCGATCTTCAGGAAATACTTTAAAATCGCACTACCCTTTCATCTATCTCTTGTATCACTAATTCCAAACAATCTCATTCAGCTCGGATTAAGTTCCTTCAGTCATCACTCACATTGACCTTACTACTTTCCCCAGCTCGTCAACTCTACATACATGCAATCGCTCTCCCCAACCTTCTCTGCTCCGGAGCAAGGCAACTCCACCATGTAATCCATTTTGAAGTTCGGAAGAGCAATCGTTAAATCTATCGCACTTGCACCTTTTCGCACCCACGTACACTATCGATGACCCACAAATGCTAAAACACCATTCAAATGCACCAGTACTTGTTTTCGTCTTCAGTAACGGACAGACCGCTTTTAGATCAGGCTACACTCCAGAGAGCCTCGACTATCCAGCTCCTCTTCTCTCGCGCCACTGTTAATGTAATTTTCAGCCAGGCCTCCCGTCGATATCCGGATCATCTCCTTCATTTCTACATCTTTTTTTGGGGGGTTCTGAATCGGCTGGGCTGATTACCCGAGACAGCCCCCATCCTGAGTCTCTACCCAGCCAACTCTTGTGCTCGATCGTCGCTGCATCGTCGCTACATCGTAGCTCGATCGTCTTCACTGTCGATCTTCATCGTCGATCTCCATCGTCGATCTCCATCGTCGATCTCCATCGTCGATCTCCATCGTCTCTCCCCATTGCCGACCTCCATCGTCTCTCCCCATTGCCGATCTCCATCGTCTCTCCCCATCGCCGACCTTCATCGCCGACCTTCTTCGCCGAGCTCCATCGCCGAGCTCCATCGTCGTTATTATCAATAAATATTCTTTCATACATACATTGTGGCACGGTCCTTGCTCGTGAAATGGAGTTGGAGATGTTAATCGCTAACTGATGTTCAGGAGCGGGACCACGCCGATCTTCACTGTCGATCTCCATCATCGATCTCCATCGTCGATCTCCATCGTCTCTCCCCATCGCCGACCTCCATCGTCTCTCCCCATCGCCGACCTTCATCGTCTCTCCCCATCGCCGACCTTCATCGCCGAGCTCCATTGCCGAGCTCCATCGTCGTTATTATCAATAAATATTCTTTCATACTCCATTGTGGCGTGGTCCCTGCTAGTGAAGATTATTTATTGAGTGTCTGCGTGATGACGTCACGTCACGACATATGTTATTTTATATGTTCTTGTATTATTGAGTATTCGCCATGGTTTTCCATTTAGACCGTTTCAACTCCTTAATGCTTTAACCGATTTCAGCAAGTTATACCTCATTACGATCGGTTTCACAGTATTACATGTGCTATTACACTTGGTAGTGTAAATGAGTATTTTGACATGTGAATGATCTGCAAGGACTTTTTCGTTCAGGAGCTATTGAACTTTACCGCACTGTGGCTCCTCCCGCTTTCAGACTCGCGATCTGAGACAGCAGCGGGACTCATCATGTCAACACAGCGTCCTACATTGTGTCATGCCGTTGTTGACGATCAATTGACGAGTGATCAGTACTTTTAGGTGCTTTGGTTATACAATTGAACACACATGAATGCATCACATTTGAGATAAATCGCGTCGCATTTTGCGTCCCATTTCATGTGCTATTTGACTAAACCATAAACTATATTTCTGTTAATGACAAGAGCCTGTGATTTATAATGTGTGTATATACATAGTGTGTCTTAATGGAAGAGTTTGTGGATAAATACACTGGCCTTATCAAATTTATTTTCCTCCACTTGACTGGAAACAATGTTCTGCGCTGTGCTGTCAGCTGCGCTATCTCCTGTTTCTCTCCTGCTTCACACCCGGCCTCGCATACCACAATAAAGAAAACAAACACGTTCTGCATAAATGCTGTTGTGGAAAAATAGGTCATGACATGTCATGTCAAACCTATCTATGTTGTTTTCCTGTGTGTTGATGATACATGTGAATATAAGAATATGAGTTAGTGATAAATGTGGTCCGGCGCCTCTGTATCTGGCCAATTAATGCGTCAGGACTTGATTATGTGTGAAAACATCTTCGATGGACCTCTGAATAAGAAGCTCGAATCGTCACATCAGTGATGCTTTCACTTACCGTATTTTGCGCACGAAAAAGCGCACCGGATTATTAGGCACACCATCAGCTATCTGTGTACCATGTGTACTGGTCCATACATAAAGCGCACCGGACGATAAAGCGCATAAGATAAACAAAACAGACGGATAAGTCAGAGTCAGTTGAGCTTTATTAAACGCGTTCAACTCATTCAGATCAACATTGTTCAACATCAAAACACACTCTGCTATCGCTAACAGACACGTTAGCATATCCAAATCAATTCTCAGTCAAGATCACTTGTAAACACATAAAATACAAACACAGAACACACTCTGCTACCACTAAAAGACACGTTAACATATTCACAACAACTCCCAGCCTCGTTCAGTTGCAACACGTAAAATACAACACAGTCTGATATCGCTAAAAGACAGTTAGCATCTCCACAACAACTCCTAGCCTCGTTCAGTTGCAACGCATGAAATACATCACAATACACTCACTTTTTCAGTTCATTCCTCGTCATCAAATCCTTCAAATGCGCCGAAGTACATCCCGCACAGCTATGACCAGACGTCCCGATTTACCTGGGACAGCCCCGATTGTTTACGTCCCGTGTCCCGGTTTAACGTCTGCTGGGGCGCATAATGGTAAAAGCAGCCAAAGCGCCGATAGTGCTCCGTGCTAAAATCTCTTTGGTCATGTGATCCCGCATCTCGGACCCACGCGGCAGTTCAGTGATAATTCCGGCCGATAATTTAGCCCGTAAGCGCATTTCTAATAATATAAGAGGTCTCTTGGCAACAGCCATCTTGGGGTCCTTCATTTACCGGTAGGTGTCTGCGTTGTGCCTGACTGAAAATGTTGTTTACGTTTTGACAAAGTGTCGCGTGTGGCGCGTGCAGGTAGACTACTGTTCCCAGAATGCTTTGCAAACATGTTGTTGGGACTTCCGGTTCCGGAGTACTGTAAATATAGCCACGCATCGGCGTCTCGTGTCCCAAATCTTCTTTACACACCATGTATCACACAAAATATCTTCGCGGTCAGTAAGCACAACCAGAAATAAACCATATATTAAGCGCACCGGACTAATAAGCGCACGGACGGCTTTTGAGGACGATAAAGACTTTTACGTGCGCTTTATAGTGCGGAAAATACGGTATCTCCTTTTGGAGCTGATTTGATGTGGGGTTTGTGCGTACATGGCAGACTAGGCCACTGCCTTTAAAAGCATGTGTATTTTCATTTGTAATGGCAGGTAGGGACAGATTCCATTGTTAAGGACAGATTATTTACCGTGCTCGAGTAAATAAAGATCCACCTTTTGAGAAAGACAAACTGTCTGCTTCATCTTTTTTTTGGTCATTGTTTGCAGATATTTCCCCTAACAATGCTCACATTTATCATTTGCCAACATCAGGTCATTTTAAATCAATATCATGAACATATTCATAATATGAGTTATCATATGTTTAATTTTATATATAAACTATTTATTTTAATACAAGGGTAATCCTCATTTAAACTCTGCAACGAGCTAGCCCCTGTACAGGGTGTGCCCCACCTAAGGCCTAGAGTTACTGGTATAGGCTCTAGTCAACCGCGACCCCTAACGGGAACAAGCAGTAGAAAATTAATGAATCATCATTCACTTATCTATTTATCCATCCATCTTCTTCCGCTTAACCAGGCCCAGGTTGCGGCAGTCCAAGCATTGACTCCCAGACTTCCCTCTCCCCAGACACTTCCTCCAACTCCTCCAGGGCGTTCCCAGGTCAGCCGAGAGACATAGTCCCTCCAGCGTCTCCTGGGTCTTCTTATTTATGTTCATTCATTATCAATTGTTCCTAGTCATATCCCCCCATTTTTTTTTAAATTAATGAATCTTATAACATGCCATCTTTAACAAACTCTTCAGGAGTCTTTCTCTCCCCTTCACAGCACAAGATTCCTCTGCTCTTCTCTAACACCCACACACACAGGAAGAGCCAATAGCTCCGCCCCTCTTTAACACTTGTGACGTCTCATGGAACTCCAATAAAACCATGGGCTCTGTCTGCGCCAGCCTCAAAAATGACAACCACTTACACACTAGATCAACATACACATAATAATTGTTTAATTTGATTCTATACTCGACAGGGAGCCAGTGAAGAGACTCGAGCACCGGCGTAATGGGCGCTGTTCTTTTAGTTCTTGTTAGTAATCATGCTGCTGCATTTTGAACCAGTTGAAAGCTTTTAAATACTTAATACTTGTTTCTGTGCACTTGTATCTGTACTGGACTTACGCAACTGCCCCCCTTGTCAGGTTGCTATGACAACTAAATCGCCACACACTCAAGCAGAGAGGTAGAGCCCCACAAACCTATCCACCCACAGGAAAAAATAACTCAAATCACTTAATCTTGGCAATATAATGTTACCCGAATAAGTCTCACAGAATGCAGCATTAGGCCCATAGTCCAGCTTGAGTCCTCAGTGCTTCACAAAAAACTCAAATCCTTGAATCAACCTATATGCCCACCCCTGTAACTTTGATTGAACTATCACAACTCAAGGATAATCTCCAATTTAGACAAGCTTTCCACCACTAGCTAACCTCCGCCACACAAATTACATGGACAACCAGCATTCAAACAGCACAAGACGAAAGGTTGAGAGAAAAGAGCTCACCAAATGGCCGCTGCTGTCGAAGGCTGGAGACCCAGCACCGTACACCGTACAAGTTCAGTGGTTTCTTTAGGGGTTGGTTGAGGTGGTTAGTCAGCAGAAGTTGCCGCTAGCTAATGTATTTTAAAAGGAAGTTTATTACAGGAAGCAGCATAGAGAGACTGAAACAAGAGTGCACACGCCTGGGACATAATATGGAAACTCCTTGAATCTAACAAACATTTATATATGGTAGTACAATCCACTTTCACAAAAGGCAGCCCTCTCCTGGAAAACCACATGACCTTCTGTCTGAAGTTACAGTATGTCTCAGCTGACACTTCACAAGAAAAACAGAACAAAACACTAAAACAAAAAGAAAATGACGAAAACAGAAAGGGACTGAGTACAGGGACATAGTAACGTTTCATATATACGGAGGGCCACAGAACAGACACAAGTAGCACCAGGGAAACACAACATAAATGCAATGATAAAACCTCAAACAAAACAAAGGCAACTACTAGTTCACCCCAGGGACAGAGTCCAACCAGAGAAAACGTGCCATGTCATCTACGAGATCCCGTGAAAAATGTACCACAAAAAACATATATCGGGGAGATGGGAAGAAAATTAAACTCAAGATAAAATGAACACCCAAAATGCACAAGGATGATAAACCAGATTATTAAAAGAAAAGGCAACACAAGAAAATGTAAAATCTGCAATATCTGACCACTGCAAAGAGAAAACCACATTATGGACTGTCTGGGACAATTCAAAGAACACAAGTACAAAAGATGGATACAAGAGTCTATTGAAATCCGGAAGTGCGGCCACGGACCATCGGTCGAGACAAAGGTGCATATTACTTTGGCTCACACATGGGACTCACTTCTACAGAGACCACCATGCGGGGACAGGCATGGTCAGTCTGAGAGAGCTGCCAAACTTAGAACTTAGACTTAGAACATGCATGCCGTGAGAGGACGTAAGGGCTGAGGGCTCATTGCGGCGTGTGAAACTTTTAGTTTAATTTTTTTTAATTTTAATCCCCTATGATTAATCATACCAAGTCTACGGTGTGAGACAACAAAACAACAAGTTCTGGGAAATTAAAAAAAAAAACACGATGAAGAAGAGTGGTTCTATGTTGAAGCCGAAGTCGGTGACCACGGGGCAATGGAAGAGAAGGGAAAACGCAGAGCCAACACCAAGACTCGACTATAAAGCCAGGTTTGATGGGCTCGAATCTAAGCTGAACAAACTATCAAGGCCTTGGAAGAGAAGTTTTAAGGCACGATGGCGTAGTTGCATGAATATGATGGATGTGCAGGAAAGCCGAATAGACGCAAAAGAAAATAAACTACAAGATGCTTTGGATCAAACAACTGAAGAACAGGCAAGAATAATCTGCGGCTCCTGAATGTGCCAGAGCAAGACGAGAAGGATTTGCCAATGCCGTCTGTCCTGGTGAAATTTGGCGGAGAGGTGGAATCTAAAGCTGAAAGAAGAGGATTTTGAAAAGGCATATAGTATCGAACCTGAAAAAGTCACATTGATGTATCCATGCGTTATCATTTTCAAACTGCATCACTTTCAGAAAAAGCTTTATATTCTGTGAGGAACCAGTGCACCTGTGGTGGGATGCAAGATGAAAGTGGAATCGGACATGTCAGCAAAGACGAGGGCAAGAAGAAAGGAGTTTTGGCCACTGAGGGAGCAACTGCGCCAGATGAAAATTGAGACTTTTTTTGTAACACCCGGTAAAGCTGAACATTGCGGATGGAGGACAAGTGATTAAATTCACCTCTCTGAAGGAAGCCACATCCAAACTAAAAATAACTATCCAACTATAAAATTACTTGAGGTAAACTGCATCCGGTAAGAACTTATATAAAAACCTCTTCCTCACCCTCCGCGGGCGGTCTCTATTTCTCCCCCTTCAAGCTCGGGTCCTCTCCCAGAGGCCTGGGAGCTTGAGGGTTCTGTGCAGTATCTTTGCTGTTCCTAGCACTGCACTTTCCTGGACCGAGATATCTGATGTTTTTCCTGGGATCTGCTCAAGCCATTCCTCCAGTTTGGGGGTCACTGCCCCAAGTGCTCCAATCACTACGGGCACCACCGATACCTTCACGCTCCAGGCCTTCTTCAGCTCCTCTCTGAGTCCTATTTTCTCATGTTCCTTTATCCGGATGTTACTATCCCATGGTACTGCAATGTACACTTTCCTCTGCACCTTGTCAACCACCACTATGTCCGTGTGGTTCGCCATTACCATTCTGTCTGTCTGCATCTGAAAGTCCCAGAGGACCTCGTTCTCCACCACCAACTGACCAATTTAACAGACTTTGGACCAAGTGGGACCTAATATGTCCAGTACAACTTGTGTTCTTTTTTTAATATTACTTTCTGGGTGTGTTCTATGTTGTGTGTTGTATAAATTAATTTTGGAATTGTATAAATAAATGAAAAAAATTAAAAAGAGGTCTCAATCTCAATTGGTTCCTATTCTTACTTGGTTAAATCATGTCCATGGTAGGAACGCTTTCAAAGGTACTTCCAGATGGCAGTCGAAACGTCTACATTTCTAAAAAATAAAGCGTTCAGATGACTACTATTGAAATCTTTCTTGCCATAAGTACAGTATTAGAGAATTTAAAATCCAACCGCAACAATCGGTTATGGTTGTATTTGAATTTTTACTTGGCTTTACTTGCAGTTTATTTTTCATTTTATAATGATTGTAGAAAGGAAATCACATGCTTGGTCATAGTATCTGGCAAGTGGGGAAGGTCTCAGCACAGTAGCTGGGGGCACTGTCACGGTGCCAGTGGACGATGGCATGGTGCACTTCTGTTCAGAACAATAGGCCTTTGTTCTGTTGACTTTGGCTGGCCCCGATACCCCACAAAGCTTTGCTGCATGTGTATTTCATGTTGGTGATTTGCAGTCTCACTCGTTCCTTGGTTGTCAGGTGGATTTCCCAGAGAGCGCCTTCCTCACCTGCTCTCATGTTTGATGTGACACAACCCTCTCCAAAAACACACACAGATGAGAAGCAGCTGTGAGTGTGTGCACACTTTTCACATCTCTGAGCTGCTGGTTTATTTACATACAAGTGATTCATTATTGAAGAGTACAAGTGTTTGCTTGTTACGCCTTCTCCTGCCCCCTCTGGTCACACTGCTGCTATTTATGTGTCTGAGCAATGTTACACAGCGCATCGGCAGAGTGATTAGCAATATCACCTGATAACATAAAAGTCCTGAGTCTTATCACATGTGGGTCCTTAGAGTTAACATGGTTTCCCTGTTATCATTAAAATAGCTTTATCTATGTATTTATTTGTTGTCAAAAACTTTAAAACACTTGGTAATATGTGCAATTACTGTGAAATTCATGTGCAATCTATGTGCTGTCGTGACACATATTCATGTGCAATTACTGTCGTGATCACATGCAATGGTATTTATTTATTTATTTGTCTATGGGAGTTTTTATTTATTTATAGGAGATCTTCTACTGAAAGTGTTTTTCAGACTTCCTATAAGTGACCTGTTCTTCTGTATCTACCTCTGTATCTACCTGCGTTGCACCAATGAAATTTCCCCATGTAGGACAATAAAGGAATATCTTATCTTATCTTATCTTAAAAAACACATTGAACACATGAAGATCTAAGAGAACATAGCAAATAAAGTGAAAACACAGAAAAGACAGGATAGATTAAACTATGACACACCAAGTCCAAAATAAACGTCCCGTTTAGCACAATCTATCAAAAGTGTACATTTTCAGATTAAGTCTAAATGTGATTTATTTTTTTTATTTTTTTCCCGAATGGCAATTATAATAATTGCAGCTCAGTTTGTGACATTTTTTTGTGATGTCCTTTTTCCTTGCTCCCAGGAATATATTTCAAAGATATCAACTGATTGTGTCCATGGCCGGAGTTTTGAGGCACAACTATGAGATGGTGATAAAAAACAGTGTGTAGCACTTCGATTTCAGTGCAATATTTCTGAGCAACAAGACAGTCCCAGAACATATGATAATGGTTTGTATGGTTCCTTGTATGTGGGCTTTGACATGGTGTTATGAGGAAACGTGACACATTTTTACAACAGAATTTCCTCCAGATTTCCATACCTAAAGTGATGGATTCCCTTCATAATATTAGTCCAATGTCTGGACATACACTAAACATGCCACTAAAGCCCTTTGACATTTAGAAAGACACAGAATCCCTCAAATATTTAGGTGTGGTTCTCAATAATTCTAAAGAAAAAACATTCCCTTTTCTTTTCTATAAAGAAAGACCTTGAAAAATGTAATCTTATTCCATATCTCAGTCTAAGCCAAAGGATTGAAAAGTATCCAAATTAATGTTTTGCCCAGCTTTTTCTATCTATATCAGACCCTGCCAATTTCCAACCCCAACCGGCTATTTGATGAGTGTAATAAAAAAAAATCTCCAGATTTATATGGCATCGTAAAAAACCTTTAATTCGATTCAAGACCCTACAACTACCAAAAGAAAAAGGTGGATTAGGCCTACCTTGTCTTAAGAATGACTTTATTTCAAATCAGAGCTCTTCTTCAGCTTCACAGTAGCATCCACTTGTATGCAGATGATGCAATTCTGTATGCTGAGGCTCGTTCTTGTGCTCAATTGATTAAAAAAAATCATAAGGATTATCATTCCATCCAACTAAACTGTGTTAATTTAAAATTATTAATGAATTCAGTTCTCCAAAAGACACTCTAGTGACCCAAAACATATATTTATTCTTACGCTTGATGGTAATATGATTGAAGATTGAAGTTCTCTATTACAAACACTTGGTCCTCTGGATCGATGATAAACTCTCCTTCAATAAAAATGTACAAGAGCTGATAATCTTAAATAATCTTAAAGGCAGATTGTCATTCTTCTTTAGTTCTAAATTATATATATTATATATACAGTATATGCGTTCTACTGCAACAGTGTTAATCATTCAGCTCTGAGGTTCAGCTCTGAGGTTCATTACAGGAGAAGGATACAGAATTCACCACTGTGAATTATATTCTAAAGTAGAATGTGATCATGGGATATAAGAAGAGCCACTGCCTTTTGTTCGTGTTTAAGGCTTTTTGACGTTTTTGCCAGATTATTTATCAAGTTTATTGCACATCAGTTCAAGTATTCACCGTTTGAGGTCACAGGACATTTTTATCTTACAATCATATCAACACAGAGACTGGAAAAAAGGCTTTCAACAATTTTACTCCTGTGGAACAAAATACAGAGACTTTTGAAATTAAATAATTGTATGTCATTTAATGATTTTAAAGCACTTGTCAAGGACGACCCGCAGTGCCAATGCACTTGTTTTATATAATTTTATCCCATATTGTATGTGTTTTTATGTATTGGTTAATTTTATTGAATGTTTCATTTGTGTTTTAGTGTAATGTGTTTGTTTGTTTGTTTGTTTGTTGTTTATTTTGTGTTCTGTTTTAACAGGGACCATGAAAAAGAGAACTTTTCTCATTGGGTTTTCCCTGTATAAATAAATAAAATAAATGAATGAATGAATCTTCTGAGATTTCAGAGAAAGGTCTTTGTGCAGAAAGACATAAATGATGATGGAATTTGGTCTTGTTTGGTTAAGATTGCATTACTTTGCCTGTCTAGTATTCTACAAAAAAAATCTTTCAGCTTGTTTCTAATACGTTTCTATGCTAATTATTTATAAAATATTTCAACTCTCGTAATACCTTTGTTTGGTAAACTACTATTATTATTTCCTGTGAGTTAAGTTTATTCATTTCTTCTCCTATATTTCCTTTAGCCTTTGAGGATTTCTCTTCTAGGCATGATTTACCTCCAGCATTTTTAGCGTTTCTTGCAGATCATTTAGCCTTTTCTCCCCTGTGTTTCTTCTTTGCTGAGGCAATGGCAAAACATTTTCTCTCAAAATTGCTTTAGCAACATCCCAGAGAATGAAGTTTCACCATGACCAGTTTTTTCCATATACGTCTTGATACATCAAGCTGGCATTGAACCTGTGTTATTTTTTATCTTTCCTCTAACTCCACAGAAATGTAGACAGGAGCATGATCACTTAAGTCTATTGTGTCTATGCCTGCCTCAGTGATTTTTGATCTGTCTTTACTGAAAATAAAGAAATTGTCTATTCTTGAGTAGATTGTATATGGAGTAGAAAAATGGGTATACCGGCGTACACTGGGGTTCATCTCCCTTCAGATGTCAGTCCTACATTAGTTTATGGAATTTGTTTTCTATTTTTTGCTTCTCCAGTGCCCCTTGAGTTTGATATGTCTAATGTAGGTTGAGTACAAAGATTCCAATCTGAGGGAACTCTAATCTCTGAGGGAACAGATTAGAGTTCCCTCAAAGGGGTTTGCAATCAGGTCTATAATTCTATATTGCTAGTGTGTTTCCTGTAGCTATATAATGTATAATAGTTTATATAAAATATTTTAATAATTAGATTTTGTTCAATATGCTGTTGAAGGATGCTACTCATAACACTTCCGATTCCGTTGGGTTTTTCTCTTGTTAATTTAGTAAACAGAAAACAACACAAACACAGAATAACTACAGAAATATGTGACAAATAAAAAGATAAAAATAAAAATAATAGGGTTCATGCCAAGAACATACACTGAACCCAAAACCTGATCATATAAAAGAACGTAAAAAGGAGGGAAGTCCACTCCTAATGAAAGGGCCCCCGGACATCTCCACTCCTGCTCCTGGCACCAGTCCGCTCAAAGAATTGGGGAAAACTACCTCCCCAGACCTACTTAGACACAGAGTGTTGCCAACAACATAAAAACAATGTCACGTGACGTTACAATCATCACTCTCTTCAAAATAACACGTTTCTTGCTATCAATTTGTTGCTGCAGTTCAGTTCTCTGTGTGCATTTTCCTGAGGGGTTTTGAGCACCTGTTTTTTACCTTCAAAAGTGAACAGAAACAAAAGCCATGCCTCAGTTGTCTCTTCTTGAATTCCGCATATGCGCGTTTAAAAAGGTATGCGTTGCCACTGATCAATCGTGATTATCCATTAAGAATCATTCTTGGATTAAGACTATAGTGGGTCGTGTTTCTGTGGTTGTTTTACATGAAATAAAAACCTTTCCATCTCCTCTGATGAGAGCATTTTGCTCCACATTTCCTCTCGCTCATGGCTCATCACAAGCGCTTTGAGAGAGAGGGAAAGGCACAGCTTTCCACAGCAATGCATAACGCAACACCTCCTCAGACTAAATGTATTTTTGAAACAAATAGTTGAATAACAATTGTTTTCTATCAAAAACAACTGAATTAGCATTATATTTCATGGTTTAAAATGATAACTTCAGGAATCAATATTTGCTTTCTTTTGTCTTAATTATAAAAATTCTTATCAAAATAAAACATTTTCAAAATTCTACGTGCATAACTCTCTGGAGATGGTTTGAAAGTTGCAGTTGACATCACAACAATTGGAATTGTACAGACACACAGTTGAACTAACCACACTACCTTTCTCTCCTAAAAAACATGAGTCCGTGTGACGACAGAAACGTGCAACAGGTGATCAGTTCTGACCAATCAGCACGATTGACTAAATGGCACATCCAGCATAAAAAAGTAAATGTTAATTTTGAGAAAGTAGACTCTTCAAAATCTAACCCTTGTTAAAGCTGTAGGTGCACTGTCGGCCAAACACGAGCAGTTTGATCTAAAATTGATGACGGGGTGTAATAGGTGTGATTATGCCAAAATATGAGGTGGAATAAAGCAACTTGGGGGCAAGGTCTGGTGCATTCTGTGAATACCTTAAAAACTAGCATTAGTTATAGATTGAGGGGAAAACTCCCCCTGTACCGCAATGTGATGCGATCACTAGTAATGCACAGGTTGGGTTTTGACCCACAGGTCAGGTTAGGCCGAGACAAGAAATTCTCATTTCATCCAGGTTTGGACGGGTTATAAAATGCTGACCCTGTCTCGTACATCCGCACCTGTATCATTGTGTTTTACTGCGTCGTTTCTCTGTGAATATGTGACTGATTGTAATAAAACACAAAATGTAAGTAGCTTACTACACTCTTCTCTCCACAATCTATCAACTGAGCTGTCTGTAATAATAATCTCCATAGCAACAGCGTGGAAACAGTTGAAGATCATGGGCCTTGAGGACTTCGGCTATGTTGTTTCTGCTGAAGTACGAATGCCAGAGCTGAAACAAACTTTGTTCTTGTTCGTGCAGCCCTAAAGGTAAACAAACAAACTTATTTCTTCTTATGAAGTATGAATTGGCCTTTAAAGCTCTTCGCGCTGCGTTGGACCTGTTACTGCAGGTCCTGGGCCTAACTAGACCTGCAGACATCTATTTGGAAATGTTTTAATAAATCCCCACTGTCACGTCACATTCATCCAAAATCCTTGTCCCAGTCTGCGTAAAACTGGCACAGACTGACAGCCCAACACGAGATCCACACAGAAGATGAGACTGAGCACAGTGTGTGCTTCGTTCTCGCACCCTCCAAACCATGCAGCATCTCATCGGGCATTTGGGTCTGGTCAAATTGGCACAAGCCCATCTTAAGGACATATTCCGCGTTGTGCAAAACAATTAAAGGTGAATTAAATGGGAGTGTCTACAGAGCCGCGGCGCGCGGCCGAAACTGCTAGGCTATTTTGTGCCGCGGCTCCTGAAACTGCTGGGCTATTTGACCGTGCCGGGTTTGGGTTTGGGTTAGGGTTAGGGTCAGAGTTAGGTTTAGGGTTAAGGTTAGGGTTAGGGTTAGGGTTAAGGTTAAGGTTAGGGTTAGGGTTAGGGTTAGCCATGAGGCTATATGGCCGTACCGCAGCTCCTGAAACTGCTGTGCTATTTCACCGCGCCGCGGCTCTGTAGCCACGGCCGAATTAAATAAAGAAACAACGCTCCGAGGCTGCATATCAATATTTTATTTTATTCATTTATTTAATTTCCAAAATTTTGGGAACTCATTGAAAAGCAGGAAATCAACCTGTTGTATTGCTCACTCCTTTCATTGCCTGTATATGAGGCCATGACAAACATGTCCCAGAGGAGGTGATTTTGAATGCCACAGTTATCAGTCATTGGTTTCAAACACTATCTCCATATATGGACTGGCACCATCCCACTCCTGCCTCCGGCTGCCACGTCCATCCTCTTCATCCCAGAGTTAAAGTCGGCAAGGTAGCAAAATGGCCTGGCCCGCACCCTGGAAAAGGATTCCGTTAATACTACCTCCGTAGGCAAAATATGGCCTAGTGTCTTATCCAGTTCATATTATAGATCCATGGCAACAATCCACTACTATTAGTTTCCATTTTACCGTATTATGTAAATTTGAGTGAAAAAAACAAAATCATTTGGAATAATAAGGATGCCAGTGCATAGCCTCTTTCGGTTTGTCTGGAATGTTCCAATAAACTCTCCTATCTTGCTTTTTTTTTTTTTTTTTACAGGTGTTGCTAGAAATACTAGCAGGGCTAGGTACATCCAAAGGTGTGACATGTAACTTAGCCTGTGGGCATCATCCATGGACATGCAGATACTATGGAACATTCCAGGCAAAGCAACATCTCCATGGAGATACACAGGTGGCAGGAGGTTGTGTAACTTTCTGCACTTCAAAAAAACAAGTCCAAGCAGAAAATATATACATATATATACAAGGAAATCTGTGTTTAATTTTATATAGGATTTTTGAGCAGCATTAGCATTATAGGAGCAACCCCTTATTTCAAATTATAAACTTGTAGATACAGATGTGGAGCTGTCCTGGGGTCATCCTGGTGCTAACTCCCATTTGCTCTTCTCTGCACATAATAAATATACATATGAACATTCTGGGTTCATACAGTCTGCTCATACATTGAATACAGATGAGTGATGATCATGTTAAATGATATATAAAACAACAGATTTTCAAAAGTATGAAATATAGAGTTAGAGTTAATGGAACACCCTTTGATTTGTCATTCTTTAAATTGTATTTGGAATAAGCCTATAAAGCAAAAAATCACTATTAGAAGAAAATTAAATGTATTCATGAATATTTATTGACACACACAAATTCCCTGTGATGGAGACCTTAAGCAACTCTGCAGTTATTTGTGAACTAACAGCCAAGACTAATGAACTGAATAATCGAGCCAATGCAGCAGAGAGGGAAATCTCCAACCTGAAAGACTTAGTGGAAACAATGTGGGCCAAAGGGATGAAGCTGGAAAAGTGCTTGAGCAAATATTTCTTAATTTGTAGTTCCTGTGTTTTGTGTTTGTCCAGCCCCAAGCGCTCCAATCACTACGGGCACCATCAATACCTTCACGCTCCAGGTCTTCTCCGGCTCCTCTCTGAGGCCTTGGTATTTCTTTTGTTTCTCATGTTCCTTTTTCCGGATGTTACCGTCCCATGATACTGCTATGTCCACCACCACGGCTTTCCTCTGCACCTTGTCAACCACCACTATGTCCAGTTGGTTCACCATTACCATTCGGTCTGTCTGAATCTGGATGTCCCAGAGGACCTTGGCTCGGTCGTTCTCCACCACCTTTGAAGGTGTTTCCCACTTTGTCTTTGGGGTCTCCAGCACGTACTCTGCACAGATAGTTTCTGTACACTATGGCAGCCACCTGGTTATGGCGCTCCATGTATGCTGTCCCTGCCAGCATCTTGCACCCTGCAGTTATGTGCGGGATTGTCTCAGGGCCCCCTTTCCGCAGCCTACACCTTTGGTCTTGTCTGGTGTGATATATCTGGGCCTCTATTGATCTGGTGTTCAGGGCCTGCTCCTGTGCTGCCATGATCAGGGCCTCTGTGCTGTCCTTCTGTCCAGCCATTGATAGGATTTTGTGATATCAGCCACTTCAGTTATGTTCCGATGGTACATCCCATGTAGGGGCTTATCCTCCCATGATGGGCCCTCCAGCACCTCATCATCCTCTGTTCCCCATTGTCTGAGACATTCACTGAGCACGTCATCTGTAGGAGCCTTATCCTTGATGCACTTATGGATCTTGGACGTTTCGTCCTGGATAGTGGCTCTCATGCTCACTAGTCTGCGGCCTCCTTCCTTACGGCTAGTGTACAGTCTCAGCGTGCTGGATTTAGGATGGAACCCTCCATGCATGGTCAGGAGCTTTTGTGTCTTAACATCTGTAGTCTGTATCGCCTCCTTTGGCCAACTAATTATTCCTGCAGGGTATCGTATCACTGGCATGGCGTAGCTGTTTATTGCCGGGGACTTGTTCTTGCCATTGAGCTGGCTTCTGAAGACTTGCCTCACTCATTGTAGGTATTTGGCCGTAGCTGCTTTCCTTGTTACCTCTTCGAGGTTGCCATTTGCCTGTGGGATTGTAACTGTCCTCAATGTCTGCTATCGTCCCTCTGTGTGGACTACCTTCCCTCTCTCACCATCCGACCACACTTCTCTAGTCCGAATGATCTACAGCTCAGACAGCTCGGAATGCCGAGCTGTTTACTATTTACCTATTTACTAACCTTTACACAATAAGGCCCTTTCTGTAGATGGTAAATGCTAGAGCAGGGATCTCCAATTATGCTTATGCCAGATTTTTTGAGGGGCTAAGGTCCGGGGACCGGATCACAACACTGTTATGTTTTATCTCACCTCACAGTGGCACAATTCAATATCAGAAATCAACATAGGACTTTATTTTCAGAGAAGTCAAAATATCATAACAATATTAAATTACTAAAAAGAGAACAAAAGCGCTAAAACCCAGACAACGCAAACCCAGTGTGTACCAGAAACCTGACTCGACTAGTGCAGAGCAGACTTAAAGCAGGTCTAAAGCAGGACTAAAGCAGGACTAAAGCAGGACTGAAGCAGGACTAAAGCAGGACTAAAGCAGGACTAAAGCAGGACTAAAGCAGGACTAAAGCAGGAATAAAGCAGGTCTAAAGCAGGCCTAAAGCATGTCTAAACCAGGACTAAAGCAGGTCTAAACCAGGACTAAACAGGACTAAAGCAGGTCTAAACCAGAACTAAGCAGGACTAAAGCAGGTATGAACCAGGACTAAAGCAGGAGCAGAGCAGGACTAAAGCAGAACTAAAGCAGATCTATTACAAATTACAATCCGACACATATTCATGGGGAATGAGTTTATGAATTTAGACGCTGTTGGTTCTAATTTCTGAGAATAACAAGACAAGATTATGGTTGTTAAAACACAAGTGCATAATCTAACCTTTTGTTTAAATCTGGATGTTTGACTGGACCTTCTTTAACTGTTCTGAAAAAATGTCTTCACCATTCTACCAGGTGAGTGACTATAGCGCCCACGGCGTAAGCAGAGTCCAAGTAGATAGTCACCGGTTAGTCAGCGGAGTCCTCAAGAGTAAGCACAATATCCAAGATCCAAGATGGGTAGTAAGAGAGTGTAGAAGAACACCAGTCAACAAAAAAATCTCCTTCAGCTTTAACAACATCAGCGGCAGCAGACAGGTAGCTGTCCAGCTTCCTGAAACAGCAGCCAACAGTAAAGAAAACCATTCCTTCAGTCAGAGGTTTAAAAGAGAGGTCATATTGTGCCTTGGCCAAGGCCTTAGTAAGAGAAACACAGTCATGAGGAGAAGGTCGAGGTTGTCAGCCATGTTGACACCCTCCACAGAAAATCAAGTCCAGTCCAAGGTGGCAGTGTTCTTCATCCGTTTCTCACAAATAAGTGCACGCAAAGAGGCAGTGAGGGTTGGGAGGGTACAGTTCATTGATTTTCGAATTTCGAATTTAGAGAGGTCCTTCTTAAGTACAGGTAGAATAGGAATGTTCACGTTAGATGATGATGGTTCCAGCACACAGGATGCCAATCAGTAACAGAGATTAGTCTAGTCATTGGTACTAAATCTTTTACCTGATGAGCCGGTGAGAAAGCCAGGGACACGTGTGGCACGCTACCCTCAGACATTCTATACCAATCCAATTGTTCTTTGATCAGCTGACAATAAGCAGCTACACCTTCTTTTTCTACCAACATTTTATCAAATGCTATAGTTTTAGTATGTACAGAATTTTTTAACATCAAATTTAGATTGAAATACTTCATTTTTGAACGAAACGAGTACAATGGAGGGAGTTCTGTGGTGCGTGGTAGGATGCCAGAGTGTCAATACAGGGTGTCCATGCCTTACTTACTGCCATACTGTGCAGCCACGCCTTCTGTGATGTCGGTCAGGCGGGCCCAGTAAATATCAGCAATTAGTGTCTCCAGTCATCATCAGGAGATTGCGTTCAAGCAGGTTCAATGTCAGTGTGTAGAGATTTAGTCCATGGCAGAAATGAGTGAGTCCCAGAGAAACCAACCATGGAGAGTGTGACGAAGTAGCTTCGTCAGCCAGCCCGGGGAGACCAGGGTGGCATGGCGCCAACGCACGCATGCACGCACACACATACACACACGCACGCACGCACGCACGCACACACCGATACCGGCACGTCCCTTACCTGTCCCATAACTGTACGTGGTTTCTTTTCTCCATAGCAGTAATCACGGGTGCACACTTGGTTGCTGTTTAACCACATTCCTTCGCCATAACTCGGTCCCAAATCCACATCATCATCCCCTCCGTGTTTCGGCCGGCTAACACGAACTCCGCGGACTTCTGCATCATAAACGTGTCAATGACGGGCGCACATGGGTGACGTCATTGGTGACGTCAGGGAATTTGCCGTTTTTGGGTGAAAATTATTAGTTTTTTTGTTGTTACGTTAAACGTCCACACAAAGTGGTAGTGTTGTGTAGGAATATATTTAGTTTTTTTTAGTATTATTTATTAAAGTATTCAGGTTCTGTTAATTGATTTGGGGGAGGAGCCTCCTAGCATATAAAATTACATCTTGCACCACAAAAGGTGTGTGTGGATGAGGAGGGAGCTGGGTGCACCGCAGGCACGAGCTCCAGAGCCAATGCTGGATATAATTTTTGGACAATCCATGTAAATATTCTGTAAATACTTATTTTTGCACTCTGTTTTTTTGCACTTCCGGGAATAAATTCACTAGATTCACAAACGTTATTCTTTGACTTTGCCATAAATTTATTTAGTTAACAGGTACCCACCACAGAGAGTGACAGTTCAAATAGTTGGTTGCGCTGGAGGGGAAGTTGATGGACGAGTGCGTGGCTCCGGTGTCCACCAGCATAGATACAGCTTGTCCCGCCACCTTCACATGAAACATAGGCTCTGCTTAACATGGCTGCTGCCTCTCTGGACGCCCATAGTATTCCTTGTCTTTGTGGCCAGTGAAAAACTGCCCACTGTGGGAGCCTCAGCGTTTGGTTGTGCATCAGGTGGAGGCCTGTGCACAGTGGGGGCTCCTCCTCTCTCACGGTGAGGAGCCGGTTGTGGGCAGGCTCGCACCGAACGGTCAGTGGATCCACAGCGCTAGCATGTTCCTTCCTCCCGTTGTTGATCAGTCTGAAATCCTCGACCACGACTTATTCCACCTTGGGCTCCTCCAAGCCTCCTCTGAATCCTCCCTTAAAATCTCAACCTTAAATTTTTATGTACATTGTCTTTAAGTTTAATAACTGTTCCTGCAATTTCTGTGTCTCTGATTTGTTACCTTTTTCCTTGCTTCGTTGTTGAGTCAAAGCGTGAACCACGTGTCTCATTCGGGGGAGGGGGCTGCCATGACTGCGGTCATGCATATTATTTTCCTCTCTAAGTATCTCTTTGAGTGTCTTCCAGTCGCATCTTTCCATTGAGTTAAACACTTCTGGAACATTCTTCTGTTCCAATAGTGGGAGTCCATGGTGTGAGGCCGGAAATGCTGACGGCCGGGTCAGGATATGTTTCTTTGATTATTGTATAAAAACTACTGCAGCACTCACCCATTATGCCCCTAATGTCCTCAGCTGTCAGCTGGTGTCCGACTGTTAGACTATTAGCCCTGTTAACTTTGGTTCAGCTATGTCTTATAGATTTTTGAATTGGGATGGTTTAAAACCTCCCAAACCTGCACTTCTGTCCACCATCAAAGGCATTTGGAGCATAGTAGGTTCTAATTCAAATCAAATCAAATCAATTTATTTTTGTAAGGCCCAAAATCACAACAACAGTTGCCTCTGAGGGCCACAGGGAGAAATGAATCAACAATGTCTGTGGTGGCGATGGAGTCAGACAATGTCTGTGGTGGCGAGGGACGATGTCCCAGGGTCCTCTGTCCTTAGACTCTCCTTCTCGGCCAGGAAAAACTTCAAAAAAAAACCTCTTTGGGAAAAAAGCGTAGAAACCTGGAGGAGTTCCAGTGAAGGAGAGATCCGACTCTCACAGACGGACAGACGGACACGAGGGAGACTGGAGCTGGACCCACTCTTCAGGCAGATGAGGGACCGTCTGAGTCGAGCTGGACCCACTCTTCAGGCAGATGAGGGACCGACTGAGGCGAACTGGACCCACTCTTCAGGCAGATGAGGGACCGTCTGAGGCGAGCTGGACCCACTCTTCAGGCAGATGAGGGACCGTCGGAGGCGAGCTGGACCGACTCTTCAGGCAGATGAGGGACCGTCGGAGTCGAGCTGGACCCACTCTTCAGGCAGATGAGGGACCGTCGGGGGCGAGCTGGACCCACTCCTCAGGCAGATGAGGGACCGTCCACACAGGGCAGGGACCACTTCACCAGGGGAGGGGAGGTCCTCAGGAGTGAGAGAAAGAAAAGAAGGCGGTGAACAGTTTGCAAGCGGAATCAAAAAATAAATATTGTTTGATAGCATAAGTAGTCAGAAGAAGAAGAGGATAGTGCTCAAGCTGTCATACTTCCCCCAGCATAGTTACTCCTAGGGCAGCGTAGCTAAAGCTGTGGGTTTATGTTTCTGTTCCTAACTAGTCTGACCATAAGCGATTTCGAAGAGGAACGTTTTAAGCCTGGACTTAAATGAAGAGACTGTGTCAGCACATTTAACATGGGTCGGGAGCTGATTCCATAACACAGGGGCTTGGTAGCTAAACGCTCTACCTCCTACAGTACTTTTAGAGACTCTTGGCACCACCAGAAGGCCGGCATTCTGAGAGCGAAGAGCTCTGTTTGGATGATATGGTTCTATAGCATCTTTGAGGTAGGATGGGGCCATGTCATTTATGGCTTTGTAGGTCAAGAGTAGAATTTTGAATTTGATTCTAGACTCGACGGGGAGCCAGTGAAGAGACTTCAGCACTGGCGTAATGTGCTCTCTTCTTTTTGTTCCTGTTAGTAATCTTGCTGCTGCATTTTGAACCAGTTGAAAGCTTTTTATGGAGCTTTTAGGACACGCTGCAAGCAGGGAGTTACAGTAGTCTAATCTAGTCGTTACAAATGCATCACTTTGATCAGGTTTCATTGATAAATACAGCTGAGTGTCATCTGCATAGCAGTGGAAGTTAATGTCATGCTTTCTGATAATGTTGCCTAATGGCAGCATATAAAGAGTAAACAGAATTGGACCGAGTACCGAACCCTGTGGCACACCGTAAATTACTTTAGAGCTTGGTGAGGAGCTCTGGTTTACATTAACAAATTGGAACCTATCAGATAGATAGGATTTAAACCAGCTGAGGGCTGTTCCTCCAACACCTACATCACATTCTAACCTCTGCAGTAGAATGTTGTGGTCAATGGTGTCAAACGCTGCGCTGAGGTCCAACAGAACCAGGATTGAGACCAGTCCATCGTCAGCGGCTAATAACAAATCATTTGTGACTTTAACTAGTGCAGTTTCAGTGCTGTGGTGGGCTCTGAACCCTGACTGGAAAACTTCAAATAAGTTATTGTCCTGCAGGTGGCGACAAAGCTGTTTTACTACAACTTTTTCAAGGATTTTAGAGACGAAGGGAAGATTTGAAATAGGTCTGTAGTTTACCAATAGGTCGGGATCTAGATTAGGCTTTTTCAGAAGAGGTTTAATGACTGCATGTTTGAAGGACTGTGGAACATAGCCACTTTCGAGTGAAGTATTTATTATATTAAGAATAGGGTCTATAATAAAGGGGAGAACGTCTTTGAGGAGTCTGCTTGGAATGGGGTCTAGGACACAAGTTGAGCTTTTAGAGGACATAATGGCTGAAGTTATCTCTGCTTGATCAACAGCTGTGAACCTTTCTAAGTTTACAGGTGGATTTATATGGGACGTTAGATTCACAGCTTGGGCTAGTTCAGGGCTAATAGCGGGGGTAATTTCATCTAATTTATCTCTGATTGTTTTTATTTTATTGTTAAAAAATAGGAGGAAATCATCAGAGCTGAGAGAAGCTGGGAGTGAGGGCTCTACTGCACTGTGACAGTTTGTTAGCCTAGCTACAGTGCTGAAAAGGAATTTAGTGTTACTTTTGTTGACTTCTATTAGATTTGAATAATTTCTGGTTTGGGCCTTACGCAGAGCCTGCTTATAGGACAGCAGGCAACTTTTCCATGCTTTTAGGGATTCTTCTGTGTGAGAGCGACGAAATAATCCCTCTAACTTTCTAACTCTTTGTTTATGTGAACGCAGTTCTTGGTTGTACCATGGGGAGGCGCGCTTTGGCCTAATGACCTTCTGTTTTAACGGCGCTACAAAGTCAAGAGCAGACTTCAGAGAATTCATGGTCAAGTCGACACATTGATCAGTTAAACTGGGACTAAAGCTGTTCTCAGCAGGATCACATGACATGTCACTGAATATTGGCTCTATTATTTCTTTGAATTTTGAGATAGATTTTTCAGATATTGTCCTTTTCATTATAACTTTATTTTGTGGGACTGGATGATCTTTAAGAATAAACTGAAAGGTAATTAGGAAATGATCTGACAATATAGGGAGGACAATGAGGTCACTAATCTCTGTTCCATACGTTAGGACAAGATCCAGAGTGTTCTTGTGAGTGTGAGTCGGTTTATTTACATTCTGAGTGAAACCAATGCTGTCTAACAAGGCGCTGAAGGCATTACTGAGAGCGTCATCACTCATGTTCACGTGGATATTAAAGTCTCCAACTATAACTATTTTATCCCAGGCTAACACTAAGTTTGATATAAAGTCAGAAAACTCTGTTAAAAACTCTGAGTAGGGACCAGGGGGTCGGTAGATAACTATGAACAAAACTCCTTTTTGGTTTTTCATATTTGGACATGTGATCGACAGCATAAGGCTTTCAAATGAGTGAAATGCATTGTTAGTTTTAGGGCTCATAAGTAGGCTTGAGTGTGAGATCACTGCCACACCACCACCTCGGCCTGTGCTCCTGGCAGTCTGAAAGTTAACATGGGTGGGTGGGGTGGACTCATTTAGTCTGACGTAGTCGTCTTGTTGAAGCCACGTTTCAGTTAGAGCTAGAAGATCTATGTTATAGTCACTAATTAATTCATTAACTAAGAGCGATTTGGAGGAAATTGCTTTAATGTTTAGCAGTCCACATTTTACGTGTTTATTCATTTATGTCATTTGTGATTGTTATTTTCCTTAAGTTATTTGGTCTGACGCCTGAAATATTTTTTCTGAGATGTGACTTTTTGGCATTATTTGTACGAGGGACACGAGGGACACAAGGGACACGAGGGACACACACAGTCTCTATCTGTCTTGAATCTGAACACTTCACATGTAACAGAACGGGCGAGAGTTCAGCGACAGAGGAGCGTCTTGAACTGCTGCTCTGCACCTGGGGCTCATCCCTAGATGGTCACTTAACACGACTAAGACTATCGGTCAAATTCCGAACTAATAGGGATGTACCCTCCGAAGTCGGATGGATGCCATCCCTGCGTATGAGCCCGGGCTTTCCCCAAAACGCACTCCAGTTATCAATAAAGACAACGTTGTTTTGAGGGCACCATCTGGATAACCAGTTGTTGAATGCTGAGAGACGGCTGTACAATTCAGCATTGATCCGATTGGGCAGGGGACCAGAAAATATTACAGTGTCTGACATCGACTTCGCTAGGTCACACACCGCGGCTACTTGAACTTTGAGCACCTCTGATTGTCTCCGCCGGGCGTCGTTACCGCCTGCGTGAATCACGACTCGCCGGAAACGGGTCCTACTCTGCTTTAAGATCCTAAGGTTTCCTTCGATGTCACCCATTCTGGCCCCCGGGTAACACCTAACGCTAGCAGCTGGCAGCTTCACGTCTCTAACAATAGAACTCCCGATTACAAGAGTTTCTCTTATGTGTTCAGCGGGCGTGTGATCGCTGAGGGGAGAAAACCTATTATGGACGTGAAGCTCACGGCGCTCTGAGGTTCGGCGTTTAGCGCCTTGTCCCCTCCGAACTGTCACAAATTGGTCCCTATTCTGTTCCTGGTCTAGTCCCGGCTGCACGGGAGACGCTGAGGGGCTGAGCTCGGCCTTACTGCTACTGCTAATGCTAATGCTACGCCCTGCAGCGCGGTCCGGTAGCCCTCGCGCTAAAACCGAACTATAACTGGACTTAAGCTCCTCTAAACAGCGGATCCGCGCTTCTAACTCCGTAACCCTGGCCTCCAAAACTACCACTACACTGCACTTCACGCACCTATCATCAGAGAAGGAGCCAGGGTTCTGACTCGACATATGTCAGCTCAAACAGGTAAAGGTAGATCCAGCCATGACGCTAGCGGCTAGGCTACGCTAGGCTAGTTCAGGCTGGAGCTAGAGAGTGAGGAGGGCTTTTTAATCCACGAAATACTGAAAAGCGAGCGGCTTGAGGCTCCGGATTGTTTGCGGAGAAATCAAACGTTCACTTTCGTGTATATGATGCGTAAATAGTGTGTATAATTCGTGGATTAATCGGTAAAAGGCTCTAAGAACGAACAGCTCTGAAAACGCGACACACTCACCGGAAATGACGTCACAAGCAACTTGGTAATTCTGTCCAACCTGACTTTCTCTTTTCCTTATTTGATTTTCCCCATCTTTCTTCACTCGTGCTCATGCCTTTATCATCATCCCTGTATTTTGAGCCGCTTTTTCAATTACCATCTTTGGTCCGGGGTCAGAGTCTTGTCTGTTTCTTGACTGGAGGAAGGAGGAGGAGGAGAAGAATCCTTCCTCCTCTGATGAGTCAGTCTCCGTGTGTCCCCTTTGTTTCTTACCTGTTTGGCATTTTTCTTAGTTGCTGATTTGTCTTATTTCTCTATCCAATTTTCCGTGGAATTTTGTGTCTGCTCTGTTGAATTCTTCGTCCATTTTGCTGAAGTCCCTGACTTCTAAATTAGTTTCTGGAGGGCCTCAATTCTCCAAGGTTTACTAAAACCTCACAACGATAGAATCACGTCTGATTCTTATCACCAGTCACCAGTCCCAGACTTCCTGAAGTCCCCGACTTCTCGAAGTCCCCGACTTCTTCTTGGACGCCAAGGACCCTGTCCTTTTCTCTAAGGACCCTGTCCTTTTATTCTTTCACACTGCGCAGTGTTATTATTTTTTTTTTTTTTATTTATTTATTCAACGTCTAGCCTTGACACAACAATCCGGGGTTTGGACCCAGGTTAATTCCACAACAATTTATCAATTTAGGCAGGCCATCTTTAATAACCCGACATGTGGGACAACCTGCACATCACGCACAACTCTCTGATGTACGGTGGACTCGTGCAGGTCTTTAAAATCAATGACGAAGCCTGGAAAAACGCTGTCCTCCGGTGCCACGGCACGTTAAGTTGCTCGTTGTCGAGCTGACTTCCAAACACGCGGAGCATACTGTCTTTGCGCATATTACATTTACACCAAATCATCAATGAAGCTGTTATTTCCTGTGTCTGCAGCATCACACGTTCCTGCTTTGACAGAGCAGTTTTTCAGATGAACCGGGGCTCTCAGGTCACGGCAGAGCTGTCACAAAGTAGCGAATATTTGTAATTATGTGGGGACCCCCAGGATTTCCACCTATGAATGTTTTTATTGTACATGTATAAAATACAATACAAACCAGCATCCCAGAACGTTTTGCTTCATGGTCTTGGTTTTCAATTGTATGTTGTGTATGGCAATGTGCACCCTGACTGAGAACTGTATACAACTAGAGGGGTTTAAAAACGTTGATCTAGCAGCTAGTGTGTGTCATTACATGTATGTCATAAACTGAAGATCATAGAACTTCTTTTAGTTGCGGTGGGCTTTGAGAGATTACCATGCGGGCCAGTCCAAATATGACCGACCGCATCAAAACCAGGCACAAGTCTCCCCAGAGACATTCTGAGTTATTCACAGATTCTGAAAGTGTAGTTTCAAAGCTATACTCACGACCTGTCGCCCTAGGGCACGCCAGTATACAAGTTTTTCTAATCCGCATACCTCTATTCCAGAAGGCCGTGGCTGGAGAGCCGCAGTTTCAGGGACCGCGGCATTTCCCTTATAGCCCGTTATAGCCTCATGGCTAACCCTAACCCTAACCTTAACCTTAACCCTAACCTTAACCCTAACCTTAACCCGGCGCGGTCTAAAACGGCGCTAAAACGCGGTCAAATAGTGGCGCAGTTTCAGGAGCCGCGGCGTGCAGCCGGCACAAAAATAACATGGCTTTTTCGGCCGTGCGCCGCGGCACTGCAGACACTCCCATTCCAGAATAGGGCACACCAATATACATTTTTTTCTAATCCACATACCTCTCTTCCAGAATTGATCATATTTGAATAAGTTGTGGTCATTTGAATGTATACCCCTCTGAAATTCTTTTTCTGAGAAAACTGGCCTTAAAGATCCTCACCTGACTCACACGGAGGACAAGTGTGCTCATTTGCATCTCATTGAGATAAACCCTCTTCTACAGATGTCACACTGACATCTGGTATCTGTAGGCCTTCCCTATACAGGTGTCACTGAAGACTCAAGAATTGTAGTGTTGTTAATATTGATGTAGTGTTATTTTCATTAGGACCCGAACTGGACTTGAATCAGAATTAGAAGGTACTTTATTAAAATGGAAATGCTTTTATTACAAAAGGCCCTGAATAGGATGCATTAATACACAGTTTTAAATCAGTAGACTTTGGAGGCAACACAATAAGTTAGAACTAGAGTTAAGTTAATTTAGTCCAGGCTGTTGGAGGGAGGGAGAGGCTGTGCATAAGGGCTAACATAGCAAGCAAGAGGTTGTGAAGGAGAGTCCAATTACATCCAGGGCCGGCCCAAGCCTTCAGGGGGCCCTAAGCGAAAACATTTTTGGGGGCCCCTCACCACGTCATCAGAATCAGTTTTATTGCCATTGTCAGTGAACAATTCACATATGGGAACTTTCTTCAACGCAAACAAAGCGCACCAAAACTCCAGGGCATCCGTTTGCCAGTTAGTTTATTCTCAGCACCTCACAAGCTCAAATATTGGTAACTTAAATCCCACAATGCAACTTGGTATTACGCTGACATCACCTCTACTCCCTGTACAAATAACACACGTCCCAGATATGTTTTTGGGTGTATTTGTGGGCGTTAAGGGTCTACCGCCAGATTGTCATTACAAATAAATGCGGTTTGTGCGTTATGTTACCGCTGTGTGCGCTGCCACGCTACTACACAAGTGGCGCACGCTGCGCTTGCACTTCGCATAAGACGGGTACCCAGACTGGGGGCCCTCTTAACGCCTCGGGGCCCTACGCGGCTGCTTAGTTCGCTTATAGGCTGGGCCGGCCATGATTACATCAGAGATCACATCCGCATCCTCTTCTGCACATTCTTCTGTGCACTCTTCTGTGCTGTGACCCTTGGCGCTGGGCATGTGATGTCTTTTGCCTCGTCAGCACAGAAAGGCCTGATTTTTTCATGCAGATAGGTCTGCCTGTCAATGTTCAGTCCAGGTGGGACCAGGACAGGAAGACTGTGAACAGGAGGCAGAACAGCTGAATTGCGCGGTAGCTGAAAATCCACAGGTACTGGGACCCGCATATACTTCAGAACTGAGCAGAGTTTAGTCAATATCATTATTTGCTCCAAGAGCTGCGTCTTAAGGATTTTTTTTTATCTCCAGCACTCTACCACTGAGCAACTGCCGCCCGATAATGCATCCTGATGTCTTTGCTTGCTGATGGGGAGGGTCCGAAAGACAGCACATTAGATTCAGTACATGTGTGTCCTCTCATTTTGCACAAGGGCAAGATGAAGGAATTGCTTCTGGACCACTTCAGATTTTCTTTCATCTGGAACATTTGCACTTCGTATCAGCTGCTCGTTATTGCTTTGACACTGCCAGCAGAGATCCGCACGTGGTCTGCAGCTTCTGATGTGTGGTAGAAGCTAATTCCACAGTGATCTGAAGCTTGATATACACACTGCACTCACCTGAAAAACAGATGTTTAACTTGAATTAACCCCTGCTTGTGGTTGATTATACTTTAATTGCTAATCATTAAATCATGAAAATCATCAAAATACTTTTTTTTTTTTACACTTACCAAGCTCCTTAGCAGACTTCATGTAGGGACGCCAAACTGAGGCCTTAGTCATATGGGTTGGGAGCAACTTCACATGCCAGCGAGCTAAGCTCCAAACTTAGCTCGCTAAGCGGCTAACAGGAACAAACAACACGAAGATACATACAAAACACCACCCCAAACACCTAGTTTCGATGTGCATATAATTTTAGCATGTAGCAGGGATTGCAATGTATTTTATGACTACTTACGCCATGAGGAACTGGAAAGTATTTCAGCAGACTTCATTGTCTCCGATGAAATACGTGGTCCGGGGGCACTTTCTTTTCGTCTGAGGCTTTTTGGTGGACTCTGGAACATTATCCCTTGCCACCACAGACATTGCTTAATTCATTTTTTTCACTGTGGCCCTCAACCGTTGTTGTCATTTTGGGCATTACAAAAATAAATTGAATCGAATTGTTCAAGAAGGGGGACCGGAGGGTGTGTTCCAACTACAGAGGGATCACACTCCTCAGCATCCCCGGTAAGGTCTATTCCAAGGTACTGGAGAGGAGAATTCGACCAATGGTCGAACCTCAGATTTAGGAGGAGCAGAGTATTTTTCGTCCCGGTCGTGGAACACTGGACCAGCTCTATACCCTCCATCGGGTGCTCGAGGGGCCATGGGAGTTTGCCCAACCAGTCCACATGTGCTTTGTGGATCTGGAGAAGGCTTTCGACCGTGTCACTTGGGGTGTCCTTTGAGGGGTGCTCCGGGAGTGTATGGGGTCCGGGACCCTTTGCTCAGGGCTGTCTGGTCCCTGTATGACCAGAGCAGGAGCTGTGTTCGCATTGACGGCAGTAAGTCAGACCTGTTCCCAGTGCATGTTGGACTCCGCTTGGGCTGCCCTTTGTCACCGGTTCTGTTCATAGTTTTTATGAACAGAATTTCTAGCCGCAGTCAAGGATCGGAGGGTGTCCGGTTTGGGGACCACAGGATCTCATCTCTTCTGTTTGCAGACGATGTTGTCCTGATGGCTCCATCAAACCCGGACCTGCAGCATGCACTGGGACGGTTTGCAGCCAAGTGTGAAGCAGCTGGGATGAGAATCAGCACCTCCAAATCCGAGGACATGGTTCTCGATCGGAAAAAGGTGGCTTGCCCTCTTCAGGTGGGTGGGGTGTCCTTGCCCCAAGTGGAGGAGTTCAAGTATCTCGGGGTCTTGTTCAAGAGTGAGGGAAGGATGGATCGTGAGATTGACAGGCGGATCGATGCAGCGGCTGCAGTGATGAAGTCGCTGCATCGGACTGTTGTGGTAAAGAAGGAGCTGAGTCGAAAGGCAAAGCTCTATTTACCGGTCGGTCTACGTTCCTACCCTATGGTCATGAGCTTTGGATAATGACCGAAAGGACAAGATTGCGGATACAAGCGGTCGAAATTAGTTTCCTCCGCTGGGTGGCTGGGCGCTCCCTTAGAGATAGGGTGAGGAGCTCGGCCACACGGGGGGAGCTCGGAGTAGAGCCGCTATTCCTCTAGGTCGAGAGGAGCCAGCTAAGGTGGCTCGGGGCGCCTCCCTGGGGAGGTGTTCTGGGCATGTCCCATTGGGAAGAGGCTCCGGGGAAGACCCAGGACACGCTGGAGGGACTATGTCTCTCGGCTGGCCTGGGAACGCCTCGGGATCCCCCGGAGGAGTTGGAGGAAGTGTCTGGGGAGAGGCAGTCTGGGAGTCCCTGCTTAGACTGCTGCCCCCGCGACCTGGCCCCGGATAAAGTGGTAGAAGATGGATGGATGGATGGATGAATTGAATTGTAGATTAGGGATGTTCTCCAGATTGATGAAATTGCTTTCATCATCCTTGCACTCATCTTCAGATTCAGAAGTTAGATGGATAAGCGGAAGCATCCGGCCTGTCGTTGAGGTACTCCCACAGAGTTGTGCTGTAACAACCACGCTTGAGCTCCACTGCAATACAGCTTGCTTGATCCATCTCCATTCAATGCTTCCA
Organism: Eucyclogobius newberryi; assembly: GCF_026437365.1. Classification (NCBI taxonomy): domain Eukaryota; kingdom Metazoa; phylum Chordata; class Actinopteri; order Gobiiformes; family Gobiidae; genus Eucyclogobius; species Eucyclogobius newberryi. Next base: position 31,198,336 of record NW_027315779.1, read on the forward strand.
CGAGTAGTGCTAAAAGCCAGGGCATGATGCTGAATAAGAAGCCATGTGTATCGCTTGTAATGTGCAGCTGATTGGTCGAAAAAAATAACAAAAGCACTGCTGCAGTTCATATGGAAATTAGGTAACACCCCCCAGCGTCACGACAGAGAAGTATAAAAGACCCGAAACTATACCAACTTTAACGGCTAAATGTATACTTTTAAGGTAACCAATACTGTTATCTGAAACATGGAGTGGCTTCTTCATGACTTTAACTTAAAACAAGCTTAAAGGCGTAATGGACGATTTTTTGGCCCAAATCTGAGTCTCATTTCCTCGTGGCGTGGACAGCCGATTAGTCCTGCCACGTATCAATCATAGGATGCACCTACTGCTCACCTGCAGCCTCGTCGGCTCGTCTCCAGGAGAGCGGCACGTTTCCCTGTGTCTAAGCGCATGGATCCATCATACTATAGTTCCCTCAGTGTACGGGACAAAATTAAGATGGAGAAAGACAGTTCGAGTTGGCTCAGAAGAGACGTAAATCTACGGGAGACGAGAGATGCGATGCGATCAGTTGCGCTAATAAACAAACTTGTGTCAGTCCGCACGGGGGGAGTACGCATGCGCATTTCCACCTAAGTTCTCAAATCGGCGAAAAATTGTCCATTACGCCTTTAAATTGTGTTTTGCGCGATTTCGTCTGGGGACGACTTGTCATACGGTCAGTCACAAATCGTCTTGCACACTGGTCTTTTGGAGACCGGTGCTAGAGTTTTTTATATCGAAAGCACTGCTGACAGCCACAGATTGACTAGAATACCTTCTTATTATTCACTAGCAAAGACAACAACCCCAAGGTTGATCCAAAGAATTTATTGACAAACGAGAAGAAGTGAAGTGGAGAAGTGTATGTTTGGAAATGGATGCCGTTTTGGGGCTTCAGTCAATACTGTAGTCTCCCGGGCCTTGAAACCCCCAAAAGAAGCGCTGATTGAGTGGACTGGAGATCTCTGAGGTTATGTCGGGTGTAGACCTCAAACGCTGTGGAGGACCAACGTCCCATGATTCTAATGAAGCGGTCAGTAATTCCGCGACTGGAGGCAGAAGTAGCAGCACAGATGTGGAAAGAATGGGGCAGATGTTGGACCGAGTGAGAATAGGCTTGAAAAATGGAATGAACCACGACCTGGTCGCGATTTGGCCAAGTTTGGTTGAGAAGAGCGGGTCCTGAGGAGAGGCGCCGTGTGTAGTACGAGATGAAGTCTTGTAGGACTTTGAAGGAGCTCAAGACGGAGTTTAGCTTGAATAGAAAAATTGGGGTCGAGCTACCGCTGTGGTTGGTCTTGCTTTGTTTGAGGTTGAAAACTAAGTAATAGCAAGACTCTAGTTGGCCGCCCTTAAAGGCGGTATGGACGATTTTTCGGCGATTTGAGAACGCAAGCGGAAGTGCGCATGCGCACTCCCCCGTGCGGACTGATACAACACACACGTGCGTTTGTTTATTAGCGCAACGGAGCGCATCGCTCGTCTCCCGTAGATTTCTGTCCACTTCTGCGTCAGCTCGAACTGTCTTTCTCCGTCTTCATTTTGCCCCGTACACTGAGGGAACTATATTATGATAGATCCATGCGCTTAGGCACGCAGAAACGTGGGGACGAACCGCACGCGGCTGCAGGTGAGCGGTAGGTGCGTTTTATGATTGATACGTGGCAGGACAAATGATTTATCCACGCCACGAGGAAATATGATAAAAATCGTCCATACCACCTTTGATGCAAGGGTTCCGAGAAGGGTCATAGATTGAAGTTGACGGGGCAAACTCTGAGCAGCAGAGAAAGCCAAAGAAAGCGAGAAGGATCATGGATTCTAAGGTACGGGTGATGTGAGGGTGCAGGAAGTTGGATCAGATAGTGATGGGACACCGAAGAAGGATGTCTGACGTTAGGGGGAGCCTCCTGAGGATCACTGGGCAACACTGCCTTTGCAAGCCTTTGATGGCCATCATTGCTTGTGTGAGAATCGGAGTGGGAAAAGCAGAGTCTGAGAGCAACCTGGAGAAGAAGCTTTGATGGTACCGGGGGTCAGAGTTAGGTAGGTGAAGGCAAACGAGATGCAATTGGTTAGGGAAAGATTGTCGAAAGAGGGGAAAGGTAGGTTGAAGTAACAGTGAAAGGAACAGAAGCTGTTCCAGGTCCAGTAAGAGGACAAAGTCCTGGGAGCGAAGCTGTGCAGGATAGCAGATTGGGAGATGAGAAGGAGGTCGGCCAGAGCGGGGCTCAAGTGTTGAATTTGGTAGCTGAAAATGGAGGAACAGGAGTCGGTAGAGGGTCTGCCTCGGGAGCCAATGTCCTGAGTTTCTGAAAAGCAAAATGAGGGAGAGAATCGGCAACAGAATTAAGGTGACCGGGAATGTATTTTGCTTTGAGGATAAATTGGTGAGTAACAGACAACCACTTAGACTTCGGCAATCGAACAGTTTGGGACTGCTCTTACATCCGAAGATAAGTCTGACTGCGAAGTAATAGGCACCTTTCCAGCAGACGCCTAAGTAATGCCAAAAGGCCAGGTGGATGGGGAGCAGCTCGAATGCATTTGTAATTTCGGCCTTGGAAAGACAGGCACCGTGGCCAGCCAGTTTTATTAGGGATATGACGTGGTCGATTGTGGCATTCTTGAGTGCGAACTCGTCGCTTGGAATGATGCTGGTAATGCTAGGGATGTGTGAGCCTCGAGGAGCTGCGAGATCGATTATCAAGCGTTTTTTGCCGGAGTACTTCCTAGTGGCTTTGCCAATGGGACTGACCCTGAAGTGCACAATTTTTTTAATTGTGTGTCAAGAAATTAGACATAAACCAATGCTATTCCTAAACACACAGAGAACACAATTCAACTTAGAATATGAAACGATACAGAAACGTCAGACTTTGTATGGCTTGCATGCAAGGGAGAAACCGCCGGGCCGGGTTGCCAGGCTGGCGTAAATAGCCTGGCGACCCTCCTTGGTCTCACAATGTTTTTTCTCTTGCAGGTTGGTTTTATTTCACATTATGGAATAGGCGGGTCACATTCTCGTTGGTTAACTTCACATCACTTGTTTTTACAACTGTCTTTCTTCCTTAGAGATAAAGCATGGGTAATGTTTACCTAAACTCCCCTGGGGTGCTACACCCTTCCCTGGAGTAAACATTCCTTTGCCCCATCTTTACAACACCTTCACAAATGCAGTTTGTCACTCATGCCATTTTTCTCTTAGACTAATGATGCAGATAATATACGAATATCGTCATATCACTATTATGCAGATAATATACATCACAGAAATATAATCATATATTTACATTTTATTAAATTGTGCACTGACAAGTTCCGGTGACGTCACTTCCGGTGAGTGTATCGCTTTTCAGAGCTGTTTGTTCTTAGTGCTTTTTATCAATTAATCCACGAATTATACACACTATTTACGCATCATATACACAAAAGTGAAAGTTTGATTGCTCCGCAAACAATCCGGAGCCTCAAACCGCTCACTTTTCTGTGTTTCGTGGATTAAAAGCCCTCCTCACTCTCTAGCTCCAGCCTGAACTAGCCTAGCGTAGCCTAGCCGCTAGCGTCATGGCTGGATCTACCTTTACCTGTTTAAGCTGTCATATGTCGAGTCAGAACCCTGGCTCCTTCTCTGACAATAGGTGCGTGAAGTGCAGTGTAGTGGTAGTTTTGGAGGCCAGGGTTACGGAGTCAGAAGCGCGGATCCGCTGTTTAGAGGAGCTTAAGTCCAGCTATAGTCAGGTATTAGCTCTAGGTCTACCGGACCGCGCTATGGGGCGTAGCATTAGAAGTAGCAGTAAGGCCGAGCTCAGCCCCTCAGTGTCTCCTGTGCAGCCGGGACTAGACCAGGAACAGAATAGGGACCAATTTGTGACAGTTCGGAGGGGGCAAGGTGCTAAACACCGAACCTTAGAGCACCGTGAGCTTCCCGTCTATAATAGGTTTTCTCCCCTCAGCGATCACACGCCCGCTGAACAGACTAGAGAAACTCTTGTAATCGGGAGTTCTATAGTCAGAGACGTGAAGCTGCCAGCGTTAGGTGTTACCCGGGGGCCAGAATGGGTGACATCGAAGGAAATCTTAGGATCTTAAAGCCGAGCAGGCAGAATTTCTGTTGAGTCATGATTCACGCAGGCGGTAACGACGCCCGGCGGAGACAATCACAGGTGCTCAAAGTTCAAGTAGTTGCGGTGTGTGAATTGGCGAAGTCGATGTCAGACACTGTAATATTTTCTGGTCCCCTGCCCAATCGGATCAATGCTGAATTGTACAGCCGTCTTTCAGCACGCACCACCACAGGCCACACGCGGCACGCACCACCACGAGCCGCACGCGGCACGCACCACCACGAGCGGCACCGCTTCTCCTCCGTTGCACCGGCGTTTCCACGTCCGAACACCAGTTCCGCGCTCCCACACCCGCCGCCGGAGGTCTGTACCTGGCCGAAGGTGTGGCCCCAGCCCGCCACAGGAGCAGAAACGGAGAGCGGGGCACCGGCACCACCGCCGCCGCCATTGCATGGAACCGAGCTCGCCGCAGCTGCGACCTCTTCTTCCACTACATCCACGCGGTAAAAGGGCGCTTCACCCGGCGAAAAGCAGCCCCATACAACTGAGGAACAACCCGGTTTCTCTGCTTTCCCCCGCTCCACAGACGGGGCGATCTGTACACAAATGCGTCTCGATTGGGCTAGAGCAACGCTGGCGTCTGGTATGTTGACTGCCGCTTCTGTCCCAACGTCTTTGTTTTGTTAGTCGTTTCCATTGTTTTGTTTTGTTCCCGCGTCTCTGTGTTCTGTCTACATATCCGTGCTCCTTCATTTCATCGGACATTGCTGCCCCTGTCTATCACTCATTTCCTTCCTCACTCCTGGACTATCTTCTGCGCTAGCCGCCAGCTAACAGCTGGATTAACACCTGCTGAGGCCCGTCATGGCATCGCGGGGCCTACCTGCCGTGCAGACAAGGTCTGGGGTAACCAACGCCATTCACTCCACCAGCTTCAACACCCGGTCCACTGCTGATTTTTCACAACTCGCTGCCCACCAGCTTCTAGCCAACCAGCTTCCAGCCACCGCCAACATACTAACTGGATTACTCTCATCTGCTGTTACGTTCCATCTCCTCCTCGGACTATCACTTCCGCGTCTCCAGGCCACCGCTCCACCAACTTCTCACCCACTCACCTACACTGCTGCTGACCTTCACCTCCTCAACCATAACCACCGTCTCCCAGCTGCTGCTGCCTCTGCAGCTAGCTCAGCTGGGATCCTTCGCCGGCCCCGCTACATCCACCGGGGTTCTGGTCTCTCCCACAACCAACACTCCAAAGATGGCTCACCTATCCCCTCACTCTGGACTAGTTTTCGCCCCCCCGTCACCCCCACCTGCCGCACTGCCAACCTCAGCAACCTCCGCCCCCCACCCCTGCGCCCCCATCCATCTCCCTTGCACTGCTGAACTGCCGCTCCCTCTCCAACAAATCAAAGTTATATTTGAACTGCTACTGGACAATAACGTTGATCTGCTTCTCCTCTGTGAAACATGGCAACAGCCCCTGGACTTCTATGCTCTCAACCAAGCCACTCCATCCATCAAACTACACTTACACTACCAAACCCCGCCGCTCCGGGCGTGGGGGAGGTCTTGCTGTTATACATAAAAAATCTACATCCATCACTGAACTGAACCTCAACCTCCCACCCATTTCATCATTTGAATACCTTGCCTTCTCCCTCCCCAACTCTATCACCGCTATCCTACTCTATCGTCCCCCAAAGCCCCACCCCTCTTTTCTCACTGAATTGTCTGAACTCCTCACCATCGCATCCTCTTTCTCTGCCCGCCTCCTTCTCACTGGTGACTTCACCATCCACATTGACCGCCCCAACGCCCCACTGACATCCGACTTCCTCTCTCCTGGACTGCTTCCATCTCACCCAATACATTGACTTCCCCACTCATACCAAAGGCCACACTCTGGACTTAGTTTGTTCCTCTCTCCTACCCATATCTAACCCCCACCCCCTCCCCTTTGCACTCTCTGATCATCTGTGCATCCTTTTCTCCGCCCCCCTACCCTCGCCCCACAACCCCAAAAAACGCACCTAAAAATTACCTACCGCAATATCAAGTCAGTCAACCCCCTCACGCTCTCCCAGCTCATATCCTCTGCTTTCCCCCCTGACTCCGCCCCCTCTTCCCCCGACGACTATGCTGCCATGCTCAACACCACCTTCTCCGACTCCCTTGACTCCCTAGCCCCCTGGAAAACCTCCTCTGTCTCATACATCAACCCCGCCCCCTGGTACACCCCTGAACTCCGCACCATGAAGCAGACAACGTCCACGCCGAAGCCTTCAAACTACACATCTCCCACTACCGTGACACTCTCCAAGCCGCCAAATCTGCCCACCTCTCCACCCTCATCAACAGCTCTCACCGGAGCCCCCGCACTCTGTTCTCCACCGTCAACAAGCTACTCCAGCCACCGGACATCACTCCACCCTCCTCCCCCGACCTCTGCAACTCTTTCCTCCTTGCCTTCAATGACAAAATTTCCAAAATCAACATCTGCCTGAATGCCGTCTCCATCAACTCTATCAACCCAAAACCCTCCCCTCACCCACATCAAAACCTGCATCTCTACAATAAAAACATGGCTATCTCACAACTTCCTCAAACTGAACAGTGACAAAACAGAGCTCCTCCTCATTGGCACCAAATCCACTCTTAATAAAACTGGTCCCTTTTCACTCACCATTGATACCTCGACCATCACCCCCTCCACCGTGGTACGCAATCTCGGTGTCATCATGGACCCCACCCTCTCCTTCACTCCCCATGTCAGCCACATTGTCAAGACCTCATATTTCCACCTCCGCCGCATCACCAAAATCAGACACTGCCTCACCCTCCCCGCTGCCGAATACCTCATCCATGCCTTCATCTACTCCCGCCTCGACTACTGCAACTCCCTCCTTACTGGCATCTCCTCCCATTCCCTCCATAGACTCCAAATGGTCCAAAACTCCGCTGCCCGCCTCCTCACCCACACCCGGTCCCGTGAACACATCACTCCGGTTCTCCGCTCTCTCCACTGGCTCCCCATCAAGCAACGCATAAACTTCAAAATACTCCTCCTCACCTTCAAAGCTCTTCACCACCTAGCCCCCCCTACCTGTCTGACCTCCTCATCCCCCACTGCCCCTCCCGATCCCTCCGCTTCTCCTCCACTCTCACCCTGACAGCACCAACATCCCGACTAAAAACTTTTGGTGACAGAGCATTCTCCCGAGCAGCACCCCGACTCTGGAACTCCCTCCCCCAACCTGTCCGCCACTCTCCCTCACTCACAACATTTAAATCCCGCCTAAAAACATACCTCTTCACCCAAGCCTATGACCTACCCCTACCCTACCCCTAGCCTCCTCTACCCCACTGACTACACTTCTTCCCCCTGCTACATCCCCATCATTTTCTTTCTACTTCTTCTGTCTTGTTTATTTTATCTGTACATTATTGTGTATTGTACGTGCTGTCCCCCCCTGTCTGTAAATACCCCCCGCTTTTTGTATATGTCAAAGCGTCTTTGGGACCCTGAAAAGCACTATACAAATAAAAGATTTATTATTAGGCTAGGCAAAATAATATGTCTGTTTGCCATAACCCGACCGACCCACTATGAAACTAGCCGACTGAAAAAAAAATATCAGCAATTTGCTGAAAAAACGTCAAAATCTTTTATTTTTCAATTATTTCGCCGACTCGCCGACCGGCCTTTCCTGAACCACCGTCTCAAATACTTTTATCACGCTGGTAAACATGTCTTTCATCCCAAAGGACTGATAACGCACTGCGCACCACATGCACGTCTTCATTTTCAGTGCTCCACATGCGTCTATAATAAAACAGAACGCGCGTAGGAGTTGTCACATTGCTTTTTACAAGTTGGTTTGCCTCTGTCGGCGCCACTGAAGTCTCCATAGGATATGTGTTTCTCTGTCAGGGTGTGAAATTTGACTTACGCAAATGCATTCTGGGATTGAAAAACGCCCAGCAGCGTCATCACAACAAACATGGCGGCGCCCGTATCCCCCGCATGTTCCCCCCGCTCTTCTTAGCTACTCCGATAGCGGTGTGCAAAAGGTCAATTGAAATGTCTTAAAATCGTGAGATTTAGTCTCCTGATCGGGTTGATAGAGATGTTTTCCGTCATTGACTGTTGAAGCCTGACCCCTGGACACAAATGACAAAATTTTGATCTTTTTTTTTGGCCTTCAAAATAAAAAAAATAAGAATTTGCCTACCGTCTGAGCCACTTGACTCGGGTTACAGCAAACAGACAATTTATTTGGGGTAGCCTTATTATTATTATTAACAGCTGGTTATCTAGATGGTGCCCTCAAAACAACGTAGTCTTTGTTGATAACTGGAGTGCGTTTTGGGGAAAGCCCGGGCTCATACGCAGGGATGGCATCCATCCGACTTCGGAGGGTACGTCCCTATGAGTTTGGAATTTGACCGATAGTCTTAGTCGTGTTAAGTGACCATCTAGGGATGAGCCCCGGGCGCAGAGCAGCAGTGCAAGACGCTTCTCTGTCGCTGAACTCTCGCCCGCTCTGTCACATGTGAAGTGTTCAGATTCAAGACCGATAGAGACTGTGTGTCCCCCTCATACAAATAATGCCAAAACACTATTTCAGGCGTCAGACCAAATAACTTCATCAAAATAACAATCACAAATGACACAAATATAAGATAAGATATTCCTTTATTGTCCCACATGGGGAAATTTCATTGATGCAACGCAGGTAGATACAGAAGAAAAGAACAGATAACTTATAGGAAGTTTGAAAAACACTCTCAGTAGAAGATCTCTTATAAACAAAACCTCCCATTACCCAACAAGGGATGGATTGGAAAAATACAGATAAAAATAAATAAAATTCATAAATACCATTGCATGTGATCACAACACATGAATGTGTCACGACGGCACATGGATTGCACATGAATTTCACAGTAATTGCACATGAATCACGACAGTAATTGCACATATGATGGAATTGCACATGGTTAGGTCAGTATTGCAAGTGTTCAGGACTAACAGTGTTTGTTATAAAGTCTGACAGCAGCAGGAAGGAAAGACCTGCGAAACCTTTCCTTCACACAGCGAGGGTGGATCAGTCTCTCACTGAAGCTGCTCTCCAGAGCGGACAGAGTGTCCTGCAGGGGGTGGCACTCATGGTCAAGCATAGATGTGAATCTAGCCAGGACCCTTCTGTCCCCCACCTCCTGCACCAAGTCCAGAGCGCAGCCCAGGACGAAGCTGGATTTCTTGATGACTTTGTCCAGCCTCCTCCTCTCCCTCTCTGTGATGCTGCTGCTGCTCCAGCAGGCTACACCGTACAGGAGGGCTGATGCCACCACAGAGTCATAGAAGGTCTTCAGGAGTGGCCCTGTCACTCCAAAAGACCTGAGTCTCCTCAGGAGGTGGAGCCGACTCCGGCTCTTCCTGTACAGTGGGTCTGTGTTATGAGTCCAGTCCAGTTTGTTGTTCAGATGAACACCCAGGTACTTGTATGAGTCCACTCTCTCAATGTCCCTTCCCTGGATGTTCACTGGTAAGGGGGCAGTGGGGTGGCGTCTGCGGAAATCCACCACCATCTCTCGCAGGGAACTGCGTTGATGAGGAGGTGGTTCCGCTGACACCAGTCCACAAAGTCCTACTCCGGTCCCCTGTACTCCGCAACATCGTTGTCCGTGATGAGTCCGACGATGGCAGAGTCATCAGAGAACTTCTGCAGGACACAGCTGTCTGTGTCGTGTCTGAAGTCTGCAGTGTAAAGGGTAAAGAGAAAAGGCGCGAGGACAGTGCCCTGGGGCGCCCCCACACTGTAGGTCCGAGTGTCAGACACACAGTCCCGGGCTCTCACAAACTGGGGTCGGTCTGTGAGGTAGTCCAGGATCCACTCTGCCAGGTCATACTCCACACCAGCAGTCTCCAGCTTGTCCCTCAGGAGCAGCGGCTGGATGGTGTTGAAGGCGCTGGAGAGATCGAAGAACAGGATCCTCACAGAGCTGCCAGGCTTTTCCAGGCGAGAGAGAGAGCGGTGCAGCAGGGAGATGACGGCGTCCTCCACTCCGATGCCAGGCAGTTTGCAGGTATGCAAACTGCAGCGGGTCCATGGCTGAGCTCACGGTGGAGCGGAGGTGGTCCAGGACCAGCCGCTCCAGTGTCTTCATCAGGTGGGACGTGAGAGCCACCGGCCTGAAGCTGTACATATACAAATGAATAAACACGTAAAATGTGGACTGCTAAACATTAGAGCAATTTCCTCCAAACCGCTTTTAGTTAATGAATTAATTAGTGACTATAACATAGATCTTCTAGCTCTAACTGAAACGTGGCTTCAACAAGACGATTATGTCAGACTAAATGAATCCACCCCACCCACCCATGTTAACTTTCAGACCGACAGGAGCACAGGCCGGGGTGGTGGTGTGGCAGTGATCTCACACTCAAGCCTACTCATGAGCCCTAAAATTAACAATGTATTTCACTCATTTGAAAGCCTTATGCTGTCAATCACATGTCCAAATATGAAAAACCAAAAAGGAGTTTTGTTCATAGTTATCTACCGACCTCCTGGTCCCTATTCAGAGTTTTTAACAGAGTTTTCTGACTTTATATCAAACTTAGTGCTAGCCTGGGATAAAATAGTTATAGCTGGAGTCTTTAATATCCACGTGAACGTGAGTGACTTGAGAGAGTCACTCACGTTCACGTGTGAGTCGGTTTATTTACATTTTGAGTGAAACCAATGTTGTCTAACAAGGCGCTGAAGGCATTACTGAGAATTAATGCCTTCAGCGCCTTGTTAGACAGCATTGGTTCCACTCAAAATGTAAATAAACCGACTCACACTCATAAGCACACTCTGGATCTTGTCCCAACGTATGGAATAGAGATTAGTAACCTCATTGTCTTCCCTCAAAACCCTATATTATCAGATAATTTCCTAATTACCTTTCAGTTTATTCTTAAAGATCATCCAGCACTACAGAATAAAGTTATAATGAAAAGGACAGTATCTGAAAAATCTATCTCAAAACTCAAAAAGATAATAGAGCCAACATTCAGTGACATGTAATCCTGCTGAGAACAGTTTTAGTCCCAGTGTAAGTGATCAATTTGTCGACTTGACCATGAACTTTGAAGTCTGACGTCTGCTCTTGATGTTGCAGCACCGTTAAAACAGAAGGTCATTAGGCCAAAGCGCGCCTCCCCATGGTACAACGAAGAACTGCGTTCACATAAACAAAGAGTTAGAAAACTTGAAAGATTATTTCGCCACACCCGCACAGAAGAATCCCTAAAAGCATGGAAAAGTTGCCTGCTGTCCTATAAGCAGGCTCTGCGTAAGGCCCAAACCAGATACTATTCAAATCTAATAGAAGTCAACAAAAGTAACACTAAATTTCTTTTCAGCACTGTGGCCAGGCTAAGAAACTGTCACAGCACAGTAGAGCCCTCAATCCCAGCTTCTCTCTGCTCTGATGATGTCCTCCTATTTTTTAACAATAAAATAAAAACAATCAGAGATAAATTAGATGAAATTACCCCCGCTATTAGCCCTGAACTAGCCCAAGCTGTAAATCTAAAGTCCCATATAAATCCACCTGTAAACTTAGAAAGGTTCACAGCAGTTGATCAAGCAGAGATAACTTCAGCCATTATGTCCTCTAAAAGCTCAACTTGTGTCCTAGACCCCATTCCAAGCAAACTCCTCAAAGACATTCTCCCCTTTATTATAGACCCTATTCTTAATATAATAAATACTTCACTCGAAAGTGGCTATGTTCCACAGTCCTTCAAACATGCAGTCATTAAACCTCTTCTGAAAAAGCCTAACCTAGATCCCGACCTATTTGTAAACTACAGACCTATTTCAAATCTTCCCTTTGTCTCTAAAATCCTTGAAAAAGTTGTAATAAAAACAGCTTTGTCGCCACCTGCAGGACAATAACTTATTTGAAGTTTTCCAGTCAGGGTTCAGAGCCCACCACAGCACTTAAACTGCATTAGTTAAAGTCACAAACGATTTGCTCTTAGCTGCTGATGGACTGGTCTCAATCCTGGTTCTCTTGGACCTCAGCGCAGCGTTTGACACCATTGACCACAACATTCTACTGCAGAGGTTAGAATGTGATGTAGGTGTTGGAGGAACAGCCCTTAGCTGGTTTAAATCCTATTAGGTACCAATTTGTTAATGTAAACCATAGCTCTAAAGTAATTTACGGTGTGCCACAGGGTTCAGTACCTGGTCCAATTCTGTTTACTCTTTATACCAATTTGTTAATGTAAACCATAGCTCTAAAGTAATTTACGGTGTGCCACAGGGTTCAGTACCTGGTCCAATTCTGTTTACTCTTTATATGCTGCCGTTAGGCAACATTATCAGAAAGCATGGCATTAATTTCCACTGCTATGCAGATGACACTCAGCTGTTTTTATCAATAGAACCTGATCAGAGCAATCAAGTAGTCTGACTTAGTGTGAAGGATATAAAAACCTGGATGACACTTAACTACCTGCTTCTTAACCCTAAAAAAACCGAGGTCATTGTGCTTGGCCCTAAGCATCTACGAGACTCTCTATCTGAGCAGATAGTCACACTGGACAATGTCAGTGTAGCCTCCAGTTCTACTGTAAGAAACCTTGGAGTCTTATTTGACCAGGAGCTCTCATTTAAAGCTCTTATAAATCAAGCCTGTAAAACAGCCTATTTCCATTTACGCAACATAGCCAAAATCAGAAGAATCCTGCCTAAAAGCGATGCTGAAAAACCTATCCATGCATTTGTAACGACTAGATTAGACTACTGTAACTCCCTGCTCGCAGCGTGTCCTAAAAGCGCCATAAAAAAGCTTTCAACTGGTTCAAAATGCAGCAGCAAGATTACTAACAGGAACAAAAAGAAGAGAGCACATTACACCGGTGTTGGAGTCTCTTCACTGGCTCCCCGTCGAGTTTAGAATCAAATTAATTTAAAATTCTACTCCTGACCTACAAAGCCATAAATGACATGGCCCCATCCTACCTCAAAGATGCTATAGAACCATATCATCCAAACAGAGCTCTTCGCTCTCAAAATGCTGGCCTTCTGGTGGTCCCAAGAGTCTCTAAAAGTACAGTAGGAGGTAGAGCATTTAGCTACCAAGCGCTTGTGTTATGGAATCAGCTCCCGGTCCATGTTAAATATGCTGACAGTCTCTTCATTTAAGTCCAGACTTAAAACGTTCCTCTTTGAAATCGCTTATGGTCAGGCCAGTTAGGAACAGAAATATAAACCCACAGCTTTAGCTATGCTGCCCTAGGAGCAACTGTACTGGGGAAAGTATGGCAGCTCTAGCACCATCCTCTTCTTCTGACTACTTATTCTATCAAACAATATTCAATTTTTAAATTCTACTTGCAAACTGTTCACCGCCTTCTTTTTCTTTCTCTCACTCCTGAGGACCCAGATGCCCCTCTCCTGGTGAAGTGGTCCCTGCCCCATATGGATGGTCCCTCATCTGCCTGAAGAGTGGGTCCAGCTCCAGTCTCCCTCGCATCAGTCTGTGAGAGTCAGATTTCTCCTTCACTCTGGAACTCCTCCAGGTTTCTACTTTTTCCCAAGGAGGTTTTTTGTAGTTTTTCCTGGCCGAGAAGGAGGGTTTAAGGACAGGGGACTCTGGAAAATTGTCCCTCGCTACCACAGACATTGTTGATTCATTTTTCACTGTCGTCCTCAGAGGCAACCGTTGTTGTGATTTTGGGCGTTACAAAAATAAATTAATTAAAGGACGAAAATGGTGGCTTTGTAAAGGGGCCAATCACGCGCCTCTCTTTTACCTCTTTGGCGAGAAGGGAATCCATAGCTTCTGTTTCCTTCAAGGCTGACTGGAGGTTCTTGCAGGAGAAGGAAATAGATGGGAGAGAGATGAGGCCAGGCCGGAAGCCTTCGGAGAATCCAGAGATGAGGAACTGGACAAACTCTGGATCTGGATGGTCCTGTAGTGCGTTGGTCAAGACCGGAACCTGGATGGGTATGGAAACTGGGCCTAGTTATGATGTGGGGTTGTGGAGCTACGCTGAACGAGAGTGCCCGCCACCGAAGAAGGAGCAGGTGTGCAAGAACCTGTACTGTGACGTGGTGCAATGAGAGGTGGCCGGGACAAAGATACTTTTGGGCCAGCTTGAAGAGGTATGGCTACATGTTTTTTTTTGTGAGGACCAGTATTCCAATGGATCCTGAGGCTGTTTGGTGCAGATACATATCGTTGAACTTCAATGATTGCATCTGCCATCACATTTGACTTGTTTTTTTTTGGAGCTCCTCCAACTCAAGTTGATGCCACACGCTTCCTGAAAATAAACAAACACTTAACATGACTTTCACAAAGGATTATCCAAAATTGAAAAAAACTCGTACCTTAACTGGATGGCAAAATTGATGTTGGTTCAGAATTCTGGTCCTGTGGAGGAGGCTCCAAGATCCTCATTTCGGCAGCACATTCTGAAATGAGCCTTTTCACAGCCTCATTGGCCTTATTACTACTCAAAAAGCAAATCAATTTGAATCGTGGATCTAACAATGTGACAAGAGTTAAGGCACTTGAACTTTCAAAGTTGGACACAGCTTCTGTAAGTTTCTTTGAGATCACACAAGTGCTTCCCCGTTGTGGTGTTAAATTTTTGAAAAGGTGTTCATAGAATGGTGAATAATTTTCATTGGAATGGCTTTGCTTCCTGAAACTTGCTTCTCTTCTGATAAGATAAGATAAGCCTTTATTTGTCCACACAATAGGGGAATTCCAGTGACAGCTCCACTGTTTCAAAGTTGAATGGAGCAAGCACTGTGAGACTCTCTGTAATGATCTCAAAATCATCTGGTTGTCATCTTTTTAAGGATGCCAGGCTCACCCACACAGGCTCTTTCTGATCGGCCATTCTGGCCAACATTTGGAATTTACTATTCCATCGTGTTGGATGGATTTATGAATTTTAATACGGGTTTGCCCATTTGTTTCTGGAGCTCTGCCAGTTTTTCTTTCCAATGGTGCTAGAATGGAAATATGTCACAATTCTTTTGGTTTTGTTGCAAATTTCCATGAATTTCCATTATCTGATCACATAATTTTAACAATTACATTTATAGCGTGAGCAATGCAATTCCTCTGCCTAATTTGGTGGAGTCTTGCCGACGCAATAATGTTTACCCCACCATCTGTCACCAAACACCTAACCTTTTCTCCAATACCCCATTCATCAATGAGACTTTGTCACCTAAAAAGGGTGATACAAATATTATTAACATAACAAAACTTGCCATGATGAAATATCATATCATCGTGTAGTAGAATACAATAGATGTTGTAACTACAAAAAAAAAAAAAAAAAAAACTTGAGCAATGTTCTCCGCAGTATGACTCTGGGGGAAATGCTTTACCTCCAATACAGTGGTGCACATTTTGGAGTCCTTGATAAAATGCCCAGTTACTGCCAAGTAATCATTTATATTGATGGAAGTCCACATATCTGCTGTCAGGCTAAGAGCAGTGGTGGTCAGAAGTTGGGTTTTCACCTTCAGCTGTTCTTCTTCATATGTTTTACTTATTTATTTTAGAGCCTAAAATAAAAGACAGTGGTACAGGTTAGTTAGTGTGTTACTGATGATATGTACACCATGTATTTATTATGTATACAATACCTTCCTAGGATTGCATATGATGGCTCAAGGACCTCCAGCATCTCTCTAAACCCTTCATCCTCTACAATGCTCAAAGCCTGGCAGTCTTTGATGACCAGGTTAATCAGGCATTTATTCAACACAACTTTTCTGGAAGCTGAAAGGAAAATGGAGGGTTGAATTGTCCTTAACACACATTTCAGTTGGCATAATGCAATCATTCTACAGTTACAAGTTAATGTCCGTACAAAAGTAAAGTGGTCTAAAATACAAATTCATACCAGAGTTAGAGGCAGATGATGCTCCTTGATAATCGTTAAGGGCTTTATAATGTATCGTCATTGAGGACGCATTTCTATTGGCTTATGACAGCTCAACGGAGCATAGACAACATTTTACCTGTGGAAAAAGGAGAATACTGTTAAATTGTTACTTTGTGGAAATGGGTGGAAAAAACATTTACCTTAGGCAGAGCAAAATAATGTCTGTTTGCCGTAACCCGACCGAGCCGTCAAAATTATAGCTGACTGAAAAAAAATAAGCATTGTCAAAATTATGCCAAATTCTTTTATTTTTCTTATATTTTGCTGACTCACTGACCGTTTTTTTTCAAAAAAGCGCCGTGTTGAATAATTTTGTATCACTGGAACTCGCTAAAAATATTACGAAGCCGAAAAATAAATGAAAATTAAACTTAACGAGCGGAGAATGTTCAAGTCATTGTCTGTTGAAGCATGACCCCTGGCGGTCACTGGCAGAATAGAAAAAAAACGGGATTTGACAGTGGCTGAAATATGCAGAATTTGTCATACATGATGACCAAGACGTCGACGATTCTACGATATGAAAATGGCCCAAAAAAAAAATTGTCCTGTACAAAAATAGTTTATTGGGTGGACTTATTCATTTTTTTATTTTGTACTTTACGGTAGCATCTCTTTTGATAAATGATAATATTAACTTAATTTCATAGGCAAATTAAATTATATATACAAATTTGGATTTTTTTATGCTTTTAAGTAAAAAAAAAAAAAAAAAAAAAAAAAAAAAAAAATGGTGGGTCGGGTTACAGCAAACAGAATTTATTCGGGGCAGCCTTATTTGGAGAGATTTTATCAAAATGATCCCACATGGTCGGAGTACTTTGTTTTCGATCATGGAACCATCAACCAAAAAAATAGAGTAGTAATGAAGCCGAATCCAACATGAGTCAGAAAGTAATTGAAGAGAAGCGGAGGGAATCCAAAGTGGAGATGGGGGAGCTTTACCTTTCCTTAAGTCCACAACCATCTCCACTGTTTTCTGGGCGTTGAGCTCCAGGTTGTTACTGCTGCACCAGGACACCATCCGGTCCACCTCCCTCCTGTAGGCAGACTCATCCCCATCCGAGATGAGCCCGATGAGGTTGGTGTCAAACTTGATTAGTTTAATGGAGGCGTGGCTGGAGGTGCAGCAATTTGTGTACAGGGAGAAGAGCAGGGGAGAAAGTACACAGCCCTGTGGTGCCCCTGTGCTGATGGTCCGTGTGTCAGACATTCTTCCCCAGCCGCACGCACTGCATCCGATCCGTCAGGAAGTTGGTGATCTACCAGCAGGTGGAGTCGGGTACGTTGAGCTGGGAGAGCTTGTCCTGGAGCAGAGCAGGGAGGATGGTGTTGAAAGCCGAGCTGAAGTCCACAAACAGGATCCTGGCGTAGTCCAGATGCTGCAGGGTGAAGTGGAGAGCCAGGTTGATGGTGTCGTCCACAGACCTGTTGACTCTATAGGCGAATTACAGGGGGTCTAGCAGGGAGGAGGTGACGGACTTGAGGTGGGGGAGGACTGCTGCAGAGAACTGTTGCTTCAAACGCGTACTGTAACGGGCTCTAGCTCTCGATACCTCCCTGCTAAACCCGTACCTTGCCTCTTTGTAGCGTTCTCTATCGCCGGCCCTGTGTGCTGCCTCCTTCGGCTGCCTCAACTGTCTCAGTTTGGGTGTGAACCAGGGTTTGTCGTTGTTGGATGTGACTTTGGTGTGTGTTGGTATGATGCTGTCCTCACAGAATTGAATGTGTGATGTCACAGTATCCGTGTATTCATCCAAACCATCTGTGGCAGCTCTGAACACCGCCCAGTCTGTAATGTCCAAATATGCGGGTAGCTCCGCCACAGCCTCATTGGTCCACCTCTTGGAAGTCCTCACTACAGGTTTGGAGAGTTTTAGCCTCTGTCTGTAGGTGGGGATCAGATGGATCATGACGTGGTCTGACGAGCCCAGCATGGCTGGGGACACAGCACGGAAGCCGTTATTGATTGTTGTGTAGCAGTGATCCAGCGTGTTCTGCGCTCTGGTCAGGACTTTAATACACTGTCTGTACTTTGATAGTTCATTGGTGAGATTCCCCTTGTTAAAATCACCCAGGATAATACACAAAGAGTCCGGGAAGGAGTTCTCCACCTGCTTCACGAGTGCGCTCTCCACCTCCTGCGTGCACGCGCTCGGTGGGATGTAAACAGCAGCTAGGATAGACGAGGCGAACTCACGTGGACTGTAGAATGATTTGCAGTTAATGAAGAGATATTCCAGGTCGGGAGAGCAGAATTTGGAGATCACAGTCACATCGGAAGCCCAGGCGTTCTTGATGTAAAAACAAACGCCGCCGCGGTGTTTTCCGCCCGGGTCGGGCATTTTGCTGGTCCGCCCGGTGCAGCTGAAAGCCCTGTAGCTCCACGGTGCAATCTGAGACGGATTCGCTCAGCCACGTCTCCGTGAAGCACAGCACGGGGGAAGAGGAAAAGTCTCTCTTCCGTCTTGACAGCAACGCCAATTTGTCCAGTTTGTTTGGTAGAGAGTTCACATTGAACAGGAAGATCCCAGGTAAGGGCATATGTGTGCCTCCCTTCCTCAGTCGCATGAGAGCGCCAGCGTCTTCCTCTTCTGCGGCGCCTCACGGTTTTAGTCAAAATAGTAGTTATTGCTGCAGCTGATGTTAAAAAAACTGGAACAGTGTCCATAGGAGTTGTGGTCCGGATGGATAGGAGCTCTTCACGGGTGTAAGAGCATGCAGACACACAAACAACTAACAAAAACAGACAAAACAACGAGCACAGAAACTCAGAGGCAGACATCCGCGGCGCCATCTTTGAAACGAAAGTATCATACAAGAGTGACACGGCTCAACACAGGCGTCACTCTCTGAGTGCGATACATGTGTCGGCGCCTCGACTCATTTGGCCCATCACTACTCCACTCCACCTGTTAGCCACACCTCCTCATCGGGTCCACTCCCTACACCTGTCTCTGCTCCGCTCTACCTGTCAGCCAAGCCTCCTCATCAGGCCCACACCCTACACCTGTCTCTGCTCCACTCTACCTGTTAGCCACGCCTCTTCATCAGGCCCACACCCTACACCTGTTTCTGCTCCACTCTACCTGTTAGCCACGCCTCTTCATCAGGCCCACTCCCTACACCGGTTAGTCACCTGCTCGACTCTGTGGCTAAACCGCTCACCACTGGACCTGCCTGCCTGCTAGGTAATCCAACCGTGGCTGGCTTTGCAGTCAGTCAGTGACTCCAGACTCACTCCTGCTCGGATCTCGCAGAAGACCAAGACGAGCCAAGATGTTTCACCCTGTCTCTGTATAATCTGTTAAAGACTGTTGTGATAAATAAAGTTCATTACCGACTGATATTCAGTCTGCCTGTGCTGGTTCCTTACCAAACAGGGACAATGTCATGTTACAGTCCGTTCATATGTGACCCGCCACCTTAAAAGCCGCCACAAGTCTGCCACAACGAAATGGAGAAAAAGACAAAAGTTTTTTTTTTTTTTTTTAAATGTGTGATTTTCGAGTTTTTTTGCAGAATGTGCAAGTTGAAGTCATGGAGCAGCCATTCCATGTATCAGATAACAGTATTTGCAGCATTATAAGCATACATAAAGCCGTTTAAGTGTGGTAGTTTCTGCTCCTCTCTCGAGGCGCTGAGAGGTGTGACCCAATTTCCCTATGAACAGCTGCGTTATTGTAGTCGGCCAATGGGCTGCGACACACATGGCTACTAAAGCAAGCAGCATCACGCCCTCGTGTAGAATTGTTTGTATCGTGGATCAAGCCGCTAATGCTATCAAGCTTAACCCGGGTTGTTACAGCGCCACTCTGTTGGATTATTTCCGCTTATCCAGATGACTATCTAACTTCTGAATCTGAAGATGAGTGCACAGATGAAGAACGCGATTTCATCAAACTGGAGAACATCAATGAAATTTCCCCATGTGTGGACAATAAAGGATTGTCTTATCTTATCTTAGTCTACAGCTGACGAAGAGGACGAAGATGAGGAAGAAACGTCCGGTCACGCCGAAGAGCTGGAGCGTGACATAACAGACGCTATTTCCACGTTTACATTTGCAGGGGAAAAAGAGGAGATGGATAAAATCCGTAACTTTGACTGCAAATGTTACACAAGAAGAAAATAAAATTCTCTGCTCTCCAGAGAATTGTGTAGCAACAAACTAACTCCAGAACAAGATACGGAGCGATTCTCTAGCAGCAGAAAGAGAGTGGCAAGACATGAGGATCATTGAACATATTGAGGCGAACAGGCGCACAGTTGTCACTTCTGAGATGACGACCTCAACCAAAAATGAAGTCTGCAGGAATACTTTCCTGTTCCGCATGGCGTAAGTAGTAATTAGCATCACAAACTCTCTTGAAACTAGCTGTTTTGGGAGGGTGTTCTGTCTGTAATGTCTGTATGTTTGTGTGTTTGTGTTTTTTACTGTAAGCCGCGTAGCTCGCAAAAATTCCAAGCTAGCCTAGCGCCGTGTCCTTTATTCCTCCGCCTCTTTATATTAAGTACGGCGTATACATCACAATGTGACTACTTGCTGAATAATTAGCATCACAAACTCTCTTGAAATTACCTGTTTTGGGGTGGTGTTCTGTCTGTATGTTCATGTTTTTTACTGTTAGCTCTGTCTCTGTCTGTTAGCATGACCCTATCCCTTCTTTGTTTCCCTTTTCAGAATTGGCCAAGACACCCTGACTGATATAATCAAACACTACGAGGAAAATGGAGCAAGACCACGGTTGAGGAAGAAGCGCTCAGTTGCTCCCAACCCATGTGTCTAAGGCCTCAGTTTGGCGTCTCTACGTGAAGTCTGCTAAGGAGCTTGGTGAGTGTAAAACATTATTTCAGTGATTTTCATGATTTAATGATTAGCAATGAAAGTATAATTAACCATAAGCAACATCTGTTTTTTTTCTGGTGAGCCTGCAGTTTGTAAATCAAGCTTCAAATCACTGTGGAACCAGCTTCTCCCACACATCAGAAGCTGCAGACCCCGGACAGATCTCTGTGTCAAAGCAACAACGAGCAGCTGATACGAAGTGCAAATGTCCCAGATGAAAGAAAATCTGAAATGGTCCAGAAGCAATTGCATCACCTTGCCCTTGTGCAAAATGAGAGGACTTTTTACAACACTTTGATTGCTGCCTGCAGACAGACATGTACTGTATCTAATGTGCTGTCTTTCGGACCCTCCCCATCAGCAAGCAAAGACAGCATTACAGCTTCGACTTTGCACAGCAGGTACTATTTATCGCACATCATTTACTTAACTTCACTTTATTAAATGTCCCTTGAATGTCGATTTGGTAACTGTACAATAAAGAGGTTAGATAATAAGTCTCCTAATAATAGTGCAAATGCAGAATTGCAAAGTCTTAATCTAATCCCTTTTCCCTCTCTCTGTCTTCTACAGATACACTTTCTCTCCAACCCTCTGCAGCCGGGGCCAATGTATTTCCTGACTCCCCTTCGTGTCTCCTGTGAAGGGATGCAGAAGCAGGTCAATTTCCTGATCGATGAAGGCATGTCGTCAAGTAAGGAACTCAATGAAGTCATAAACTACATGCATCATTTCTTCAACAACTTCGGTGTTGGAGAAAAATACGTGGATCTTCATTGTGACAACTGCAGTGGCCAAAACAAAAACACTTTCATGTTGTGATATGCTGCCTGGCGTGTTGGACACAAATTTCACCACACAATGGACATCCACTTCCTCATTGCTGGCCACACCAAATTCTCCCCTGATTGCGGCTTTGGACTTATCAAGCAAGCATTCATGAAGACCAGAGTTGACACTTTGGAAGACATCGCTGAGGTTAGTTTATATTATTTGACTACTGTCATGTGTACAACATTAGCCTGGCAAAACTTCAGTGCTCCTCTCTGTTCTACTTCAGATATTTTACTTCTGTTTACATTTTTTTTACATTGCCGCCCTTGTCATCAGGTAGTGGAAAACAGCTCTCCTGAGAGTCACCTCAATATCCCATAGCTTGTTGGAACGTCTGAAGGCAGAGTGTTTGTCAAGAACTTCAACTGGCAGAAGCATCTGAATCCCTACTTCAGAAGGCTTCCAAAGATCAAGAGTTATCAGCACTTCAGGTATTTATATTGAAACTTTCACATTAAAAATAATTGGTTAATGATGAAGGTGTTTTATGATAAATAGTTAGCCATTTTTAAAATGTCCTGTTATTTGCTTACAGCTTTGATTTTATCAAATACCAATTTTATTGGACGAACCAGATGCAATGTTTTAAGTGTTACAGCAAAATATGCTAATTTTCAACACCTGTATATAGGAGGCTTTTAGAATTGAAACAATACTACATTTACAACTATATGCAATACATTTCATTTTATACATCACCATGTGCACAGTTCTGTCCTGATTTCAGCCACAGTTTCAAACACCTAATAAAGGTGCTCCTGTCAGTCTGCAGTTTGAAATGTGTGGGGAGTGAGTTCCACGTTCGGGCTCCAGCAGAGGAGAAGCTGGACTGTCCAAAAGATGTTCTGTGCTTTGGAACCACACAGTCCCCACTCACAGAGGCTCTGGTGTTTGGTCTGAGAGCCTTGACGTCTGACGACCAAACCAGAAAACAGTGGTGGCGCATGATTATGTAAACATTTAAAAAAATGTTTCAATGTGCTAAAATTTACAAAATTTACAATGATGCCAAGAGACCAGGTGGTGCTTGCAAAAATTCACTGTGAAGCAGAACCTGTGGAATTTCAGCTACTAGGCAATTCAGCTGTTCTGCCTCCGGTTGACAATCTCCATGTCCTGGTCCCACCTAGACTGAGTATTGACAAGCAGACTATCTGCATGAAAAAATCAGATGCCCAGCGCCAAGGGTCACAGCACAGAAGAATGCACAGACGAATATGCAGAAGAGGATGCGGATGTGATCTCTGATTGGACTAATACATTTTTATTATGTACATATCACCACTTGGCCCTCAGAGGCAACTGTTGTTGTGATTTTGGGCCTTACAAAAATAAATTGATTTGATTTGATTTGACCACTTCCTATTGCACTACATAACTTTATACCTTATATTTAATGATGTACATATGCCGTTTAGTACTCAGTGTTCAATGTTTTGTTGTTTGTGTTACACCGAATCACCTGTGAATTCTGTTTATCGACAAATGGCAATAAACCCTATTCTGATTCAGATTATTTGATGCTATTCAGGGCCTTTTGTAATCCAAATATTTCCATTTTAATATAGTACCTTCTAATTCTGATTCAAGTCCTAATGAAAATAACACTACATCAATAACAAAACTACTCTTGAGTCTTTAGTGACAGCTGTAGGGGGAAGGTGCTGTCAGTGTGACAGGAGGAGGCTTATCTGAAAGTGCACTTTGAAAGTGCACTTTCAGAATCTGTGAATAACTCAAAATGTCTCTGGGGAGACTTGTGCCTGGTTTTAAGACGGCTGGTCACATATTTGACGGTTACTTAAAATACGTATGACAGGTTTTTATGTTTCTCTTATTTGTATTACTTTATTAGCAGTATTTATACATGTTATAAATGGGAATGATGGTTGCCTAATTTTTTTTATCTTCATAATTTCCTAGTGTGATTTCATCAATTACAAATGGGAAGTAAAAGTATAAACCCAAAAAAACAAACTGGGATAAAATGTGTTAAGTTTTAGCTACATTTAAAATGTATTTCCTAAATGCATTTTAGTTCAGTGTGTATTCCAACCTGTTGTGGCCACTTTAAACATCAACATACATTGAAAGACATGCTTTTAATACATTTTGGTTTGAATTTAAAAGCAAGATTAAACTCAGAGACTAAAACGGACTACTTATGTGAAAAAACAATGAAGGAATATCATTACCGGGTAGCTCCAAAAAATATCAATAGATTAATTTGTTTATATTGCCCACTCCTTTTTTAGGGATGCAAAATGTTTTTCAGTGCTTTTTCCCTTAAACTAAAAAAGGCTTAGTAGACACTGTTGTACTTTGCAGCTGACCCTAGCCTGGAGCCGTTGTCAGTGAGCAGCAGCTGTGATCGGGAGCAGCAGACAGTAGCACTCCTCAGGCTTCACACACGAGCGAGTGGCACCTCCAGGAGAACAACAAAAGTGCACTTCATCAGTTCTATTTCAGAGCCAGTGTTCAGGGGCCCGTGGTTTCGCTGACGACACGAACTGTACCAGAGAGTGACTTCAACCCGACCCATTTAGAAGTGCTGCCTCATCAGAGCAGCCAGGGGCCAGTGCGCATCACACTTAGGAAGACACGGGACATTTACACCTAACACCACAAATGCTTTTTACTGTAGCTCAAGTCACTAAACAGGAGTTGAGTTTAGAGTCTTGAGATGGTTAATTTTGGTCATGGGCCAGTTACATGTGACTTCAACATGGTCTTCCATAGACGCAAACAGTAGAAACCTTATAAATTTGTCAATTATGTCATTTTCTAGGCCCAGGTTACAGTACCCAGATATTTTTAATAAACACATATTTTCCTGCATTTGGGTCTTCTTTCTCTACAATATTTATTTAGGTTTATTTGATAGGGACAAGCAATGTTCTCTCTATTTTTTCATGTGTCTGAGCAAACACACAAGCTCCCTGGGTACACTGAGGACCACTGTGAGCAAGATCAGATGTGCACGCTGTGGCCAAACACCAGTATCACACGGTGCGCCAGTTCAAAACCTTTTAAAACTCTTAAGTTACATTAAAATAATCAAATTACAGCAGCAATTTTCATTAGTTTACTTTTATTACAAGCAATTTGGCCCACTTAAAATGAAAAATACAAAAATTATGTTCAGACATAACATTTTGTTCCCATTAAAACATTCATGTGCTGTAGCTTGTGATAGTGTCAAATCATGTAACTCTTTGTCTGTAAAATATCTAATTACCCATTTTTTTAATTAGCATTTCTTCTTTCTTAAATTATCTAGTAGTAACAGCATGTAATAATTCATATCCATAAATAAAAATCTTCATAAATGTCACTAGAATATGCACAAATTTTGACTTTAATTCTTAATTTTTACCTTTTCTCACGTCCGTCCTTCTCACTTCTCCAATGATGGCTTCGTCTGCTTCTTGCTTTGACTTTATGCGCATCAGCTGCTCCAAATGTGCCACTTCAAGACAATTTCTGATGCTGTTTTGATATGATTCATGAAACTAACAGTCATAAACCGTAGCCCCACGTTGTAACATGAGATATTGACACAAAAATAAACGCAGTAGTGATGGCCAAGAACGTTTCATTTACACAATATTTATTTAAACTATAATAAGAAACCATGGCAAGAACAATGTCTCGTCGCATTCCATGTTCCATGGAAGGCTCGAGCCAATTAAAGCCGCATGCGGCGATAAAGGCCCTCGCCCCCCTTGCGACCGCGGGGTACGAGCCACCGCGAAGAGCACACCTCTAATCCCCCCGCCTACATCACCTCTTCCTCACAAACAGCACAAACTTTTACACTACTTCATGGAATATTTTCACGGCCGCGTATTTATGTGTATATATATATATATATATATATATATATATATATATATATATATAATTCCTTTTAACTGGGTTTAATTGGCCAAATGGCATGAAGTAAACGAGACACATAGAATAGAGTGTATGAGCGGACATGGTTTTTGGACTAATACAAGTGCAATACAATCACAATCAAGACTCATTACAAACATGTTCACAGTGAATGTGAATATGAGCTAACATGCTAATGCCAACGCTAGCATACGGCGCTAATATGCTAAAGCTAACGTACAGATGCTAACATGACTAAACACACAAATTAGCGGCATTTGCTTTACAACTTAAAACGTAACAACATACAAATGGTGCGTTCTACGTGCAGAGACATCGGTTGTATTATTCATACCAACATAGAGGCTGTGCTGCCTCAGGACACAGGTTGTAGAAAGTGCTTGACTTTGGGCTAGCGTCTGGGCTAGCGCTTAACCGGAAGTGAGGAACAGTGCAACTTCCGGTTAACCAAAAATAAAACGTAACATTTAGAACTTCTTCCAAATAAAACAGAAAGGCATATACATGTGTTTACAACATAAAATGACCTCTTGATGGCTCATAAGGAGCCAGAACAATATATATATATATATATATATATATTCGTCGTAGTTACATTAGTAACTGTTCAAGTTACGCTATTCAGTATTTTATTAGCTAGCCTCTACATTTGCATATCATTGCGTTCAGCTTGGAAGTCTTCACAAACGCTCTGTTAAAATCTTCCCCCCAAAAAATTACTGAGAAACCTAGGGCAGATTCTTATCTGTTTACGTCAAAGCACATTTTTTCATCCCTTTCAAAATGATTGTAAACCAAAACACATGTAAATCAATGACAATAATGGTCAGGTTTCCACGGTAACATGCTTGTAGATGGAGGTTTGCCATCCCTGGCTTTATCGATCAAAATGATAAGAAGAATGTATGTGCCAAATATGATTTCGCTATATTTAAAGGTGCCATAACATGCTTTTTTTCACGTT
The DNA here is from genome assembly GCF_026437365.1 of Eucyclogobius newberryi. Taxonomy (NCBI): domain Eukaryota; kingdom Metazoa; phylum Chordata; class Actinopteri; order Gobiiformes; family Gobiidae; genus Eucyclogobius; species Eucyclogobius newberryi. The sequence continues at coordinate 31,224,966 of NW_027315779.1, forward strand.
TCGTAGTCTATCCTAAGAGTATAATTGATAATAATAAGGGTTGTGCAACACCCTTAACATAATAGTTAAGAAATATCACCCAGACCTTGGACCCTCTCACCAACCCGGAAATGCAGACGGCTTGGTTTGATATTCGCCCCCACCCTTGCGAAGAGCGATCTGGCTCCCCCGCCCAACCCGTGACGTAGTCTCAGAGCGCGTGTGTGCCCCGCCCACCCGTGACGTAGTCCCACAGCTGTCTGCGCTGCTTCGCGCTGTGCCGCTCCGCGCGAGTGAGTGAGAAACGATAGAACTTCAGATCAACACTACTTTGAGCCTAAATAAATCTGGTGTTTATTCTACAGCGTGCGCAGAACAGATATATATGTATATATATATATATATATATATATATATTATATATATGACGCGTGCTTGCCCTTATAACGCGGTCTTGCCCCACCGCCCGTCAGTTTGGAGATTCGAGGAAAGGAGATAGTCTGTAATATAGCTAAACACTGCGGGAATCAATCAAAAAAACACTCTGGGTACATATATGAAGCACAAATAGCAATGTAAGAAGGTTAAAAGCTCTGAAAAGTCGATTTTGCATGTTATGGGACCTTTAAGTACATTTTTTTACCTCATTTAAAAGTTTAAGGGGGCGCTGTAGAGCCTTTGTAAAACTTAGCTATATATGTTATACATCATTGCGTTCAGCTCATTATTTAACACAAAATGTATCTTAATGCCGGGAAATAGAACATTTCATTCCAGAGAAACGCAAGTTTTATCACAAAAAATTGCCATTTTTGTTAACGCGCTTGCCACGCCCACATTTGGAATTGTATCAAAAATCCAAATAATTACCTCTAATCACACATGGGTGAAGTTCATTTTGACAAATGTTCACACCTTTTAACTGAAAATCCAAGGTGGAAAAAAATAAAGTATGAGGTGTTAAAATACTGGTTCCGCCCACAATGGCCGACTCCCTGTGGGGTTTAGGGCGGGGTCATAATAAAATTTTTTACTTGTCTTGACATGAGGTATGTTTGTACCATGTTTCATAAATCTAAGACAAAATAGGTTCATCAGTGTAGATGGCGCTAGCAAGTTATTTAGCTACTTAAATTTTTTTAGACCCAAAAAAATTATGTAAAAAAAAATTATTTACAGTATTTGTTAACGTTCAGGGGGTCAAAATTGGGGTGGTTTGGGACAGAAAAAAAAAATAATAAGAATGGAATCGTTTTTTTAGACCATTTTTTCCGGAAATAAAAACTCAAGCTAGAGTCATGTGATTTTGTCATATTGTGCCCGCTCACAACCTAATCTGTTATAAATATTTTCAGTTGTCTACGATAATTAAATCGTCTTTTACGAATTTTTAAAAATCAAATTTGGAGAGGGCGCTAGAGAGCCATTTCATTAGCTAACCACTACATTTACCTGTCATTGCGTAATCTCCCAAAACGCTACGTCAAAACTTTCCCCCCAAAAAATGTGTAAGAAATGTAGATTTGTTTTAATATTTCCAGAAATCGCGATTTTGTTTAAAAATCACGATGACCATACCATAAAACGTATCAGCTTCAGAATTCAAACACTACTTTGCTCATGAGTTTTGTGTCTTGTGGCCAAGTTTGAAGTGATTTTGATCAAAACTGGAAGAGAAAATGCCAAATGTACGACAAGGTTCACATTTGTCAGCGCAGAGTTTATCCAATATCGCCGACTTCCTGTATGACTTAGGTGAGGGTGAGGTCATAATATAATTTTTTACATATCCTCCCATGAACTATTTTTGGGAGTGAGCGTCATATTTTTACCTCCACTTTTTTTGGCTTCGGGCTCCATTGGCCCAATGTTATTTGATTTTTGAGGTGGCGCTACTGAGCCGTCTTTCAATATTTTTTCACGAAACCTTCACTCAAAATTAGAGCACACGGAGTTCTAATTTTCGATACCACTCACGAGCATATCCGTCTTTGTTTAGTACTAACTTTGCGTTATTCCAGCTCCCGGTACCAATTATAAGTCCCTCGCCGGGACGATACTCGTCCTTCGGCGAGGGCCTAATAATACCTTTTATTTATATAGCGCTTTTCAATGACCCAAAGACACTTTGACATATACAAAGGGGGGGTATTTACAGACAGGGGGGACAGCACGTACAGTACACAATAATGTACACAGTCCAAAAAAAGAACAGATAAAATAAACAACAAGTATTCAGTCTTTCTTCATGTAACACTTGGCCCTTTTCAGTGAACTTTCTTACTCTTTCACTTTTCCTCAAACTCCATTGGTCAGCTTGACTTGTGCTTGGCTGTTGTGGGCTTGAGACTTCATATTCAAAACTTGCTTGTTGCTCCACAGCTTCAGCGTCACGGTTTTCCTGCTTCATGTCACAATAGTCTTAATGTAGGCTACTACTTAATGGCTACCACTTAACTTTATGCGAATTTATTTGTTGAAGTGATCTTTAAATCTACTGACTTACCATGTCAAACAAAAAATAAAGACTTGACCTTTAAGCACCTTAATGCACTTTTAAACTTAGCATTACACTTATAATCAACTTAACAATGCCTTAGTAACACTCACTTTACATAAAACAAGCAATAACTTGAACATAAACTTGTTTCCCAACCACAGCACTGTACCCCTTAAAGCACCTTTTATCAGAGTCCCTTTAATATAGCAAGATTAATCTACCTACCGACCCAGGTTGCCGTTGTCTGGGTTGTCCGTGCGTCTAGTCAGTTTTTCCTTTGATGTTTGATAGCAACGCAACGCTGACAAGATGGCCCTTAACAAGCGCTTGTTGACGGCTCGGCTCGGTAAGTCCTCTCTCTCTCTCTCTCTTCTCCTCTGGCACGAAGCAGGCTGAGTTCTGACTGTTACTCCTCTCGAGTATAATCAAGCTCCAAGTCGTTCATGGATTTTCAACAGACATTTTATAGTCAGGAGACTTCAACGTGTCTTACAATTTGTGCTTCACAATTGTCGACAAATGCTGTCAGAACTAAAAAGATACAAACACCTCGTGTGGCTCTTCAATTAGACTGTGTACCATAAAAACTTTCCCCCAAGCAACATTAAAGCGGAACAAAATAAAAGGTTCCCCCTCTGAGCAATGAATATAAAATTATGTTATTAAACTGAATATTACAAATATTAAACTAAATGTATGAGAGATGTCTAGCAGCTACATGCTGTTTACCTTCAAAAGTCACCAGAAGAACTGCAGGAAATTAAAAGCCATGCCTTAGTTGTTTCCTGAATTCCTCACCGACATAGTGAAACATTGACCGTTGACAAATCTTGTATAATAAGTCTTGAGCGAAAAACACTTTCTTGTACTGGAGGTCTCCTTTATATTCTCTTCTCATGGAGGTTAAGGAACCCTCATGACTTCTTGTCTTAAGAGTTCTGGGATCACAGTCTCAAGAAAGCCCTCAGTGTTCGCCCTCGTCACCCTCCGGGACTCTCATGAGTCTTAAATAGTTTTTGTAGGATGATTTGGACTCCAAATCCTGAATCTTACTCTTCAAAGCCTTGCTCCCCATCTTCAGTTTCACCACCTCAATTCACCACTCCTGTAACTCGTACGCATTGACAGAAATATGTTGTTCCGCCACGGTGGCGCCCCTGCCATCTCCTCCCACCTTCAGGCCCTCCACATTGGCTTCTATTTTTTCAAAGTGGCTATCACTATGTTCCCTTACCTGAGATCTCAATGACATCATGTAATGCTGCATTTCATGATACTTGAAGGCCAGCTTTTGTGAGCTGTTGTTAATGTATATACTTTCCTCCTTCTGCCCCACGGAGACCCAAAGAGTGTGCGTCGCTAGTCTATGAGGTATTAGTCTCCGAGGGCGTCTCTTTAGGGGCCATGTTAGCATTAGCATCATTAGCTTGTGAGAGAGTCAGCTTTCTCCCAAAGTTACGGTCCCCCAGCTTCCATTGTTTGGCTCCCAAAACTTTACCTTCCTTGTTTTTTCATCTCTCATAGCGTTTGGGGGTTTTGTGGGTAGAACAGACCAGAACCATAACTGGGAGTTTGTTTTCACAATATCTGTTTTCCAGTTTCAAATATTATGATCCTCTTGTGGTTCCACTCTTACACTTTAAGCTTTAAAAAAAACAAAAAACATATTTAGTAAATTATCGAGCATTTGTTAATAATTTGTTAATGATGAATACACATTTTGTGCCTTATTACAATGTGGATTTAGGGGAGGTTGACAGTGAATAAATAGTAGGTTCAGGCATATATTATACGCCATTTATTAGTCATATAATTCTACAGTCATTCCAAAATGGTGCATTTCATTCATGGGGGTATTTTTAAAACAAATTGTGTCTCCAATGGATGTGCGTCTATATAAAGCCCCCTGTTCCCTGACCCTGGGGACTGGGGTTCATCCTGGTTGCAGGCTGTTTGACTGTACACATATTGTTGAAGCATATTTCTCTAATCATGTTTGATGATGCTCGGTGCACACAGAGGATAAAGGGCAGCAGTGGGCTGTGCTCAGGGCCCGCAGGGTTAATCCAACAGTGAGCTTTAGAACAGGAGCACACATCAGACTAATAAGCACATACACACACGCTCTGCACTGCCTTGTGGTCCACTGCCATTGGAGCGAGTACAGCCAGTTACAAATGAGACGGCATCTGGCTGACTACTACTCTAGGATTTTACAATACTGTGATTGTACATGTATATCCATCTATCTATCTATCTATCTATCTATATGTCTATCTATCTGTCTGTCTGTCTGTCTGTCTATCTATCCATCTATCGCTGCCCTTTGTTCAGACTCGATCACTTAGCCGATGCTCAGGACGGGTTCAGTCCAACTTTCCTTCCCAAATAAATAACGTTTTTATTTCTATGATGATTAATGATTTGATTTTCTCATGGTCCTTTTTCCGGATGTTACCATCCCATGGTACTGCAATGTCCACCACAACGGCTTTCCTCTGCACCTTGTCAACAACCACTATGTCCGGTTAGTTCGCCATTACCATTCGGTCTGTCTGTATCTGGAAGTCCCCGAGAACCTTGGCTTGGTCATTCTCCACCACCTTTGGAGGTGTTTCCAACTTTGTCCTTGGGTGCACGTACTCTGTGCAAATGTTTTTGTACACTATGCCATTTACCTGGGTCCTGTTCATAACTCTTCATAACTTTAGCTTATGTGGTTGTTTTTATATTAGTGTGTTATAGGAAACACATTAAAAAAGTCAGTGAATGCCCCTAATAAACTAATACGTGGAGCATGTGACAATCCAAAATTAATGTATTTTCTTTGGTACTACTTTACTTTTGTAGCTTCTACTCCTTAATTGCAGTACAACCTTAGATGCAGTCAGTAATTTATAAAAAGACACATCAAATAATTGTAACGAGAGACAACAGAAAATACATATAGACCTATATTCTCTAACTGGAGAATTATTATGTTACCTCATTGTATTTTACAAATAATATTCATTGTTTTATATTGCACAACATCAAAGTAAATTCCTTTGGTACTGTAAACCTTAGAACTCACTGACAATGGCTGGTTCTGGTTCTGATCTCATAAAGCCATTTACTTTAGATGGTTGTCAGAGAAAAAACATTGAGACAGCTGTAGAGGACATTTATTTGAGTTATTAGAAGAAATCAGAAGTTAAACCTCAATTTTACAGAGACATTGCTGCTGCGCCTCATCCATCCCAAGATTACAAAGTGTGTGCCCGATGTGGACATGTGGACAACTACACAGATCTTCTGCCATCAGCTCAAGATCAATCACCACATCTTCAGGGACTGAAGAAAACAAAGATCCAGCCGACATTAACCAACTCCTGGATAAGAAGATTCACACTGAACAAAAGATGCTCTTGAACAATGGTATAATGGGCCTTGTGTCTTGTTTGTTAAAAATAAATAAAACCTGTAATAAAATACCGAATTTTCAGGTAAACCGATAATAGTCCACAGAGCACGACTCTCATGAGTCTCATTTCCTCGTGGCGTGGACTGCCGATTAGTCCTGCCACGTATCAATCATAGAACGCACCTACTGCTCACCTGCAGCCTCGTTCCGGCTCGTCCCCAGGAGAGCAGCACGTTTCCCTGTGTCTAAGCGTATGGATCTATCATAATATAGTTCCCTGAGTGTACAGTGATCCCTCGCTATATCGCGGTTCGCGGTCTCGCTGCTTCGCGGATTTTCATCATGCATTGTGTTCTGCATTCTGATTGGCTAAACTGTCTCTCCGTGTCTTCTGTGTGTCAATAACGTTATGGATTAATGTGTACACGTACGTAAAACCGCTTGCCAAATTGAAGTTTGCGAGGCCGGTGAGAGCGAGTGTGTGAGCTGCGGGACACGCCGGTGAGAGCGCGCGTGTGAGCTGCGGGACACGCCGGTATGAGCGGCGTCGCGTGAGCATCAATGTTTTATGGAGTATTTCATTGTATAATAACTGTAAAATAAAGGTTTCTACTTCGCGGATTTCGACTCCCACGGGTTCTTCTTGGAACGTAACCCCCGCGATAAACGAGGGATCACTGTACAGGACAAAATTAAGACAGAGAAAGACAGTTCGAGCTGGCGCAGAAGAGACGGAAATTTACGGAGACGAGAGATGCGATGCAATCCGTCGCACTAATAAACAAACGCATGTCTAGCCGCGAGGCTTTTCTCTGCTTCCGCACGGGGGGAGTGCGCATGCGCACTTCTGCTTGAGTTCTCAAATCGGCGAAAAATCGTCCATTAAGCCTTTAAATCTTAAATCGTAAATATATCCAAGGCAAGGCAAGTTTATTTGTAGAGCACATTTCATACACAAGGCAATTCAAAATGCTTCACACAACAGGGCATTGACACTTTGACACACAAATTATAAACAGCTAAATTAATACAAGAGTCATATACATTTGAGATTAGCATGTTTTCACAATTTAAATGTGGCATCAATTTGATCTTGAGGAAGTGTGTTTCAATAGGCAAATGTGCCAGACCTTATCAGTCGTAGTGGTCTGTTTCTTTGAAGAAGTCAGGTCAGCACTGCTCCAGCGTAGGGTTTGGTGGGCATTAGCTCCTTATTTTATGTATCGGCATGTTCTCATCAGTAAGCAGTTCCACAACCCCAGCAGAAGAAGAAAAAATATGAATAATTGTTCATACAAATAATACTATTAATACTGTTTGAAAATACTTACCTAACCATCCATCCATCCATCCATCCATTTCTACCGCTTGTTCCCTTTCGGGGTCGCGGGTGACTGGAGCCTATCCCAGTGACTTCGGGCCTTAGGCGGGGTACACCCTGGACAGTGGCCAACTTGTCGCAGGGCTTCTTACCTAACCAGTCTATAGGAAAATCAATAACAGATACAGGAGATATCCACAATAATGTAAGCACAAATAAATTACATTACTGTCCATTTTAAACAATCTTTGTCCAATCATCCATCCATCCATCCATTTTCTGCCGCTTATCCGGGGCCGGGTCACGGGGGCAGCAGTCTGAGCAAGGACTCCCAGACTTCCTTCTCCCCAGACACTTCCTCTAACTCCTCCGGGGGGATCCCGAGGCGTTCCCAGGCCAGCCGAGAGACATAGTCTCTCCAGCGTGTCCTGGGTCTTCCCCGGGGCCTCTTCCCGGTGGGACATGCCTGAAACACCTCCCGAGGGAGGCGCCCACGAGGCATCCGGAACAGATGCCCGAGCCACCTCAGCTGGCTCCTCTCGACGTGGAGGACCAGCGGCTCTACTCCGAGCTCCCCCCGTGTGGCCGAGCTCCTCACCTTATCTCTAAGGGAGCGCCCAGCCACACGGCGGAGGAAACTCATTTCGACCGCCTGTATCCGTGATCTTGTTCTTTCGGTCACTACCCAAAGCTCATGACCATAGGTGAGGGTAGGAACGTAGACCGACCGGTAAATAGAGAGCTTTGCCTTTCGGCTCAGCTCCGTCTTCACCACAACGGTCCGATGCAGCGACTGCATCACTGCAGCCGCTGCACCGATCCGCCTGTCGATCTCATGCTCCATCCTTCCCTCACTCGTGAACAAGACCCCGAGATACTTGAACTCCTCCACTTAGGGCAAAGACACCCCACCCACCTGAAGAAGGCAAGCCACCTTTTTCCGGTCGAGAACCATGGCCTCGGATTTGGAGGTGCTGATTCTCATCCCAGCCGCTTCACATTTGGCTGCAAACCGTCACAGTGCATGTTGCAGGTCCGGGTTTGATGGAGCCATCAGGACAACATCGTCTGCAAACAGCAGGGATGGAATCCTGTGGTCCCCAAACCGGACACCCTCCGACCCCTGACTGCGCCTAGAAATTCTGTCCATAAAAATTATGAACAGAACCGGTGACAAAGGGCAGCCCTGGCGGAGTCCAACATGCACTGGGAACAGGTCTGACTTACTGCCGGCAATGCGAACACAGCTCCTGCTCCGGTCATACAGGGACCGGACAGCCCTGAGCAAAGGGCCCCGGACCCCGTACTCCCGGAGCACCCCCCAAAGGACACCCCGAGGGACACGGTCGAAAGCCTTTTCCAGATCCACAAAGCACATGTGGACTGGTTGGGCAAACTCCCATGAACCCTCGAGCACCCGATGGAGGGTATAGAGCTGGTCCAGTGTTCCACGACCGGGACAAAAACCACTCTGCTCCTCCTGAATCCGAGGTTCGACTATCGGTCGGATTCTCCTCTCCAGTACCTTGGAATAGACCTTACCCGGGAGGCTGAGGAGTGTGATCCCTCTGTAGTTGGAACACACCCTCCGGTCCCCCTTCTTAAACAGAGGGACCACCACCCCGGTCTGCCAGTCCAGAGGCACGGTCCCCGACTGCCACGCGATGTTGCAGAGACGTGTCAACCAAGACAGTCCTACAACATCCAGATACTTTAGGTACTCAGGGCGGATCTCATCCACCCCTGGAGCCCTGCCACCGAGGAGTTTGCGAACAACCTCAGTGACTTCAGCTTGGGTGATGGATGAGCCAGCCTCCGAGTCCCCGGTCTCTACTCCCTCTTCGGAAGACGTGACTGAGGGATTAAGGAGATGCTCAAAGTATTCCTTCCACCGTCCGACGACATCCCCAGTCGAGGTCAGCAGGCCTCCACCCGCACCGTAAACGGTGTTGGTGAGGCACTGCTTCCCCCTCCTGAGGCGCCGGACGGTTTGCCAGAATTTCTTTGCTGCCGACCGATAGTCCTCCTCCATGGCCTCCCCGAACTCCTCCCAGGCCCGGGTTTTTGCCTCTGCGACAGCACGAGCCGCGGCTCGCTTGGCCTGCCGATACCTGTCGATGACCTCCGGAGACCCACAAGCCAGAGTGGCCTGATAGGCCTCCTTCTTCAGTCTGACGGCATCCCTTACTTCCGGTGGCCACCACCGGGTTCGGGGGTTGCCGCCACGACAGGCACCGGAGACCTTGTGACCACAGCTCCGAGCAGCCGCATCAACAATGGAGGCGGAGAACATGGTCCACTCGGAATCAATGTCCCCAACCTCCACCGGGACATGGGAGGAGCTCTCCCGGAGGTGCGAGTTGAATACCCTACTGACAGAGGGCTCCACAAGATGTTCCCAACAGACCCTCACAATGCGCTTGGGTCTGCCAAGTCTGTCCGGCTTCCTCCTCCGCCAGCGGATCCAACTCAACACCAGGTGGTGATCGGTTGACAACTCTGCCCCTCTCTTCACCCGAGTGTCCAAGACACGCGGCCGGAGGTCAGATGACACGACAACAAAGTCGATCATTGACCTCCGGCCTAGGGTGTCCTGGTGCCATGTGCACTGATGAACACCCTTGTGCTTGAACATGGTGTTCGTTATGGACAAACCGTGGCTAGTACAGAAGTCCAATAACTGAACACCGCTCGGGTTCAGATCGGGGAAGCCGTTCTTCCCGATCACCCCTCCCCAGGTGTCACTGTCATTGCCCACGTGGGCGTTGAAGTCCCCCAGTAGAACAACGGAGTCCCCGGTCGGTGCACTGTCCAGTACTCCTCCCAAGGACTCCAAGAAGGCCGGGTACTCTGCACTGCTGTTCGGCCCGTAGGCCGCCACAACAGTGAGAGACCTGTCCCCCACCCGAAGGCGGAGGGACGCGACCCTCTCGTTCACTGGGGTAAACTCCAACACGTGGCGGCTGAGCTGAGGGGCTATAAGCAAGCCCACACCAGCCTGCCGCCTCTCCCCGCGGGCAACACCAGAGAAGTGGAGCGTCCAGCCCCTCTCGAGGAGATGGGTTCCAGAGCCCAAACTGTGCGTGGAGGTGAGGCCGACTATATCTAGTCAGTATCGCTCAACCTCCCGCACAAGCTCAGGCTCTTTCTCCCCCAGCGAGGTGACATTCCATGTCCCCAGAGTTAGTCTCTGTGTCTGAAGATCTGGTCGCAGAGGCCCCTGCCGTCGACTGCCGCCCAGATCTCTCTGCACCGGCCCCTTATGGATCCTCCTGAGGGGGGGTGGGCCCACGGGAGGGCGGCCCCACGTCGCTCCTTCGGGCTGTGCCCGGCCGGGCCCCGTGGGGTAAGACCCGGCCACCAGGCGCTCGCCATCGAGCACCCATCCCAGGCCTGGCTCCAGGATGGGGCCCCGGTGACGCCGATCCGGGCGACGTAAACGGCCTTGTTCTTTCATAGGGGGCTTCTGAACCGATCTTTGTCTGACCCGTCACCTAGGACCTGTTTGCCTTGGGAGACCCTACCAGGGGCTTGAAGCCCCCGACAACATAGCTCCCGGGATCATTTATTTCTTAATCCTAAACATTCAGTGAATTCAAAAGGAGAAAATTATTCCATTCCATCATTCTCTGAATTAAAAGCATTAGTCTGAGGCTTGAATACATTTTAATATTTTACCTCCAAACTACACTGGCCAAAGGTTTAATCCTCATGGCCCATGAAAACATGGTAGTTTCTTCCTCTTAGCTTTATTAGTTAATCCATGGCCATCTTTTCTCCTTAAAGTAAAAACATATTTAGTGTTTAAAGGTCCCACATCATGGAAAATAGACATTTCAGAGCTTTTATACTTCTTACAGTGCTATTGGTGCCTCATAAATGTTTTCCCAAAGTGTTTTTTTGATTGATTCCTGCAGTTTTTAGCGAGAGTACAGTCTATATCCTTTTCCTCGGATGAACAGATGGACAGGGCCTACCCCAGCAATGCGTCATCGCGGCACTCAACACTGATGGCCATCCTCCAGGAAAGCACTCTGTACCTGAAACCATTTCCCCCTCACTCCGCGCCGAGGGGGAAATGGAACCTACAACTAAGTTAAATTTGAATGCTGGTGCTATTCCCATGATAAAAGAAGAGAGCGCGAGAGCTGTAAGTACAAGCTACCAGTGGTGGGCTGTCAGGGCCAGCAAGGCCTTCTCTGCTAGCCTAAACATAATCAGAATATAATTTTAAAAAATACATATTTTCCCACAAATATTTATCCAATTATTCCGAAGAGTTATACTCTTCCTTTCATGGCTTTCCTCTTGGTTGCACTGCTTCCAGCCGCAGGTTGAGATTTGGAGAGCTGGTCTTTATGTTAGATATTTTATCAAATCATATTCAGCCATCATGTGTTGCCAGGGATCTAAAATCTGCCTCAGGCCTTCAGAATCAACAGTGAGGGTGCTTGTAGCTGAAGTGAATGGAAATGAAAATTATGTGTCAATCAGCTTTAGAGTTGACTTATTGTAAGTATGCTGGCTGTTACACAGGAGCTATCTAGCAGGTGTAGCACGCGCACGTCTTTTGATTGGATCACCAATATTGAAAGGCAGGTCCTATGGGCAGGTCCTATGGGCGGGTCTATGCAGAACCTCAGAACGAGGAAACTGAATTTGACAGACAAATTAATCCACATACTGCTAAGCTGTTTTTTCAACCCACAATGTGGAAGGAGGAAAAGATATCGATTTGGTCGAGGATGTAATTATAATGACTTTCTCAAGACAAACTTTTCAAGAAAAGTTAGACATTGTAAGGAGAGGTGGTCCGATGCCGACGCTGCAAAGCCTTTTACAGACGGATTTGTTCCCCACTTTCAAAGTTCCAACGCGGAAAACGGTGCGGGCATCACATTTCAAGCACTTGCATAGTCATCATAATAAGTTATTATGATGACTGCAAGTGCTTGAAATGTGATTATTGCTTTTATTCTTTGATAACACGGGAATGCTGTAGCGATGCCTTGGCCTGTTTACATTACCACCATCTCCACGCTGAGACTACATCACGGGTTGGGCGGGGAAACACGCTCTCACTGAGACTACGTCACGGGTTGGGCGGGGGACACACGCTCTCACTGAGACTACGTCACGGGTTGGGCGGGGGACACACGGTCTCACTGAGACTACGTCAAGGGTTGGGCGGGAGAGGCAGATCGCACTTCGCAAGGGTGGGGGCGAATCTCAAATCAAGCAGTTTGCATTTCCGGGTTGGTGAGGGGGTCCAAGATATCGGTGATATTTCATAACTATTATGTTATGGGTGTTGCACAACACTTATTATTATAATAAGTATCATGCTTAAAATAGCATGATATGGGATCTTTAATGGCAATCTGTTCAAATACGAACATTTTAGTGGACTTTTCATCGAATTAGCTGCAATTTACAGTCAAAATCAAACTTCTTTTGGGAGCGTCATGCCCTTATCTAATGGCAACGCTTGCTCCGCCTGTTGTCAAAACATCTGACTAGTGCCGCGCAGTGCATTGTGGGGTATATAAGGCCGCAAAGTGTGCTCAGACTTGGCCTTCGTTCAAGGCCGATCTCCATGGAAACGCAGGCCACATTTGTTGGTTGCATCCGTGGGCTGCATGAAATGAGACGGCCTTATTGCGCAGGATTTGACGCAACAGGCCTCCAAATGTAGCTTTAAGAGCATGTAAACTCTGAATTGAAACACAGCAAAAAGGAAGATTTGAACTAGGTCTGTAATTTACCAATAGGTCAGATAAAGATTAGGCTTTTTCAAAAGCGGTTCAATGACTGCATGTTTGAAGAACTGTGGAACATAACCACTTTCTAATAAGTAAGTACATTTATTTGTATCGCACCTTTCACAAGCAGAAGTCACAAAGTGCTTCACAAAAATAATAAAAACACTTACAGTGAGCAATACACATACAACAGTCAAATCAATCCCTAAAGCAACTGAATTAATAGGCCTGACTGAATAAAAAAGTTTTGAGCTGACCTTTGAAAGCCACAACAGAGTGAAGAATGAAGTATTTATTATATTAACAATATAATCTATAATTAAGGGGAGCATGTCTTTGAGGAGTCTGCATGGAATCGGGTCTGGGACACAAGTTGAGCTTTTAGAGGACATAATGGCTGAAGTTATCTTTGCTTGACCTTTCTAAATTTACTGATGGATTTATATGGGACTCTAGTTTTACAGCTTGGGCTTGTTCAGGGGAGTAATTTCATCAAATTTATCTCTGATTGTTTTTATTTTATTTATACAAAATAGAAGGAAATCCTCAGAGCTAGTAGCTGGGATTGAGGGCTCTACTGCGCTGTGACAGTTTGTATATATATATACAAACAGCGCAGTATATATATATATATATATATATATATATATATATATATATATATATATAATGGTTGGACTGAAATGTGATCAGGCCCATAGCTTGTCTTACTGACTCTCTGTCATATGGTGTCCAACCATATTTGCACCATATTTGCAAATGGGCCGTGGGATGAACTGTATTGCAAATGTTAATGGGCTCTGCTCCCACACGATGAGCGATACATGATTAACTTTATTTATTTAATAAAAGTGAATATTGTTATTTATCTGTTTATTTACTGTCGGGATCACATGCAATGGTATTTATTTATTTATTTGTCTATGGGAGTTTTTATTTATTTATAGGAGGTCTTCTACTGAAAGTGTTTTTCATACTTCCTATAAGTGATCTGTTCTTCTGTATCTACCTTTGTATCTACCTGCATTGCACCAATGAAATTTCCCCATGTGGGACAATAAAGGAATATCTTATCTTATCTTATCTTATCTTATCTTATCATAAATGAGGTTAAAAATTGTGCTGCAGCAGACAACTGGCTGGCCTCTTGTTCTCTTTTACCAAATGAAAGTAACCCCCAAGGATCTTGAGAAAGGCGCAGTGGTCTGCTTATGCCCTTAGATCATCTCACATTTTTTATGCTTGTTTTGATCAAACCACTTTATACTTTCACATCCACTTGGCTGTATTAGCCCCGTTTCCATGCTCAAAGCTGCTCCTGGCTCTGGCTGGCTCCCCTCCAATCACTTTGCTCTGGTAAAAGATGCAGCAGTGCACTCTGGCAGTGGGTACAGTCGGACTTCTAAAGCACACAACCCATCAGAGATGCAAAGAGCAGTGTGTCTTTCCCATCAAAATGCAAAATGAGCTGGCAGTGCGCTAGAGATTCTGGGCTGGAATCCTGTCTACAGCTGATGGGAGATCAAACAGGACCAGGAGCCAGAGATGTGCACTTACTTAAGAGAGAGGGAGACAGATTAAAGCAAATATGGAATGTGTGATGAGGAAACAATAATCCTGTTATAGTTTCAAACCTCTATAGAATGAAAACAAGAGCGGAGACAGTTGGGAGGTGTCAGTGCAGGATAAAAGAATGCTTTCATAAAAATATATGTCAGAGCCAGACGAAGTTTTACTTAATTTTGTTGTTGTCTGCAGTGGCTTAATTTGCTCTGCTGCCTAACAGAAATAAGGTCAGAGGTTTTACTAGGCAGGCACTTAAGAGTAATACCACAGTTACAATAACTGTACCTGGTTCTCCTCCTTAGTCTGTCCAAGGGTGTCAGATCTCTCCTTCACTGTGGAACTCCTTGAGGTTTTCGCTTTATCCCAAAGAGGTTTTGTAGTTTTTCCTTGTTGAGAAGGAGGGTCTTTGGACAGGGGACTTTGTGATAATCCGCTCCCGTGTCTCTGCTGCGGCCTACCTTTGATTATTGATCACAGGTTGAGTTTATAAGCAGAGATGTGTGGACCTGATTTGGTTTTTATTTAGTTTTGGTTTAGTTTGGGCACCCCGGGGTTGAAGGTAAGCACATTGTGCTTTATACCCTATACTATATTATGTACATACCATGCCGTTTTTGTATTCAGTGTTCAATGTTTTGTTGTTTGTGTTGCACCAAATCACCAAGCAAAGTTCCTATGTCCATACATTTTGTTTATCGACAAATGGCAATACACCCTATTCTGATTCTGATTCTCTGCATGGTGCAAAAAACAAAAAAGCTGAATTAAAGAAATAAAAAATATTGTGTTTTGTGTGTTATTGTTCACTTCTTTCAGTAGCTCACTGGTGTGTGAATGGGTTCCTTGATGTAAAGCGCTTTGAGTGCCTTGACAGTAGAAAAGCCCGATATAAATGTGACCATTTACCATTTACCCACACAGGTGGTGCTTTTGAATGCCACAGTTATCAGTCATTGGTTCAAACACTATCACCATATATGGACTGACACCATCCCACTCCAGCCTGCAGCGGCCACGTCCGGCCACTTTACGCCAGTATAAAGGTCAGGACGTAAGCAAAAGAACACCATGGCTCCTGTTGACGAGGGCAAAATACGGCCCATTGTGTTTGTGTTCTGTCTTATGACTTTAATTCCCCTTGTCTTGTGTGCCATCCATAAATCTTATAAGACCAAACAAATTGTGCAGATGACACAAGGCTTTAGGACATTGTTTCACTTTATTTTCATTTTTCAAAACTTTGTAAAAACTTGTTTACATTGTTTTTCTATTGAATTTTTGTATCATTGGAATTGGAATCTTTGTGATACTGGATGGCATCCTTATCAGATACAAAGCAGTGTTGGTCCATGCAGATCCATGGGCAGGAACGCGGGCAAGAGAGAGCCTTTGCTCGCATGTGAATATGCCACACTGGACTCAATAGGTCACGGAGTAGGATAGGCAAACCTCCAACCGGTTTATGTAATCACTATTAGGAACCAGAAACTTAGTTCTATGGTTTCAAAATAATAAACAGGAATCCAATATGCTGAATCTTCTTACAATCCAGTCACAGGGATAATGTAAGGCTATGGTTCCTTACTTAGAGTTAAGAGCGTCACACTACAATCTCCTTATTGATATTATGGTCTCCGTTGATCTCATGTCCACACTCAATCCAGCAGATGGCAGTAAATGCACCTTTGCAGTAGGCAACAACAACAACCACCAGTTGTTCACCTGACAATAAAGGTTCCTCCTTCATATATATATATATATATATGTGTGTGTGTGTGTGTGTGTGTGTGTGTATTTATATTTATTTTTCTCTCCCTTTCTCTCTTTACTTTCTTTTTTCTTTTTGGCGGAGTGGCGTGGAACACATACTGAAGATAATGTCTTGTACACAAGACATATAACTATAGTAAGGTAAATGCAACTTTCCGGTTGGCTGCCAACCGCCATTAAAAGCAACACAACAAGAAAGATAAGTCTAGAGTCGCGAGTTAAGTTTAACTACAGTAGGTGGCGGTAATGTAACACTTGGATACCAACCGCCATAAAACATCAAAGAAGAAGAAAGTCTAAAGTCTAAGACGTAAGTGATGGTGGGTAAATGCACCTTTTAATTTGGCTGTCAACCGGGGCCACCGGGGGATGGGGCCTTGGACCTCAAAGTCTGAAGAATTTTTTACTTGTCAAAATTTTACCATGCAAGAACTATGATAAGAATAATTAAAGCTGCATGCGGCAATAGAGGCCCTCACCCCCCCTTGCGACCGCGGGGTACTTGCCACCGCGAAGAACACACCTCTAACCCCTCGGCCAACATCACCCTTGCCCCACAAACAGTACAAACTGTATAATACTTAATTCAACATTTTCAAAACCGCACGGTTCGAGATAGAGTTATGTCCCCACTGGCTTTTATGTTCAGTGTGATATGGAGAGTAAGTGCCTAATTTTAACTGTTAATGACAAAGTACATGTTTTAATACCATTCAAAATGCCTGTGTTTGTCATGTAGCCACGGTAACATGCTTGCAGTTAGATGTATGCTGTCATTGGCTTTTTTGTTTGAAATGGCAAGAAATGAAGATAAGTTTATCTTAAGTTTTGAAACAGGATCACACCCCTTTCCCGCCCCTTCCTGTGGCTTAACTATTTAGGTATATAGGTCACACACATCAGCTTTTGTGACTTTGTGCACCTCCCTCCTTCCCTCTTCTAATTTTTATTCTAATTTGTAAGAATAAACACTTTGCATCTTAGCTGGAGATGTGGTCATTGCTCGTGAAGGATGTCTGTGCCAAATTGAATTCGTCTACATCAAAGTACATTTTTTCATCCCTTTCAAAATGCTTGTAAACCAAAACACATATAAATCAATTACAATATTTGTCAGGTTTCCACGGTAACATGCTTGCTGATGGAGGTATGCCATCCCTGGCTTTATCAATCAGAATGGTAAGAAGAATGTATGTGCCAAATTTGATTTGACAATATTTAAGTACATTGTTTGACCTCATTTAAAAGTTCAAGGGGGTGCTGTAGAGCCTTTGTATAACTTAGCTATATGTTATACATCATTGCGTTCAGCTCATCATTTTACAACATGTATCTTAATTCCGGGAAATAGGACATCTCATGCCAGAGAAACGCAAGTTTTATATCAAAAATTGCCATTTATGTTAACGAGATTGCCACGCCCACATTTGGAATTTTATCAAAAATAAAAAGAATTGCCTCTAATTACACATGGGTTAAGTTCATTTTGACAAATGTTCAAGCCTTTTAACTGAAAATCCAAGGTCTGAAAAAATAAAGTATGAGGTGTTAAAATACTGGGTTCCACCCACAATGGCCGACTCCCTGTTGGGTTTAGGGCGGGGTCATGATACATTTTTTTACTTGTCTTGACATGAGGTATGTTTGTACCAAGTTTCATAAATCTAAGACAAAATAGGTCCATCAGTGTAGATGGCGTTAGCAAGTTATTTTGCTACTTAAATTTTTTTAGACACAAATTTTTTTTTTTTTCACCGATCGTGAATTATGTGTCGAAAAAAAATAATAGTTTTCGTTAACGTTCAGGGGGTCAAAATTGGGGTGGTTTGGAACAGAAAAAAAAATAAGAAATTTTAAGCCGCGATAAAGACGATAAAGACCCTCGCCCCCCTTGCGACCGCGGGGTACGAGCCACCGCGAAGAGCACACCTACCTACACATATAATATATATATATATATATATATATATATATATATAATCAAATCAATTTATTTTTGTAAGGCCCAAAATCACAACAACAGTTGCCTCTGAGGGCCACAGGGAGAAATGAATCAACAATGTCTGTGGTGGCGATGAAGTCAGACAATGTCTGTGGTGGCGAGGGACGATGTCCCAGGGTCCTCTGTCCTTAGACTCTCCTTCTCGGCCCACTGGACCCACTCTTCAGGCAGATGAGGGACCGTCGGAGGCGAACTGGAGCCACTCTTCAGGCAGATGAGGGACCGACTGAGGCGAACTGGACCCACTCTTCAGGCAGATGAGGGACCGTCTGAGTCGAGCTGGACCCACTCTTCAGGCAGATGAGGGACCGTCGGAGGCGAGCTGGACCCACTCCTCAGGCAGATGAGGGACCGTCCACACAGGGCAGGGACCACTTCACCAGGAGAGGGACATCTGGGTCCACAGGTCCTCAGGAGTGAGAGAAAGAAAAAGAAGGCGGTGAACAGTTTGCAAGTGGAAGAGGATAGTGCTCAAGCTGACATACTTCCCCCAGCATAGTTACTCCTAGGGCAGCGTAGCTAAAGCTGTGGGTTTATGTTTCTGTTCCTAACTAGTCTGACCATAAGCGATTTCGAAGAGGAACGTTTTAAGCCTGGACTTATGAAGAGACTGTGTCAGCATATTTAACATGGGTCGGGAGCTGATTCCATAACACAGGAGCTTGGTAGCTAAACGCTCTTTAGAGACTCTTGGCACCACCAGAAGGCCGGCATTCTGAAAGCGAAGAGCTCTGTTTGGATGATATGGTTCTATAGCATCTTTGAGGTAGGATGGGGCCATGTCATTTATGGCTTTGTAGGTCAAGGGAGACGGGAGATGGCGGAGGAGAGTGGATCGGTGGTCGAAGACGTTCTGGACGGCGTGGAGGAGCAGCCTTTTCTGGCTGCACGTGCCCGGAAACGTAAAAAGTCCCTTAGCTCATCCGAGGGTTCTGGGAATGAGCAGCAGGATGAGGCTGAAGCTATTGATATCCGGGGTGAGAGCAGAGGCTGTAAGGTGATCATAAAGCTTGCACAGGATAGTGCATCCTTTATGGAGTGGAATTCAGTGGTATTGTCAAAGAGCCTAACTGTAGCTGTGGGAGTGATCAAGAGTGCGAGTGTCCTTAGAGATGGCTCGCTGCTGGTCGTGTGCAAGGACGCGGCTCAGCAACGGAAGGCGATTGGAACTAAACGTCTGGGTGGAAAGGACATTCTTGTGTCTGATGCTGAAAGAAACACGGTCAGAGGAGTTATCATAGGTGTCCCTACGGCGACATCTGTGGATGAAGTTAAGGAGAATTTGACTGGAGCTAAGGTGGTGGACGCTAGGCGGTTGAAGGTGACCCGGTCTGGGGTAAGATGTGACAGCTTGTCGGTAATGGTAACACTTGAAGGGAGGTGCCTGCCTAGTAAGGTGTTCATTGGGTTCATATGCCATGACGTTGGGCCATATGTTCCACCGCCCCTGCGTTGCTTTAAGTGCCAGCGCTTTGGGCATATTGCAGCTGTCTGTAGAGGGAGGCAAAGATGTGGTAAATGTGCAGGAGATCACGAGTATGGGAAGTGTGACGTGGGAGCAAAACTGAAGTGCTGTAACTGTGGGGCAGAACATAGCTCTGCCTACGGGGGATGCAGGTTTAGCGAAAGAGCTGCTGAGGTGCAGAAAATAAAGGTCTCTCAAGGTATATCCTATGCAGATGCAGTCAAGAAAGTTTCAAGTAACGAGTTTAGAGTAAATACAGAGAGAGGAGCCAGTCCTGCTCCCAGCCAGGGCAAAATGAGAAAGGCCAGCGTGGCTCCCAAGAAGTGTGAAGGTTTCAAGAGTGGAGGTCCCAAGTGTGCAGGTTCCAGAATTAATGAGAATACCCTGGTTGTGGATAGAGAGGATTTTGTACTCTTTATGGTGGATGTTGTAAACTGTGCCGCTCAGACTCAAAGCAGAACTGAAAGGATCAGGATCATTGCTAAAGCTGCAGAGAGATTCCTTGGAACAAAGGAGCTTGATTGGGCAGATATAGAAAAGAGGCTAAAGGCGATAAATGGGAGTCGGAGTGATGGGGGTCTGCTTTTGGGGAGTCGGAGTGATCGGAGTGACGAGATGGGGGTGGGGGTGGTCTCCTGTCCTCGCCCAGTCTCGTGGACGCACGGCTACCAAGCGGCGACATCAGTGGAAATATTGAAGCCTATTGATCACTTATACTGGGACTAAAACTATTCTCAGCAGGATCACATGACATGTCACTGAATATTGGCTCTATTATTTCTTTGAATTTTGAGATAGATTTTTCAGATATTGTCCTTTTCATTATAACTTTATTTTGTGGGACTGGATGATCTTTAAGAATAAACTGAAAGGTAATTAGGAAATGATCTGACAATATAGGGGTTTGAGGGAGTACAATGAGGTCACCAATCTCTGTTCCATACGTTAGGACAAGATCCAGAGTGTTCTTGTGAGTGTGAGTCGGTTTATTTACATTCTGAGTGAAACCAATGCTGTCTAACAAGGCGCTGAAGGCATTACTGAGAGCGTCATCACTCATGTTCACGTGGATATTAAAGTCTCCAGCTATAACTATTTTATCCCAGGCTAACACTAAGTTTGATATAAAGCCAGAAAACTCTGTTAAAAACTCTGAGTAGGGACCAGGGGGTCGGTAGATAACTATGAACAAAACTCCTTTTTGGTTTTTCATATTTGGACATGTGATTGACAGCGTAAGGCTTTCAAATGAGTGAAATGCATTGTTAGTTTTAGGGCTCATGAGTAGGCTTGAGTGTGAGATCACTGCCACACCACCACCTCGGCCTGTGCTCCTGGCGGTCTGAAAGTTAACATGGGTGGGTGGGGTGGACTCATTTAGTCTGACGTAGTCGTCTTGTTGAAGCCACGTTTCAGTTAAAGCTAGAAGATCTATGTTATAGTCACTAATTAATTCATTAACTAAGAGGGATTTGGAGGAAATTGCTCTAATGTTTAGCAGTCCACATTTTACGTGTTTATTCATTTGTATATTTGTGTCATTTGTGATTGTTATTTTCCTTAAGTTATTTGGTCTGACGCCTGAAATAGTTTTTCTGAGATGTGACTTTTTGGCATTATTTGTACGAGGGACACGAGGGACACACACAGTCTCTATCTGTCTTGAATCTGAACACTTCACATGTAACAGAACGGGCGAGAGTTCAGCGACAGAGGAGCGTCTTAAACTGCTGCTCTGCGCCCGGGGCTCATCCCTAGATGGTCACTTAACACGACTAAGACCATCGGTCAAATTCCGAACTAATAGGGATGTACCCTCCGAAGTCGGATGGATGCCATCCCTGGGTATGAGCCCGGGCTTTCCCCAAAACGCACTCCAGTTATCAATAAAGACTACGTTGTTTTGAGGGCACCATCTAGATAACCAGCTGTTGAATGCTGAAAGACGGCTGTACAATTCAGCATTGATCCAATTGAGCAGGGGACCAGAAAATATTACAGTGTCTGACATCGACTTCGCTAGGTCACACACCGCGGCTACTTGAACTTTGAGCACCTCTGATTGTCTCCGCCGGGCGTCGTTACCGCCTGCGTGAATCACGACTCGCCGGAAACGGGTCCTACTCTGCTTTAAGATCCTAAGGTTTCCTTCGATGTCACCCATTCTGGCCCCCGGGTAACACCTAACGCTAGCAGCTGGCAGCTTCACGTCTCTAACAATAGAACTCCCGATTACAAGAGTTTCTCTAATGTGTTCAGCGGGCGTGTGATCGCTGAGGGGAGAAAACCTATTATAGACGTGAAGCTCACGGTGCTCTAAGGTTCGGCGTTTAGCGCCTTGTCCCCTCCGAACTGTCACAAATTGGTCCCTATTCTGTTCCTGGTCTAGTCCCGGCTGCACGGGAGACGCTGAGGGGCTGAGCTCGGCCTTACTGCTACTGCTGCTAATGCTAATGCTACGCCCTGGAGCGCGGTCCGGTAGCCCTCGCGCTAAAACCAAACTATAACTGGACTTTAGCTCCTCTAAACAGCGGATCCGCGCTTCTAACTCCGTAACCCTGGCCTCCAAAACTACCACTACACTGCACTTCACGCATCTATCATCAGAGAAGGAGCTAGGGTTCTGACTCGACATATGACAGCTCAAACAGGTAAAGGTAGATCCAGCCATGACGCTAGCGGCTAGGCTGCGCTAGGCTAGTTCAGGCTGGAGCTAGAGAGTGAGGAGGGCTTTTAATCCACGAAATACTGAAAAGTGAGCGGTTTGAGGCTCCGGATTGTTTGCGGAGAAATCAAACGCTCACCTTTGTGTATATAATGCGTAAATAGTGTGTATAATTCGTGGATTAATTGGTAAAAGGCTCTAAGAACGAACAGCTCTGAAAACGCGACACACTCACCGGAAATGACGTCCTCACCGGAAAAAACAATATATATATATATATATATATATATATATATATATATATATATATATATATATATATATATATATATATATATATATATATATATATATATGTATATAATTCCTTTTAACTGGATTTAATTGGCTATATGGCATAGAGAATGAAGAATGAATGGTAACTGTAAACAAGAAACATAGAATAGAGTGTATGAGCTGACATGGTTTTTGGACTAATACAAGTACAATACAATCACAATCAAGACTCATTACGAACATGTTAACAGTGAATGTGAAAATGAGCTAACATGCTAATGCTAACGCTAGCATACGGCGCTAATATGCTAAAGCTAACGTACAGATGCTAACATGGATATACACACAAATTAGCGGCATTTGCTTTACAACTTAAAACGTAACAACATACAAATGGTGCGTTCTAAGTGCAGAGACATCGGTTGTATTATTCATAACAACATAGAGGCTGTGCTGGCTCAGGACACAGGTTGTAGAAAGTGCTTGACTTTGGGCTAGCGTCTGGGCTAGCGCTTAACCGGAATTGAGGAACAGTGCAACTTCCGGTTAACCAAAAATAAAACGTAACATGAACTTCTTCCAAATAAAACAGAAAGGCATATACATGTGTTTACAACATAAAATGACCTCTTGATGGCTCATAAGGAGCCACGACATATATATATATATATATATATATATATATATATATATATATATATATATATATACGTCATAGTTACATTAGTAACTATTCAAATTACGCTATTCAGTATGTCGAACCAATGCATAGCCAAAAGCTAACGTTAGCATGGCATAGAGTGAAGCTAACAGCACAACTGTGCATAGGAATGCATGGTTAATAGCTAATGTCGAGCTAATGCTAAGCTATTAAATTATTAGCATTCAGTAAATAAACACTCAAGCAAGAGTCACTTAATTTAGTCAAATTGTGCCTGGTCTCAAATTAACTCCTTATAAATATTTCCAGTATAAATGCATTTTTAATAATCAAATTTGGAGAGGGTGCTAGAGAGCAATTTTATTAGCTAGCCTCTACATTTGCATATCAAGTCTTCACAAACGCTCTATTAAAATCTTCCAGCCAAAAATGACTAAGAAACTTAGGGCAGATTCTTATCTGTTTACGTCAAAGTACATTTTTTCATCCCTTTCAAAATTATAGTAAAACAAAACACATGTAAATCAATGACAATAATGGTCAGGTTTCCACGGTAACATGCTTGTAGATGGAGGTTTGCCATCCCTGGCTTTAATGATCAAAATGGTAAGAAGAATGTATGTGCCAAATATGATTTGACTATGTCTATGTACATTTTTTGACCTCATTTAAATGTTCAAGGGGGCGCTGTAGAGCCTTTGTAAAATTTAGCTGTATATGTTATAAGATAAGATAAGATAAGATAAGATAAGATAAGATATTCCTTTATTGTCCCACATGGGGAAATTTCATTGGTGCAACGCAGGTAGATGCAGAGGTAGATACAGAAGAACAGATCACTTATAGGAAGTCTGAAAAACACTTTCAGTAGAAGATCTCCTATAAATAAACAAAAACTCCCACGGACAAATAAATACATAAATACCATTGCATGTGATCACGACAGCAATTGCACATGAATATGTGTCACGACAGCACATAGATTGCACATGAATGAATACATCATTGCGTTCAGCTCATTATTTTACACAAAATGTATCTTAATGCCGGGAAATAGAACATTTCATTCCAGAGAAACGCAAGTTTTATCACAAAAAAATTGCCATTTTTGTTAACGCGCTTGCCACGCCCACATTTGGAATTGCATCAAAAATTAAAAAAAAATTACCTCTAATCAAATATGGGTGAAGTTCATTTTGACAAATGTTCACGCCTTTTAACTGAAAATCCAAGGTGGGAAAAAATAAAGTATGAGGTGTTAAAATACTGCGTTCCGCCCACAATGGCCAACTCCCTGTGGGGTTTAGGGCGGGGTCATAATAAAATTTTTTACTTGTCTTGACATGAGGTATGTTTGTACCAAGTTTCATAAATCTAAGACAAAATAGGTCCATCAGTGTAGACGGCGCTAACGAGTTATTTTGCTACTTTAATTTTTTTAGACCCGAAAAAAAAAAAAATTCACCGATCCTGAATTATGTGTCGAAAAAAATAGAGCTAGCCACTCCATTTGCCTGTCATTGCGTTCAGCTTTGAAATCTCCCAAAACGCTACGTCAAAAAACTTTCCCTCCAAAAAATGAGTAAGAAATGTAGATTTTTTTAAATATTTCCAGAAACCGCAATTTTGTTTAAAATTCACGATGACCAGACCATAAAACGTATCAGCTTCAGAATTCATGCTCATGGCTTTTGTGTCTAGTTGCCAAGTTTGAAGTGATTTCGATCAAAACTGTAAGAGAAATTGCCAAATGTACAACGAGAGTCACATTTGTCAGCGCCGAGTTTATCCAATATGGCCGACATCGTGTATGACTTAGGGCGGGGTCATGATATTATTTTTTACATGTCCTCCCATGAACTATTTTTTGCAGTGAGCTTCATATTTTTACTGCCACTTTTTTTGGCGTCGGGCTCCCATTGGCCCCATGTTATTTACGGTGTGCCACAGGGTTCGGTACTCGGTCCAATTCTGTTTACTCTTTATATGCTGCCATTAGGCAACATTATCAGAAAGCATGACATTAACTTCCACTGCTATGCAGACGACACTCAGCTGTATTTATCAATGAAACCTGATCAGAGCGATCAAGTAGACAGACTTAGTACTTGTGTGAAGGAGATAAAAACCTGGATGACACTAAACTACCTGCTTCTTAACCCTGAAAAAACCGAGGTCATTGTGCTTGGCCCTAAGCATCTACGAGACTCTCTATCTGAGCAGATAGTCACACTGGACAATGTCAGTGTAGCCTCCAGTTCTACTGTAAGAAACCTTGGAGTCTTATTTGACCAGGAGCTCTCATTTAAAGCTCATATAAATCAAGCTTGTAAAACAGCCTATTTCCATTTGCGCAACATCCTGCCTAAAATCCTGCCTAAAAGTGATGCCGAAAAACTTATCCATGCATTTGTAACGACTAGATTAGACTACTGTAACTCCCTGCTTGCAGCGTGTCCTAAAAGCTCCATAAAAAGCTTTCAACTGGTTCAAAATGCAGCAGCAAGATTACTAACAGGAACAAAAAGAGGAGAGCAAATTACGCCGGTGCTGAAGTCTCTTCACTGGCTCCCCGTCGAGTCTAGAATCAAATTCAAAATTCTACTCTTGACCTACAAAGCCATAAATGACATGGCCCCATCCTACCTCAAAGATGCTATAGAACCATATCATCCAAACAGAGCTCTTCGCTCTCAGAATGCCGGCCTTCTGGAGGTGCCAAGAGTCTCTAAAAGTACTGTAGGAGGTAGAGCGTTTAGCTACCAAGCTCCTGTGTTATGGAATCAGCTCCCGACCCATGTTAAATATGCTGACACAGTCTCTTCATTTAAGTCCAGGCTTAAAACGTTCCTCTTCGAAATCGCTTATGGTCAGACTAGTTAGGAACAGAAACATAAACCCACAGCTTTAGCTACGCTGCCCTAGGAGTAACTATGCTGGGGGAAGTATGACAGCTTGAGCACTATCCTCTTCTTCTTCTGACTACTTATGCTATCAAACAATATTTATTTTTTGATTCCACTTGCAAACTGTTCACCGCCTTCTTTTTCTTTCTCTCACTCCTGAGGACCTGTGGACCCAGATGCCCCTCCCCTGGTGAAGTGGTCCCTGCCCTGTGTGGACGGTCCCTCATCTGCCTGAGGAGTGGGTCCAGCTCGCCCCCGACGGTCCCTCATCTGCCTGAAGAGTGGGTCCAGCTCGACTCCGACGGTCCCTCATCTGCCTGAAGAGTGGGTCCAGCTCGCCTCCGACGGTCCCTCATCTGCCTGAAGAGTGGGGCCAGCTCGCCTCCGACGGTCCCTCATCTGCCTGAAGAGTGGGTCCAGCTCGCCTCAGACGGTCCCTCTTCTGCCTGAAGAGTGGGTCCAGTTCGCCTCAGTCGGTCCCTCATCTGCCTGAAGAGTGGGTCCAGCTCCAGTCTCCTCGTGTCCGTCTGTCCGTCTGTGAGAGTCGGATCTCTCCTTCACTGGAACTCCTCCAGGTTTCTACGCTTTTTTCCCAAAGAGGTTTTTTTTTGTAGTTTTTCCTGGCCGAGAAGGAGAGTCTAAGGACAGAGGACCCTGGGACATCGTCCCTTGCCACCACAGACATTGTCTGACTCCCTCGCCACCACAGACATTGTCTGACTCCATCGCCACCACAGACATTGTTGATTCATTTCTCCCTGTGGCCCTCAGAGGCAACTGTTGTTGTGATTTTGGGCCTTACAAAAATAAATTCATTTGATTTCATTTGATTTCATTTGAAAGACGGCTCAGCGCTGCTGAGCCGTCTTTCAATATTTTTTCACGAAACCTTCACTCAAAATTAGAGCTCACAGAGTTCTAATTTTCTATACCACTCACGAGCATATGTGTCTTTGTTTAGTACTCGATTTTTGCGTTTTTCCAGCCCCCGGTACCAATCGCCGGGACGATACTCGTCCTTCGGCTCGGGCCTAATAACAAGAAACCTGGCAAGAACAAAGTCTCGAACCATGAAGTTCCGTGGCAAGAACAAAGACTCGTTCCATTCCATGGAACGGCTCGCGCCAACAAGAAGCAGTCTGTGTGTGACAAAGTGGACCAGCAGTGATATAAATGGTCACTCATATTCATACTGTTTCACCATGGGAATCTCTGAAGTCTTACTGACAAACTCTGCAATGTACACTAATAGGGAAACTATTATGTGAAAAATATCTACTAAAATAAATCTGACCCATGAAATGGTCCATTATAATGAAGATCTTCTAGCACTAATAGTGCGTAATGTATAATTACGTAGTCACTATTTCGCTCTTTCTCTCTCTCCTTCTCTATCTTTCTCTCTCTTTTCTTTTACGGTATAGCGTAAAACACATACTTTGAAGACGTACAACTACAGCAGGTGGCGGTAAATACACCTTTTCAGTTGACTGCCAACCACCATGAAAAGAAACAAAACAACAACAATAACAATGTAGTCACTCAATTGAAGAATAAATAACATTTATAATTTCTATAAACAGTGCACTATTGTTGTAGCAGCACTCCAGTGTGGTACAGCTGTACAGGGAAGAGTTGATCATTGTTGCCAACAGAACTCTTGATCTTGCTATATTAGATGGAACCATCTTCATGCCTGATTTGATCAGACTATCAAGATTGGAAGAACCCTGGGTGAACGTATAGGGATGAAAAGGAGAGTGAGCATTCTGTAGTGAGAGTAGATTGCAGGGGCGATGACGGGGGTGCTGCCAGGCTTATCACAGATGGGTCCAAGATCTGTGATGCGGACCCCAGATGAGAAGATACTGACGCGTCAAACGGGAAGAAGTCTTTGGGCAATTAAAAGCCCAAGCGAGTGCAGCATGGTCGGTGAAGACGTCAAAGTGCACTCCCTCCAGATAGTGTCGCCACTTCTCCACTGCCCAGACCAACGCCAGGCACTCTTTTTCCGATGTAGAATAATTCCGTTCTGGTCGTCGGAGCATCCTAGAGGCATAGGCAACCACCCTCTCCCTCTGGTAGCAATTGTGAGATAGTAGCTCCTAATCCCACTTCACTGGCATCAGTGTGCACCTGGAATGGCAAGTTTGTATTGGGCTTTGCCAGCACCGGTGGATTGTTCAAAGCCTCTTTTAGGAAGGTAAAACTGGCCTGGCACTCCGCTGTCCACTTCCATTCCACCCCCTTCTTCTTTAGGTGGTTCAAGGAGGCGGAAAGGTTGGCAAAGCCAGAAATGAATTTGTGGTACCAACCAGCGAGCCCCAAAAAGCATTGCAGTTCTTTGACATCTCGGGGTACCGGATATTCTGCCACAGCCCTGGTCTTGGACGGATCAACCTCAACCCCTTTGGTGGATACAATGTGCCCTAGGAACTTAAGCTCCCGCTTAAAGAACTTCATATTCAGGCTGAGATTGGCCTCCTGCAATTTCTGAAAGACAGAGTTCAAGTCCCGGACATGCTGTTCACGTGAAGGTGAGTACACAATTATGTCATCAATGTACACAAAACACTTTTTTCCTCTCAGCTCTGCCAGCACCTTTTCCATCAAACGCTGAAAGGTGGCCGCTGCATTGCGAAGCCCAAACAGCATGCGTTTGAACTGGAAGAGTCCGAGGGAGGTGATAAAAGCGGTCTTTGGCTTGCTGTTCCCATCAATAGCGATCTGCCAGTAGCCTGACTGAAGATCCAAGGCACTGAACCAGGTCGCTCCCTCTAACGACTCCAGGATCTCATGAATGATCGGCATGGGCAGGCATCTGGGAATGTCTTAGCATTAAGTTTTTTCGAAAATCTATACAAAATCTTTCCCGTCCGTCAGGACGAGCCACCATGACCACCGGTGAAGCCCAAGATGACTGGGAGGGCTCAATAATGTCATCCGCTAGCATTTGCTCCACATGCTCTACGATAGTCCTTTTCTTAAGCGGCGAAACCCTGTAAGCCCGTGACTTCACTGGAACTTCATCTTGTGTGTAGATGGTGTGCTCTTCTCGGGCGGTTTTGCCGAGCTCACCGGATGTTACTGTGGGCCACGCTCTCCTGAGCAGTTCAAGTTCAGAGGGATGCTCCTCCGCAACAGAGTTCATGATTGGAGAGGGAGAGGATGTGAAGTCCGATAGGTTTATGCCCGGCCGAGGTGCATAATAGTGATTCACCACCTTAATAGTCCACTCGTTCATTTTTGGAGACGGCAGCAGGAAGGAGTAGAAAGCATAGCCCCCAGCAGCTTGTAATCCATAGACCCGTTTAGCCAGGTTTAGTATTACTCCCGTTTCAGTGAGGAAGTCCAGACAGATTATCATAGAAAAAGCGAGGTGTCTGTCCTCCATCACATGCGCCTCCAAGTTCAGCTTGCAGCCGTGCCAGTCGAGTCTGAAGTTTTGTTTGCCCAGGGCGGCATGAGCAGTTCCATCGGCCATCACAAATCTCTGTCCCACCTCGGGGAGCAGGTTCCTCTGTGCGCCTTGGAGTTTCTCCAGACTCTCCCTCATGAGAGTGTAGGTACTCCCAGTGTCCACCACCGCTACTCCCTGCAAGTTACAGATAGTGAGCGGGACTAACAACAGTTCAGCTTTTGCAGTTCTGTGAGTGTTAAGTTGTACGACTGTGGCAGTAAAACTGTTGTTGCCTTTTTTGTCTACAACCTTCTTGGATTTATGTTGTTAAGTATGCGTCTCACGATTTCCTCTTCAGCCATATCTGATTTCCACTTCAGACACAACGCTTGATAATCATAAGCAAAGTCCCGCAATCTTTGTTCCGGTTGCTGTACCAGGTCCCTCAGTTTTTCCTCAACCTCTGCCATATAGTCCACGAAAAGGAAAGCGTTCATGAAGGCCTCTTTGAAGGAACCCCAATCTTTCACCTTATTCTTT
This sequence comes from Eucyclogobius newberryi, assembly GCF_026437365.1. Lineage (NCBI taxonomy): Eukaryota > Metazoa > Chordata > Actinopteri > Gobiiformes > Gobiidae > Eucyclogobius > Eucyclogobius newberryi. The sequence goes on from NW_027315779.1 coordinate 31,255,182, forward strand.
GCCCCTTCCCACCAGCTGAGGGCAGGGCCTTTCAAAACAGACGACAACGTCCCTATGAGTTCTGGGCTGGAGAGAGGGCAGAGCTCCAAAAAGTTCTCTGCTTGCTCCACAAAGCTCAGAACTTCATCGGTTCCACAATTGGGTCCAAACGTGGGTAAATCCAGGCGGACCGGAGGCTTAGAGTAGAATGGAGATACACCAGGAATGCTAAAAGTAGCACCTAGAGGAGACTGCCCTCCTATGTCAGTAGCCACTGTCATAGTTCTCTGATTGATAGGGGTGCTAGTGGGACGTAAAACATTTATGTCCCTTTTCCACAGCTCATCCCTACGCTTGAGGCAGCTGACTACGCTTTGCTCCAGTGCAGCTACCTTGTCATTGTAGTCCTGCTCTATTTTGGCCAGTGCGACATGAACATACTCTCTAAAGGAGGTTTCCCTGTTGAGCGCGCTGGTGACCGAGTCCCTGAAATTAGCCTCCAGTGTCCCCAGCTTTTGCTCGATTTCCCCCACTTGGTTCTGACACGCGTCCCACTTAGACTGTAGTATATTCGCTCCTTCTTCAGCATCAGGCCCTTCCTGGGATGGATGATCCATGAGCGCCTGCTCCCCTGCAGCTACCTCACCATCACTGGAGCTGCTATTGTCCGTGTTATCGTCCTGATCTGGAGCAGGAACCTCCTCTGCGCTGACCCCAGTGAATTCCTTGTCCTCAGTGATATATAAAGACCCTAAAAGTGAAACAATCTCCTCTGTCGGATTTCTGCGTGTGTCAAAAGGACCAGCGGTAAAATCAGGGTTTAAAGGTGCTAATGCTGACTGCTCTTCCATTTGTGTTGTGAGAATACAGACTTGATATGCAAAATTATACACATTACAACATCATGCAACATAAACTTTAACAGCACACAATCAAAATCACGGTGCCCATACTAGCCACCATATGTAACGATCTGCTCCTTAGAGCCCAGTTACCATTCATTTATTTAGGGTGTAATAGTGATGCGCAATGCTTTTGTGTCCGTTTAAGCTGCTGATAAGTTCTGATAATGTGTAAACTGGAAAATAAAATGTCCACGCCCCAAACACTTTCGTTGTGGCCTCGTGCCTTTTAATTTAACTAAACAAAAATCACGTCACATGTAACACAGCTGACGGCTTCAGTTTACAGTTTCGACGGTCTCAAACCTTCACAGTGTTCAGGGAGTTAGTCATTAAATCCAAATGGTAAAAAGTATATTCCACAAAAAAACGGGTAATCCACAATCAATAATCCACAATCAAGCGCGACGTGCTCTCAGACGCGCGCGTCCTCCTGCTCGTCCCAGCGCGCTCTCCGCCGCTGCATACAGAGTAATCCGAACACGGCAGCAAGGTTCGCTACACGGGTTTTGCCCCGGTGGTCCTCACAGTCCGGTTCTACTGAGTTCAGTTCTCACGGTGGGTTTAGGCGGCCGCCGCTCGTCTCGCTCGATCCGGCCCGAGCGGTACCAAAATCACCAAAAACCAAGCTCAAGCCCCTCCCCCCACCTGTAGTAACCCTAATAAGCGCTCCAGTCCACACACCTCGGACACGCCTCCCATTACAGGGCACAACAATACAGGGCGGGATAAACAGAAAAGCGGACCGTTACACACATTTTTTGCACACCTTCTGTGGCTATGCTACAAGATGACTTTGCTTTTGAATCAACTTAATTTTAAAACATACAAACCATAATATTGTTTTTAACAAGACCCTCCCTTCAAAATAATGGATACCATTTATATAGCGCTGTTCAGGACAGGCAAGGTACCTAGGCTTTGGGAAACACCCACCATTTGTTTGTTTTTCTCTTTTGTTAGTTTTGTACTAAGCACCGCAATCTTCTTACAAACATTGACCATCCATAGACAAACACACCCTGAATTCTGCAACTGATCCCAGTTCATTTAGATAACCACTTATTCTGTTTTTTGTAGTATTGCATTTGGTTTTAGTCTTTTGTTGCAGTCTATGACCCTGGCTGTAACAACCAATTGTTTATATTAAAGGTTGAATTTTGGTTAGTAACAAAAATCTTGAGATGACCCCAATCCAACTTTATTTGAAGGTTAATTGCAACCTCTAGGGAATGTTTTGTTTTTTTCGTTCCCTAAATGTCCTGGGAATGCATGGTAGATTATTACCTAACCTTTGAAGACGCACAGGTGGCTGGGAGCTCAGAGTAGAGCCGCTGCTCCTCCACGTTGAGAAGAGCCAGCTGAGGTGGCTCTTCTCAACGTGGACACTTTGGAGGGACTATGTCTCTTAGCTGGCCTGTGTCTGGGGAGAGGGAAGTCTGGGAGTACCTGCTTAGATTGCGACCCGGAGTGGAAGAAGATGGATGGAAGAAGAAAATATGTGGAATATTTTTGGTTAGTTACAGTACAAACCACAGGAACCACAGGCTAGCAGGTTATTTGAACGCTTTCTGTTGCAGGGAAGTGAGGACATGGTCAACAGTTCCCAAAAATGCATTTTGTATTATATATCTACTTTAAAGAAGCTGATACTGACTTTACGTCCTCCATATAACGTTAGTGACTGAAATATTAAATGTACATTTTTTTAACATATAGAATTGTCAAAGCCGAAAAGTTATGGTTTTGTTTTTCAATCCTGTCTCTCCTTTATTTCTGTCCTGTCTCCTCTTTTGGTACATTTATGTCCACATTACCTGGATAAATGTCTGCACTAAAGACAGACTCATTTTCTCATTGTATCGTTGCTTTGGATGTGTCCTGGTCTGCCCTCCCTCTCCTGCTTCCATCCAGCCCGTTTATCACCCATATCTCCTCCATAATTATAATCTGAGATCATATTCGCAGCCTGGACAGAGTTTCAGCAGATATTTTACTGGTGCATTGGGTACATGGAAGAAACACTGTCGGCCATTCAAGTGCAGTGCTGTGTTGATACCAAAAGATAAAACTTTCAACTTTGGATGAAATGGTTTTAACAATAGAAATTAATACAATTTATTGATGAAAAGGGAATGAATTTATGAGCATAGTCAAACCAATTTTTGTGTCAAGTTTGTGGCAGTCAAAATGCTAATGAGGTACTTACCAACCAGCAAAGCACAATTAAACAGAATGACCCCATAGTTTTTTTTATGATATAGTTACCATGGTTAATTTCAGTCCGGTCTCCCAGAGGTCACATGGGTGTGATTGACAGGTGGATTGGCCAATCAGGAACACGCATGGTCCATCTGTATTTAAAAAAAATATATAATAATACAATTTAAAAAATGGCTCCTAACAAGCAACAAAGAAATTTAAATATCACAGGGGCTGAAAAACATTGAGGATTTTGGCAGAATCAAAGCAAAGTGCAAAATGCTGTTTATCTGACGTGGGCGAAAGTCTGATCAAGGTCTAAATGATAAATGACCAAAGCTTTTTTGTTTCATATGCATTGCGGAAATAAACTAATCTGATCAGATGCTTCTCTTTGAGCAGCAGCCATGACGACCACACTCCCTCTTCATAAAGAATTTAAAGAGTGTTTATTTTGGATCCCAGGTAAACAGTCTTTGACTCACCTAGATATTTCTTTTGTTCATTTTAAATCACAATATTGATCCAAAATGATTTGATGATAGACTTGGGTCAAACAACACTATTGTGTTAAGTGCTAAGTACATTGCAGCAAACTGTCGAGAGCCAGATTATTCAATTTCAATTCAATTCATTTTTGTAATGCTCATAATCTCAACAGTATTTGCCTCGAAGGGCAACAGTGACAAAATTTGCTAATTCATTTGCAGATAGAGCAGATGTGGAGCCAGAACTCAAGAGGAGAGATGGTGGTTCATCTAGTAAGACATTAGTCAAATGAGTCAAATGAATCTCCAGGCAGTTGAGGAGGATCCAGATCTGCAGATCAACATAGGCAGTGTCTGAAACAGTAGCACTCCCTGAGAGGAGTGGAAGAAGGAGAAAAAAGTTTGAACAGACTACAACAATATTTTGAATATTGTTGCTAGAAAGAGTAGTCAGAAGCAGAGGATAGTGCTCAAGCTGCCATACTCCCCCCAGCATAGTTGTTCCTAGGGCAGCGTAGCTGGGAAATTGTGGGCTTTTATTTCTGTTCCTAACTGACTATAAGAAATTTCAAAGAGGAACGTTGTACGCCTGGTCTTAAATGAGGAGACTGTGACAGCCTTTTTAACATGGACAGGAGCTGATTCCATAAAACAGGAGCTTGGTAGCTAAACGCTCTTCCTCCTACTGTGCTTTTAGAGACTTTGGATTAAAACTCACGTGGAGCGCATGTGTACAATCCACTCAATCACCACCAAACGGCATAAAAAACAACACTATTTTTAATCTACATTTTAGACAAAATAACGAGTTGAGTTACGGGTTTGCTTTTATTGTTGTTAAATTGTCCCTTTATGTTTGTAATTTCATATTTTGTAAGACCTTGAATTTGTCAGCCATATCCAACTCTACTTCATAGTTAGTTATTTGTCTTTATTAATAGCTTAAAATACTGACCAATAATTACAAAAATAGAATAATAAGAAACAGTGCTCACCTGTAAACTCATACTTTTTAACATAAAACGTCTTCATCGTTTAGCGCACCCAAGCAGATTTATCAGTCGCTGATGTATGTTGATAGCTTGTGTGCAAGTCACATTAGCAAGCTTATTTTTAATTGTATTTTACTGTTAATTTGTGGGAAAACGGCTTTGCAACATTTTATAATACTATGGTTATCACGGTGTAGGAAAACCCTTGAATGCAGCACCATAAATGTTACTCAAACATGCATGATTCACTAAAAAAATTTGATGACAAATATAATATATTTAATATAATTATCCTAGCTGTGTTTTAGTAAAAAAATAGTCCAACCTGTCAGAGGCACTTTGATGATGAGGGGAACCATTATAACATGGTTAGAAATTATTTCTGCTTCATGTGTCTACTTAAACTTATCCCTTAAGTGGGGCTAATTTTCTATTCAAAAGCTGTTTCTGAACCTTTGGTGTATAAACTAATGTTTGTCTCTTTGTGAAGGTGACACTCTGGAGTTTTGGCATCTGCTTCTGATTTACTCTAATTATTAGTTTCACAAGCTGTACACAAGAAGAATCAGATTTCAAATCTCACCTAGATTTCTTTCTTTGAATGTATGTATTTATTTTTTCAAACAAATCCCATCTAGATTTCAAAACTAAAGCCATGAAATTGAGTTTTTTTTTTTTTATTTATATTTTCCATCCATCCATTTTCTACCGCTTGTTCCCTTTCGGGGTCGCGGGTGACTGGAGCCTATCCCAGTGACTTCGGGCCTTAGGCGGGGTACACCCTGGACAGTGGCCAACTTGTCGCAGGGCTTATTTATATTTTACTTTTACTTATTTTTAAAATCAAAATAAAGGTTGGAGTACAAACGGATCCTAATTCTTCCCAGAATGGTTGATTTGACTGGAAATAAGTAGCTGTCTTTTTATGTCTTAAATGCCCAGGAGCTTCACGTTTATCAGAGGGTGGACAAAATGTTTTTATTAAGATAAAGTCAGAAAACTACAACCTAATCCCAAAGAGGAAGAACAGAAGATGAGTAAACAAGGAAGACCCAAGTCTGGTAACATAGTCCATGGTCCCATTGGAAAACAGCTCGCAGCACAAGCTAACCAGGCTAACATGGCTAACATTGCTAGCAAACCTAACGTAGATAGACGCGGTTCTTCCCCGCCAGCCCAGATGGAGATTCTCGCGGCTTCCTTGCATCGGAAGGGGCAGAGAACATGACCCCAAGATGGCTGCAACTGCCTGAGCAGGTCTAACAATCATTTTAAACTAATCTGTCAAAATCTTCGCTACATGGGGCATTTTTAACTACTGAGCACTTTTATTGTTATTTTATGCTACATTGCTCGTCATTTTTATAATTTTTTAGAGGTTTTTATTGCCCCACTTGAACATAGGCCCGAGGTGGCCTACACTGCCAGCCATGCCACCTGGAGAAACAAAGTCTCCATTCAAATCGTACACTGCGAACAACCATCACTCATGTGACCATCTCTCGTCATCAACATCTGGAAGAAGAGATCGTTTGACTGTCCAACGAAGTTAAAAAGAAAGAAGAACTTATATCCAAACTTATGGACATTGCCACCGGACAGCACACAAAGATTGCATCATTCAACAGCGCCCTCATGGACACAGTGATGTGGGACCCTCATGGTTCCCCTCAGCCCTGGTGGGCGTTCCCGCACGTGAGTGATTTTTACTTCCTTCACGCCCCTCAAAACCCCGCCTTCTTCAGACCATTCAACACACAACTGTCTACAGACTACTGCCCCCTCTAGGTCACTGCAAACAATATCTCAAAATGGACAAACGCAAGAAAACTTTGGAGTGGCTCTAACGCCCTCTGGCACTCACAAATATAAACATTCCATCCATGAAACCGTAAATCAGAGACATATAATTAATGTACCACGTGGAAAGACGACGTTTTGTTCCAAAGCCAAAGTGACACTTGCTATGTCAGGTCTTTATGTAACAAATCATTTCTAATCAATAATTAGGCCCGAGCGCCACAAGCTGGCGAGAGGCCTATTAATCTCGTAAGGCCGTGCGAAGCACGGCTGCGAAAGTGCGCACGTAGTGCGCACGAAATCGAGCCCACTTCCAAACACTCACTAACGCACTCCTTCACTCACGCACGCCCCGTGCATACTAATTAGTAGTAGGAAAATGGAACATTACCGTTGTAAACGGGCGAAGCGGTCGTCATCCCATATAAAGCACTCATTTGCCCTAAGTAGCTCACGAATACGTTCCCCATCTCTTGCATGTTCCGTGCATATAAGCATGTAATGCAAAAATTGAACATTTTTACTGTATAGAGGGCCAAAAACACAAAGTGGGCGGAGCCCACTCAAAATTAACGAAAGTACCCGTCAGTGACCAGGGACCCACACCATGAGATAGGAAAGCGCGAGCGCTTTCCGAAAATGTATAGTTTATGATATTTGAAAAATGGGAAACATTGTTTTCGCATCGGAATATTATTCTTTCTCTAGGCCCGAGCCCCAGCAGGGCGGAGGGCCTATTGCTCCCGCAACGCTGCCGAAGGCAGCGTTGCAACTGTCTGACCAAACATGCGGGCGCAGCCCGCATGTTTGGTACCCCGTCGCCCCTGGCAAGTACAGTGAACTAGCCCATGCCGAAGGCATGGATCATGCATACTTACTCCTGCTATGACAGAAATAGTCAACAATTAGTGAATGGGCGTAGCCCATTCACTAATTGTTGACAACAGCAGCGCGAAGCGCTGCATTCCTCCAAAAACCCTCCTGGCATCGTCCCGTACGCGAGAATCCATGCCGCAGGCATGGGCCATGCTTGTATCTGCTCAAATCAATGGAAGTCTATGGGGAGTGGGCGGGGCATCCCGACGGAATAGGGAGTGACGAGCGCGTAAGCGCTCGTAATGATGATTCCACCCCATGGCGGCATCGGGAAGGCTTAGAGCTTTCAAACGATGTATAATTTGTTGTTATAGTGGAAACGGCTATATTGTTTTTGCTAAAAATATTATTATTTTTATTTTTATTATTTTTCTTGTTCTTCTGCTTTTTGAGCTCTAATTTGACCCCCTGAACATGCTCAAAAACTCACCAAACTTTGCCCAAAATTCAGAATCAGCGAAAAATTTGATTTTTTCAGGGCCATTTTTTTTTTCGTCAAAAAATGGCGCGACAGCGCCACCGACAAAAGTCAAAATACATTGCGCCTATGGGAGACGCCCCGAGGTCAACTTTTTCGTAAAGCTACGAAATTCGGGACACGCATTCCTCTCGTGAGGACAAAAAAAAAAATCATTGTGACCACGCCCCCAGACTTACCCTATGGCCGCCATCTTCCTTTGAAAATGAAAACACGCTGTGTTAGCCATTTTGTTTACGTCAAACTTTGACGAACTCCTCCTAGGGCGTTTTGCCCACCGACTTCAAAATCGGCGTACGTCCTCTGGACAAGTCGGGCATCTAAAGTTATCCAATTTTTTGAGATACCTTTTACGGTCTGTGTGCGGCGCAGCCGCAAAGTTGGACAACTTATTTTGGAATATTGCAGATCTAAAAATTGCTCCCATTTGATCAAAACGAGTCCGATTAGGACCAAATTTGAATCAGTTGTTAAACTTTCCGGTTTGGACCAGTTTATGATGACAAAATTGAAATGGGCGCGATAGCGCCCCCTACAGAGTGACCTTGAAATTAACATTGAAGGTCAAAAATTTGTTTTACCAAAATGTTCTAAACTTTACCCAAAATTCTATTTTGGCGTCCCGATCAAAAAAGCCAATCAGACAAATGCCTTATTTTTTACGGCGTAGTCGTAGCGATGACAGAAACCTCCCATGTTATCCCTATGGGAAAACCGCAAAATCTCTCAAATATCCACATTTTTATGTTTCACACTTTAACGAACTCCTCCTAGTGCGTTTTGCCCACGAACCTCAAAATCTGTGTACGTCCTCTAGACAAGTAGGGCATCTAAATTTATACAAATTTTAAGGATAACATTTACGGTCTCTGTGCGACGGAGCCGGCAACGTTTCCCAGAATTCTGACTATTTGGCCTTCAGAGTGGCCTATAAACAATAGAGTTTTTCCAAATGACATGATATTTTGAACAAAATTCTAATTTGCCATCCTGATCATAAAAGTATGAGAGCCAAAGTCATATTTTGTACGGCGTAACCGAAGCGTTGACAGAAACATCCCATGTTATCCTTATGGGAAAATTGTAGAATCGCTCAAATCACCACATTTTTACGCTTCACACTTTAACAAACTCCTCCTAGGGCGATTGCCCGATCAAGCCCATATTTGGGGAAAATCATCTTCACAAACGGGGCATCAAAAGTTAGTCATATTTTGATTTTAAGTGGTACGGTCTCTTTGCCGTGGAGCTGCAAATATACTGTCACAAATGGGAAAAACGCCAAATCCTTGAAATGTTCACATTTACGCTTCACACTTTAACAAACTCCTCCGTGGGCAATAGCTCGATCAAGCTTTACTTTGGGAAATATCATCTACACAGGCGGGGCATCAAAAGTTATCCATATTTTTATTCCAAGTGCTACGGTCTCTGTGCGGCGGAGCAGCACATTTGACTGACACTTGTGTTGATTTGCACTGGATTGGCCATGTCCAATGTGTCGCCGTCTGTCAAGTTCTTTTTTAATTCAACACACAATAAGGGCGCCATCTTTATCAAGTCGAAAGCGCAGAGTCGGAAGGCCGGCGGCCCGCGAGGGCCGTTGGATGCCGCTTGCGGCTTTAATTCTTCTTTCTTTCTTTCTTCTCGGGACCAACCTCCCTATTTTTCACCCAGTGAACATTGACGAAAAGTCACAAAAATTTGCACACCTCTAAAAATCGTGCCTCTCTACATTCTGCCTATTTCCCTTTTCTAAAATAAAAAAAAATTAGCGCGTCAGCGCCCCCAAATGTACCAAAAATGCATTGAGAGATAGGAAATGACCCAAAAAAAAATCTGATCGTAGAATCATGAAATTTGGCGCAGAGCTAGATGGTGACAAGCGAAGTAAAAAATATTATTACGGCAACGCCGTCCACCCAACCAAATGTCGGCCATATTGGTTCAAAAATGGCTAAGCAGGACTTGGGAGTTTTTCCAAACGTCGTACTTTTACGAACTCCTCCCAGGGCATTGGCTCTAAAAAGCTGAAATTTGGTGAAAATGCTACTGAGGAGTGGGACATCAAAAGTTATTCAAATTACATTGATACCTGTCACGGTCTCTGAGCGGCGAAGCCGCAAACTTTAGCTAGAATTTCAGAAATCTCCCAAATTTAACATTTCTGCCATTTGCGCAGATAAAGTCCGAATTGCGTCAAATTAGAATCAGTTGTTAAACTCTTTGCGCTAAACGTACTTGAAGTGAAATAAATTTATTTGGCACCACAGCGCCCCCTACAGATTTTATATGGAGGTTAAATATTTAGTTTTGCGAAATTTTATGAAATTTGACACACAACTCAATTTTGGCCCCATGAAAAAAGTCAATGAGACCCATGTCATAATTGTTATGGTTTTGCCGTAGCGATGACCGAAACCTCCCATGTTATTCCAATGGGGAAATCACCAGAACATGTTTACACTTTAGACTTTCACAAACTCCTCCCAGGGCGTTAGCCCTATTAACCTGAAATTTGGTGAGACTCATCTTCAGGACCGTCAAAAGTTATTCACATTTTTATTCAAAGAGTCACGGTGTCTGTGCGGCAAAGCCGCACATTTTGCCAAGAATTCAAAATAAAATTGCTTGTTGAATGGTAAAACAAAGGGGAGAAGATGTGACAGCGTCACAGATTCAGCAGTAGGCGTAATAAAAGGACAATTGGGGCGCGTTAGCGCCCCCTCCTCTTGCGGCGTGGCGGCGGTGTGGCGGCGGCGTGGCGAGGGCCGATCATTGCCGCTTGCGGCTATATTTTATTTTCTTCTCATAATCTTGATTTTATGTTTTTAACAGAAACATGGCTTGACAAAAACACAAGTAATCTAGTTCTTATAGAATCTGCTCCACCCAACTTCAAGTTTGAAATACGTAAAAACTAAAAGAGTGGAGGTGTGTGTGCAATCTTTAGAGATGAAATAATCACCCACAGGTTGTCTTTTGGGGTGTTTTCATCATTTGATTATGTTTCTTTTTAAATGGAGCTAAAACAGTCTCCATCCATTCTCTTCATTGTTTTATACAAGCCTCCCCAGCACTGCCAAAGTTTTATTGATGATTTTACTGCGATGCTTTCTGTTGTATGCACAGACTTTGATGGTTTAATTATAACAGGTGATCTAAATGTACACATGGACAATGTCTGTGACAAGTGTGCTGATAACACCACCCCAGGGTTCAGATTAAGGATTTTCACTTGTATAGCGGTGCTGCTAAACAATACGTTAATTTTTTCAAATTTGTACAGCAATTTGATAATTGCATATCATCAAATCAAATCAAATCAAATCAATTTATTTTTGTAAGGCCCAAAATCACAACAACAGTTGCCTCTGAGGGCCACAGGGAGAAATGAATCAACAATGTCTGTGGTGGCGATGGAGTCAGACAATGTCTGTGGTGGCGATGAAGTCAGACAATGTCTGTGGTGGCGAGGGACGATGTCCCAGGGTCCTCTGTCCTTAGACTCTCCTTCTCGGCCAGGAAAAACTACAAAAAAAACCTCTTTGGGAAAAAAGCGTAGAAACCTGGAGGAGTTCCAGTGAAGGAGAGATCCGACTCTCACAGACGGACAGACGGACATGAGGAGACTGGAGCTGGACCCACTCTTCAGGCAGAAGAGGGACCGTCTGAGTCGAGCTGGACCCACTCTTCAGGCAGATGAGGGACCGTCTGAGTCGAGCTGGACCCACTCTTCAGGCAGAAGAGGGACCGTCTGAGTCGAGCTGAACATGAACGCATAGCAAAACATGAAAGTGACTAACAATCAATATTTTCCATTGATATAACACGATTATTTATTTAAAATGTATTTGTAAACATTCTATTTAAAAAAACCTCGTAACAAATTAACTTTTAAACGCTTTTTAAACATTTTTTTTTTAAATAAAACAGGAAACTTGCAAATAAAATTAGTTGTTGAACAAATTAATCAACACAAAGTCAGATGGCCTTATTTAGAACTTTCTTCCATATCATCATCAATCAGATGGCTATTTGCAGGAGTCTCATTTACATATTAATTGTCATTACACTCACAAAAAAATATGTATTAAACTTCTGATGGAAAATAAAGGTTGCTGTGGCGTCCATCATGGTGTATTTTATGTGTTATTCAAATTGTACCGCTCTATTTGACGTTCCATTCCATTTTTCGTTTTTCTACTTTATGACGGTCCCTAAGTACTCTCGTCTCTGCTCCGGCTGCACATTTGATGACGGTCCCTAAGCACGCGTCTCGGCTCCGGCTGCACATTCGGATCAGTGTGATTCACTGAGCCCAAAATACGCATCTGATTATTAAAAACGAGTTTGTGTCACTTGGCAGTGTAAATACGAGTATTTTGGCATGTGTATGATCTGCAAAGACTTTTGCGTTTAGGAGCTGTTGACCTCGGAAGTCCGAATCTGACGCAAACGTGGCTCCTCCCACTTTCAGACTCTGATCTGAGACAGCAGCGGGACTCGTCATGTCAACACAGTGTCCTACATGTGTCATGCCGTTATTGACGATCGATTGACGAGTGATCAGTACTTTTAGGCGCTTTGGTTACACAATTGAACACACATTTTTGTATCGCAAAAGCTGCGATACAAAAGCACTTTTTTCTGACGAATGCATCGCATTTGAGAGAAATTTTGCGATGCGATACCGCTTATTCTGAACCCTGCACCCTCATCGGGATCATCTCCGTTGGGGATGAGTCTGGAGGTCGATCGGCTGGTGTCCTGGTGCATCGGTAACAACGAGCGAGTTCAATGCCCAGAAAACAGTGGAGATGATCGTGGACTTCAGGAAAGGCAAAGCCCCCCAGCTCCCCCTCACCATCTTGGACTCCCCCATCTCCACTGTGGACTCCCTCTGCTTTCTCTGCACCACCATAACCCGGGACCTCAAGTGGGGGCTCACCATCAACTCCCTCACCGAGAAGGCCCAGCAGAGGATCTACTTCCTGCGGCAGCTGAAGAAATCAAAGCTGCCAGCGGAGATGGAATACAGGATTGATTGACATATGGAGGGAAATTAATCCCAATGCCCTTACACTCATCTTTCTTACCCACATACAATCTATTCCAGAATAGATTAAATTTTTTGTTCTCAATGTAATGGGCTGGAGTTTGACCCACGGGAGCCACCGTCCCAACTGCCGGCATGCGCCGCTTCTGCATGCCCGTGGCGCACTCATTATTTAAGGCGGAGGATGGCCTGTGCAGGTAAGCTGCTGCTCCTGAGGAATTAGGTAAGTGTAGGCCAGACTTTTTGTCCGTTTAGCAAGCTGTGTGACTTTTTCCCCTCTCTCCCTCGCTACAGCTGGGTGCGACGCTGCCGTGGCCGCTCCTCCTCAGTGTTTGGAGCCATAGCTCATCTGCGTGCGAGGCCATTGGCAGGCTGCAGTTTTATTTTTGGTGTTTTGTTTGGGTCTAAACTGGGTTTTTTCTGTCTGTCATTTAGTTTGTCATTAATTGTGCCTTCTCTGCTGCAGTGCGGTGTCTGGCCTGAGCGTGGTCGCTCGTCCGGTGTGGGGGCTGGTGTTCGGATTGTCTCACTTCGGCCACATCACTCCCGTATGCCGTGTTTTTTTTGTGCACGTCCTCACTTTTTGCATGTTTTGGTTATCCTTGAAGTTTATTTTGTTTGTGTGTGTGTGAGTTGCACGGAGCCAGGTGAGCTCTCCGACTCCTCTCCTATTGTCCCCCGCACCACGCGCGCTGGCGGCCAGCCAGCCACTGTCTCTTTAAGTAGAGTGATAGATAGTGTTTTAAATATTATTTTAGTCTCGTAGAATAAATTAACGTGTACGGTTTTATAACTCTATTAAATTTTTAAACATTTACACTGTCTCAGCCTCTCCTTTGGCCACCTGCAACGCTATCTACTGGTTTTAAATTTTATTTTTAAAGTTACTATTCCCGCACGGTTACATCAATAAAGACTGATCTGAAAGCACTGAAGCTGATATAGGCACAATGGACCTAGGTGATCATGCTCAAATCTACAATTCTGTGGACACACTGTGGGGGTTATGGTTAGGCAAAAGGACAAGATTGCAGATACAGGTGGTCGAAATGAGTTTCCTCGGCTGGCCTGGGGATTCCCCCAGAGGAGTTGGATGAAGTGTCTGGGGAGGAGGAAGTCTGGGAGTCCCTGCTTAGACTGCTGCCCCCGCAAACCGGCCCTGAATAAGCAGATGAAGATGGATGGATGGCAAAGTTGGAAGGAAGGACATTTTTTGTTAGCCCGTCGGCTTTATTAGACGGCCGTGGCTACAGAGCCGCGGCGCGGTCAAATAGCCCAGCAGTTTCAGGAGCCGCGGCACAGCCATATAACTTCATTGCTAACCCTAACCTTAACCCTGACCCTAACCCTGACCCTAACCCGGCGCGGTCTAACCCGGCGCGGTCAAATAGCCCAGCAGTTTCAGGAGATGGCACAAAATAACATAGCAGTTTCGGCCGCGCGCCGCGGCTCTGTAGACACTCCTGTATTAGACAGGAGAGGAAAGTGAGAAATGGGAGATGAGAGGGAGGACATGCAGTAAATGTTGGAGTCTGGATTCGAACTAACGACACGGCGGCTGGCTGCACATAGAGCCTGGCATACGTGTGCTGTGCCTTAACCACTCGAACACCATACAGCACGGAAAAGTTGGAATTTATAGCATAAAAAGGTTATATATAACCTATGTTTTAATTAAAAAAAAGAAACAAAACAACACAACACAAAGAAACACTAATTGCAAATGGAAATACAGACCAAATATTTTGTTTGGATCCGCGCTGCACATTGCTGCCGGTGATTTTAGCTGGTGTCTGAGGCTTGTCAGTCGGCAAGAGGCCACTGTGGAGACCATGAGAGCCTGGCCCACTCACCCACTAACTGAAAGCTTTGGTTGAGTTTTGCCTGGGCCAATCAGTTTAGCGAGTTGTGTACCTTAAACTAGGAGAGTGGAGGATATGATAGCACAACACAGACCTGTGGATTGGCGAGAAAACGTGCGGTTGTAAAATGAAAAAAAAATATTATAATTAGAATGTCTGTCTCTTTGGATGGCGAAATATGGGTTCCCAGTGGGAGGATCTCTAAGCATGAATGAAATTGCAAAACTTTGAGATGTCACATTCAGCAAAAGGAAAATGGATAAAATAAAACATAAAAGTTAAAGGTGCACTATGTAAGTTCTCTAGTTTAAGGGCTGCCCCCTGATCCCCCTCCCCCCCTTATAAATCTTTTTACTACCCCAACAAATTGCATAGTGTCCCTTTAAGAATAATATATTTTATTTTAACGCAAACATTCTGAGAATACAAATGAGAGACTAAAACAAACAAAACGTATTATCCATGCCTGCAAAAGTTTTGATTTGAATAAATAGAAGAAGACTACAGTACAGGATTTGTGGCACACAAAGCACACCCCACTCACCCTTTCTCTTTGTTGTTGTCACTACCTCCCTCTGAGATACCACTGTGAGCATGCCAAGCTCCAAGGCCACCTGGAGCATGAGAGGGTCACTGCGCTTCCAGCTCAGGGGACCAAACATAAAAAAATACTGACCTCACCAGCACCCAGACCACTGCCTCACCTCCACCAACACAGAGGAGAATAGAGAATGGTTTATCTGAGGCACTACCCACAGCAGAGTTTGTGGCAAGACACAAGACAAGGGTGCAGCGGCCCCACTCACAGAAGACTAAATGCATATTTTGTGGCTCTTATTATTATATTTTTTAGAAATAAAGTTGAAAGTCAAGTAAAATATTTTCTCCTATTTGTAAATTTATGCCGTGTAAATTATTGGGGTGTATAATACTGGAAATTACTTTCAGAAATACACTTTGTAGTGACAGCGTAAAAAATTATCAAAGTAATAAGAAATATTATTCAAAATGTTTTATTCAGTGGAGTCAAAGAAGGCATCTCACTTTGTGTACTGTCCCATCGGGTCTGGATAAATTACCGTTATTCTCCAAACACAGCAGCTTGGAATGACTGTAAGCTGTAAGCCGGTTTTCACACTGTTCTTCTCCAGTTCCTGGATCGTCATCAACTGCAAAGATGTTGTTCCATGCAGGAAAACTCCTGCATTGATGATGTCGACATCCATGTGTGGCCCTCTCCCTCTCCTCTCCCCTCCCCCTGAATGATGGCTGAAAATAGAAATAACATAACATAAACACAAATATAAATGAAAACTCACAAACAATTAACCGACTTATAGGCCTACTGCAAGTACTGGAAAACATCTAACTTTATAACCATTTAGAAGCTAAACTTGTGATGGTAATTTTTTTGCAAAACTAAGACTGATATGAAATACTGAAAATGTAGAAGAAACTGCAAATAACAAACTATGATAAAAACCTCTACTAGCTACTGTGACAAGACAAACTAAATAGTGCAAAATAATAATGTTGAAGATAAGTAATATAAAAAATTATTGTACCTGATACCATTGTATTTTCTTGACCTGATTTTTCTTTTCTCTTGGACGTTCACCAGTGGCCACAATGATTTAAACACGCACACAACGCCAGTCTCCATCCCCAACCAGCTGTTTGACTAAAACAAAAAACACTAATCCAGTTCAAAACTCTACAAAATTCAAAAGGAAAAGGTGGCTGGGGTTTGCCTTTATATACTTTATTTCAACTCAAAATCGGAGCATTGCTGTACTGGTGTGACCCAGAATATGAAGCTCAATGGAAAAATGGTGGTGGAGAGTGGTGTTGTGCCAGGAGTTCTTGTTCAGGCTTTACTGGCAGATGACAAAATTTGTCATCTGCCAGTAAAGCCTGAACAAGAACTCCTGGTGAATGGTTGAGCCATCTATAGGGGCTGGAGAACCTTTGGATAAAATTTGTACCTCCAAGATGGAAAGAACTAATTAAAACATATAATCTAAACAAATATGTTAAAATATTATTATTATTATTATTGTTATTATTATTATTATTATTATTATTATTATTATTATTATTATTATTATTATTATTATCATTATCATTATTATCATTATTATCAATGTATTGTAAAAAAAATATATATATATGAAAAATATGTTGAAAAAATCCTTTGGCTTAGAGAAGCGCCTCCAGCCCTGTGGACTAAACACTGGAGAAGACCGACCTCACCAGCACCCAGACCACTGCCTCACTTCCACCAACACAGAGGAGAGGAATATTATGCAATCTTTATATTTATGATTTTGTAAATGGTGCAAAAATATGCATTCATTCAGACTATCTCTCCCTTCATCCTCCTCTCACCCCCTCAGGTGTCATCTTTTAATTACAACAACAAATACCAGGACTTGATCAAAAGCATCAGGATGTGTTTTCTTCTTGCTCCATCTGTTATTTCTGGAGCCACTTGAACATGCCTCTCTTTGGTTCGCTCCTATTTTTTCTAACTGTGAACACACCTCAGCTCCCTGCAGTCCAAGTGCTCTGATGTGTTTAGATGCTGTTAAAAGTATGTAAATGAGAGACGCCATGTGGTTTGAGGAGTGGATGACGTTGCCCGCACAAATATGTCCTTTGATGCAACCGCTGTTGTGATTTTGGCCGCAATTTTTTTTTTTTTTATTGCATTGAATTGATATACTTGACATGACTTTCCAAGACATGCACTTCTGTCATCTTTCATCAACGTCCGCCATGAATAATCAAATATCTGAGTTAGTTAGGCGCACTGATTAATGAAACATATTTTCTGCTGCAGCTCAAACAGCAGCCCTATGTATGTCCAATTTTCTTAGTGAAATCTTAGGGAAGGAAACTTGTCACACAGAGGATCAGGTCCACTGACTCCTGCCTAAAATCATTTAATACATTTGTGGGGGGATGGAATCAATATCTGAAAGGGGTTTATTGCCCTTGCCAATGAACAGGATTCACAAACTAGGAACTTGCTTTGGCATTAAGGTGCAACGTACAACAATAACAAATAATAGTATCTAAATATATCAAAAAGGGCATACATAAAAATGTTAGATTTACAAATAAAATAGAATATATATATACAATTTACAGTTGGTCAGAATAGTACAAACAATGAGCAGTTCAATGAATGGTTGTTGGTTTTAACAATAGTTAAGGCGGTAGGTGTTAAGTGTTAAGTGTTCATGAGTCCAACCGCACTGGGGGGAGTCAGCCCTGGGGTGGGTGGTTGGGGGCCTTTCCCCACAGGGCCCGGCCGGGCATAGCCCGAACGAGTGACGTGGTGCCGTCCCCCCGTCGACCCATCACCTGCAGGAGGATCCGTAAGGGGCAGGTGCAGAGAGATCTGGGCAGCAGTTGATGGCAGGGGCTTCGACGATCAGTTTTCCGGACGCAGAAACTAGCTCTGGGGATATGGAATGTCACCTCGCTGGGGGGCAAAGAGCCTGAGCTTGTGCTGGAGGTTGAGCGGTATCGACTAGATATAGTCGGCCTCGCCTCCACGCACAGTTTGGGTTCTGGAACCCATCTCCTCAAGATCCTCTGGTGTTGCCTGCGGGGAAAAGGGGCTGGTGTGGGCTTGCTTATTGCTCAGCCGCCACATGTTGGAGTTCACCCCGGTGAACGAGAGGGTCACATGCTTACGCCTTCGGGTTGGGGACAGGTCTGTCACTGTTGTGTTAGCCAGGTCTCTCACTGTTGTGTTAGCCTACGGGCCGAATAGCATTGCAGAGTACCCGGTCTTCTTGGCTTCCTTGGGAAGGGTACTGGACAGTGCACCGATCAGGGACTCCGTTGTTCTACTGGGGGACCCACGTGGACAATGACAGGGACACCTGGAGAGGGGTGATCGGGAAGAACGGCTTCCCCGATCTGAACCCGAGCGGTGTTCAGTTATTGGACTTCTGTGCTAGCCACGGATTGTCCATAATGAACACCAAGTTCAAGCACAAGGGTGTCCATCAGTGCATGTGACACCAGGACACCCTAGGCCGGAGATCAATGATCAACTTAGTTGCTGTGTCATCTGAGTTGTCAACGATCACCACCTGGTGATGAGTTGGATCTGCTTGCGGAGGAGGAAGCCGGACAGACTTGGCAGACCCAAGCGCATTGTGAGGGTCTGGTGGGAACGTCTTGCGGAGCCCTCTGTCAGCAGGGTCTTCAACTCGCACCTCCAGGAGAGCTTCACCCAGATCCCGGGGAGGCGGAGGACACTGAGTCCGAGTGGATTATGTTCTCAACCTCCATTGTCAACGCAGCTGCTCGGAGCTGTGGTCGCAAGGTCTCCGGTGCCTGTTGCAGCGGCAACCCCCGAACCCGGTGGTGGACACAGGAAGTAAGGGATGTCGCCAGGCTGAAGAAGGAGCCCTATCAGGCCTCTTGTAGGATTCCTGAGGCCGTAGACAGGTATCGGCAGACCAGGCGAGCCACAGCTTTTGCTATTGCAGAAGCAAAAACCCGGGAATGGGAGGAGTTTGGGGAGGCCACGGAGGAGGATTATCGGTTGACCCCAAAGAAATTCGGGCAAACTGTCTGGAACCTCAGGAGGGGGAAGCAGTGCTTCACCAACACCGTTTACGGTACGGGTGGAGACCTGCTGACCTCGACTGGGGATGTCATCAGACGGTGGAAGGAATATTTGAGGACCTCCTTAATCCCACTGTCACGTCTTCCGAAAAGGAAGCAGAGACTGGGGACTCAGAGGCGGACTCGTCCATCACCCAAGCTGAAGTTATTGAGGTTGTTGGCAAACTCCTCGGTGGCAGGGCTCCGGGGGTGGATGAGAGCCGCCCTGAGTACCTAAACTCTCTGGATGTTGTAGGACTGTCTTGGCTGACACGTATCTGCAACATTGCGTGGCGGTCGGGGACAGTGCCTCTGGACTGGCAGACCGGGGTTGTGGTCCCTCTGTTCAAGAAGGGGGTGTGTTCCAACTACAGAGGTATCACACTCCTCAACCTCCCCGATAAGGTCTATTTCAAGATAATGGCCATCCGATTGTCGAACCTCGGATTCAGAAGGAGCAGAATGGTTTTCGTCCTGGTCGTGGAACACTGGTGTGCTTTGTGGATCTGGAGAAGGCTTTCGATCGTGTGCCTCAGGGTGTCCTTTAGGGGTGCTCCGGGAGTATGGGGTCCGGGACCCTTTTCTCAGGGCTGTCCGGTCCCTGTATAACCCGAGCTGGAGCTATGTTCGCATTGCCGGCAGTAAGTCAGACCTGTTCCCAGTGCATGTTGGACTCCACCAGGGCTGCCCTTTGTCACCGGTTCTGTTCATAGTTTTAATGGACAGAATTTCTAGGCGCAGTCAGGGGTGGGAGGGTGTCCAGTTTGGGGACAATAGGATCTCATCTTTGCTGTTTGCAGACGATGTTGTCCTGATGTAACATGCACTGGGACAGTTTGCAGCCGAGTGTGAAGCGGCTCGAATGAGAATCAGCACCTCCAAATCCACGTGGGGAGTCCTTGCCCCAAGTGGAGGAGTTCAAGTATCTCGGGGTCTTGTTCACGAGTGAGGGAAGGATGGAACGGCAAATGTCCGAAAGGACAAGATCGCGGATACAAGCGGTCAAAATGAGTTTCCTCCGCCGGGTGGCTAGACGCTTCCTTAGAGATAGGGTGAGGAGCTCGAAGTAGAGCCGTTGCTCCTTAACGTCGAGAGGAGCCAGGTGAGGTGGCTCGTGCATCTGGTCCGGATGCCTCCTGGGTGCCTCCCTGGGGAGATTTTAGAAAAAGCTTGTAGTTGTAGTCATCTGGACTCAGTTAGAAAAATTAGACGTTTCGACTCTCATCCAAGAGTCATTGTCAATAAAAGAATTTAGGTCGAGAACTCCGATATTTGTACTATTCTGTGGTAAGTCCAGCCCATTGGGCGGAGCCTTCCTGAAGTGGAAAGAGTTGTTTGTTTCAACAGAAACTCCCCCCCTTGTATCTACAGAGCTAGCCTATTCAGACTTTTAATGGGCTAATAGTATCCTCTTTGTCTTTGTGAGACCCTGGCTCACCCACCCTGAGTACCTGATTAGCATCTAAATGTCCTGGTCCTCTACCTCTCCAGGGGTTCAGTATACCATTATAGAGGAAGATTGAATCTTAGCCCTCCATTCCTGTTTTAAGAAGGTCTTTCTTTTTTAACAAAAATAGCTTCCTTAACTCCTCTTTCAAACCATCTTTTCTCCCTGCTTAAAATCTTCACCTCACCGTCTTCAAACGAGTGATTAGAGGCTTCAAGATGCAGATGCACGGCGCTCTGTGGTCCTGAACTTGTATTTCTTCTGTGCTGATAGAGCCTCTTGTGTAGAGGCTGTTTAGTCTCTCCTATGTAACGTTCTTTACAACTTTCTTCACTGCATTGGATGGAATAAACTACATTGCTCTGTTTTTGAGTCGGCAACTTGTCCTTAGGATGAACCAGTTTTTGTCTTAAAGTGTTTCCTAGTTTAAAATAAACAGGGACTTCGTGTTGTCTAAAAAATCTCTGCAATTTTTCCGACAGTCCAGAGACATAAGGGATAGAAACACCCTTCCTTCTCTGTTCAGTTTCCCTTTTGTCCTGCTTCTTGGTTCTCTTCACTCTGTTGAGAGCCCAAGCGGGGTAACCACAGGCTGAGAGGGCATTTCGGACGTGTTTTTCCTCTTTCTTCTTGCCCTCTGAGCTGGTGGGCACACCTTGAGCTCTGTGTTGTAAAGTTCTGATCACACCCAGCTTGTGCTGTAGTGGGTGGTTGGAACCAAAGAGCAGATACTGGTCCGTGTGTGTAGGTTTCCTATATACTTCTATTTGGAGTTTCCCGTCCTCTCCTCTGATTGTGGAACAATCAAGAAAGGCCAAGCGATTCTCCTTAGCGTCTTCTCTTGTAAACCTGATATGTGGGTCCACAGCATTGATGTGCTCTGAGAAGGCTTCCAGCTCTTGTTTCTTGATTGTTACAAAAGTATCCTCGACATAGCGAAGCCACAGCTTTGGGGCAATGCCTGAGAAGGAGGCCAGTGCCTTCTTCTCAAAGTGCTCCATGTACAGGTTGGCCACTATGGGAGAGATGGGCGAGCCCATGGCACAGCCATGAATCTGTCAGTAAAATTGTCCCCGGAATTGAAAGTAAGTGGTCAGACAGATGTCCAACAGTTTGCATATGTGTTCAAGAGTCAGTTTGGTCCTTTCCTGTAGGGTCGTGTCTTCCTGCAGTCTGATCCTCACTGCAGATACTGCATCAGAGGTCGGGATGCAGGTGAAAAGGGACACAACATCATATGAAATCATGAGGTCATCTGGCTCCAGTTGGAGATGTTTCCCTTTGTCCACAAAGTTATGCGTGTTTTCCAAATGATGTTCCGAATTCCCCACAAGTGGAGTCAATATAGTTGTTAAATGCTTGGCCACATTGTAAGTGATGGAATCTGTGCTGCACACTATGGGTCTGAGTGGAACCTCCTTTTTGTGTATTTTAGGAAGGCCATAAATGCATGGCATGGCTTCCCCAGGATACAGTCTGTAATACAGAGGCCGGTCTATCACTTCCTCTTTTTCCAGACTTTGTAAACAGTCTATCACTTTCTTCTTGTAACCACTGGTGGGATCTCTTTTCAAGCGTTCGTATGTGGTCATGTCCTCGAGGAGGGTCTGGACTTTGGCTTCGTAATCAGATGCGTTGAGAATCACAGTGCAACGTCCCTTGTCGGCTGGGAGGATGTTGATGCTGTGATCTTTTTCTAGTGCTTCTCTCTTCAGATGTGATATTTGAAGGTGGTGGTTTGGCACTCTTCAGTGTCGCTGTGACACGTAACCTCAGGTCTGCAGCCTCCGATTCAGTCATTTTGTTGTTCCTAATTGCGGTTTCAGTGGCTGTGATGTAGTCATCTGTAGGGATGTGTTTAGTGGTGACAGAAAAGTTGAGCCCTTTAGAGAGCACGTCTTTTTCTGCCTGTGTCAGGACGCGATCTGATTCTTAATCCAATTGTTTTTGCTGGTCACTAATTTGTCTGTCTCAGTCCTAATGTCTAGCTGGACCTTACCTGCGTTCTTTTTGTTCAAAAGAATGTTGAACTTCTTGATTTGGCGTTCTTTGCTCTTCCTGTGCTTCTTGTGCAGTCTGTGTAAAATCCAGCACTCTTTTGAAAGCTTCTTCAGGGAGTATGCTGGTTAATTTCTCCTGTAAAGTTCCTGTTCTGTCTTTCAATTTATCAATTCTGACGTTGTTTTCCTGGATCCTTTCACTGAGCATCTGCATGAGGCTCCTACTCCAAATTTTCTCTGCTCTGTGTCCTTTGACCGGTGATTTGATCTGTAGGCTCTTCGGGATCATGTTGTTCTGTCTGCATCTAAGATTGAACCTCAAATGGTTCCTGTTGTCTGCTAGTTTCCTGGCCAAGGAAATCATCTCCAAGGGGAGATGTTTCGGGCATGTCCCACCGGGAAAAGGCCCCATGGAAGACCCAGGACACGTTGGAGGGACTACGTCTCTCGGCTGGCCTGGGAACGCCTCGGGATCTCCCTGAAGGAGTCGGAAGAAGCGTCTAGGGAGGAGGAAGTCTGGGAGTCCCTGCTTAGACTGCTGCCCCCTCGATCTGGCCCCGGAAAAGCGGAAGAGGATTGATGGATGGATAAATAAGAAAGAAGTGCAGTGCTGACCAATGAGCAAGTTCTCTTTGCAACATGTAACACGTAGGTCAGCTTTATATTCTAGCTCAAATAAAAACATTTTATGAACAATAAACCATTTACATTTTTTTCATTACAATCAATAGACTATTTGAGACACACACTCCAGACTCCACACTGCCAGAAAGCAGCCAGCCACACAAGCTAACAGGGCTAACATTGCTGACAGCCCGCTCCTGGCTGGAAACAAAGCTCTGTTCCTGAAGAGGGGTGTCCAAACTCGCACCTGTTTGGAGGGGAGATCTTACACTAACTGGCCATTATGAAGCATGAAATCAAAAGTGAAATGCAGCATAAAATGGTGGCGCTAAGAGCTGATAGCGCTATGAGCACTAGGTAGGGCCTGATTTGACCAAATTTAAATTGATATAAAGGAGCTAAAAGAGACAGGAGCGGAAGATCCTGGATTTGGAGTCCACATTACATAGGCCCAGTCTCAGACTTGAGAGACTGGGCCTATCACAACAGAAATCACAACAGAAATAGCATATTGCCAAGACCAAGCTGATAAACCACAAGGTCTGATAATGGGGTTTCTTAACAATCATGTGAAGGAACTTGTCATGAAGGCTGTAAAAGTTAAAGGAGACCTCCAGTACAAAGGCAAGCACATCATCCATTGTCCCGGATATCTCATACGAGGTTTTTCAACAACGAGGAAAGTTCTGCCACATCTGTGAGGAGCTAAGGAAGAGAAAACTGAGACATGAGTTTTCTTTCCCGGGGACTCTTCTGGTGACGATGGTAAAAAGCTCATGCTCAGTGTCAGAAAGACTAAGGGGGAACCAAAGTTTAGTTCCGTGTTTCTAGACGGCCCTCTTTTACTGTTGCCTTTGTTCAAGCTAACTTTTCAGCAGCACCATATATTGTGTGCGTAATTACTATAAAAGTGAGTATTTGGTTGTTAATATGTTTCTCAATTGTATATTGTAGATGTTTATCCTTGTCTTTGATAGTTCATGCACTGTATTCAGCTGAACTGCCGCGATTCTTTACTTTATCCCTGTTTTCGCCGTCAACTAGCTTGTTCTAAAAATAGCTCCGTCATCGGCGCATATGTCGGTTACTAATGTAACCGACATATGCGCGTAAATTGAGGAGAGCCCACAGCTATGTATCTGGCTTCAGCTCACACTCAGGGAGACACACAGCTTACTCTTTGGTCGTTACCCGCAATATGGACTATCTCCCATACAAGCTGCAATACTGGAAGAGAATGCTAAACAACTTGTTAACCTCTGGAGACAGATGGAAGAAGATGTACGGGCAGAGCGTGAACTTCCTCAAATACAGACCCAAGCTAAAGCTGCTCAACGAGCACAAGAGGAAGCCCTTCAAGCTAAAGAGGCCCTGAGAAAACGCCTCAACCAAAGCCGCAGACTACAGCAGCTACAGACTGATGTTGAACTAGCCAAACTGGCCACGTCCAGTAACTCCTCGAGCCCCTATCAGCCACAACCAGCAGCTACAGCTTCACCTGCGCAGGTAAGACGCATTACCTCATCTGCACACCTTAGCTCTGAAGCTCCTCATCTTAACCCAAGCCCAGACATTGTCCAGCCCTGTCATTCTCCAGTTCCAGTCCAGTTAGCACCTACAACCCAGAACCTACCCGTAGTGGCACCAATGAACAACAATGATGTTACAGTTGTCCCACCAGTCAATGCATCGCAGCCTGTTACAACTCACCAGGTGTTGTCGTTTCAGCAGCAAAGTACTCTAACTCAAGCAACAGAGTTAAACCCTGCATTGCACCCCACTCTCGTCAACACCAACGCAGTGCAGCCAAAACCGCCAATAGCATATCGCAGTTGGGAGCAGTCTCCGGCCACATCCTATCCCATCCAGGCTCCCTTACCAGCACCTGCGCCCTATCCTGGTCTACAACCACAACTCGGAGCAGAAATGCTAATTGCCTCTGCCTTTGGCATCCCCAAGCCCATGCTGCCTGTGTTTGAGAGCGGTCGTGAGAGTGACTTTGCCCTCCTGAAGATGGCACTGGACAGTCTGCTCAGTAACTACAGCCATCTCAGTGAGCAATACAAATACCAAGTGTTGCTAAGCCATCTGAAGCTACCGCACGCTCTTCAACTCGCAAAGGCATACATGCATCACTCAAGCCAGTATACCGCTGCACTCAACGCACCACAAGATAAGTATGGTCAACCAAGGCAGCTTATCCAGTCCAAGCTCGGTGCCATCCTAAACTCTCCTGCACTTAAGATGAGTGATGCCAACAGTTTTGACCTCTTCGCTCTGTCCATCCAATCCCTAGTGGGTATGCTGAAAACTCTTGAAGGACACAACGACATGGAGCTCATGTGTGGGTCGCACGTTGACCGGCTGCTAAGTAAGCTGCCCCTTCCTATTGTGATAGCTTTGTGGAGTATTGTCTTAACCGCGCCTTTGGGTCACTGAAAAACGCTATATAAATAAAAGTTATTATTATTATTATTATTAACCGAGGGATTCTGCAATCAGGTTCGGACCGCACCTACATGCTCCCTGACCTAGCTGACTGGCTCCAAGTCAAGTCCCAAGCCAAACACATTTCAAGTCATGCCGCAGCCCTCTACCAGACTGAGTCAAGTAAACCAGTTCAAACTACAAAGAGCTTCAACTCTACAACCTACAGGGAGCGGTCCACACCCATGCTTCTTACAGTGAAGGAAGAGTCAACTCACTCTAAACCTGCCCAGTCCAAGCCGGCCTCAAAGTCACAGACCTACTGTCCACATTGCGACAACAAAGATCACTATCTGAACTCCTGTGATAACTTCAAGAAGCACACACCCAACCAGATAGTCAGTTGGATCAAAGATGGAAACCGCGCTGGAAATGTGGGCGCAGTCACGCGGTAGAGAGCTGCAACCTTAAACGGCCCTGTAAAGTGTGTAAAGAGCAACATCTCACAATACTTCATGACTCCATCCGTGACGCTTCCAATGCCGTCCTGACAATGAGCCCAGGATCAACAAAGGTCTACCTTGTCCAACCCAACAATACGCAGCGAGTGATGCTAAATGTGGTAAAGATCTTCATTCACAATGGCAAGCGGTCGGTGGAAGCACATGTAATTCGAAACAACGGCTCGGAGAGGACAATCGTCTTATCACCAGTCCTCCAGTCCCTCAATCTTTCTGGAGTTCCAGAGACTCTTCTCATCCAGACAATACACCAGAATGTCAAACAGTTAGAGCAGAGGTCCCCAACCTTTTTTGCACCACGGACCAGAATAATGTAGGTTTTATTTTCACGGACCGGTGTGCCAGTTTATGTCGTGGTCAGGTTAACTTTCGCGGAAGTGGGCGGGGCTTAGGCTTCCAGTCGATTCAGCTCAGAAGGCGCGTTTGTACATTATTAAGTGTACCATACCAAAAGATCTGAATTGGAATAACATAACGTACAGTTAAAAAATAAGTGCATACAAATTACAACTCACCACACCGCTGAATCAGTGGGGGCCCTGCGCGTGTTTCTGTGCAATGAAATGGTCACATCTACGAGTGATGGGAGACAATGACCCCTGCAGTGTGTTTAATCCCAGTTCGCTCCGTAGTTTTGTCTTGTTGCCGTCACGTAAAAAAAAAACAAGTAAAACAAGTAAAAACAGGTGATCGCGTAGCAGTTGCAGAATGCTGGCTCAGGAGACGTGTCCAAGATCCTCGTCTGCTCCTCACTTGGCCTTTTCCCCTTTGCAAAAACGCTCTCCAAAGACTTTTGTTTTTCACTCATTTTCGCTGGCTTGTGGGTCTACTTTTGAGCTGCGTGTTTGATGCGACGCATCCGCGATGACGTATCATGTATCAAACGCGTTGCGGACCGGTACCGGTCCCCGGCCCGGTGGTTGGGGACCCCTTAGTTAGAGGGCCTGACAGTTTCCTTTCAAGTCGCTCCTCTTTCCAAGCCCAATGAGAAGTATCTCATCTCCAACGCATTCTCAGCTGATGGACCATGCTTTGCAGAGCACAACTACCCTATCGCTGCTCTCCAGCGGGTTCACAGACACTTACAAGGCATCCCACTTCAAGCTGTTGACCGTGTGCATCCACTCATCCTCAATGGTTCGGATATGTGCCACCTCATCAGTCCCGTCATGCCAATCATCCAAGGTTCTCCAGATGGCCCTGTTGCTGTGTGCACTCATCTCGGCTGGTGCCAAGGTCCCATGACTCCTATCCAAACAGCTCACAATCCAACCCAATGCCTGCATATTGCTACAGCTGTAGCCAACACAGAGTTACTCCAGCACGTGTAGCGCCTCTGGCAACTTGACACCCTGCCTTACTGTGAGAAAGCGATAACCAGGTCTAAGCTCGACCAGCAAGCCCTCGACCTTCTCCAAACATCTACAGTTAGAGTAGACAAAGAAGGTACTCTGCGCTATGCCACACCGCTCCTCCGCCGCTTTCCACCGATCTCTCTTCAAGCGCCCCAAAGAAGCAGCACTGCCAAGTCTCCGCAGCACCGAACGTAGACTTGCCAAAGACCCAGCAAAGGCCGCCACCTATTGCTCAGAAATCCAAAAGCTCAAGGCAGCAGGCTATGTAGCAAAGATCTCAGTTGAAGAAGCATGCAAGTCCACAGAGTCCTGGTACATCCCACACCACATTGTGCACCATAACGGCAAGGCCCGCATAGTCTTCAACTGCTCGTTTCAATACAAAGGCCAAACTTTGAATGAGAAACTGCTTCCAGGGCCAACCCTAGGACCGACCTTGCTAGGCGTGCTTCTCAGATTTTGCCAGCACAGTGTGGCTATCAGAGGTGACATTCGAAGTATGTTTCACCAGGTACTCCTGCTTGCTGCTAACAAACCCATCATGCTCTTCTTGTGGAGAAACATGCAAGGAGAGGAGGAGCCCGACATCTATGAGTGGCAGGTCCTGCCTTTTGGGACCACCTGCAGTCATGCTGCGCAACCTATGCCCTGCAGTGCCATGTCCAAGACTCTCAAGCCAACCCATCAGGTCTTGCCGAAGTAGTGACCCAGGCCTTCTATGTTGACAACTGTCTTTACAGTACACCAGACCCTGCTCATGCCAAGGCTGTCGTGGATGGACTGTGCCAACTTCTTGCAGAAGGTATTTTTTAGATCAGGCAGTGGGCAAGCAACCTGCCTTCAGTCATCGAGCACTTGCCCACTGAAGCTAAATCTGTCAGCAGGGAACTTTGGCTGTCCCATGATAGCGCTGATCTGAACGAGCCCACGCTTGGACTGCAGTGGAACTGCCTTGATGACACCATGGGTTATTGACACCGCCTACAAGAGCCTCTTCAACCCACGCTCAGAAACCTGTACAAGACTCGTGCAAGCCAATATGATCCATTGGGGTTCATGATACCATTCACAACTAGAGCAAAGGTTCTCATCCAGGACCTCTGGAAGCAAGACATCAGCTGGGATGACCCTATCGAACACCAACAGCTTAAAGAGCAGTGGCTTGCCTGGGTGGAAGAGCTCCCCAACCTTCTTCAAGTGCAGTTCCCCAGAGCCTACATGCCTCCAAATGTCGATACTACCACAGTGACCAGGGAGCTCCATGTGTTCTGTGATGCTTCGGAGAGGGCATACGGCTCAGTCGCTTACCTGTGAACCACTGATGACCAAGGTTATGTCCATATTGCATTCATTCTAGCCCGTTCCAGAGTAGCCCCGAAGAAGTGCCTCTCCATTCCTTGCCTTGAACTCAGCGCAGCACTACCTGGTGCACAACTTGTCAAGCTTATCGAGACCAAGCTCACCATTCCAATCCACCAAGTCATCTGCTGGTCCGATTCCACCACTGTACTCCACTGGCTACAATCAGAGTCCTCCCGCTACAAGGTGTTTGTTGGAACGCGGGTAGCAGAAATCCAGACGTTGACCGACCTTACAAGCTGGAGGTATGTTGACGCTCGCCTCGTAACCCTGCTGATCATATAACCAGAGGCCTCACCTTGAAAGAGCTGCTGTGCCATCGCCAGTGGAGATTTAGTCCTACATTCCTCAATGAAACTCAACCCAACTATTCCTAGCACTCAGGTTGCTGAACCTGATCAACGCGAGCTAGTGTGCCTTCATCAGAGTTGTTACAATGCCACCTAGCCCCCAGCTTCCTGACTCCAGTAAGTTCCACACCTGGACAGAATTAGTTTGAGCCACTGAGCAATTCTGTCACGGGGCGGCTACGCCTGGAGTCAATATCAAAGCTTCAGACTTCATCGCCGCTGAAAGAGCCCTGCTAGTTAAAGCCCAAGTTGAGTCCTTCCCGGCAGAAGTTAAAGCACTCAAGACCCTTCGTCCAATTCCTACTGATAGCAGGCTCGGTTCCCTCGCTCCAGAGTACGAGCAAGCAACTGGTCTCATCCATGTTGGTGGCAGGCTTTGACGGGCGGCTGACAGAAACCATTCATCCAATCGTTTTAGCCTCAGGACACCCTATCACCAAGTGGCTTATCAAAGACTGCGACGAACGGCTCCACCATCCGGATGATGAACGTGTCCTTGCTGAGTTGCGACGCCAGTACTGGATCCTAAGAGGACGTGAGGCTATCCGCAAACACCAGTACGGCTGCCGCGAATGCCAATTTTGCGTGCCCCAAACTCCAAGAATGGCAGATCTCCCACCGGCAAGACTTGCGGCTCTACAAACCACCTTTCTACTCTGTGGGAGTGGACTGCTTCGGCCCATTCCTTGTGAAGACTGGTCGCCGCCAAGAAAAGAGATAGTGCTTTCTATTCAAGTGTATGACAACAAGGTGCCTTCACTTAGATCACCTCGAAGGCTTGGATGACACTTTCCTGCTCTGCCTCCGCCGCTTTGTTGCACGTCGAGGGAAGCCATTTGAGATACTCTGCGACAATGGCACAAACTTCACTGGTCCAAAAACACCTTGCAGAGCAGAGAATCAAGTGGGAGAGGGAGGTCAAGTCGATAAAGGCTTCCCTGAGAGTCATTCTAAAGGAGCAAGTTGTTCCTGAGCCGGTCCTGCGCACCCTACTCATCGAGGTGGAAGGCATCCTGAACTCCAAGCCATTTGGGTACGTCTCAGCCGACATCGCAGATCCTGACCCCGTAACACCCAACATGCTGCTTATGGGAAGCAAAGATTCGTCACTTCCACAAGCTCTCTACGACGGTGAAGACCTGCTAGGAAGACGCTGATGGAGACACAGCCAGGCGCTCGCCGACAACTTCTGGTCATCCTTCATCCGCACGAAAGTGGAAGACTGACGTGAAGAAGCTCCGTGTTGGGCAGGTGGTCCTCATCGTTGATCCTCGCTTCTCGAGAGCAACCTGGCCCGTGGGCACCATGACAGAGACATTCCCTGCTCCAGATGGTCGGGTACGTACAGCGGCTGTGAAGGTGAGAGAAAAGGTGAGACACCTGTCCGGTCGTCAGGCTGATTCCTCTTCCTCCGCTGGTGGAAGAAGACGACAGCGCTTCTGATAGTCTTTCTGGTGATGGACAATTATCCTGACTGTGTCAGAAAGACTAAGGGGGAACCAAAGTTTAGTTCCGTGTTTTTAGACAGCCCTCTTTTACTGTTGCCTTTGTTCAAGCTAACTTTTCAGCAGCACCATATATTGTGTGCGTAATTACTATAAAAGTGAGTGTTTGGTTGTCAATATGTTTCTCAATTGTATATTGCAGATGTTTATCCTTGTCTTTGATAGTTCATCCACTGTATTCAGCTGAACCGCTGTCTTTTGCACCTTGCATTATCCTGTGTGTATAGGTACCGTGTGCGTCCATATGATGTGAGTATTGTTTGTAACCATGTATGAATGTCGAAGTTCTGTAAGTTAGAACGCAGATGCTTGTTGTCATGTATATGTATATGCATCTCATGTATATATTGTGCAGTTTACTCTGTATTTTATGACACGTTTCTGGGGAAAGTTAAGGTTTATTGGTAACTCTATTTGTAAGCTTAGGGCTCTCTCTTGTGGTCGTTTAGTGTAACTACATGCCTTTTATATATTTTCACTGCAACCTGTTTGTGACTGTTTCCTGACATAGTTTTACTGTCTTTCTTTTCAGATAACCACACACACATCCATATACCACACACCCACACATCTTTACTCACTCCGACACACTCTCAAAATCCATCTGTAAATTGACCTCCTCCTCCCAATATCTGCTCCATTCAATAAATGTTCAAAGTGTGAACTGGAGTTGTCTGTTCCTTCTGACCGAGGAAGACTCAGATCAGTAATCAGTGCATACCGGACGCACATAGTATTGCACAAGTGGTCCTTCGAGCCGGATGATCCTTGGCTGAGTCAACAAGATGACAACTCCACAGAATCCAGATGAGGCGCCTCAGGAGAAGAGTCCGGAGCGTAGTCACCATCCACGCAGGTGCAGGAAGGTTCCAGGACATCTGGCAGACTACAAACATGGCTTATCTGATCCAGAGGACTTATTTGACAGCATTTCAGAATAATCAGATAAGGAGAGGTCTAGATGGGAGAAAATGGAGAATGTTTGGGACAAAGTGCTGACAACAATGAAAGAGATGCAAGTCACTATGACGGAAACCAGCAGTGCATTAACCAAGTGCGTGGAAAACCTAGAGCGAGACTGTATGTCAAGTAGCCCTCTTCCTCAGCGCAGTGATGTGCCTGTACCTGACAGAGTTTCTTCTCTTCCGCTTATACCTGAACCAGCTGAACCAGCATCAACCTCAGGGCAGGACACCGAAATTCACGTGAACCTGTTGCTTAGGCCAGTGCAATCTGCTGCAGTAAGTACGAGCTTTATTGTCCAGCCTGCGCCACACCCGAGACTTTTTCCGGTAGTTCGGCCTGCTCCACTACCTGCTCCCCCACCTAGAGCCAGTCATGCTATTCATCCTGAGCGACAACCTGCTGTTGAGTAGCCCAATCAATGCAGCTTGAAAGAATGGCGCCAAGTCCAGACCAACTCCTGTACAGCCCGAGTTTGCAACATCTGCCTCCTCCACTCAGCTCTAACCAGCTTTACTCTGCACAGCCTCATGCGCCTGCACCTTTCAGTAGACACTACTCTACACCCTTGTATCAGCCATCACGGGTGGCAGGAGTACAGCAGCCTATTACCCAGCCATTTTTTAACCAACAATATGTTGCTCCGCCCACTGATGCAGCCAATGCCTATCATACTTCAACAGCAGATGTAACCCCGCCGAACTTGATGGAAATGATTGTAGCTTTTTCATATGGCATCCCTAAACCTAAGCTAGTGATGTTCAGGTCAGGCAGAGAGAGTGACTTTGCATGACTGAAGAGGGGGCTAGACAGTTTACTTGGCCCACATACTCACAGAGGAGTATAAATTCCACATCCTGCTTGATCATTTAGAGCATCCGAGTGCTGCACAGGTGGCCCGGCGCTACATTCACGACCGCACTCCCAACACTAGTGCTATGAGGGCGCTGGAGCAGAGGTACGGACAACCAAGGCAGTTAGTCCAGAGTGAGTTGAGTGCCATACTTAATTGCCCTCCCGCCGGTGACACTCAGGCCTTTGAAGATTTTTCCCTAGCAGTATCCAGCTTGGTCGGTCTCCTCAGTTCTGTGGATGATGTTGCAGCCAGTGAGCTTCAGTGTGGTTCACTTGTCGACAGACTACTCACCAAACTCCCTCCAAGCTACAGGGACAGTTTCATCGAGTACTGCATCACATCACGTGGCATCATTCGCACTGGTAGCAGCCTCACATACAACATGTATGACATCTCAGAATGACTGGAACGGAAATCTCAAGTTTTGCAGCTGTCAAGACACCTCTCAACCTCAGCCGGCAGACAAGCCATGCCATGAGAGAAGCAATCCAAGAGGCACTATGGGGCCCAAGTTACAGAGTAAGTCTACCTCCATTTATTATGGCTCAGATCCTGCTCAACACAACCAAAGCCAGAGCCCATGGCATAAGCTTCTTCTTCAGTCCTTTCTAAGCAGAGGCAGAAGTTTAAGCCATATTGCCCTTACTGTGACTGCACAGAGCATTACCTTAGCGGCTGTGAAGACTTCAAGAAGCTAGACCTTAAAGCTGTAGCCTCTTGGATAAAGGATGAATCCAAATGTTTGCACTGTGGCTGTACACACTCTCCTGATCAGTGTACCCTGAAGAAACCGTGCAGCAGTTGTGGAGATCAGCACTTGTCAGTGCTACATAAGAAACGTGACCCTAACATCTTAACTGTGAGCACCAGCAGGATCTTCATGGGTCCTCTCGGACACAGCTACACCATGACAGCAAGTCCCTGGACACATTTGTTCTCCGTCATATCAAATCCCTAGTTTTGGAACAGGCAAGAGTAGACCCTTTCATTGAGGACTATCCGTCATTATGTAATCCAGGTACAGGGAGCCTATGTCTCATTTCAGCTCTTACGGAAGTCCAAGCCAAAAACCCACAGCTACACAATTGAGTCTCGCTGAACAGTCATGCCAAGTACAGCTCTTAAAGGACCATCACCTACAGAATGTACAGCTTGAGGGGTTCACATAGGTGCAGCCTGTGGCTTTGACAATGCTCACCTCCTCGTCCAGTCCTGCGTGGGCCAGCCCATGGGCCCGTGGCCATCTGCACCAAGCTTGGGTGGACCATCCAGGGTCCAAGCAGCAGTCTGCCTACACAGCAGGGGTGCTCTGCCTGAACATATCGTGCCTTTCTCCTGCAGAAGCCCTACAACAGAATGTACAGCGTCTGTGGCATCTAGACGCTCCTCTTTACAGACCAGAGAAGGAGGTTACACGCTCTAAAGAGGATGTAGAAGTCATAGCTATGTTAGAGGCCAAGAAAGATTTCCCACAGCTCAAAGTCTCTCCTGAAGTAGTCAAAGGCCTCCTGAGATCCACAGAATGTAAGCTAGCTAGGAATCCTGATCCAGCACTCACAACAAGGAGATCAAAAGGTTAGTAGACACGGGCTATGTTGTTAAGCTGACTCCAGTTTCCTGTGGCTGTTAGCGGAGACATAAAACCCGTGTTTCACCAGGTACGGCTGCTGCCAGAGGAACGCTCCCTCCTACAGTTCCTGTGGCGAGATGGTGAAACAGAGTGTCCCCCAGACATTTATGAGTGGAGAGTCCTGGCATTTGGGTCATGTAGCCCCTGCTGTGCTATCTTTGCACTACAGCGCCTTGTTAGGGCGCACAAAGACACCCACCAGGACATCTTTGACGCAGTGCACACAGCTTTTTATGTGGACAACTGTTTGCAGTCCATTTCTGATCCACGAGAAGCCAAGGCTCTCATCAACAAAATGAGAGATCTTCTTCTCCAAGGTGGATTTGAAATACGCCAATGGGCCAGTAACATTACTGAAGTGGTTTCTCATTTACCCAGCAAAGCCAGGTCAGATAGCTGTGAGTTGTGGCTAAACTTCAAATGTCTTGATCCCCAGGAATCAACATTAGGTCTCAGCTGGCATTGCCCAACTGACGTCCTGGGATACAAGTACCGGCCAGTGACCTACAAACCCCCACACTGCGTAATGTGTACAAAGTCCTAGCCAGTCAGTATGACCCACTGGGTTATATCTGCCCATACACCACACGAGCAAAGCTTATTGTGCAGGCCCTGTGGAGCACAGAGAGAGGAAGGGATGAGCCCATAGAAGGCACGCTGCTTCAGTCCTGGCTTGAATGGGAGGGAGAGCTGTCACATCTTCAGCACATTGCCATTCCTCATTCCTCATTCTCTCTTATAACCATACCCTCGGCAAAAATGAAACAAAGGGGAAAAAAGCTAAATGATCTGCAAAAAAGATAGATTGATCATGCTAAGAAGGGGAGTCCTCAAATGCTACAGCAAAAGAAGATAAGAGGAGAAATTCATTACCTGATCTCACAGGAAATAGTTAAGAAAAAGCACTTTTACAAACAAAATTATGAGAGTGGATGAAAATTCTCTAAATTATTATCATGTAAACTTAAACTTAAGTTAACTTAACTTAAACAACAAGCTGAAAGATTTTTTTTAAATATGGGACTGACAAAGTTATGCAATCTTAAACTAAAAAGACCAAATTCAATCCGCATTTGAATCCTTGGTCTGAAACATTTCAGGAGAAGAAGAGAATTATATAAATTCCTTTTTGGACACCCTTAATTTGAGCTTTTTCCCAGGGAGTGACCTAGGGTTCACCTAAGAGTGGTATAAAGCTCTAAAACAAAAACTTATCCCTCTGCTTTCAACAACATTTATCTGGGCTCTTAAAGAAACTCCCTTCGAGTTGGAAAGAAGCCATCTATCCATCCATCCATCCATCTTCGTCCGGTTTATCCGGGGCCAGGTCGCGGGGGCAGCAGTCTGAGCAGGGACTCCCAGACTTCCCTTTCCCCAGACACTTCCTCCAACTCTTCCGGGGGGATCCCATGGCGCTCCCAGGCCAGCCGAGAGACATAGTCTCTCCAGCGTGTCCTGGGTCTTCCCCGGGGTCTCTTCCGGTGGGACATGCCTGGAACACCTCCCGAGGGAGGCGCCCAGGAGGCACCCGGAACAGATGCCCGAGCCACCTCAGCTGGCTCCTCTC
Organism: Eucyclogobius newberryi; assembly: GCF_026437365.1. Lineage (NCBI taxonomy): Eukaryota > Metazoa > Chordata > Actinopteri > Gobiiformes > Gobiidae > Eucyclogobius > Eucyclogobius newberryi. Next base: position 31,291,053 of record NW_027315779.1, read on the forward strand.
GACGTGGAGGAGCAGCGACTCTACTCCGAGCTCCCCCCGTGTGGCCGAGCTCCTCACCTTATCTCTAAGGGAGCGCCCAGCCACCCGGCGGAGGAAACTCATTTTGACCGCTTGTATCCGCGATCTTGTTCTTTCGGTCACTACCCAAAGCTCATGACCATAGGTGAGGGTAGGAACGTAGACCGACCGGTAAATTGAGAGCTTTGCCTTTCGACTCAGCTCCCTCTTTACCACAACGGTCCGATGCAGCGACTGCATCACTGCAGCCACTGCACCGATCCACCTGTCGATCTCCTGCTCCATCCTTCCCTCACTCGTGAACAAGATCCCGAGATACTTGAACTCCTCCACTTGGGGCAAGGTCTTTCCACCCACCTGAAGAAGGCAAGCCACCTTTTTCCGGTCTAGAACCATGGCCTCGGATTTGGAGGTGCTGATTCTCATCCCAGCCGCTTCACACTCGGCTGCAAACCGTCCCAGTGCATGTTGCAGGTCCGGGTTTGATGGAGCCATCAGGACAACATCGTCTGCAAACAGCAGAGATGGAATCCTGTGGTCCCCAAACCGGACACCCTCCGACCCCTGACTGCGCCTAGAAATTCTGTCCATAAAAATTATGAACAGAACCGGTGTCAAAGGGCAGCCCTGGCGGAGTCCAACATGCACTGGGAACAGGTCTGACTTACTGCCGGCAATGCGACCACAGCTCCTGCTCCGGTCATACAGGGACCGGACAGAGCAAAGGGCCCCAGACCCCGTACTCCCGGAGCACCCCCCAAAGGACAACCCGAGGGACACGGTCGAAAGCCTTCTCCAGATCCACAAAGCACATGTGGACTGGTTGGGCAAACTCCCATGAACCCTCGAGCACCCGATGGAGGATATAGAGCTGGTCCAGTGTTCCACGACCGGGATGAAAACCACTCTGCTCCTTCTGAATCCTAGGTTCGACTATCGTTCGGATTCTCCTCTCCAGTACCTTGGAATAGACCTTACCCGAGAGGCTGTGTGATCCCTTTGTAGTTGGAGCACACCCTCCGGTCCCCCTTCTTGAACAGAGGGACCACCACGCGATGTTGCAGAGACGTGTCAACCAAGACAGTCCTACAACATCCAGAGACTTTAGGTACTCAGGGCGGATCTCATCCACCCCCGGAGCCCTGCCACCGAGGAGTTTGCGAACAACCTCAGGGACTTCAGCTTGGGTGATGGATGAGCCAGCCTCCGAGTCCCCGGTCTCTACTTCCTCTTCGGAAGATGTGACTGAAGGATTAAGGAGGTCCTCAAAGTACTCCTTCCACCGTCCGACGACATCCCCAGTCGAGGTCAGCAGGCCTCCACCCGCACCGTAAACAGTGTTGGTGAGGCACTGCTTCCCCCTCCTGAGGCGCCGGACGGTTTGCCAGAATTTCTTTGGGGCCGACCGACAGTCCTCCTCCATGGCCTCCCGAAAGTCCTCCCAGGCCCGGGTTTTTGCCTCTGCGACAGCACGAGTCGCGGCTCGCTTGGCCTGCTGACACCTGTCGATGACCTCAGGAGACCTACAAGCCAGAGTGGCCTGATAGGCCTCCTTCTTCAGTCTGACGGCATTCCTTACTTCCGGTGTCCACCACCGGGTTCGGGGGTTGCCGCCACGACAGGCACCGGAGACCTTGCGACCACAGCTCCGAGCAGCCACATCAACAATGGAGGCGGAGAACATGGTCCACTCGGACTCAATGTCCCCAACCTCCCCCGGGACATGGGAGAAGCTCTCCCGGAGGTGCGAGTTGAATACCCTACTGACAGAGTGCTCCACTAGACGTTCCCAACAGACCCTCACAATGCGTTTGGGTCTGCCAAGTCTCTCCGGCTTCCTCCTCCGCCAGCGGATCCAACTCACCACCAGGTGGTGATCGGTTGACAACTCTGCCCCTCTCGTCACCCGAGTGTTCAAGACACGCGGCCGGAGGTCAGATGACACGACAACAAAGTCGATCATTGACCTCCGGCCTAGGGTGTCCTGGTGCCATGTGCACTGATGGACACCCTTGTGCTTGAACATGGTGTTCGTTATGTATAATCCGTGGCTAGCACGGAAGTCCAATAAATGAACACTGCTCGGGTTCAGATCGGGGAAGCCGTTCTTCCTGATCACCCCTCTCCAGGTGTCACTGTCATTGCCCACGTGGGCATTGAAGTCCCCCAGTAGAACAACGGAGTCCCCGGTCAGTGCACTGTCCAGTACCCCTCCCAAGGACTCAAAGAAGGCGGGTACTCTGCACTGCTGTTCGGCCCGTAGGCCGCCACAACACTGAGAGACCTGTCCCCCACCCGAAGGCGGAGGGACGCGATCCTCTCGTTCACTGGGGTAAACTCCAACACGTGGCGGCTGAGCTGAGGGACTATAAGCAAGCCCACACCAGCCCGCCGCCTTTCCCCGCGGGCAACACCAGAGAAGTGGAGCGTCCAGCCCCTCTCGAGGAGATGGGTTCCAGAGCCAAACTGTGCGTGGAGGTGAGGCCGACTATATCTAGTCGTATCGCTCAACCTCCCGCACAAGCTCAGGCTCTTTCCCCCCCAGCGAGGTGACATTCCATGTCCCCAGAGTTAGTCTCTGTGTCTGGAGATCTGGTCGCCGAGGCCCCTGCCGTCGACTACCGCCCAGATCTCTCTGCACCGGCCCCTTATGGATCCTCCTGCGGGTGGTGGGCCCACGGGAAGAAGCCATAATGTCTCTAATATCTAAAGAAGAGAAGGACTGATTGGATTGTGCCTCATATAGACCCACTAATATTCTGAATGTGAACTATCATAGATTCTCCTCAATTATGTCCAAAAGAATGGAACAAATCCTTCCGAATTTAATTAAAAATTATCAGACAGGATTCATTGGCAGACGACAATCACAAGATAACGTGAGATGAACTCTACACATGTAACATGTTTGTTACACCATGTAACAAAAACTGTTGTTACAATCGATGGGATGGAAGAAAAATAATTTGTACATTGTGAAAAATAATTCTTTACATATGTTATAGTAATATATATTAAAATATAAAAGTGGTAGAAACGCAAGAAGAACTGCAATTTGATTAATTATTTTATTTATTTTCTTTATTGTAAATATAATTTATTAATAATTCAGAGACAGTCTATGTGTCAAAGTTAGACACTGCGTATTGATAGACATTTCTGTAAATATGCCAGCATTAGCCAAAAGGCTATTTTTCATCCTCAGTCCCATGACAACTGTTACAGTCAGCCTAAAGCAGGAAATAATAAAACAAGCAAGGATTTTACATATATACAGTACACACTATTTACACACCGACACATCAATCATCCACGCACAGACAACAGACAACACATTTTACAATGAACCAACATTTTCAATGGACAGTGCAGCCTGAAATGTGGATGAGACTGAGGAAGGACATTGTAATCTGCAGAATGCCGGATTCAAACTCATGACACTGCGGGTTGCTGACATGGAGTGCACAACTTTTGTATTACGGTTGCAGTTTATACGTCCGTGGGTGTTACACGTGTTCAGTGCGGCAACACACAACATTTAACTAATTTCTTATTTTATTAGCTTATTTTTGTGGGGGTTGCTGCTTGCTTTGGGCTTTGCCTGTCACATGTTGCTCTTTGAAAATCTAGTAGTACCCAGGATTAGCCTGATGTGATCCATATAGAAAATGTAGTGCTGTCTCCCCAACCCAGGGGTCTTAGGTCCATTGTTTCATTAAAGTGCCCCGACTCCCCATCGCTATGAAAGATGCATGAGCAGTGTACGAGTGCACTGTTGAACTGGCTCTGTGTCATTAAAAGAATGAAAGCCAGACCAGAGAATGTGTAGATGGATGCCCTGGGACAGACGTGAGTGTATTGTACATAAAGCCAATTCAAGGCAAGATTTACATTAACAGACATGGGTATCATAATTCCCTTGCCTTAGATTGCTTTAGTGCACGGGTGCCCACACATTTTCGGCTCACGACTTACTTTTATATTTGACAAAGCCGAAGATCTTCCTATAGATCTAAATTATTGTATAATTTAGTATTAAACAGGTTTTCATTTTTGTTTGTTTTTATTTTTGTTTAACCATAATTAGGCTATAGAAACACAATGTAGGCTTTCATTAATAGCCTAATATTGTTTATCATATACAAATGTGCAATATAAAAAGGAAGAAAGGAAGGAAGCACGGCAAAGGCAGTTAGCGCTCTTGCCTCCCAAGAAAGAGATCATGGGTTCGATTCCTGGACCGATATCACATGATCTCTCTGGGTGCAGTCTGCATGTCCTCCCCGTGTTACCGTGGGTTATCTCCGGGTTCTCCGGCTTCCTCCCACTGTCCAAAGACATGCATGTGTTAGGCAAAATAGGTAACTCTAAATTGGCCCTAGTGAATGAATGTAATGTCTATGTCTCTGTGTTAACCCTGTGACAAGTTGGCCACTGTGCAGGGTGTACCCCACCTAAGGCCCCAAAGTCACTGGGATAGGCTCCAGTCACTTGCGACCCCGAAAGGGAACAAGCGGTAGAAAATGGATGGATGGAAGATTAAAAAAGAGAAATAAGAAAGACTTTGCATGTATCTGTGGGGTAAAGAAATACAAATGACTTTCATTCGTGATCACATGCAATGGTATTTATGTATTTATTTATTCATTTGTCTATGGGAGTTTTTATTTATTTATAGGAGATCTTCTACTGAAAGTGTTTTTCAGACTTCCTATAAGTGATCTGTTCTGTTCTTCTGTATCTACCTCTGTATCTACCTGCGTTGCACCAATGAAATTTTCCCATGTGGGACAATAAAGGAATATCTTATCTTATTAATAATGAGAAACCACATGATTCAAAGTTATATTGGTTTTATTCACACACAAAAATGTATCAACTCGGAAAAGGCAAATATAATTTTGTAACATTTTATGAAAATAACAACACACATTTTTTTTCTGCTAAAATCCAATTGGAGCTCCAGTTGGTGCTCCGCCCCTTGCTCTCCAGCCCCCTTCTCTCCCAGCCCTGTGCTCTGCCCCCTGCACGGTCATTCACATAATTGAATGGATGCATGATTTATTGTATTATCTGGGGTCTATGCTCAAAACTCTGAGTAAGGACATTTTCACGCTGCCACTACTTTGTTCGATGTAAAGAGAGCAGTGCAGTCATCCCAGTGTGAACATGGCAGAGGTGGCATAATTACTGATGAATCAGAATCAGAAAAGGTTTATTGCCATTGTCAATTCACAAACATAAGAACTTACTTAGATGATACGGTGCAACACAAAACAATGAACAATGATAAAACAATCTATATAATTCAAAAAGAAAAACAATTAAAATCTGCTATAGGATCAAAATAAAAATAAGCTAGAATACAAAAAAATAAAATAGGCATACTATGTGCTGTCTATTTACAGTTGAATGTGAAGATGTAGTGCAGAACGTGAACAGTGGGGTGGGTGATTCAATTATGGTTAAAGTGACAGTGTTTAGGAAGTGTTGATGAACAGCAGAGTGAAAGAAACTGTGCTTTCTGGTCCATAGCCTCCTGCCTGAAATCAAATAATTTGTGTCCAGGGTGAGAAGGGTTGGCTGTGATACGACCTGTTTGTCCCAGAGCCCTGGAGACGTGCAGGTTCTGCAGAGATGGGGCTCCACAGTCGATCACCTTCTCAGCAGAGGGCACAATGTGCTGCAGTCTCTGTTTGTCCCTGGCTGTGGCTCCAGCGTACCACACGGTGATGGAGGAGGTGAGGATGGACTCAATGATGGCTGTGTAGAACTGCACCATTATCTGCGCTGGCAGCTTGGCTTTCCTCAGCTGCCGCAAGAAGTAATTCCTTTGCTGGGCCTTCTAGACGCTGATGGTGGGCTCCCACTTGAGGTTCTAGGTGATGATGGTGAAGAGAAAGAGGAAGGACTCTACGGTGGTGATGGGGGAGTCTGTGATAGTGAGGGGGGGCTGTGACTTTCCTGAAGTCCACGATCATCTCCACTGTTTTCTGGGCGTTGAACTCCAGGTTCTGTAGACTCTCTCCTGTAAACAGACTCATACCCTCATGCCCAATCAGGGTGGTGTCGTTTGCAAACTTGATCTGTTTCACAGAGTCGTAACTGGTTCACCTCAGGTCCATCAGGAAGTCAGTGATCCACCTGCAGGTGGAGTCAGGCACGTTGAGCTGGGAGAGCTTGTCCTGGAGCAGAGCAGGGACGATGGTGTTGAATGTAGAGCTCAAGTCCACAAACAGGATCCTGGCATAGGGAGTCCAGATGCTGCAAGATGAAGTGGAGTGCCAAGACCAGTCATTCAAATTACTTCATGATTACAGACGTCATTGCCACAGGCCTGCAGTCATTAAGTCCAGTGATCCGGGGCTTCTTGGGGAAAGGGACTACTGAGAGAGTGGTTTGGGAGGTGGGGCGTACCGGGGTTGGGTTTGCAGAAGTGGCCACAGTGGGGGAGGGGATCTCAAACTTGAAGTAGAAGGTGTTGGTGTTCCTCAGCCAGTTTCCAGTCATCTGCGGCATCGGGGGCTCTCGGATTGTAGTTGGTGAGAGCTGGAGCTCACTCCACGAAGAAGCGGGATTGTTGTCAGACAACTGCTGCTTTAGATACGCATTGCACTGTGATTTAGCTCTCGACACCTCCCTGCTAAATCTATACTTTGCATCCTTAGCGCTCTCTGTCACCAGCCCTGTGTGCTACCTGCTTCTGCTGCCTCAACTGCCTCAGTTTTGGTGTGAACCAGGGTTTGTCTGGGTCGGCACTAGATCATACTCTCATAACTCACGGAAGTGACGAATTCCATCCCAGAAGTGACGAATTTGGTGGCCCTCGTGGCGGACAGATCACATACGAGGTATATTTTCTTGTGGCAGTAGATTTTCACGATAATTTGGCCCAGCGGTTTGAACTACCGCGTGCCATGCTGTAGATTTTGGGTTCGACTCCGGCTCCGACCCTTGATTTTTTTCGTATTTAAATTTTTAAACGCAGTCTAGTTTGTTAAATTTTTTCCCCTCGTCTCCTAACTACTACAAAAAACTTAGGGTTAAGGGTTAGGGGTTAAGGTTAGGGTTTGGGGTTAAGGTTAGGGTTAGGGGTTAAGGTTAAGGTTAAGGTTAGTGGTTAAGGTTAGGGTTAAGATAAGATAAGATAAGATATTCCTTTATTGTCCACACATGGGGAAATTTCGTTGTAACAACGCAGGTAGATACAGAGAAAAAGGACAGATAACTTATATTCTCTTAATAGAAGAACTCTTATAAACAAAAACTCTTATAAACAACTATAAACTCCTATAGACAGAACCTCTCATTTCTTGATAAGGAATGGAGGGGAAAAATAGATAAAGATAAAATGAAATAAAAACAGCTAGCGTAAGACAAAATAATCATAATAATGGTAAAATAAACACTGTATTTATATCAGTTATATGCACATGAATGTGACATTATTGCGTGTGAGTACGACAGTAATTGACATGAATATGACGGTATTGCAAATCCATCCATCCATTTTCTACCGCTTGTTCCCTTTCGGGGTCGCGGGTGACTGGAGCCTATCCCAGTGACTTCGGGCCTTAGGTGGGGTACACCCTGGACAGTGGCCAACTTGTCGCAGGGTTAACACAGAGACATAGACATTACAGACAACCATTCACTCTCTAGGGCCAATTTTAGAGTTACCAATTTTACCTAACACATGCATGTCTTTGGACGGTGGGAGGAAGCTGGAGAACCCGGAGAGAACCCACAGTAACACGGGGAGAACATGCAAACTCCACCCAGAGAGATCATGTGATGTTGGTCTGGTCCGGGAATCGAACCGATCTCCTTCTTGGGAGGCAAGAGCGCTAACCACCTTTGCCACCGTGCACGGTATTGCACATTAGGTCGGTATTTCACATGGTTAAGTCAGTATTGCGCGTGTTCAGGGCTAGCAGTGTTTGTTATACAGTCTGACAGCAGCAGGAAGGAAAGACCTGCGAAGCCTCTCCTTCACACATCAAGGGTGGATCAGTCTCTCACTGAAGCTGCTCTCCAGAGCGGACAGTGTCCTGCAGGGGGTGAGACTCATGGTCCAGCATAGATATGAATTTGCACCGAGTCCAGAGCGCAGCCCAGGACGGAGCTGGACTTCTTGATGACTTTGTCCAGCTTCTTCCTCTCCCTCCCTGTGATGCTGCTGCTCCAGCAGACCACACCGTACAGGAGGGCTGATGCCACCACACAGTCGTAGAAGGTCTTCAGTAGCGGCCCTGTCACTCCAAAAGACCTGAGTCTCCTCAGGAGGTAGAGCCGACTCTGGCTCTTCCTGTACAGTGGGTCTGTGTTATGAGTCCAGTCCAGTTTGTGGTTCAGATGAACACCCAGGTACTTGTATGAGTCCACTCTCTCAATGTCCCTTCCCTGGATGTTCACTGGTGAGAGGGCAGTGGGGTGGCGTCTGCGGAAGTCCACCACCATCTCCTTGGTCTTCCCCGCGTTGATGAGGAGGTGTTCGCCAGTCCCCTGTACTCCGCATCATCGTCGTCTGTGATGAGTCTGATGATGGCAGAGTCGTCAGAGAACTTCTGCAGGACACAGCTGTCCGTGTCGTGTCTGAGGTCTGCATTGTAGAGGGTGAAGAGAAAGGGCGCAAGGACGGTGCCTGGGGCACCCCCACACTGCAGGTCCGAGTGTCAGACACACAGTCCCTGGCTCTCACAAACTGGGGTTGGTCTGTGAGGTAGTCCAGAATCCACGCTTCCGCCTGCCTAATCTTCCTCCTCAGCTCTTTTTGCACAGTCCTCAGCTCCTCCTTGTTCCCTGACCTGAAGGCTCTCTTCTTCTCCTTCAGCAGAGCCTTCAGTTCACGGTTAATCCACGGCCTGTTGTTTGGAAAACACTGCACCGTCCGGGAGGGAATAGTGTTAACTCAAAACAGAGGTTTATGTAGTCCGTGATGCACTCTGTGATGGTGTTGATGTCCTCCCCATGTGGGTCATAGAGCTCAGTCCAGACAGCGGTGCTGAAGCAGTCACTCAGAGCCTCCTCGCTCTCAGCAGACCACCTCCTCACCACACGGGGCACCACAGGCTGCCTGCGCACGATGAGTTCACACACTGGCCTCAGATGTACAACGTTGTGGTCCGAGCTGCCCAGGGGAGGGAGGGGTAAGGGTTAAGGTTAGGGGTTAAGGTTAGGGTTAAGGGTTAGGGGTTAAGGTTAGGGTTTAGGGTTAGGGGTTCAGATTAAGGTTAAGGTTAAGGTTAGGGTTAGGGGTTAACCCTATTTCTTTGATTGTGGTTTGGTCAAAAACATTAAGCGCTCAACATTCAAGCACAAAACAAAATAGCTTTTTAGAGAGAAAATTATTGACTGAGCTGTATCAGCTGGACTGAATTCATCACTTTCGTGACCAAATCCTCACTTCCGTGAGTTATGAGTGTATGATCTAGTGCTGACCGGTTTGTCAATATTGAAAGTTACTTGTGTGTTGGTATAATGCTGTCCTCACAGAATCGAATGTATGACGACACAGTGTCCGTATACTCATTCAAACTATCTGCGGCAGCTCTGAAAACCTCCCAGTCTGTAATTCCAAACGCGCACGTAGCTCCTCCACTTCCTCATTCATTGGTCCACTTCTTAGAGGTCCTCACTACAGGTTTGGAGAGCTTCAGCCTCTTTCTGTAGGTGGGGCTCAGGTTCAATTCAATTCAAAATCACAACAACTGTTGCCTCTGAGGGCGACAGTGAGAAATGAATCAACAATGTCTGTGGTGGCGAGGGACGATGTCCCAGAGTCCTCCTTCTCGGCCAAGAAAAACTACAAAAAACCTCCTTGGGAAAAAGTAGAAACCTGGAGGAGTTCCAGATGAAGGAAAGATCTGACACAGACGGACAGACGGATGCGAGGGAGACTGGAGCTGGACCCTGTTACGGCAGTTTCCTGTACACAATGATCAAGTAAAGGGTAATCAAAGAGAACATGAAGCAGAAACTGAGTCTTTTCATCTCGTTCAAAAAGGTGGAGGTTAATCAAGTGCACAGTGTATAAACACCCTCACTTTCTCAAAGACAAGTTCGTTCTGTCCCTAGCTGACATTACAATTGAAAAGTACCCCTTTTATAGGCGGTAACAAACATAACATAATCACAAATCAAATCAGCTCCAAAAGAGATAGACCAGACCATCACGTCTGTGATGGGTCCAGCTATCTCTTCAGAGGTTAATCGAAGATTATTTCCACACCGAATATGGTCCTGACACATTAATTGATGATTAAGAGGCGCCGGACAGTAGATAATCAGTATGATCAGGACCCATATTCTTATATCATCTGCACACAGGATAACAACACAGATATTAATTCCGTGACATGTCATCAGAATGACATGAAATGATCCATTTTCTCCATTACAACCCACTCTTCAGGCAGATGAGGGACCGTCTGAGTTGAGCTGGACCCACTCCTCAGGCAGATGAGGGACCGTCCATACGGGCAGGGACCACTTCACCAGGAGAGGGGCATCTGGGTCCACAGGTCCTCAGGAGTGAGAAAAAGAAAAAGAAGGCAGTGAACAGTTTGTAGGTGGAATTAAAAATTCAATATTGTTTGATAGAATAAGTAGTCAGAAGAAGAGGATAGTGCTCAAGCTGCCATACTTCTCCCAGCATAGTTACTCCTAGGGCAGCATAGCTGAAGCTGTGGGTTTATATTTCTGTTCCTAATTGGCCTGACCATAAGCGATTTCAAAGAGGAACGTTTTAAGCCTGGTGAAGAGACTGTGTCAGCATATTTAACATGGGCCGGGAGCTGATTCCATAACACAGGCGCTTGCTAGCTAAATGCTCTACCTCCTACTGTACTTTTAGAGACTCTTGGGACCACCAGAAGGCCAGCATTTTGAGAGCGAAGAGCTCTGTTTGGATGATATGGTTCTATAGCATCTTTGAGGTAGGATGGGGCCATGTCATTTATGGCTTTGTAGGTCAGGAGTAAGATTTTAAATTTGATTCTAAACTCGACGGGAAGCCAGTGAAAAGACTCCAGCACCGGCGTAATGTGGTCTCTTCTTTTTGTTCCTGTTAGTAATCTTGCTGCTGCATTTTGAATCAGTTGAAAACTTTTTATGGAGCTTTTAGGACACGCTGCGAGCAGGGAGTTACTGTAGTCTAATCTAGTCGTTACAAATGCATGGATAAGTTTTTCAGCATCGCTTTTAGGCAGGATTCTTCTGATTTTGGCTATGTTGCGCAAATGGAAATAGGCTGTTTTAAAGGCTTGATTTATATGAGCTTTAATGAGAGCTCCTGGTCAAATAAGACTCCAAGGTTTCTTACAGTAGAACTGGAGGCTACACTGATATTGTCCAGTGTGACTATCTGCTCAGATAGAGCGTCTCTTAGATGCTTAGCTAAGCACAATGACCTTGTTTTTTTTTCAGAGTTAAGAAGCAGGTAGTTAAGTGTCATCCAGGTTTTTATATCCTTCACACAAGCACTAAGTCTGTCTACTTGATCGCTCTGATCAGGTTTTATTGATAAATACAGCTGAGTGTCATCTGCATAGCAGTGGAAGTTAATGCCATGCTTTCTGATAATGTTGCCTAATGGCAGCATATAAAGAGTAAACAGAATTGGACCGAGTACTGAACCCTGTGGCACACCGTAAATTACTTTAGTGCAAGGTATGGAGCTCTGGTTTACATTAACAAATTGGTACCTATCAGATAAATAGGATTTAAACCAGCTAAGGGCTGGTCCTCCAACACCTACATCACATTCTAACCTCTGCAGTAGAATGTTGTGGTCGATGGTGTCAAATGCTGCGCTGAGGTCCAACAGGACCAGGATTGAGACCAGTCCATCATCAGCGGCTAATAACAAATCGTTTGTGACTTTAACTAGTGCAGTTTCAGTGCTGTGGTGGGCTCTGAATCCTGACTGGAAGACTTCAAATAAGTTATTGTCCTGCAGGTGGCGACAAAGCTGTTTTACTACAACTTTTTCAAGGATTTTAGAGGGAAGATTTGAAATAGGTCTGTAGTTTACCAATAGGTCGGGATCTAGGTTAGGCTTTTTCAGAAGACGTTTAATGACTGCATGTTTGAAGGACTGTGGAACATAGCCACTTTCGAGTGAAGTATTTATAGTAAGGATAGGGTCTATAATTAGGGGGAGAGTGTCTTCGAGCAGTCTGCTTGGGATGGGGTCTAGGACACAAGTTGAGCTTTTAGAGGACATAATGGCTGAAGTTATCTCTGCTTGATCAACAGCTGTGAACCTTTCTAAATTTACAAGTGGATTTATATGGGATGTTAGATTTACAGCTTGGGCTTGTTCAGGGCTTATAACGGGGGTAATTTCATCTAATTTATCTCTGATTGTTTTTATTTTCAGAAGCCCTTTATGATGAGTTCACAAACAAGGCCGATTACGTCGCCCGGATCGGCGTCACCGGGGCCCCATCTTGGAGCCAGGCCTGGGATGGGTGCTCGATGGCGAGCGCCTGGTGGCCGGATCTTACCCCACGGGGCCCGGCCGGGCACAGCCCGAAAGACCGACGTGGGGCCGCCCTCCCGTGGGCCCACCACCCGCAGGAGGATCCATAAGGGGGAGAGATCTGGGCGGCAGTCGACGGCAGGGGCCTCGGCGACCAGATCTCCAGACACATAGACTAACTCTGGGGACATGGAATGTCACCTCGCTGGGGGGGAAAGAGCCTGAGCTTGTGCGGGAGGTTGAGCGATACTGACTAGATATAGTCGGCCTCACCTCCACGCGCAGTTTGGGCTCTGGAACCCATCTCCTCAAGAGGGGCTGGACGCTCCACTTCACTGGTGTTGCCCGCGGGGAGAGGCGGCGGGCTGGTGTGGGCTTGCTTATAGCCCCTCAGCTCAGCCGCCACGTGTTGGAGTTCACCCCAGTGAACGAGAGGGTCGCGTCCCTCCGCCTTCGGGGGGGGGACAGGTTTCTCACTGTTGTGGCGGCCTATGGGCCGAACAGCAGTGCAGAGTACCCGGCCTTCTTGGAGTCCGTGGGAGGAGTACCGTACAGTGCACCGACCGGGGACTCCGTTGTTCTACTGGGGGACTTCAACGCCCACGTGGGCAATGACAGTGACACCTGGAGAGGGGTGATCGGGAAGAACGGCTTCCCCGATCTGAACCCGAGCGGTGTTCAGTTATTGGACGTCTGTGCTAGCCACGGATTATACATAACGAACACCATGTTCAAGCACAAGGGTGTCCATCAGTGCACATGGCACCAGGACACCCTAGGCCGGAGGTCAATGATCGACTTTGTTGTCATGTCATCAGACCTCCGGCCGCGTGTCTTGGACACTCGGGTGAAGAGAGGGGCAGAGTTGTCAACCGATCACCACCTGGTGGTGAGTTGGATCCGCTGGCGGAGGAGGAAGCCGGACAGACTTGGCAGGCCCAAGCGCATTGTGAGGGTCTGTTGGGAACGTCTTGTGGAGACCACTGTCAGTAGGGTATTCAACTCGCACCTCCGGGAGAGCTTCTCCCATGTCCCAGGGGAGGTTGGGGACATTGAGTCCGAGTGGACCATGTTCTCCGCCTCCATTGTTGATGTGGCTGCTCGGAGCTGTGGTCGCAAGGTCTCCGGTGCCTGTCGTGGCGGCAACCCCCGAACCCGGTGATGGACACCGGAAGTAAGGGATGCCGTCAGACTGAAGAAGGAGGCCTATCAGGCCACTCTGGCTTGTGGGTCTCCGGAGGTCATCGACAGGTATCGGCAGACCAAGCAAGCCGCAGCTCGTGCTGTTGCAGAGGCAAAAACCCGGACTCCGCCAGGGCTGCCCTTTGTCACCGGTTCTGTTCATAATTTTTATGGACAGAATTTCTAGGCGCAGTCAGGGGTCGGAGGGTGTCCTGTTTAGGGACCACAGGATTCCATCTCTGCTGTTTGCAGACGATGTTGTCCTGATGGCTCCATCAAACCCGGACCTTCAACATGCACTGGGACGGTTTGCAGCCGAGTGTGAAGCGGCTGGGATGAGAATCAGCACCTCCAAATCCAAGGCCATGGTTTTTGACCGCAAAAAGGTGGCTTGCCCTCTTCAGGTGGGTGGGGAGTCCTTGCCCCAAGTGGAGGAGTTCAAGTATCTCGGGGTCTTGTTCACGAGTGAGGGAAGGATGGAGCGTGAGATCGACAGGCGGATCGGTCCGTTGTGGTAAAGAGGGAGCTGAGCCGAAAGGCAAAGCTCTCTGTTCACCGGTCGGTCTACGTTCCTACCCTCACCTATGGTCATGAGCTTTGGGTAGTGACCGAAAGAACTAGATCGCGGATACAAGCGGTCGAAATGAGTTTCCTCCGCCGTGTGGCTGGGCGCTCCCTTAGATATCAGGTGAAGAGCTCGGCCACACGGGGGGAGTTCGGAGTAGAGCCGCTGCTCCTCCACGTCGAGAGGAGCCAGCTGAGGTGGCTCGGGCATCTGTTCTAGATGCCTCTGGGCGCCTCCCTCGGGAGGTGTTTCAGGCATGTCCCACCGGGAAGAGGCCCAGGGGATACCCAGGACACGCTGGAGAGACTATGTCTCTTGGCTGGCCTAGGAACGCCTCGGGATCCACCTGGAGGAGTTAGAGGAAGTGTCTGGGGAGAAGGAAGTCTGGGAGTCCCTGCTCAGACTGCTGTCCCCGCGAACCGGCCCCGGATAAAACGGCAGAAAATTGATGGATGGATGGATGTTTTTATTTTATTGTTAAAAAATATATTCTTAAAAAAATATAAAATTTTGAGTGAAACCAATGCTGTCTAACAAGGCGCTGAAGGCATTACTGAGAGTGTCATCACTCACGTTCACATGGCTCTTAAAATCTCCAGCTATAACTACTTTATCCCAGGGTAGCACCAAGTTTGATATAAAGTCAGAAAACTCACTTAAAAACTGTGAAAAGGGACCAGGAGGTAAGTAGATAACTATGAACAAAACTCCTTTTTGGTTTTTCATATCTGGACATGTGATTGTCAGCATGAGGCTTTCAAATGAGTGAAATGCATTGTTAATTTTAGGGCTTATGAGTAGGCTTGAGTGTGAGATCACTGCCACACCACCACCTCTGCCTGTGCTCCTGGCGGTCTGAAAATTAGAAATTGAGAGTGAGAGAGGGGGAGAGAGGGAGGGAGAGAGGGGGAGAGAGGGAGGGAGAGAGGGGGAGAGAGGGAGGGGGGAGGGAGAGAGAGGGAAAGAGAGAGGGGGAGAGAGAGAGGGAGAGACGCAGACACTCTAGCAATGGCTTCAGCCATTGCAAATTATCTAGTTTGTATATTTGTGTCATTTGTGATTGTTATTTTCCTTAAGTTATTTGGTCTGACGCCTGAAATCGTTTTTCTGAGATGTGACTTTTTGGCATTATCTGTACGAGGGACACACACAGTCTCTATCGGTCTTGAATCTGAACACTTCACATGTGACAGAGCGGGCGAGAGTTCAGCGACAGAGGAGCGTCTTACACTGCTGCTCTGCGCCCGGGGCTCATCCCTAGATGGTCACTTAACACTAAGACAATCGGTCAAATTCCGGACGAATAGGGATGTACCTTCCGAAGTCGGATGGATGCCATCCCTGCATATGAGCCCGGGCTTTCCCCAAAACGCACTCCAGTTATCAACAAAGACTACGTTGTTTTGAGGGCATCCTCTAGATAACCAGCTGTTGAATGCTGAAAGACAGCAGTACAATTCAGCATTAATCCGATTGGGCAGGGGACCAGAAAATATTACAGTATCTGACATCGACTTCGCCAATTCACACACCGCAACTAATTTGAGCACCTCTGATTGTCAACCATGGCGTAATCTGAAAAGCCCACTGTCGCTATTTTCCTATGGCAAATGCCAAAATTGGCCATTTGCCGAAGACAGAAAAGTGGTAGAAATTCGATTCCGTAGCAACATTATGGGAGATACTTTCTTTTGGTGTTTTCTTAAAGGTAAATACTTGAGGAAACATGAAAAAAGTTCCACAAACCAAATCCCTACAGTTTTTGAGAAATAGCCCGTTGAAGTTCAATAAATAGCGAAAATTATGCCATTTTGGCACTTGAGACATTTTTACTGGCATTAAAACTCCAGGTGCAAGCAAGATAGACCTCCTCCTTACCCTCCCTTACCCTCCCTTACCCCAACACAAGCCCGAACCTCACCATCTCAACCCCGGCGCATACCGATACATTTTTTTGTTAACACATCAAGGGGCAACTGAAGTTTGGATTTATAAAACCTCAGACTGATCGGATAAATATTAAGCTTACACCAGTAAGTGTAAAAAGTGAAAAATCTGTAATTTAGAAACGATTTTAGATTTATATAATTTTCATCAAACCTGAATAACTTTTCACAAATCCATTAACAATACCAACACCAACAATACAAATGAAAAACTAATAATGAATTAAATATATAAAACTTTTGATAATGAAATATAATGGCTGGCACTTGATGAGTTTACACACTGGTCTCTGAGGTCAACATTCATTTTAGAGCAATAATATATTTACATTCATCTGTTTCACAAAGCCCATCACCAGCCTGAAGAGTTTCCACAGTTGCTAGCATTTTGTTGACTTGGTCGATAAAATGATATCTGAGGGAAGTCAGCTTGTAGTTTTCTCTTAAATTGATAGCTCCTGGAAAATAATTCATTAAACATCTTGAAAATAGTTACTGTAGTGAATACAGATTATCAATTGATAAAAAATATTGTGTTTTAAATTAGGTTGTCATAAATACATACCCGTATGATGATGCATCCAAAGCTTTGTGTGTATCAACCATTTTTTTAAATATCCTAAATAACTTGGTCATACGTATGACTTCATGCTCTTCCAGAATATTCTTAGTTATCACACTATCACAAAAGAGCTTGTACGTATGTGCAAAGGGATGTCTGGTTTCACTGGAAAAAAATAAGATACATTTTTCATTACAAATTATATGGTAAACGAAAATCATTTCTAGAGTAACTGTATTCTAAGATAAGATATTCCTTTATTGTCCCACATGGGGAAATTTCATTGGTGCAACGCAGGTAGATACAAAGGTAGATACAGAAGAACAGATCACTTATAGGAAGTATGAAAAACACTTTCAGTAGAAGATCTCCTATAAATAAATACAAACTCCCATAGACAAAATAAATAAATAAATAAATAAATAATGTTCTGTTTCAACAATTTCTATAAATATCATAACTTAATATACCTTGTGCTTGTGCATCTTGTTTTTTTTAGTGAACAGGAACCTTGTGTATTTTTTAGAGCAGCTGTGATGTATCTTGCCTCACAGTCCTTATCCCGGATGTGCCTTCCTTCATCCTGAAGGAAAATCACAATCATAAACAATTAGCGAGACAAATGACAGATATGTAAGGAGCATTTTTATTATACAGAAAGAGTGAAATTGAATGATTTATACCAAAGGCTGTTCTACATGTATGTGGTATTAAAGGGGGATTGTGAACTATGATTTAACCTGTTACCGGATACCTGCGCGCCGGCGCGCATTTTCCATATCTCAAATATTCTCTTACATCATCACTTTTATTTCCGTCAATACCAGCAAGCCATACATCATTTTAAAGCTTATTTTCTCAACAAAACAAAAATATCATTGATTGAATAATATGCCCCAAGAAGCAATTACCCATAGTTTGTGAGAAAGTCTCAACTTTTACAAACGCATGTCCTACCTATTTGCTGTTTATGATGGACGAATCGGCTTTAATTCTGTACATCCTTGTACTCAGTCTGTCCATAAGGAACCATTGAAAAACAATATCCACATATATTTTTATTCTCCGTCCATAACAAATTACCTGTTTGACTTATAAGATGGTGTTTGGCATTGATCTTTTCTTCAGACTGTTAGCTACGGAATGAGACTGTCCACGGGTTTGTTCTCTACAGCCTCCAGAGGAAAAAAATGCACCGCTTCCAACGCGCAAAGCTAACTTGTTTTTAGCCACATAGCTAACGTTAGCAGTGACTTAGCGGACTTTGACATATAATTTTAGCCAATAAGAATAGCTTTAGAATGCGGGGCACACACAGAATCCTCTGCATTCACGTGCGTATCGGCAGTAAAGAGACAGATTTTTGGGCAGGAGGCGACTAGATTTTACGCATAACGTTTTCTGATTTTATTAGCCTTTTGGACGCGCATCTTGTTAGATATATGTATTATTATACCAATACAAAAATTAAATAAAAATATAATTTATTTTATTTTTTTTCACCTCTATATGGGAAATTCATGGGTAAACTCATATTTACACATTTTCACATACATTGTTTTTAGCAGTTATAATAGGTATTAGTGGCCTACAAAACATCAAAATGTATGTTTTATGATCATAGATGAGCTAAAATTGTAATAAAACAGTTTGGCACAGTTGGCACATATTTGGATCACTTGTTCCGAATATACTTTTTGACACAAAAAGGTCAACAGCACCAAAATGCCTGTTCCCAGAGATCTGAAACTTTACACAGTTGTTGTCAACAAGATAAGAGAAACATCATGTACAGTGAACAGCATAAGCACACAATGAAGTATGTCATGCTCAGGACTATTACAAATTGACAATATTCAGACGAGACTAAAAAAATTATGTCTTGTTTATATTTGGGCTTCTGTAGTGTAAGTTCTGAAGCCCTGACAGTGTTCATGCGCACATTTGCAGAAACTAGAAGGGCTAAGCTTTCTAATGATGCATCACACTTGCATGTGGGCTGTAAGATCCTCTTTTAATAAGCAATGCCATTTGGGTATGTCCAACAATTGTGCACAGGGCGAAATAGATGGATGGTAACAGGTTAAGTCTATACATACCACATGATTGTTTCAGCCTATGCCAATTTAATCCTTCACTCTTTTTTGGTTAACTGTAATGTAGATCTCTTTCTTCTTGCATATCAAGCACACTTGTGGGAGGAGGCTGGTGTCGTGGTGCGCTTATCGCCGTCTTAGACCTGAGTCTTTTCGGGGATGATAAATCTCCAATTTCAGTGGATTCTAGGGAAACAAGACAAATGAGCAACAGCTGAGCATAGGAACATGATACAAAAAGGTCTGAACCCGGTCCAAGCCAGGACCAAGTCAGGACCAAACCGGGACTAAACCGGGTCAGACAATCGGACAATCAAAGTTGCTTACCTTCAAGATTTTCGAGTGACTTTTTCTGGCGTTCTTTGGCATTGTACAGTTGGCGTTTGTCTATAAACCGTTCGTAACATTATGAGTGTAAACTTTCAAGCAAACTTTCCGTATGCTCCGTGTATCGCAGATCCAAACAATTCTCTTCTCTCCCGTCGAGCGATAACCACTCTTTCACAATCATCCGAAACATGTCCCATCTGACCTTAGTCATAACGTATGTCTGTTCGGTGCAATTTCCTACAATGTGCATACAACACATTGTTGATAAACAGACCGGATCACTGACTTTATCTCCAAGAAGCGCTGGTCTGATTGGTTCAGACTTGCTCCGCGCCTCCTCACTCATCCGTGACAGATGAAAAATAGTTCCACCTTCGGTTAGAAAGTACGCGAAAAGAGCAAGAATTTTCCGTGTGGAAACTCGAGGTTAGATTTATTAGTTCATAAAGTTTTTTATAGTAGAGAAATGTTCTATTCCCCATCTCGTTTCTACGGAGATTCACTCTACAGAGTCTGGCATATGGCCTAATAGTGATGTAGGTTGACGTTGATTGTGATTTGATTGGCTAAAAATCCCCATTGCTTTTCTATAGGGCTCTGGGGCGCTATTCAAACCGCCCAATGGCTACGTAGAAAAGTGACGCAAGCTGGGCCACGCACCAGAACGTGCGGCGTGCAGACAAATAATATCATATATATATATATATTTATAGATATATATATGTATATATATTATTATTTTACATATTTACACTAATAAGAATATAAGATATGTCTGAATAAATTATATTGTTTTTAGACCCCCAAAAAATTGGCAGATTGACAGGGGGGGCGGCGCCCCAGCATCCTTAATGGACCAGTCGCTGCTGTAATACAGTAGCGTGATATTTCTCTACTGTGAAATGCATTGTTGGTGGACTGACATAGGAGACCCAACTCTCAGTAACTTCATCCTCATCAGCGGAGTTTGTTGAGAGATCTTCAATGTTTTTCTGCTGTCAGGTTATGGCTCTACGGACAGGTGAGTGCTCCAGGGAGAGTTTGCATTACTCTTTAATGACAAAGTTCAGGGCATTAAACATGCTATACATTCCACAACGCAAAAAACTAACCCTTAAACCACCTAGACACTTAGAGCTAACTCACTTTGCACCTGTAACTGACAAAACTGTCCAGGAGATCATCACCAGTCTGAGTTCATCTACATGCTACCCTCCAGATTTCTAAAGTCTGTGCTGAATAGTTTGTTTGCACCACTCACTCACATAGTTAAACATGTTGCTTCAATCTGGAACATTCCCAATAACTTAAAGCCTCTCCTAAAAGAGAGCAGTCTTGATGCCGCAGTACTGAGTAATTATCGGCCAATCTCTAATCTGACATTTTGGGGTAGCTGAGCAGAGACAGAGGGAGAGGAGAGCAGCTGAGCAGAGACAGAGGGAGAGGAGAGTAGCTGAGCAGAGACAGAGGGGGAGGAGAGCAGCTGAGCAAAGACAGAGGGAGAGCAGCTGAGCAGAGACAGAGGGAGAGGAGAGCAGCAGAGACAAAGGGAGAGGAGAGCAGTCAGAGAGGCGTGTAGAGCAGTAAGGGCCTGCGTTGTGCCATTTCTTCATATCTTCAAAGCACAAACCAAAGAATGACATTGCAAATTATAAAGAGAATGAACGTTATTTAGCCTATTTAAACTCTAATTATTACTCTTATTTCAGGCTAATATGTGATAATATAGTTTTGATTTGTATTGTTTTATTTATCATTCTTTATCATTTCTCGAGGCTGTGGGGAGGCATGGATAAGATAAGATAATCCTTTATTGTCCCACATGGGGAAATTTCATTGGTGCAACGCAGGTAGATACAGAGGCAGATACAGAAGAAAAGAACAGATGTGTCTGAAAAACACTTTCAGTAGAAGATCTCCTATAAACAAAAACTCCCATAGACAAATAAATAAATACATAAATACCATTGCATGTGTTCACGACAGTAATTGCACATGAATGTGTCACGACAGCACATAGATTGCACATGAATTTCACAGTAATTGCACATGAATCACAACAGTAATTACACATATGACGGAATTGCACATGGTTAGGTCAGTATTGCGAGTGTTCAGTACTAACAGTGTTTGTTATAAAGTCTGACAGCAGCAGGAAGGAAAGACCTGCGAAACCTCTCCCTCCCACAGCGAGGGTGGATCAGTCTCTCACTGAAGCTGCTCTCCAGAGTGGACAGAGTGTCCTGCAGGGGGTGACACTCATGGTCCAGCATAGACGTGAATTTAGCCAGGACCCTTCTGTCCCCCACCTCCTGCACCGAGTCCAGAGCGCAGCCCAGGACGGAGCTGGACTTCTTGATGACTTTGTCCAGTCTCTTCCTCTCCCTTTCTGTGATACTGCTGCTCCAGCAGGCCACACCGTACAGGAGGGCTGATGCCACCACAGAGTCATAAAAGGTCTTCAGGAGTGGCCCTGTCCATACATTGCTTGTCTCCTGAGGGGATGTGCCAGAAAACGTTTGAGATATAAGATACCACCCACCTAATAGTTTTCATTATTTTGTTATTAGGCCCGAGCACCACAAGCTGGCAAGAGGCCAATTAGTTCTGTAAGGCCGTGCAAAGGCCGTACGAAAGGTGTGCGAAGGGCAAACCGTTCGCCCACTTCCAAACACCCACTAACGCACTCGTCGACTCATGCACGTCCCAAACCTTATTGTTGTAACTGGGCGAAGCCTGTACCCCCCTCTTCCCGGGGTCACACAGCTTTGTTCCAGAGCAGACCGTCCTGCAGCCGCATCCCCCCTGAGATAAGATAAGCCTTTATTTGTCCCGCAATAGAGCAATTCCAGTGTTGCAACACAAAGTAGGTACAGAAGTAAATAATAAAGAACAGATGTTATTAAAAAAAACTCTTACACTCTTAATAAAAAGTAGAAAATAATAATAACAATAGCAACACTATTATTTACAGCTGTTATGAAAATTGCACCAGACAGTATTGCACATGAATACAACAGTATTGCACATGATTATGAAGCTGAATGACACGTGTTCAGGGCTAACTGTGTTTGTTGTAAAGTCTGACAGCAGCAGAAGGAAAGACCTGCGAAACCTCTCCTTCACATAGCGAGGGTGGATCAGTCAGACTCTGGAAGAGGAGGGAGAGGCAGCAGTGAGGGGCAGCAGCTCTGTGTGCGTGTTGTCATTCAATATTAAGCATCACCTCACGGTTATGAATTTTTTGTAATCGTCTGACATAGTAATTGTAATCAACATTTTATTAAATGCACAGCCCTACTTGTAACATGTCAGTGGGCACAATTACATGGCCAGAAAAAAAAGCTGATACCTAGAATAATCAGATAACCTAATAATGAGATCAGATTTTTGGTGTGTGTTTACAGCAGAAGAGAAATCTGATCATGTAAAACAGCAGGTGACACACGGCAATCTGTGGATTTTAGAGTAGCTGTGGTTTTTGGAACACATTTTTATGAATTTAAAAAAAGCTATTTAATTTTTTTTACTTCATCTTCTAACTAATTTACCCTTTTCCCATAATCTTCTTTGTCAAAACCTGTACATATAAAAACAATCAGAATGCCATAAAATAATAGGGAGTGTCTACAGAGCTGTGGCGCGCAGCCGAAATTGCATGGATTTTTTGTGCCGCGGCTCCTGAAACTGCTGGGCTATTTGACAGCGCCGGGTTAAACCGCGCCGGGTTAAGGTTAGGGTTAAGGTTAAGGTTAGGGTTAGCCATGAGGCCATATGGCCGTGCCACGGCTCCTGAAACTGCTGGGCTATTTGACCGCACCGCGGCTCTGCAGCCACGGCCTTAATAATAATCTGACAACTCCAAAAATCAGATAATGATCAGATTTAGGTGTGGATTGAAATATAGAGAATATCCATCCAGCTGTCCACTGTGTGATCCTTCAATATGTATTTTATTCATATTATTTCTAATGTGACTCTGGAAAGCCCTAGTTTCAAAAGGAGCATTATTAGTCTTCAACTCTGTATGTGACCCAATCTGTTTATACTATATTAATGTACTCAGTCAAATCATTTTTGTCCTGGCAACGTGTGACAAAAAGAGCCTCAGGGAAAAAAAACTCGAGCTATCGAAATGTTTACATCTTTTCATATTTTCTCCAGGTTACTGCACAGCGCTGATGGACCATCATTTCTGAGCTCTCCAGCAGCAGTGCCTTATTTACTTCCATAACAGAAAAAAGCCCTGATGCGTTTGCTGACAGAGGCTTTGCGTGGGACTGGTCGCTCAGAGTGACTCTCTGAGGGGCCCTGCTCTTGTGCACAATGACATGAGAAAAGGGGGCTCTGGTACTTTTATGTAGATGTTGGCTGGCTTGTGCTGAGTACCTGAAAGAGCAGCAGAGTGCTTCTCCTTTTAGCTCCAGCGCTGAGTGGGCTTTCAGAGCAAAGGACGTTCTAAACAGGCTTTATCTGCGGCTTTCTCCTGAGTGCTGTGGACCAGTTTAGCTCTTCACTCTGTCATTGCTCCGCTCCGCTTCCTAAATGGTGACAAAATACCCTGAGATGCTAGAAAACAACTGTCTGAAAAATGCAGTCTGAGTGGCCCTTCATGAGTGTTAACACTGGCAGGTTGAGTTCATGTGTTATCACAATCTTAAAAACTACCAAATTTGAAACTGTGTCAGAGGTTGTGTCAGACTTTAGTGGAATTCCTTTTTCATTATGCAGATGTCTGCTTTGTTTCACTTTATAATTTGTTAATTTCATTTCAATCGTGGGTGTCTGGCCCAGGAGCTTGAGCACTCACAATCTTGTGCCTCGCCTGGAGAAATAGTCTCTACTCCAGATGGACGGTTCTTCATCTGCCTCGAAGAACTGGTTCTCCTTCTGAGTGGCTCCAGCTCCACGGTCTCTCTCGCGTCCGCCTGTCCGTCTGAGGGAGTCGGATATCTCCTTCACTGTGGAACTTCTTCCGGTTTCAAATTTTTTTCAAAGATGTTTGGTAGTTTTTCCTGGCCGAGAAGGAGGGTCTAAGGACAGGGGATCTTGGGACATTGCCATTCTCTATGAACTTTGTTTAATTCGAGGCAACTGCTGTTGGGATTTTAGGTGTTACAAAAATACATTGGATTTTAAATTGAATAGAATAGAAACGCCTTTAACTATTGTGTGAGAGTTTATTTTATCGTGTTTTATTGTTGAATAATAGTTATTCCATGAAATAGAAAGGAAAGGAAAATGTTTTGTGTGTATATACCCCTACTGTTAAAATAACTGTTCCTTTAATGGAACCTGCAACCTTCTGAAGAATTTTGGTAACATATCTGTGCGCCTTGTGAATTTGTGTTTCCTTGTGGTTCCTTAGGTTTAAATATGACTTATTATTTATCCAGCTGCTTCAAATGTTTTCCCTCAGTCTATCCACATGAGGAGGGCCAGCTCTTCTGACACTGACACACACACACACACACACACACACACTCCTGTCACACACACTCCTGTCCACACACTCACACACAGACACACACACACACATTCTGCCTCAGTGCACAAATGATGGCAACTCACACTTATACATACTGCTTCACTTGGACTCCGCTCAGAACTAAACCAGGACTAGACTAAGACTAAAGTAGGTCTTGAAGAGAAGCAGGACCAATATATTGCATTATATATAGCGAGCTCTGTGTATGTGAACTGACGCTCACCATTCAACCTGACAGTGGCAGGCCGTGGGTCTGGGGCTTGGGCCTTCAGTGAGGTCATACACAGTTCCACCCGAATGAATCCACCTCTTATTACCATCATTATGATGCCAAGGCTCGAGACACTATACATTAGGACAGAAACGCAGTTTAAACAGGCGTTGCTTTACCTTGTCCGCGTTCGTTCTCCTGCGTTCTCCATGCGCTGCCGTAAGGGCCGACCCTTCCCCTAGGCCGTATAGGCGGCACTGCGGGGGGGGGCACCCCCATCTGGATATTTTTTTATTTTTTATTTAATTTTATCTTTTTTTGCTTGGCTGAGTTTTTAGCGCCCCCTTCTATGTATCCAAACACTATTTTGGAATTGACAAATAAATCTAACAAAAATTGTTATATATGTGTTTTTGCTTTTTTTGAGGGGGGGAGGAGCTCGCCTAGGGCACAAAATGTGCTAGGGCTAGCTCCCTGCCTGCCGTTGTCCACTCGTTCTCTGCGTGTTTTCCGTGCCGTCCGTGCCACGCGTTGTCCGTGCCGTCAGTGCCGCCCGATGTCCATGCCGCCCGTGCCGTGCGTTGGCTGTCCCATGCGTTGTCCGTGCCACGCGCGCCGCGCGTTGTCAACGCGTTTTCAACTTTTCTTGAAAAGTTCGTCTTGAGAGAGCCGTTATAATTATATCCTCGACCAAATCGATATATTTTCCTCCTTCCACATTGTGGGTTGTAAAAACAGCTTAGTAGTACAGGATTAATGTGTCTGTCAAATCCAGTTTCCTCGTTCTGAGGTTCCGCATAGCCCCGCCCATAGGACCTGCTTCTCAACATAGGTGATCCAATCTAAAGACGTGCACGTGATGCACCAGACGTACAAGAGGTCTGACATATAATTTTCATTTCCATTTACTATAAGCTACAAGCAACAGCTCTGTTGAGGTCTGAAGGCCTCGGCAGATTTTAGATCCCTGGCAACACATGATGGCTGAATATGATTGGATCAAAGATCTAACATAAAGACCAGCCCTCCAAATCTCAACCTGGAGTAGAAGCAGTGCAACCAAGAGGAAAGCCATGAAACGAGAGTAAAACTCTTACTCTGGGGAATAATTTAATAAATATTTGAGAGAAAATATATATATATTTTTAAATCATATTCTGATTATATTTAGGCTAGCAGAGAAGGCTTTGCTGGTCCTGACGGCCCACCACTGCAACCTGATGGAGCTTGAGAGGTTCCACAATCAGAATGGGAGAATCTGCACATAAATAGATATACCAAGCTTGTAGCAATATACTCAAAAAGACATGAGGCCGTGATTAGGGCCAAAGGTGCTTCAACATAGTACTGAGCAAAGGCTAGACTAGCTCTAAAAATCTATTAGCTAATATAATCTGTGTTAAACAGAAATAAATCCAATCTACACATCTCCTAAAATGTCGGTAAAAGAAGAGGGGAGACTGTTTAGTGTTCTATTCAGAGGATCTAAAAATCAGGAACAAAGAGTAGAGTTAGGGGGAAGAATGTCCTACATTAAACAGTGATGTTGTCTGTTATAGCAGGTATACCCATTAGAAGTGCGGCTGGATTTATATACCCACTACAAATTGATCACTGATAACTAACGTTCATTACACTTGGGGTACTTTTGTGCTTTCTCACAGTTTCAAGACCTGCACAAACTTTATATCACTCCTAACCGGCTAACTCCAACAGAGACAGGGCATTGTGCGCTCTGCTGAGAAGGTGATCGGCTGCAGACTTCCATCTCTGCAGGACCTGTACGTCTCAAGGACCCTGGTACAAACAGGTCGGATCACACCCTGGACACGGACTATTTGACCCACTCCCCTCAGGCAGGAGGCCACTCCCCTCAGACAGGAGACTACCGCACTGTTCACTTTCGACACATTGTGTACATAGTAAGCCTATTTTACTGTTTATCTTATAGCCTTTTTTTTTTAATTCTATAGCAGATTTAAATTGTTTTTGTTTTTATATAGGTTGTTTTATCATTGTTAATTGTTTTATGTTGCACCGAATCACCAAAGCAAGTTCTTATGTGAATCCTGTTAATTGACAATGGCAATTAACCTTTTCTGAATCCTTTCCCCGCAGTCATGTCTCAGAGCGCTTAGTTTTGTGACATGAGTGGTAGATAGAAATCCTAAAATAATGGAACCAAAAACGCCACCCAGGGAATGAGGCCCTGGGACCACAAATAAAGCTAAAGATTTAACTAAAATAATGCCGCGCTAGGTCTGGACAATAAAAAAATCCAAAAGTTAAAAATAGACATAGTTAAAGAGATTTAAAATTCAGGTTATCAGACAAATGTAAATGAATGGGACGAGCACACATGTATAGCAAATTAAACAAAATTCAAACAAAAAGCAAACAAACACGGCAAGCCATGCAAAATAAGCAAAACAAAATCAAGCAAAGCAAAAAAATAAATGACAAAATAACAAGCTTGCAACACACAGGCGGGACTTACCCAAATTGAAGACAGGCCTACACAGCAAAAGTGTTATTTGTAAAATCCCTTTGTTTAAAGTGCGTTGTGCCTGCGCCCATGCATTTATATACAGTCCAATTTTAATCACTTCATGTATGTACGGATGTACTTCAATACTGGACAAAACAACGGCCTCCCCAGAGGAGGTGGCAGCCTGAAGAGCGGCCGCACGCTGAGCGCCTCGTGCCTATGGAACAACACACGGGTGTTACTGAAGGCGTAAGCTACAGTTTAAACTGGTCTTCTTACCTGTTGGGCAGAGGAGCGCGCACCCGCTGGCAGCAAAAAGAGGGGGGGAGAGCCGCAGATTAATGGCGGCATAATCCCGACAGCCCAGGGTCTGTGGCAGAATGTAAAATCAGCCTGGGCTTTGGTCCTAAAGACCAACGCGCCAGCGGTACGACGAGCGTACTTACCCAAGGAGAGCCCCGAAACCACACAGCGTGCCCAAGGCACACACCCTCCGACACGGAGGGGAGCGCCGCAGTAGCACCTGGCTGGTTAAGCCCTAAACGGGAGACGGGGTTAAACTGGTCCAAGAACTGGAAGAAACTCAACATTCGAGGAAACGTGGAGACTAACCTGATTCGAACGATTGATGCGCACGCGAGTTGGGAGAAGTTTGGCCCAAATCTGCTCCAGCTGTGGCACACCATACTGCCACCGCAAAGCCCACTCGAGACAGAGATGGGTGTGTACGTGCACGCTGCACGTACCTACCATGGATCTATTATAATATCTGGATAGAGTATGGCATGATTTAGACACCCCCAATGGCCACTCCATTGGTACTGTAGCCAAAGAAATTGTGCAGCCCAGAAAGCTTTTTTTTCGTAGAGCGCGCAATGTAACGAAAAACTGCTCGTGTTCGGCTGACAGGGGCCTAGACCTTTCAGAGATGTCGGCTATAGCGGCAATTCTTACCTATTTTTGGGTCATTGACTTATTTTAATTTTAAGATTTTTCAGTTGTCTTTAAAACGCAAAGGGTGCGCAACTCTAACCCAGCTTGTGCTTTGATTGGTCAGAGCGGTGACCATCTAGACCAGGGGTGGGCAAACTATGTGGCCCGCCGGGCCTTTCAATCCGGCCCACCAAGCTTGTTCAAGTAATATTTAAAAAATAATAATAATAAATTAAAAAAATATATATAATATATATATATATATATATATATATAATAGATTCAATAGCCTATATTTGACAGAAAATTTGTATTTTATTTTATGTTTAATTTTTGGGATTTTTTTACTCACACCAATGATCGCAGGCCGGCCCTCCGCTACTTGCCTGGATTCGAATATGGCCCTCGGAGGAAAATAATTGCCCACCCCTGGTCTAGACCACAGGTGTCAAACACACGGCCCGCGGGCCACATCCGGCCCGCCAGACGTTTTAATCCGGCCCGCCGAACATTTCTAATTTATATTTATTAAATTTCAATCGATTCATAGAACCGTCCGTAACTTTCGTTTTCATCGCTAAAACTACCTGTCCCACAATCCGCCGGTGGCCGCCCCTCCCCCTCGCGGCTCTGCACTGCTGTGTGTACTGTCGAGGGAGAAGTGCTGAGAAGTAACGACGTGCGTTGCGCACTTTACACACTTTTGAGCAGAGGTCTGAGCGAGGAAAGAGACGTGTGGTTTTCAGAAACAGGTGGAACAAAGAAAGGAGACGGTTTTGTAGATGTTAGAGCTGTGCTAAAAGTGGAGCTAACAACAAGAAAACTAACTTCTGTGATGATGCTCTGTGAGGAAAACATCCACTACAAACCTGGACGGATCAGGAGCCTCAGGTAAAAACACAGGTCAGAGTGTAATAAAGTATGAACATGACTATGTCCACACTAATGTGACCATGAACACAAACACAATGCACTCATTTGAGTCACTACATGAATCATTTGTCACTAAAATCAGCTTAGACTATGAAAATAGCGAGCTCATTTTGAGTTTGAGCAGAAACATGTCTGTGATATGAACATTTCATATCAGAAATCATTGCACAAGTCAAATGCACAAATGTTCCTGTTCCCCCTGCTGCATGAATATGGACTCAGTCTTTCACCTGCTGCAGATTTGTGCAACAGTGTCCACAAAGAACTATTACTAGGCTGTAAAAAACAGCCTAGTACTATTTTTTGTTTAATTTTGTACACAATATTTGGCCCACGAGTCAGCGTGAGCGTCGAAATTTGACAAAAGAGTTTGGTTTGATGGAACACTGCACTCAAGGCAAGAGGGGTAACTGAACCTCCTTACTTAGGCCAAGCAGAAAAAAATGTGTTTTTCCGGTAACCCGACCGTCCTGGATTTCAAAATAAAGTAAAGCCGACCTTAAACATTTTATCACATATTTACTGGCCGTACGTTTCGATAATGTCAAATTCATTCATTCATTTTCTACCGCTTGTTCCCTTTTGGGGTCACGGGTGACTGGAGCCTATCCCAGTGACTTTGGCCCTTAGGCGGGGTACACCCTGGACAGTGGCCAACTCGTTGCAGGGCCAACACAGAGACATTACAGACAACCATTCACTCTCACATTCATTCACTAGGGCCAATTTAGAGTTGCCAATTTTGCCTAACACATGCATGTCTTTGGACGGTGGGAGGAAGCCAGAAAACCCGGAGAGAACCCACGGTAACACGGGGAGGACATGCAGACTCCACCCAGAGAGATCATGTGATGTTGGTCTGGTCCAGGAATCAAACCCATGATCTCCTTCTTGGGAGGCAAGAGCGCAAACCGACTTTGCCACCGTGCCCAGAATGTAAAATTGTGAGAGCGAATCCAAAAGCTGGAAAAAAATCATCTGTGGGGATCGTAAGATATGAAAATCGCAGCACTTTTGATAGACTTCGTTTTACCTACTGGCGCATAGATGATCTATGTTTTCGCGAAAAATCAAATGCTCTATTTGGTCAGCGTGCAAAGGATGATATGTTTCAGTGGTGAAGATATTTGGCGTGACTGTCGAAAAGTGCTCACATCATCCAGTGACAATAAGAAAAATACTGAACGTAGAAGTCTGTAAGATATTTTTCAACGTTTTCAACATCATGGTGAGGTATCAGATGAATGAATGAATGTGAGAGTGAATGGTGTCTGTATGTCTATGTCTCTGTGTTGGCCCTGAGACGAGTTGGCCCGTGACCCGAATGGGAACAAGCGTAGAAAATGAATGAATGAATCATTGAATAATAAAACATAATTGCCACAGTTGTTTTAATCAGGAGCCGGTTGTCCCTAAAATACCTACAACTTTTGCAATTTTTGTCCCCATGATGTTAATAGGATAATGATTTATGCACTATCACACCAAGAAAACAAATTGCAATATCATTGTTAATTTGGATATTAATAGAAGAATCTAAGGTGTATAAAATGTCTTTGTTTTTATTTATGAGTGACAGCTTTTGGCCTTGAGTAGATAAAGTAGACAATTTATTAAGTTCTTCACTAACAGTTTTGATAAAAATCTCCTCGTACTTGTGGGGATAAAAATACACTTTTATCATCTGCAAATAAGATTTTAGAACGTTTAACTGAAGAAGTGGGTTGCTCTACACGACAGTGTATAGGGGCCAAGAATGAAGTCCTAACATTTCGACATTAAAGTCATAATTTAACCAGAATAAAGTCATAATCTAACAAGAATAAAGTCATACATTTATGAGAATAAAGTCATAGTCAGAATAAAGATGTAATTTCCTAATATATAATGTCACATTTAAGCGTTTAGGGGTCGGTGTCAATGTTCCGATTACAGTGGCTCTATTGTAAGACCTAAATTTTGTACAAAGTCACTGTTCATATGAGTTTATTTTGTGCATAGAAGGGTGAAGAGGCGAGAGGGAGCAGATTATTGGTGAAAATTGTCCGAGTAGTGCATTGTCTCCAGGCTATTTTGAGACTGCGTTTGATGCAAGCTTTGGGATGTTTGTGGCTGTGCCGGGTGGAATGGCGTGTCGTGTATCTGAGCTGTGTATGCCCGAC
Organism: Eucyclogobius newberryi; assembly: GCF_026437365.1. Classification (NCBI taxonomy): domain Eukaryota; kingdom Metazoa; phylum Chordata; class Actinopteri; order Gobiiformes; family Gobiidae; genus Eucyclogobius; species Eucyclogobius newberryi. The sequence continues at coordinate 31,322,451 of NW_027315779.1, forward strand.
TACAGGAGCCACACATTTGTCCCCCAATTGTTGAGCCTTTGGTTACCATCTAAAATTGTCAAGTCACATCTTTGTGACTTTGCTTTTATTTGGAAGATGAACTGTGATGGAACAATGGTGAAAATGGATTACCAAGATCTGTTAAATTATTTCAAACTTACTTATTTAAATAAATGTTATCATGTGAAAACTTAAACTTTCTCTCTGTCCATTCAACAACAAAGCTCAGGTAGCATTGTTTGGCTTTTTATGTTCTGAATTTAAAAATAACCTGCTACACTCACTGCTGATGCTCCTGCATCGCAGAGACGTCCACGGAACTGGTTAGTTTATTTGTGTTACCTTGAGCTTAGTTCACTGCTGTGGCTTTGTCATGACAAAATAAAAAATGTTTGATTCCATTTTTAAAACAGTTCTGATCAGGTTTGTATTCTGTTTGGATATGAAGACTTTATTCAATGCTTTCTGTACACCGGTGTCACTGAAATGCTCTTCAGCTGTATGCTACTGTTAGATGTGATAAACAGGGCAAATACCCTGATACTGGAGGTGTTTTGGCCCAGCCACAGTGAGGTGTAAGTCGAGAGGTCGATGCTCCATTAGCCTGTGGAGCTGATCCGCCGGAGCGTGTCCACACAGGGCTCTGGGGATGGGCTGTCGTCTCTCCACTTTACCATCTAAATGCTCTGCCAAAGTGCTTTTGAACCCAGCCACCTGCAGTGCTATTGTTCTTCCTCATACTCAATAAAACATGGCAGCTCCATGTCCACTAGGTCTGAATGTTTCACGTTTGACTTGTAGCTTTTATCCACATCAGCCTAAAACACTGCTCTCAGGTCAGTGACGCAGCGCCTCCTTTTGTCTGCTCCATTAGAAACAAGAAAACAATGGATAAGAATTGCACAGGGGCCTGGATTATTCAGCAGCCCACGTGTGGTCCATCTGTGGAGAAGAAAATCATTGAACATTATTTACTGGCCGTAAAACACAGAAAACATTACTATTGTCAGTAATGCAGAAACAATTAATCGACCAATTGATTTAAGAATCAAAAATATTGGTAGTCATATTTTGTGACAGCTTATTTGACACATGTATGTATGTATGTATCTGCAATACATTTTGAACTGTATTTTCCGGTGCAGTTACTCTTTCAAACCCTCATGATTATTCATAATGATAATGGGTTTCGATATAAAATACAGGAGACTTCCCTCCCTCTAAACTTCCCAGATTAGTTTGATGGCGAGGGATTAACATCTAACGCCATGTGTATTCATGGGACACCTGCCAATGCCCGGTTGGGAACCTGGTCTGATTTGGACCATTCGTCATTAAACTGAATCTAATATAATGTAAAAAATAAACATTTGCAGAAAAAAAGCACAAAAGAACAATAAGCTATGCCCTGGATGACATGCCTGACATTTCTATGTGCACACTTGCACCAGTCAGTTCCATGGCTCTGGATCCCCCTATTTCACAAGCAAGGACCACGCCACAACAATGGAATATGAAAGAATGTTTATTGATGATAGTGATGATGGATCAATGATGGATCGATGAGAGTTGGCTGGGTAGAGACTCAAGATGGGGGCTCCGTCTCGGGTAATCAGCCCAGCCATTTCAGAACCCCCCTCCTTTGATGGTGATCTGTTAAGGTGAAGATGATAGAGACAACAAGAGATGCTGGGATAGGCCTGTATAACTAGGGCTTCTGGGTAATTAGAGGTATGGTTAAAGATTGGAGGCATGGTTGCTGGAGAAGTAGGAGGTTAAGGCGTGGTCCAGCTCCTGAACCTCAATCAACGATTAATAACTACATTTCAATTCAACAGTTAAAAAGCACAATCTGACTCGCAGAGACTATCATGAATGATGCTTTTGCATTTACATGTTAATGCATGGAATTAGCTAGCCCACCCCTGCTCTTTTATTTACAATCTTTTTATTCTCTGTTCTTTGGTTCCGATCTTTTTCAGTAAAACCATGGCAGATACCTATAAAATCCTCTCCTGCGATGGATTTTTAATTCACTGGATGCCATTAGAGCAAATGTGATTTCCTTTGTATTGACCAGGTGAAAGTGTCATAAAACACTTATGGGGATGTTGTGCTGATTGTTTCCCCTCTCTCAAATCGATCTAATGGCACAGATCTGGCCGGCGACGTTATGAGGCCATTATGAGCTCATAGAAGCAGATGTGGCCCAGAGGCAGCACAGGAAAGCTCAGGACAAGGCTGGACCAGGCACTGACATTCAATACACCCTTTTAAAAGTTTACAAACAAAAACATTGTAAATTCCAGAATGGTGCAAAATTGAAGTGGAACATAATGTTATTTCAATGAAGGAACTGGGATCAACCTTAGAATATCTCAAAATATGAAAAATCCAGGTGGTTTTGACAAACCAATCAGACACATGTTTAAACACATTTAACATTGTATTTTACTGCATCTGTTTATCTAATATAAATTATAATAATCTAATCATATTTTTGATTAATGTAATATCCTGATTTTTAGGTTTTACTGGAAATGCTGGGGTCACAATTTTTATTTTATTTTTTTCTAAAGTATCACACACCATAAACTATACTTATTCATCCATCCATCCATCTTCTTCCGCCGGGTTGCTATGCAGATGACACACAGCTGTACTTAACCATGAAACCATATCAGACCGATCAAATGGACAGACTTAGCGCTTGTGTGAAGGATATAAAAACCTGGATGTCACTTGCTTCTTAACCCTGAAAAAAAAAGAGATCATTGTGCTGGGCCCTAAACGTCTATGAGACACTTTATCTTAGCAGATAGTCACACTGGACAATGTCAGTGTAGCCTCCAGTTCTACTGTAAGAAACCTTGTAGTCTTAATTTACCAGGAGCTCTCATATAAAAAAAACACATATAAATCAAGCCTATAATATAGCCAATTTCCATTTGTGGAATTTTGTGAAAATCAGAAAAATCCTGCCTAAAAGCGATGCTGAAAGACGTATCCATTTGTAACGTCTAGATTAGACTACTGTAACTCCCTGCTCACAGCTGTCCTAAAATAAAGTCCTGTGTTATAGAATCAGCTCCTGTCCATGCTAAAGAGGCCGACACAGTCTCTTCATTTCAGTCCAGGCTTAAAACATTCCTCTTTGAAATTGCTTATGGTCAGACCAGTTCGGAACAGAAATAAAAACCTACAGTTTCAGCTACGCTGCCCTAGGAGCAACTATGCTGGGGGAAGTATGGCAGCTTGAGCACTATCCTCTGCTTCTCGCTACTTTTTCTATCAAACAATATTCAATTTCACTTCATTGCTTTTTCTTCTTCGTCTCCCACTTCCCCACCGGGAGTGGAACAGGCACATCAATGACCTGTGGATCCAGATGCTCCTCAACTACCGGGAGAAACGGTCTCTACTCCATACTCCTATTCTTGAGTGGTTCCAGCTCCATTGTCTAACTGCAAATTGAAGCACGTTCAGCTGTCCATAAGAGGGATTCGGATCTCTCCTTCACTGAGGTTTCTTGAGGTTTCTACTTTTTCCCAAAGTAGTTTTGTAGTTTTTCCTGGCCAAGAAGTAGGGTCTGAGAACAGGGGACCTTGGGACATTTGTCTAAGGACATGGGATGGTGGGACCATTGCCAAGTCCCAATGAACATTGTTTAATCTGTTTTTCCCTGTTGTCCTTAGCAGGCAACTGCTGTTATGATTTTGGGGTTACAAAATAAATTGAATTGAAATTGAATGTCAAAGTGCCCATTATTCACAGGGAATTTAATTCTGTTGGAGAGCTGCTGGGAGGAAAACCACTTTCACATGTTTTGGGACTGTCCTGTCATTTTGGGATATTGGACTGAAATGAATAATGCACCATAGACTGTTTTAGACATTGCCATTACTCTCTACTAAAACTAAATATTTTTCTACAATACAACATAAGTAAAAATGAATATGTAAAAAAATAAGCAGAGGCATAAAAAAAATCAAGGTTAATAAAACATTTTCACCTGGGAATTCACATCAAAAGGAGAAATACAATGGTCCACAGAAATGGAGGGCTAAGATTCAATCTTCCTGGTATCTATAATGGTTTACTGAACCCCTGGAAAGGTAGAGGACCAGGACCAGGACATTTAGATGCTAATCAGGTACTCAGGGTGGTTGAGCCAGGGTCTCACAAAGACAAAGAGGATTCTAATAGCCCATTAAAATTCTGAATAGGCTAGCTCGGTAGATACAAGGGGGGAGTTTCTGTTGAAACAAACAACTCCTTCTACTTCAGGAAGGCTCCGCCCAATGGGCGGGTCTTACCACAGAACAGTATTAATATCGGAGTTCTCGATCTAAATTCTTTTATTGACAATGACTCTTGGATGAGAGTCGAAACGTCTATTTTTTCTAACTGAGTCCAGATGACTACAACTGAAGCTTTTTCTACTATGGAACACGCCTGGACGAATGAGGGATTACACCGACAATGGTCCACATTGGGCAAATACTCACATGCCTCCAATAAAGTCCAGGTCCCTTCCAAAAATGGAGAATGTCAAATTGCTCAGGGATCCGGCTGCATAACTGTGAAAGCAGATGCCTCTTCTAGTGTGGAAAATCTTTTTATTTTACCATCCACGTTGAGTGGTTGGTAAAATAAAAAGATTCAGAAGGGGACTTCACATTGTCAAATGCCTTGTTGTTGGAGAAAGAGACTTGTGGCTCATTCGATCTGGTCCAATCCACGGCGAGATGCCTAGCTGCAGCCACGACATGTTGTTTATTGTTGTAGAATTTTTCCATCCAATTTCCATCTTGGGCATAGGACACCTCCATTTCTACCATTGTTGAAATTTCTATATGGTTAGCTCTATCTATGTCGGGCATCATCCAACCGTTACAAAATGTGTCCCTCGATTTCAGTTTCCTTAGTCAACTCGTCTCACTGAAGTGTTATGCTATGTACTTCTCATTGTATCTTGGCCAGCTTGTCTCCAAGCGGGCCTTCTTAGCTGCAATATAAACATAGTTTATAGAAGCATAGACAGGCTTGAATAGCCAATACTAGAGTATTCAAGTTGCCGGGTCCTGGACTGACAGTAAATAAACTTCTACTGCTTCAAACATGCAGCGTCTCCTGCCTCTCCTTACAAATCTAGGACTCATTAGAAAAACACTTTTAGTTTATCACTGAAAATATGAAACTTCAGTATTATAGCTCTTGGACCCTGGTTCAGACCCGGCCTGAGAAGGGGTCGATGTGCTTATGAATGGGGAAAGGCCCTCACAAACTCCATTAAATCAGGAAGAAATAATTATCTTGAAACCCATTAATTGGAAAAAATACAGGGGACTGGCCGGTGTTCTTAAAATCTTCCTGGACTAGCAGAGTTGCTAAGGGATTGATAGCATGAGCATCGAATGGCCACGTCTACTAATGTGTCGTAATGTAATCTGTCTATGGCTGAATCCAAGGCATTTGTTTAAACCAAACAGATCTATTGTAGGTGAGTCAAAATGCAGAGGACAAATTTCCCTATGGGGACAATAAAGGCTAGTTTAATCTAGGTTAACATAACCTCCTACTGTGTGTTTAATACAAGGACAATAAAAGCTGGTGGTGTCCAGAACATGAGCATTCCCTTGAAGTCGCCTGTGCCCAGTGGCAGAAGAAAACCTTGGCATGCATCGTTATGGCAATTTTTCTCAATAATAATGCACTGTTACCATGGAAACAAGACCAAACATTGCATCTCCACCTGCGGCTGATTTTTGCAAAGCCTGCATCTGCTTTTCTACCTGTTCTTTGCTCAAAAGGCTGCTGCTGCTGTTGGGGGAGACAATAGCACAGGAGCGTGATCTGCCTGCCTGCCTCTCTGGGAGAAGAAGCACAGCACTGCGGAGAGCAGGCGTTAAGAATAGACCCGGCTCATCAGCAAAACACAAGTATAAACAAATAATCAGAAAACAGAAAGCTTTGTGAGGTGTGGGAGGATTAGACTCGTGCCTGCTGAGAAGCAATTCATCTGCAAGAGTGTCAGCAGTGTTCGCATTTCTATACATTATCCTGCCCTAGAGAAGCACTTGGAGCACGGGCCAACTGCAGTGAACCAATGCGGCCCCAGATCTGGGTCAGGAGTATCTAGCTGGAGCATTTGTTCCGGTGGTTCCCAATCTATTACATGCTCTTGAACCTTTGTGCTTCATCTACAGGCAAACAAACGCTTCTTTGTCCCAACACGCTAATGTAAGCATGCTTTTGTAATGAAGGTGATTTGATCAGAACCTGGTGATGATGGACTTAAAATAGTACATGAGAACTCTATCTCCACATAAACGTAAATCTGGTAAATTGTAAACCAAGTGTTTTTGTGAGGCTCAGAGAAGGAGCAGAGAGAACAAGATCGTAAAAAGGGGTTTCTGAAACAATATTAAAAGCTCAAAAAATCACCTGCTTAATTAACCAGCTAATGGAGATAAAAGCTAAAATTAAACTTTGGAACATTCTTCATGGAATCAAAAAAATGTTTTTGTGGAAACAAGCAGGATGAGGCTGATCCTCCATTGGACGGAAAGGCAGCCATTTGACTTTTTCTGCATACCCTGTTTAGCTCCACATTACAGAAATACGTTTTCCTGTTTCCTCCAAAAAGATTGCAGCCTCTCATTCAGCTAGGGATGCGTACACAGAACCGGATTTGGACTTAAACGTAAAAACGTTTCGGTTCAGGTCCAAAAAAAGCGAAACCCCAGTGATTCGGTTCTGGACTCAGAGAAAATCTAGCACTCACATACTGTATCCTTTTGTTCTAGAATCTAGACCATCTTAAACCTCCCATAAGATCGCACCCTGGACTCCACACAATAACAATGCATTAACAGTAGTGTGGAAGGAACATTTAACCAGATAATGCTTAAAGGTGCAATGGACGATTTTCCGGCGATTTGAGAACGTGGGCGGAAGTGCGCATGCGCACTCCCCTGAGCGGACTGATACAACACACACGTGCGTTTGTTTATTAGCGTGATGGATCGCATCTCTCGTCTCCCGTAGATTTCCGTCTTCTTCTGAGTCAGCTCGAACAGTCTTTCTCCGTCTTCATTTTGTCCCTTACACTGAGGGAACTATATTATGATAGATCAATGCGCTTAGACACGCGGAAACTTGGGGACGAGCCGCACGCGGCTGCAGGTGAGCGGTAGGTGCATTTTATGATTGATACGTGGTAGGACTAGGCGGCAGTCCACGCCACGAGGAAATAAGACTCAGATTTGGGCCAAAAAAATCGTCCATTCAACCTTTAACATTAGGGTCGCGACAATATGAATGAAATAACTGTATTATGTTGTGGTGTGATGTATTTGGCATTTATTTCAGTGGGTTAATGTGCAATATAGGCAAGGCAAGTTTATTTGTAGAGCACATTTCATACACAAGGCAATTCAAAGTGCTTCACACAGCAGGAAAAATGCATTCAAATCTCAAAGCAATTACAGAAACAGAAATACAATAAAATTAACTGATTAAAAACAATTTAAGTCATGAAAGAGAAGAGAGCAAAGACAAATCCTTTCAGTCATATGCACAGCTAAACAAAACTGTTTTTAGCTTGGATTTGAACATTGTTAGAGTAAGATAAGATAAGATATGATAATCCTTTATTGTCCCACATGGGGAAATGTCATTGATGCAACGCAGGTAGATACAGAGGTAGATACAGAAGAAAAGAACAGATAACTTACGTCATAAGGCGCTGGTACAGCTGGCAGCCCGGTGTAAACGCTCTCTCTTCTTCCTCACACTTATTGTGCTTTATCTCCTATATTTTGTAAATATAGTTAGTATATTTTTTCTATTTTACTGTACGATAGGGACACGCGCTGGAATAGTTTTTTAATTCAACTGTTTTTGACTTTTTTCGGCTGGATTTGAGCGTTTTTCGTTGCGTTCGTTGTGTTGTTGTGACGTGAGCTAGCTCCGAGCGAGCCCACCAGCCCCCCCGCACCCTCCGGCCGCGCTAAAGTACGGCGTGTCGTCGGTACACGTTTATGTACACGTTTATATGAAAGAGGAACTTCACGAACGATCGGGACACGCACTGGAATCGCTTTAAATTAACTTGTTTTGACTTTATTCGGCTGGATTGAGTGTTTTCGTCGTGTCGTTGCGATGTGCCTTGGCTCTTGAGTCCCCCGGCTCCGGCCCCGCCCCCCGCCCGGTGCCGTACCGCGTTTACACAAAGGAAGAACTAATGAAACTGCGGAGAACAGTCGTCTTACCCGGAGATCGTCACGTTATCCCGGCGGACATCCTAAGGAAAACGCAACGAGGCAGACGGGCTGGACGTAAACTCGGAGAGAAGAGAGGGACAAACAGGAAGTCGGTTCCTGCCGTAGTCATGGGTAACGTGAGGTCCCTTCAAAATAAAATGACGGAAATAGCGAGCCTCATGCGGTCCCAAAGGATTTATAGGGACAGCAGCGTCTTGATTTTCACAGAGACCTGGTTAACAGCAGAAATGCCAGACTCTATTGTAGGTTTGGACAATTTTCATCTGCTGCGGGCGGACAGAACGAGAGATTCCGGGAAGAAAAGAGGTGGAGGTCTGGCGGTGTATGTGAACACGAGCTGGTCCAAACCCGAACACTGCACAGTGAAGGAGCAGCTGTGTATCAAGGATATTGAACTATTGGCTATTGGCATGAGGCCATATTATCTGCCCCGGGAGTTCTCACATGTGATTTTGATCGCAGTCTATGTGGCCCCGTCTGCCAATGCTGAAAATGCTTGTGAAGCACTGCTCTCCTGCACTTGTAGGCTGCAAACACAGCACCCACAGGCTCTCTTCCTCGTCTCTGGTGACTTTAACCACGCTTCTCCCTCTTCTGTTCTACCAACATACACCAGTATGTTACCTGCCCCACCAGAGAGAATAGAACATTGGACTTGTTTTTTGCCAACACCAAGGAGGCTTATTCTTCTTCCCCCCTCCCTCCCCTGGGCAGCTCGGACCACAACCTTGTACATCTGAGGCCTGTGTATGAACCCATCGTGCGCAGGCAGCCTGTGGTGTCCCGTGAGGTGAGGATGTGGTCTGCTGAGAGCGAGGAGGCTCTGAGGGACTGCTTCAGCACCACTGTCTGGACTGAGCTTTATGACCCACATGGAGAGGACATCGACACCATCACAGAGTGCATCACGGACTACATCAACTTCTGTTTTGAGAACATTGTTCCCTCCCGGACGGGCGGTGTTTTCCAAACAACAAGCCATGGATTAACCGGGAACTGAAGGCTCTGCTGAAGGAGAAGAAGAGAGCCTTCAGGTCAGGGAACAAGGAGGAGCTGAGGACTGTGCAGAAGGAGCTGAGGAGGAAGATCAGGCAGGCTGAGGCCGGCTATAAGAGGAGGATGGAGGAGCAGCTGCAGCAAAAGAACATTCAGGGAGTGCGGAGGAGCCTGAAAACCATCTCGGGCTTCAAAATCCCCCCAGCCCAGACAGAGGGGGATCTACAGTGGGTGAATGATTTAAATGCTCACTTCTTGAGGTTTGATCGGTCACCCGCCCCTCCCCCTGCACAGCTGCATGCTCCCTCTTCCACAGCTGGACAATGCCCTGCATCTGTTCCTCTTCGCTTATCTGCCCCGGACCATCAGCTCCCCACTTCGCCTGGACTCACCCATCCCCCCAGCACACGGTCCCCCTGCCAACCACTGACTGTCACAGCAGCACAGGTGAGGAGTGAGCTGAAGAGGATTAAAGTGAGGAAGGCAGCAGGACCTGATGGCATCAGCCCCAGGCTCCTTAAGTCCTGCGCAGATGAACTGTGTGGAGTTATGGAGCATGTCTTCAACATGAGCCTGAAGCTGAGGGTGGTATCACATGTCTGGAAGACCTCCTGTCTGGTACCTGTGCCTAAGACACCGCGCCCCAAAGACCTCAACAGCTTCAGGCCAGTGGCTCTCACGTCCCACCTGATGAAGACACTGGAGCGGCTAGTCCTGGACCACCTCCGCTCCACCGTGAGCTCAGCCATGGACCCGCTGCAGTTTGCATATCGGTCTGGCATCGGAGTGGAGGACGCCGTCATCTCCCTGCTGCACCGATCTCTCTCTCACCTGGAAAAGCCTGGCAGCTCTGTGAGGATTCTGTTCTTCGATCTTTCCAGCGCCTTCAACACCATCCAGCCGCTGCTCCTGAGGGACAAGCTGGAGACGGCTGGTGTGGAGTATGACCTGGCAGAGTGGATCCTGGACTACCTCACAGACCGACCCCAGTTTGTGAGAGCCCGGAACTGTGTGTCTGACACTCGGACCTGCAGTGTGGGGGCGCCCCAGGGCACTGTCCTCGCGCCCTTTCTCTTCACCCTTTACACCGCAGACTTCAGACATGACACGGACAGCTGTGTCCTGCAGAAGTTCTCTGACGACTCTGCCATCATCGGACTCATCACGGACGACGATGACGCGGAGTACAGAGGACTGGCGCAGGACTTTGTGGACTGGTGTCAGCGGAGCCACCTCCTCATCAACGCGGGGAAGACCAAGGAGATGGTGGTGGATTTCCGCAGACGCCACCCCACTGCCCCCTCACCAGTGAACATCCAGGGACGGGACATTGAGAGAGTGGACTCATACAAGTACCTGGGTGTTCATCTGAACCACAAACTAGACTGGACTCATAACACAGACGCACTGTACAGGAAGAGCCAGAGTCGGCTCTACCTCCTGAGGAGACTCAGGTCTTTTGGAGTGACAGGGCCACTCCTGAAGACCTTCTACGACTCTGTGGTGGCATCAGCCCTCCTGTACGGTGTGGCCTGCTGGAGCAGCAGCATCACAGAGAGGGAGAGGAAGAGGCTGGACAGAGTCATCAAGTCCAGCTCCGTCCTGGGCTGTGCTCTGGACTCGGTGCAGGAGGTGGGGGACAGGAGGGTCCTGGCTAGATTCACATCTATGCTGGACCATGAGTGTCACCCCCTGCAGGACACTCTCTCCGCTCTGGAGAGCAGCTTCAGTGAGAGACTGATCCACCCTCGATGTGTGAAGGAAAGGTTCCGTAGGTCTTTCCTTCCTGCTGCTGTCAGACTTTATAACAAAAACTGTTAGTACTGAACACTCGCAATACTGACCTAACCTAATACTGATGTGCAATTCTGTCATATGTGCAATTGCTGTTGGAATTCATGTGCAATTCATGTGCAATTACTGTGAAATTCATGTGCAATCTATGTGCTGTCGTGACACATATTCATGTGCAATTACTGTCGTGATCACATGCAATGGTATTTATTTATTTGTCTATGGGAGTTTTTATTTATTTATAGGAGATCTTCTACTGAAAGTGTTTTTCAAACATCCTATAAGTGATCTGTTCTTCTGTATCTACCTCTGTATCTACCTGCGTTGCACCAATGAAATTTCCCCATGTGGGACAATAAAGGAATATCTTATCTTATCTTAAAGTATAGGAAGTTTGAAAAACACTCTCAGTAGAAGATCTCTTATAAAAAGCGGGGGGGCCGGGGGGGCTCGGAGCCAGGGCACGTCGCGACGACACGACAAAAACACTCAATAATCTAGCCGAACAAAGTCAAAACAAGTTGAATCAAATCGATTCCAGTGCGTGTCCCAATCGTTCATGAAGTTCCTCTTTTGTAAAAACGTGTACCGGCGGCATACTGTACGTCAGCGGCGGCGGGGGGGCTCAGAGCCAGCGCACATCATGACGACACGACGAAAACACTCAATAATCCAGCCGAACAAAGTCAAAAACAAGTTAAAGTAAAAGCCTGTCTTACATCTTCAGGAAGACTGTTCCAGATTTTAGCTGCATAAAACTGAAACGCAGATTCCCTATGTTTAGTCCTGACTCTGGGCACCAGCAGGAGACTTGTACACATGGAGAGACTAGTACACAAGCAGAGCTGCTTTAAAGTCTATTTTCTGAGCCACAGGGAGCCAGTGCAGAGACCTGAGAACAGGACTAATGTGATGGTACTTCCTGGTTCTGGTCAGGACCCGAGCAGCAGCGTTCTGGATGTACTGCAGCTGTTTTACAGCTCGTTTGGAGAGGCCAGTGAGCAGGCCGTTACAGTAGTCTAATCTGCTGGAGACAAACGCATGGATAAGTCTCTCTAAATCTGGTTTTGACAGTATATTTTTGAATTTGGCAATGTTTTTTAGATAGTAAAAAGCTGCTGATGTTATTGATTTGATGTGGCTGTTAAAATTCCATTATTACCCCCAGATTTTTAACTTGATTTGTAGGTTTTAGAGCGAGACTCTGGAGGTGACCACTAACACTTTCTCTTTGTTTCTGTGGGCCAAAAACAATGATTTCAGTCTTGTCTGAGTTCAGCTGGTGAAAGTTGTTTTGCATCCACAAACTGATCTGTTTCTTGCAGTGACAGAGTGAATCCACTGGTCCATATTCACCTGCCTACAGTGAAACATAGATCTGAGTGTCGTCTGCATAATTGTGATTTGCAGACACATTTTCACTGCGTATCAACTGACCTAACGGCAGCATGTAGAGGTTGAACAGAAGGGGACCCAGAACTGGCCCTTGGGGCACTCCACAGGTCAGGGGCACTCCACAGGTCAGGGGCATGTGGTCTGAGACACAGCTACCAATTTCAACAAAGTACTTCCTGTCTTCCAGATAGGACTTTAACCAGTTTAGGGCAGTGCCAGTGGTGCCCACCCAGTCCCATGTCAGTGTTCAGGCGAATGTCATTTGACACCTTGACAAGAGGTCAAGTCTCAGTGCTGTCTAAAACCTGACTGAAAAACATCAAATGAGTTGTTTATTAAGAGGAAATCTGTGAGCTGTTGGTAGACAACCTTTTCAAGGACTTTAACCCAAAATGGCAGATTAGAGATGGGCCGGTAATTACTCAGATTACTCAGTACTGCGGCATTAAGACTGCTCTTCTTAAGGAGAGGCTTGATGACTGCAGTTTTCAAAGACATTGGGAATGTTTCAGATTGAAGCAACATGTTAACTATGTGAGTGAGTGGTGCTAATAAACTGTTCAGCACAGACTTTAGAAATCTGGTGGGTAACACATCGAGGCAGCATGTAGATGAACTCAGACTGGTGATGATCTCCTGGACAGTTTTGTCAGTTACAGGTGCAAAGTGAGTTAGCTAAGTGTCTAGGTGGTTTTAGGGTAATTTTTTTCATTGTGGGATTTATAGCATTTTTAATGCCCTGAACTTTGTCATGAAAGAATAATGCAAACGCATTACACTTGGATGTGGAAATTATTTCTAACGGCAGCTGAGCTGGAGGGTTTGTTAATCTGTTTACTGTGTCAAACAGGACACGCCAGTTGTTACTGCAGCTTCCAATTATTTCAGAAAAATATCTTTCCCTAGTTCTACATAAAAATAGGTTGTACATAGGGATGCATACCTAAACCCACGTTCAGGTTCGAATCCAGAGGTTTAGGTTCAGGTCCGGACCTAATGAGTCCGGCTGAAATCATGCCATTTTTGCATAATGTTATAACAGCATAACACAAGCTACTTGGCTAAATTAAGTTGAAGACACATGAACAAGGACGACTATCAAACACAAGGCTTAACTGCAGAGTGAAATAAACTCAATTTATCTGGTTTATTCACTGTTTATCAACAGAAGTTACAACTTACAAATCACAAGCTACTAGCTAACACACACTTTTTTTACTAGAGGAACAACTTCCAAACAAGAGCAAGTTGAGTATTGGTATTGGGGCAGCTGTTTCAGCTGATACTATGTTTGTCAAGTGTATTACTGGTTTGACTGGGCTGGCCCCCACACTTGAAGTTTAATGCCTTTAGATATAATTCCACTCTTTAATTTTGCAGATCCATTGGCATCAAAGTCATGTAAAAACCTTCAAAAACTACCATAAAAGTCAACTCGAACCACTATAAATCAATCAACTTAGCAGTATCAAAAATAGAATATGAAAATAATTTACACTACACACAATACATCATATTAACAGCATCAAACACAAGACCATATTTAACAACTGTAGAATACAAATACTATTACAAAATATAAGCTCCAATTAATGAATCCAGCAATTAAATAATATTACTTTGACTTAGTATTTACTTGTATAGATGTAGATGTATAAATATGTATATTGCACATTAACCCACCTAAATAAATGCTACATCACACCACCAGATAATACAGTTATTTTATTCATATTGTAGCGACCCTAGTCTCTAGTGCGCGTGGTCTCTGGGGCGGAGCTAAGAGGTGGCTCTGGAGACAAGGTGGTTTTTGATGTTCCTGTTCCATCACCGTGGTTACAGCCAACAGTAACCAACTCTGTTCAAGAAATAAAGTGACAACTTGTGAGCACTAAACCAGCATTACTAACCTGAGCGAGAAGTTACACTTCTAGAAGTTTACACCCAAACCAACCACCCGCTTCTTTAACAAGCGTCTTAAACTAACTCACGGAGCGGCACAAGCGGCGACGCACGCGGCGGCTAAAAACGGTTCAAATGAAGTCAGTGATCTTACAGCTGCCTCAATGTCCGGTCTCTCGCGTCTTTAAACTCATTGCGCTGGCTTCAACTTCTGCCGCGGGGAAGACGCGTGCGTCGCTGATGGCTCCGGGCGCACCATTGACAGCGATGTCAGTGTTTACGTCTTTTCTAGCACGAATTTCGCGATCTATGGAAGGTTTCAGATGGTTTAGATTCTAGACCGTAAAGGATATAGAATGTGAATGGTAGATTTTTAGTGAGTCCAGAACTGAATCACCGGGGTTTCGGTTTTTTTGAACCTGAACCGAAACGTTTTTACAAGTCCAGATCCGGTCCTGCGAAACGGTACGCATCCCTAGTTGTACATGTTCAGCTTCTCTTTTTAAATCTCTTTTTGAACCTGGAGCTTTGACTTGCGCCATTTCCGTTCCACTCCCTTCTCTGTGCCCTGACCGAATCATAATTTCTCCATGGCGACTTCTGCTTATTTTAAACCATTTTAGCCTTTATAGGGCAATGGTTTCTAGAACATTCAAAACACTAGATGTAACAGAGTTCAACAAATCATTTACATTAAAACATGAGACATTTTCAAAGTTTATCATTTCCATAAACAGTGCACCTGTGCCATCATTTATGTGTCTCCTCTGAACAACTGCAGGACCAGCTGGTGGTTTGGGACAGAGCAGCATCGACCACATTGACATTTGAAATATTTACCCCTTTTGTAATTATGAGATCTAGAGTGTGCCCTCTGCTGTGGGTGGGGCCACTCACATGCTGAGTGAGACTGAAGGTTTCAAGGACAGCATCAAGCTCTTTAGCGTTTCTGTCACAAATATTATCAACATGTACATTGAAATTCCAAGTGTAGCACTTGGAATATAAATATGGATAACTTTTGATGCCCCGCTTGTGTAGATGATATTTCCCAAAGTAAAGCTTGATCGGGCTATTGCCCACGGAGGAGTTTGTTAAAGTGTGAAGCGTAAATGTGAACATTTCAAAGATTTGGCGTTTTCCCATTTGTGACAGTATATTTGCAGCTCCACGGCACAGAGACCGTACCACTTAAAATCAAAATATGACTAGCTTTTGATGCTCCGCTTGTGTAGATGATTTTCCCCAAATATGAGCTTGATCGGGCTATCGCCCTAGGAGGAGTTCGTTAAAGTGTGAAGCGTAAAAATGTGGTCATTTTAAAGATTTCGCTGTTTTCCCATTTCTGACATATATTTGCGGGTCCGCCATACAGAGACCGTAGCACTTATAATCAAAATATGGATAAGTTTTGATGCCCCGCTTGTGTAGATGATATTCTCCAAATATGAGCTTGATCGGACAATCGCCCTAGGAGGAGTTCGTTAAAGTGTGAAGCGTAAAAATGTGATTTGAGCGATTCTACGATTTTCCCATAAAGATAACATGGGATGTTTCTGTCATCGCTACGGTTACGTCGTACAAAATATGACTTTGGCTCTCATACTTTTATGATCAGGATGGCAAATTAGAATTTTGTTCAAAATATCATGTCATTTGGAAAAACTCTATTGTTTATAGGCCACTCTGAAGGTCAGAATTCTGGGAAACGTTTGCGGCTCCGTCGCACAGAGACCGTAAAAGCTATCCTTAAAATTTTGATAACTTTAGATGCCCCATTTGTCTAGAGGACGTACACCGATTTTGAGGTAGGTGGGCAAAACGCACTAGGAGGAGTTCGTTAAAGTGTGAAACATAAAAATGTGGATATTTGAGAGATTTTTCGGTTTTCCCATTGGGATAACATGGGAGGTTTCTGTCATCGCTACGACTACGCCGTAAAAATTAAGGCATTTGTCTGATAAGCTTTTTTGATCGGGACGGCAAAATAGAATTTTGGGTAAAGTTTAGAACATTTTGGTAAAACTAATTTTTGACCTTCAATGTTAATTTAAAGGTCACTCTGTAGGGGGCGCTATCGCGCCTATTTCAATTTTGTCATGATAAACTGGTCCAAACTAGAAAGTTTAACAACTGATTCAAATTTGGTCCTAATCGGACTCGTTTTGATCAAATGGGAGCAATTTTTAGATTAGCAATATCCCAAAATAAGTGGTCCAACTTTGCGGCTGCGCCGCACACAGACCGTAAAAGGTATACCAAAAATTTGGATAACTTTAGGTGCCCCACTTGTCCAGAGGACGTACGCCGATTTTGAAGTTGGTGGGCAAAACGCCCTAGGAGGAGTTCGTCAAAGTTTGACGTGAACAAAATGGCTAACTCAGCTTGTTTTCATTTTCAAAGGAAGATGGCGGGCATAGGGTAAGTCTGGGGGCGTGGCCACAATAACATTTTTTTTTTGTCCTCAAGAGAGGAATGCGTGTCCCGAATTTCGTAGCTCTACGACAAAGTTGACCTTGGGGCGTCTCCCATAGGCGCAATGTATTTTGACTTTTGTCGGTGGCGCTGTTGCGCCATTTTTTAACGAAAAAAAAAAGGCCCAGAAAAAACTAAATTTTTGCCGATTCTGAATTTTGGGCAAAGTTTGGTGAGTTTTTGAGCATGTTCAGGGGGTCAAATTAGAGCTCAACTTGCTGAAGAAGAACAAGAAAAATAAAAATAATAATATTTTTAGCGAAAACAATATAGCCGTTTCCACTATAACAACAAATTATACATCGTTTGAAAGCTCTAAGCCTTCCCCATGCCGCCATGGGGTGGAATCATCATTACGAGCGCTTACGCGCTCGTCACTCCCTATTCCGTCGGGATGCCCCGCCCACTCCCCATAGACTTCCATTGATTTGAGCAGATACAAGCATGGCCCATGCCTGCGGCATGGATTCTCGCGTATGGGACGATGCCAGGAGGGTTTTTGGAGGAATGCAGCGCTTCGCGCTGGTGTTGTCAACAATGAGTGAATGGGCGTAGCCCATTCACTCATTGTTGACTATTTCTGTCATAGCAGGAGTAAGTATGCATGATCCATGCCTTCGGCATGGGCTAGTTCACTGTACTTGCCAGGGGCGACGGGGTACCAAACATGCGGGGGCTAACATGCGCCCGCATGTTTGGTCAGACAGTTGCAATGCTGCCGAAGGCAGCATTGCGGGAGCAATAGGCCCTCCGCCCTGCTGGGGCTCGGGCCTAAATATTCCGATGCGAAAACAATGTTTCCCATTTTTCAAATATCATAAACTATACATTTTCGGAAAGCGCTACCTCATGGTGTGGGTCCCTGGTCACTGACGGGTACTTTCGTTAATTTTGAGTGGGCTCCGCCCACTTTGTGTTTTTGGCCCGCTATACAGTAATAATGTAAATTTTTTGCATTACATGCTTATATGCACGGAAAATGCAAGAGATGGGGAACGTATTCGTGAACTACTTAGCGCAAATGAGTGCTTTATAAAGGTAAATGTAAAGTGCTCGTTTAGTGCGCACTTTTGCACGGGCTTCACCCGTTTACAACGGTAATGTTCCATTTTCCTACTACTAATTAATATGCACGGGTGTGCGTGAGTGTTTGGAAGTGGGCGAGCGCTTCGCGCTCGATTTCGTGCGCACTACGTGCGCACTTTCGCAGCCGTGCGGGGCCTTTGTAGCCGGGGAGAGTTTGGGACCAGGTGGTAAGGTAGCTAAGTATTGACATAGCCCTTGATCTTGCTATATTGGGCGTGAGTGGAGCTATCTTAAGGCCTGATTTGATCAGACTTTCAAAATGGCTGGGAAGGCCCATGGGTGAGGGTGGAGATGAGAAGGGGATATCTGTATTAGGTGTAGATGTTGCAGGGGGCTGGTCTGAAGGCAGGGGCGATGACAGGGATGTTGTTGGGCCTGTCACAGATGGGTCCAAGGCCTTTGAATATTGTTGTGGTGCTGTTGCTGATGAGTCCTTCGCTGGAGGCGGTGGAGGTGAATGTGGAGCAGGCTGAATTCTTTTCTGGTAGTATTTACTTTGACTTAGTATTAACTTAGTCAAAGTAATATTGTTTAATTGCTTGATTCATTCATTAGAATATATATTTTATATTTTTGTAACAGTATTTTGTGTTCTACAGTTGTTAAATATGAGCTGGTGTTTAATGCTGCTAATATGATGCATTGTGTGTTGTGTAAAATATTTTCATATTCTATTTTTTAGTTAGTTTAGTATTTTTATAGTGGTTCTAGTTGACTTTTATGCTAGTTTTTGAATACTTTTACCTGACTTTTGATGCCAATGGATCTGTACCAGTAAACCAGTAATACACTTGACAAACATTGTATCAGCTTAAACAGCTGCCCCAAAACCAATACCAATACTCAACTTGCTCTTGTTCGGAAGTTGTTCCTCAAGTAAAACACATTAACTGTTAACTGTTAAGCTATATAGCTATAGCTAGTAACTTGTAAGTTGTAACTAAACCAGACAAGTTGAGTTTATTTAAATCGGCAATCAAGCCTTGTGTTTGATAGTACTGCTTGTTCAAGTGTCTTCAATTTAATTTAGCCAAGTTGCTTGTGTTATGCTGTTATACCATCATGCAACTATGTGACTGACCGTAGATAAACCAGTTACAAGTCTACCCAGAGACATTTTGAGTTATTCACAGATTCTGAAAATTCAAAGCTATGCAATGACGTCTCACTCATGCACATCTGATCATATTTGAGTAAGTTGTGATCATTTGAATGTATACAACTCTGAATTCCTCTTACTGAGAAAACTGCCTCTAAAGATTCTCAACTGAGTGAGCCCAGAGTCACAGGGGGGCTCATTTGCATCTCATTGAGATAAACCCTCCCCCTGTCACACTGACAGCACCTCCCCCTACAGCTGTCACTAAAGACTCAAGAGTAGTGTTGTTTTATTGATGTAGTGTCAGGACTTGAACTGGACTTGAATCAGAATTAGAAGTAACTATATTAAAATGGAAATACTTGGATTACAAAAGGCCCTAAGTAGCGTCAAAGATTCCGAATGGGAATAGGGTTTATTGCCATTTGTCGATAAACAGAATTCACAGGTGATTCAATGCAACACAAACAACAAAACATTGAACACTTGGCATGATATGTACATAATGAAATATAAGGTACAGTGTTCTCGCTGGGCTGAGGTTTGAGGATGGCAGTGGGACACCAAAAGATTTTCGCCGCTCCGTGCTGACCGCGCTGCTCAATGCTGCCCGCGCCACGCGCACGTCGCTCCATGCTGCGCGCGCGTCGCTGTGCTGACCCCGCGCGCGTCGGTGTCGCTCCGTGCTGACCGGCTGCAGAGGGTTTGAGGGAAAGTGTATCTGTAGAAGACAGAAGGAGAGAGGGAAGGAATTAGATTAAGACATGTGACATTTGATAAGATAAGATATTCCTTTTTTGTCCACACATGGAGAAATGTCATTGTTGCAACGCAGGAAGATACAGAGGAAAAGGACAGATAACTTAAAGGAAGTTTAAAAAACACTCTTAATAGAAGAACTTTTATAAACAAAATCTCCTATAGACAGAACCTCTCATACAGTAAGTGTCTATTATTGCCATTCTGCATTTGCACTTTATTGTACATTTAATAAAGTGAAGTTAAGTAAATGATGTGTAATAAATAGTACCTGCTGTGCAAAGTCGAAGCTGTAATGCAATGGACTTCTGCATAGTTATGATGCTTCTGCCAGTCGAAGTTCTTGACAAACACTCTGCCATCCGCCGTTCCAACAAGCTCTCAGGAGAGCTGTTTTCCACTAACTGATGACAAGGGCGGCAATGTAAAAAAAAATTAGAACAGAAGAAAAATTTCTTAAGCAGAACATTGAAGTTTTGCCAGGCTAATGTTTACACATTACAGTAGTCAAATAATATAAACTAACCTCATTGATGTCTTCCAAAGTGTCAACCCTGGTCTTCATGTATGCTCGTTTGATAAGTCCAAAGCCGCAATCAGGGGAGAATTTGGTGTGGCCAGCAATGAGGAAGTGGATGTCCATTGTGTGGTGAAGCTTGTGTCCAACACGCCAGGCAGCATACCACAACATGAAATTGTTTTTGTTTTGGCCACTGCAGTTGTCACAATGAAGATCTACGTATTTTTTTCCAACACCGAAGTTGTTGAAGAAATTATGCATGTAGTAATTGACGACATGCTGCATAGGGTTTGATTTAGCAATTCGGGCCCGGGGCTGACAAAAGCCTGGAGCTACAGCTTAGCGGACGCAAAAGCCGGCAATGAGTCACAATGTAATCACAAAGAAATTACCAAACAAACCCGCACGACCAACACAATCCACGGGCTAACCTAGCCTCGTTGCTAACAGGAAGACACAACAACAGCCTGAAGCAGCGCCTTAGGTCCGTCCGGCTCCAGTGTAGCCTTCAAAAAGTGACAAAAATCACTAAAACTAACACCATAGAACACACCCCACAGGTCAAGACCATAATATAATACATCCATGGTTAAGACATACAGAACAGGCTGACAAAAGCCTGGAGCTGAAGCAGCATAGCATAGCTTAGCGCCGTCTGCTCCAGTGCCCGAGGCAAAAGTGACGAGGCAAAAGACCAGACCACCATGAAACACAGTGTTAAAGCAATCCTTAAGAGTAAATGAACCTTAGTTCCATTGCAATGCAATGCAGGGGTCCAGTGCTGCAGATCTCACAGTTTAGCATAGGTTAGCTTAGCTCCGTTCGGCTCCGGTGGAACAAGCCAAACTCAGCGGCAAAAGTGACAATAAAATCACGAAAACACCAAACAACCATAAAAGCACACCCCGCACGACCCACACAACCCACGTCTCAAGAAATACAAAACAACACCGTAAAATAAGCCACAGAGGCCGAGAACAACGAGCTAGCCGAGTTAGCCACGAGCCAGCGCAGGAACAAACAACACAACATAGCAGGGATTCTGCTATCTTGTGACTCACGCCATGAGGACCGGGGCACTTTCTTTTCGTCTGTGGCATTTGATAGATGTAGTAGTGGTAGCATCATAAGCTCTGGAGAAAGTCTGGAGAAATTATTGGAATGTCCCAGAGGAACACGTAGCTGCTGCTGAATAAGTAGCCATGTGCTTCCAAAGCTGATTGGTCAAAAAATATCAACATTGCATAAGGTGACGCCCCGAGGAGTGCTGGAAAAAGACCCGAAAACTACCAATTTTTAACAGCTTAATCATGGATACGTTTAAGACAACCAATAGTGTTATCTGAAGCACACAGGGGATCATTCATAACTTCAACTTTCACATAGTGCAAAAAAACGAAAATCACAAATTTGGGGAAAAAAACCTAAAACCCTATTTTTCTCAGTTTGGTCGGGGCCGTAGCAGAGAATGTCATGTAAGCAGCTTCATCAGGGGAAAATAGTAAGGGAAAATCACAGAAGCAATTATGAATCCTTGATCATTTATGTAAGCCCTCATTAAAACGACACACAGGCACAAGAATAGTTACACAAGGGTAGAGCCTGCAGTCAGGATGTGTTCGCTGCGGTAAAGTTAGCCCCGCGCTAGTCCCTGCTGTGTGAAATGGCTCGGGGGGCCGCGGGGGGCTTTCAGCATGTTCAGGTGGAGGTACTTCCCTCTCTCAGCACTTCTTAGCACTTCCACAAACAAGCGCAAAATGTTAAAAACCTCGCTAAATGAAATGCGAGGCTGTGAGTGCTCTCCCGGCGGCGCTCAAATTGAATGACGACAGTTGTAGAAATCCAACGTACCTAGGAAGTATTCTCTGATCCGCCTCCAGCTGCACATGTGGACAAAGCGATCAGAGCTTCTCCTCTGGGCTGACGGCTCATTGTGAGTCTTCCACAGATTGATAGTATGAGTGAAATGTGGCACAGCATGCAGACAGAATATTCATTTGTTTGACGGGAGCAGCAACACATTTAGAGAATGTTTCAAACTCAAGTCTGTCGTGATGCTGTACATTTGTTATTGCAATCACTTTCATTCAGTTTATTCCATGTACAGAACAATTCAGTCTGGTTTCCAAAGGGTGTGATAGACAAATTAACAAATCAGAGAAACATATGCTTTGTTTGTGTCAAAAGAAACATGGCTTCTTACACATAAAATATAATAAAAAATAACACAAAAGGGATAATATATATTTAGAAAATGTGAAATACAATCAATACAACTCAAAAGCATTTTTTTTTACAAAATAATGCATAAGTACAGAAAATCTGACACAGAATGTGCAGCATTGCCTAGCCCCTCCCCCATGCTTTGATTGGTCCGGACCCTGGAAACTGACAGGAGGAAGTGGTCCTGGATCGAAGGCTACAGCTGGGGTATAAATGGATGACTGTAGGAATTTGACTGGTTTCACACTTATTGAGTGTCTGCGTGATGACGTCACGCAGACACCATGTTCCAATGTTTTTTTATTCTTATTATTATATTTGAGTGTCACACTATATGTCCCAGTGTTTTTTTATTATTATTGAGTGTCCACAGACACTATATGTTCTAGTGTTTTTTATTTCTATTGTATTTTCCATTTGGCCCGTTTCAACTCCTTAACGCTTTAAGTGTCTGCGTAATGCATTACGCAGACACTACACACATATATATTACAAAGGCGCTGGTACAGCTGGCAGCCCGGTGTAAACGCTCCACTCTTTTCTCACACTTTTTGTGCTTTATCGTCTATATTTTGTAAATATTTTTTTCTATTTTACTGTACGATAGGGACATGCGCTGGTATCGTTTTTAATTCAACTGTTTTTCACTTTTTTCGGCTGAATCTTTAGTGTTTTTCGTCATGTTGTCGTGATGTACGCTAGCTCTGAGCTAGCACCTGGCCCCCCCCGCGCCCTCCGGCCACAGCTGACGTACGGTGTGCCGCGGGATACGTTTATATAAAAGAGGAACTTCACAAACGATCGGGACACGCACTGGAATCGCTTTAATTCAACTTGTTTTGACTTTGTTCGGCTGGATTGAGTGTTTTCGTCGTGTCGTCGCGATGTGCCTCGGCTCCGAGCCCCCCCGCGCCCCCCGGCCGGCGTCGGTGCGTGTTTACTGTGGTGGCAAAAATCTCTAGATAAGACAAAGAAGCAAGTTGTCTCGTTTCAAAAGTAAACAGTTTAATCTTGTGGCTGAATCAGAAAGAAACTTGTGTGGACTCGGCCATTCTCATAGAAGGCCGAGTCCACGCGTCTGTCTCTTGCCTGTTTCGCAAAATGTGTGTCTCCCAAATCCTTCCGTCCCACGTCTGTCCCCTGCCTTAAATCACAGATGGTCACATGACCACACACACACAGAAGGAGCAAATGGGACATCAAAGAAACAGTGGTTTCAGGAAGGAGACAGTACATAACATTTGCATTAATTCAATTCACATGTCTTGCCTAGTGTGAAACATAACGTGGGACTTCCTAACCACTCCAGGAGGTCCGGACATGTAAATTTCCAGGGGTTGTCAGGCTGTTAGAACTAAATCTGATTAGAAATAGGATTGAAAGTTAAAACGTAAAGGGCCAGATTATATTTTTTTCCACAACATTACACAAAGGAAGAACTCATGAAACTGCGGAGTATCGTCGTCTTACCCGGAGATCGTCACGTTATCCCGGCGTACATCCTAAGGAAAACGCAAAGTTTGACATGGTCTATAGGAGATCTTCTACTGAGAGTGTTTTTCAAACTTCCTTTTCTTCTGTATCTGCCTCTGTATCTTCCTGCGTTGCATCAATGAAATGTCCCCATGTGGGACAATAAAGGAATATCTTATCTCATGTTCTTGTGTTTTTGAGTGTCTGCGAGATGTCTCGCAGACACTATATGTTCTAGTGTTTTTTATTATTTTTATTATATTTTCCAGTTTTTTCCTGACCTTCGGCGCGTTTCAACTCCTTAACGTTTTCATCGATCTCAACAAGTGATACCTCACTATGATCGTGTTCACTGTCTCATTATTGCTATTACTTTTGACATTTGTACTACTTGCACTTTTTGCAGTATTTGTAAAAGTATAAATTTTAACCCTTTCACGTCCAAAAACTTTGGCGCGTTTCAACTCCTTAACGCTTTCACCGATTTCAACAAGTGATACCTCATTACGATCGCTTTCATTGTCTCATTACTGCTATTACTTTTGACATTTGTACTACTTGTACTTTTTGCAGTATTTGGAAAAGTATTAGTATTTTGACACTTTTCCACCTTCGGTAAGTTTCAACTCCTTAACGCTTTCACCGATTTCAACAAGTGATACCTCATTACGATCGCTTTCACAGTCTTACGTGTGCTATTACTTTTGACATTTGTACTACTTGTACTTTTTACAGTATTTACAAAAGTACTTTAACCCATTGTAATTAAATGTGCCATTGAACACAATTCATGTTTTCAACAAATATTAACCCTTCCACACTTCCAAACACTTTCAACACATTCAGAATTCAACACATTAGTATTTAAACACATGTAGTACTTGTACACACATGTAGTACTTTTACACACATGCAGTACTTTTACACAAAAAAGTACTTTTACATAAAAAAATACTTTTACACCAAAAATACTTTTAACACAAAAAATACTTTTAACACAAAAAATACTTTTAACACAAAAAGTACTTTTAACACAAAAAGTACTTTTAACACAAAAAGTACTTTTAACACAAAAAATACTTTTAACACAAAAAATACTTTTAACACAAAAAGTACTTTTAACACAAAAAATACTTTAAACACAAAAAGTACTTTTAACACAAAAAATACTTTTAACACCAAAAATACTTTTAACACAAAAAGTACTTTTAACACAAAAAGTACTTTTAACACAAAAAGTACTTTTAACACAAAAAATACTTTTAACACAAAAAGTACTTTTAACACAAAAAATACCTTTAACACAAAAAGTACTTTTAACACAAAAAATACTTTTAACACAAAAATACTTTTAACACAAAAAGTACTTTTACACAAAAAGTACTTTTACACAAATTCGGCAATTTCACACAATTAAACAACTTCAACAACTTCACACTTCAACAAATTTGTACTTACACACATGTACACTTTCAGCAAGAATGCAGACACTCAAGCAATGGCTTCAGCCATTGCAAAATCTAGTTATTATATTTTCCATTCGGCGCGTTTCAACTCCTTAACGCTTTAACCAATTTCAACAAGTTATACCTTATTACGATCGCTTTCGTAGTATTACGTGTGCTATTACTTTTGACATTGGTACTACTTGTACTTTTTGCAGTATTTGCAAAAGTATAATATTTAACCCTTTCCAGTCAAAACCTTTGGCGCGTTTCAACTCCTTAACGCTTTCACCGATTTCAACAAGTGATACCTCATTACGATCGCTTTCACGGTCTCATTACTGCTATTACTTTTAACATTTGTAATACTTGTACTTTTTGCAGTATTTACAAAAGTATAAGTATTTTGACACTTTTCCACCTTCGGTAAGTTTCAACTCCTTGACGCTTTCACCGATTTCAACAAGTGATACCTCATTACGATCGCTTTCACAGTCGTACGTTTGCTATTACTTTTGACATTTGTACTACCTGTACTTTTTACAGTATTTACAAAAGTACTCATTGTAATAAATGTGGCATTGAACACAAGTCATGTTTTCAACAAATATTAACACTTCCACACTTCCAAACACTTTCAACACATCCAGAATTCAACACATTAGTATTTAAACACATGTAGTACTTTTACACACATGTAGTACTTTTACACACATGCAGTACTTTTACAAAAAAAGTACTTTTACATAAAAAAAATACTTTTACACCAAAAATACTTTTAACACAAAAAATACTTTTAACACAAAAAATACTTTTTCACAAAAAGTACTTTTAACACAAAAAATACTTTTAACACAAAAAATACTTTTAACACAAAAAGTACTTTTAACACAAAAAATACTTTTAACACAAAAAATACTTTTAACACAAAAAGTACTTTTAACACAAAAAATACTTTTAACACAAAAAATACTTTTAACACAAAAAATACTTTTAACACAAAAAGTACTTTTAACACAAAAAAAACTTTTAACACAAAAAATACTTTTAACACAAAAAATACTTTTAACACAAAAAATACTTTTAACACAAAAAGTACGTTTAACACAAAAAATACTTTTAACACAAAAAATACTTTTAACACAAAAAAAACTTTTAACACAAAAAATACTTTTAACACAAAAAGTACTTTTAACACAAAAAAAACTTTTAACACAAAAAAATACCTTTAACACAATTAAACAACTTCAAACAACTTCACACTTCAACAAATTTGTACTTACACACATGTACACTTTCAGCAAGAATGCAGACACTCAAGCAATGGCTTCAGCCATTGCAAAATCTAGTTATTATATTTTCCATTCGGCGCGTTTCAACTCCTTAACGCTTTAACCGATTTCAACAAGTTATACCTTATTACGATCGCTTTCGTAGTATTACGTGTGCTATTACTTTTGACATTGGTACTACTTGTACTTTTTGCAGTATTTGCAAAAGTATAATATTTAACCCTTTCCAGTCAAAACCTTTGGCGCGTTTCAACTCCTTAACGCTTTCACCGATTTCAACAAGTGATACCTCATTACGATCGCTTTCACGGTCTCATTACTGCTATTACTTTTAACATTTGTAATACTTGTACTTTTTGCAGTATTTACAAAAGTATAATATTTAACCCTTTCCAGTCAAAACCTTTGGCGCGTTTCAACTCCTTAACGCTTTCACCGATTTCAACAAGTGATACCTCATTACGATCGCTTTCACTGTCTCATTACTGGTATTACTTTTGACATTTGTAATACTTGAACTTTTTGCAGTATTTACAAAAGTATAAGTATTTTGACACTTTTCCACCTTCGGTAAGTTTCAACTCCTTGACGCTTTCACCGATTTCAACAAGTGATACCTCATTACGATCGCTTTCACAGTCTTACGTTTGCTATTACTTTTGACATTTGTACTACCTGTACTTTTTACAGTATTTACAAAAGTACTCATTGTAATAAATGTGGCATTGAACACAAGTCATGTTTTCAACAAATATTAACACTTCCACACTTCCAAACACTTTCAACACATCCTGAATTCAACATATTAGTATTTAAACACATGTAGTACTTTTACACACATGTAGTACTTTTACACACATGCAGTACTTTTACAAAAAAAGTACTTTTACATAAAAAAATACTTTTACACCAAAAATACTTTTAACACAAAAAATACTTTTAACACAAAAAATACTTTTTCACAAAAAGTACTTTTACACAAAAAAAGTACTTTTACAAAAAAAGCACTTTTACAAAAAAAGCACTTTTAACACAAAAAATACTTTGAACACAAAAAATACTTTTAACACAAAAAATACTTTTAACACAAAAAGTACTTTTAACACAAAAAATACTTTTAACACAAAAAATACTTTTAACACAAAAAATACTTTTAACACAAAAAAGTACTTTTACAAAAAAAGCACTTTTAACACAAAAAATACTTTAAACACAAAAAATACTTTTAACACAAAAAATACTTTTAACACAAAAAATACTTTTAACACAAAAAGTACTTTTAACACAAAAATACTTTTAACACAAAAAGTACTTTTAACACAAAAAGTACTTTTAACACAAAAAATACTTTTAACACAAAAAATACTTTTAACACAAAAAATACTTTAACACAAAAAAAACTTTTAACACAAAAAAAAAACTTTTAACACAAAAGAAACTTTTAACAAAAAATACTTTTAACACAAAAAATACTTTTAACACAAAAAGTACTTTTAACACAAAAAATACTTTTAACACAAAAAATACTTTTAACACAAAAAAACTTTTAACACAAAAAATACTTTTAACACAAAAAGTACTTTTAACACAAAAAAAACTTTTAACACAAAAAATACCTTTAACACAATTAAACAACTTCAAACAACTTCACACTTCAACAAATTTGTACTTACACACATGTATACTTTCAGCAAGAATGCAGACACTCAAGCAATGGCTTCAGCCATTGCAAAATCTAGTTTTAAATTTTTATTCCATTTTCCAGTTTTTTACTGTTTTTCGACGGGTTTCAACTCCTCAACACTTTAACCGATTTCAACAAGTTATACCTCTTCACGATCGTTTTCACTGTCTTATGTGTGCTATTACTTTTGACATTTGAACAACTTGTACTTTTTGCAGTACTTGCTAAAGTATCAGTATTTTTACACTTTTCGACCTTCGGCGCGTTTCAACTCCTTAACACTTTCACCGATTTCAACAAGTTATACCTCATTACGATCGTTTTCACTGTCTCATTATTGCTATTACTTTTGATATTGTACTACTTGTACCTTTTGCAGTATTTGCAAAAGTATCAGTATTTTTACACTTTTCGACCTTCGGCGCGTTTCAACTCCTTAACACTTTCACCGATTTCAACAAGTTATACCTCATTACGATCGTTTTCACTGTCATTATTGCTATTACTTTTGATATTGTACTACTTGTACCTTTTGCAGTATTTGCAAAAGTATCAGTATTTTGACACTTTTCGACCTTCGGCGTGTTTCAACTCCTTAACACTTTTCAAAAGTACTTTATCCCATTGAAATGAATGGGGCATTGAACACAATTCAGTTGTTCAACAAATATTAACCCTTCCACACTTCAAAACACTTTCAACACATTCAGAATTCAACACATTTGTACTTACACACATGTAGTACTTTTACACACATGTAGTACTCTTACACACTTGCAGTACTTTTACACAAAAAAGTACTTTTACACAAATTCAGCAATTTTACACAATTAAACTACTTTACACCACTTCACACTTCAACAAATTAATACTTACACACATAGTACTCTTACATACATGTAGTAGTCTTACACACATGCAGTACTTTTACACAAAAAAGTACTTTTACACAAAAAGTGCTTTTACACAAAAAAGTACTTTTACACAAAAAATACTTTTACACCAAAAAGTACTTTTGCACAATAAAGTACTTTTACACTAAAAAGTACTTTTTCACAAAATAGTACTTTTACACAAAAACGTACTTTTACACAAGAAAGTACTTTTACACAAAAAAATACTTTTTACACAAAAACATACTTTTACACAAAAATGTACTTTTACACAAAAAAGTACTTTATCACAAAAAAGTACTTTTTCCACAATTACACTTCTTTACACAATGAAACTACTTTACACCACTTCACACTTCAACCAATTAATACTGACACACATAGTACTCTTACACACATGCAGTACTTTTACACAAAAAAGTACTTTTACACAAAAAAGTACTTTTATACAAAAAAGTACTTTTACACAAATTCAGCAATTTTACACAATTACACAACTTCACACTTCAACAAATTAATACTTACACACAGTACTCTTACACACATGTAGTACTCTTACACACATGCAGTACTTTTACACAAAAAAGTACTTTTACACAAAAAAGTACTTTTTCCACAATTACACTTCTTTACACAATTTAAACTACTTTACACCACTTCACACTTCAACCAATTAATACTTAAACACATAGTACTCTTACACACAAAAAGTACTTTTATACAAAAAGTACTTTTACACAAAAAAGTACTTTTAAACAAAAAATACTTTTACACAAAAAAGTTCTTTAAAACAAAAAGTACTTTTACACAAAAAGTACTTTTACACAAAAAAGTACTTTTAAACAAAAAATACTTTTACACAAAAAAGTTCTTTTAAACAAAAAATACTTTTACACAAAAAGTACTTTAACACACAAAGAAGTACCTTTACACAAAAATACTTTTACACAAAAAAGTACTTTTACACAAAAAATTCTAACACAAAAAAGTACTTTTAAACAAAAAATACTTTTACACAAAAAGTACTTTAACACAAAAAAGTACTTTTACACAAAAATACTTTTACACAAAAAAGTAGTTTTACACAAAAAAGTACTTTTACACAAAAAGTACTTTTACACAAAAAAGTACTTTAACACACAAAAAAGCACTTTTACACAAAAAATACTTTTACACAAAAAGTACTTTTTACACACATTTTGCACATTACACTTTACACTAGGTCACACAACTAAACTACTTAACACAACTTCACATTTCAACAAACTAGTACTTACACACATAGTACTCTTACACACATGTAGTACTCTAAAACACATGCAGTACTTTTACAAAAAAAGTACTTTTAAACAAAAAATACTTTTACACAAAAAATAATTTTACACAAAAAGTACTTTAACACAAAAAAGTACTTTTACACAAAAATACTTTTACACAAAAAAGTAGTTTTACACAAAAAAGTACTTTTACACAAAAAGTACTTTTACACAAAAAGTACTTTAACACACAAAAAAGCACTTTTACACAAAAAATACTTTTACACAAAAAGTACTTTTTACACACATTTTGCACATTACACTTTACACTAGGTCACACAACTAAACTACTTAACACAACTTCACATTTCAACAAACTAGTACTTACACACATAGTACTCTTACACACATGTAGTACTCTAAAACACATGCAGTACTTTTACAAAAAAAGTACTTTTACACAAAAAAGTACTTTTACACAAATTTAGCAATTTTACACAATTAAACTACTTCACACTTCAACAAATTAATACTTACACACAATACTCTTACACACATGCAGTACTTTTACACAAAAAATACTTTTACACAAAAAGTACTTTAACACACAAAAAAGTACTTTTACACAAAAAATACTTTTACACAATAAAGTACCTTTACACAAAAAATACTTTTACACAAAAAATACTTTTACACAAAGTACTTTTACACAAAAAGTATGATTGATTTTATTTTTAAGATATAGACCTTGATAAATTACTTTGGCAGGCATGTTTACAACTGCATTTAAAGGGCTTTGTTTCCATCATATCATCTGAGGACCCTCTGGGGTTCCGACCCCCAGGTTGAGAACCACTGCTCTATGGTAGAAAACCAAATCAAGGCCAGGGTAATTTTTTTTTTTTTTTTAGTCCTGAAATATCTTCTATAAAGCGGGCAATACTTGACTGTGCCTGTAGGGGGAGAGCTGTTGCTTATGTACAGTGGGACACATTCTGTAGTTCTAACAAATGGTAAATGTAAATATTCCATTTCCCTGTGCGGCAGAGGCAGCATTAATGACTTGTTGGAACAGCATTTGTGCCTGGTTCTGTTTTAATTTGAAAGCATTTCCATATGAAAAGAATTTCCAAATGTTAAATTGTGGTGTGCTCCTCCAAGGACATACAAGTGATTGGAGGTCTACATGGTCGAAACATTTGCCCACTAATACACATTGTTTCATTGTGTCTTGGGCAACACACTCTACCTTGCCTCCAGTGTCTTAGTACCCATTTACGATTATGTGAGCACTCGGCTTTGACTGAGGGAATAAATCTGCAATGCACCTTTGAGTGCATAATGCAAATAAGACAGCACTATATGAATGTTATCATTTATAATAGGTTGTTTTTATTCAGAGGTGTAATGTTCCTCATGGGACATCATTCTTTTGCGGTCTGAAAACTGAAATAGGCGGCACGTGACTGAGTGGTTAGCACTCACGCTTCACAGAGAGAGTCTTGACTCAACTCCCTTTCTGTGCAGAATTTTCTGTGCACAGTTGATTTCTGTGTCTGGTTTAATTTACTGTTGAAAAATCACCCAAATACATCTTACGTCTTAGCGGCCCTGCATAATGGGTCAAATGTAGCGGATGCTAAACTTACTTTCACACCCTGGGGAGGTTCAGGGCATGTCCCACCAGGAGGAAGAAGGTAAGATCCAGGAAACACTGGAGAGTCTATGTCTCTCTGTGGCCTGGGAACACCTCAGAATCCTCCAGAAGAGCTGGAGGAAGTGTCTGGGGTGTGGGAAGTCTGGGAGTCCCTGGTCAGACTGTTGCCTGGCCCCAGATAAAAAGAAGATGGATGGATGGCCAGTACTGTCATACATATTTAATTTGATTCATAATTTATAACCAAATGACTTACAGTATGACTGGTTGAGGGAAATGGACAAAGGCAATATCATTGGAACTGTATTATTAGACTTTTTGAATGCCTTTCTAATTGATCATAAGATATTATTGAAAAAACCTGAAAGCTATGGCTTTGAGGAACGTGGAGTATAGTTCATCAGCAGTAATTTATATGATCGAAAACAACTTGTTTTTTATAATGGCTGTTACTGTTGTTCAGACTGTGACACATTGTATTGTATACACAGTATCTATAAATGATTTACCATCAGTATTACACAAAGCAGGCATTTCAATGTTTGCTGATGATACAACAATCTACCTGGCAGCAGTATGAATAAATCTTGAAAAGGAACTCCAAAAATAGTAAGCTGAAAGTAACAAACTCATTTTGAAAAGGCAACTCTCTTGGCTTTGGGTGAAGGTTAGATGGTTAAATGAAAATCAGAATTTTTAAGAAATGTTATTACAACTCAGACATGATCTATGCTCTTCCAAAAAACTAAAAGGGCAGTTTCACTCTGCCAGAATGTTAAACGAGTCAGAGCCAATGTACAGTGATGTTTGGAGCCCTGCAAGAATGGAATCATTTCCTACAGAATATAAAGGAACCTCGTGACCACTCTGACCAATCAGAGCAAGAGATTAATTAAAGATTAAAATCATGATTTAAGAAAACTGAAGAATTTTCAACAATATATGTTTATATATGTGTGCGCACATATCTATGAAATATTTGGATTTTTTGCTGCAGTACCACTGTCCACCAGTGACTCCCAAGTTTAAGCTAGCAATACCATATATTTTGAATACTAGATGGTAAAATATGAGTTGTGTTTGTCCTATTAGTCATGTCGATGGCTGTGTCATCTGTTAAATGTGACTTTCAGCACAAACCAAATAAACATGATTGCGTGGCTGTGTTTTCGTCCTGTCCAGCAGGCGCGCTGAGATTTTCAGTGCAGAATATACAGAGGTTTAGCCAAGCTAGTGCTTTATGGCCCCCGGGAGCTATAATTAGAAGCACTGCAGAATGTGCTCATATTCATTGAAAGATGCCAATAGATGAACTACAAATCAGTCCAATGTGGCTTTAATGAGACTCAGTGTGATTACAAGGGATGTGAGCTGCCTCTGGCTCTGAGCTCGGCCCCAGCACAGCTCTCTCTTTACATTTCACCAAATCACCACAAGAACATGGCCATTTGTGCTCGATCATAATGAAGACAAAGTACTTTATTGTCCTATAAGGAATGTCACGCAGAATTGCCTGCTCCTGCTGCGTAAACCTGTCAGCAACAGTACCCCAAGATCTCGGCTGGAGGATTACACTACCAAGGAAGCACACTGAACACAGACCAACAACCTTGGGACTTAACTGGGATCCTGTTGCAGTGAGGTGAAAGGACAGTCTCATAGAACCTCATTTATCAAACTTCTGTATGGCGAAAACACCTTTATCAGATGTGCAACCAAAACTGGGGTATTTTTGTGATTCATCAACATTGATGTACAGCAGTTCTGGAGGTGGTGGGTGGTATGTAGGGATGCGTACCGCTACGACGGACCAGATCTGGACTTGTAAAAATGTTTCGGTTCAAGTCCAAAAAAAAACGAAACCCCGGTGAATCGGTTCTGGACTCATAAAAAAATGGGAGTGTCTGCAGAGCCGCGGCGCGCGGCCGAAACTGCCATGTTATTTTTGTGCCGGCCGCGCGCCGCGGCTCCTGAAACTGCGCCGCTATTTGACTGCGTTTTAGCGCCCTATTAGACCACGCCGTGTTAGGGTTAGGGTTAAGGTCAAGGTTAAGGTTAGGGTTAAGGTTAAGGTTAGGGTTAGGGTTAGCCATGAGGCTATAACGGCTATAAGGGAAATGCCGCGGCTCTCTAGCCACGGCCTAAAAAAATCTAGCACTCACATACTATATCCTTTTTGTTCTAGAATCTAAACCATCTTAAACCTTCCATTGATCGCGAAATTTGCGCTGGAAAAGACGTAAACACTGCCATGCGTCGCTGTCAATAGCGCGCACGGACCCTAATTATTGACGCACGCGTCTTCCGGGCATAAGTTGAAGCCGGCGAAATAAGTTTAAAGATGCGAGAGACAGCGCGGTGTGTATCCACGTGCGAACATTGAAGTGGCAGCCGGTAAGATCGCTGGCTTTATTTGAACTCTTTTAAGCTGTGGCCGCCGTGTGCGATGTTGTGATTGTTAATGTGCTGCGTGTTAAAGGGGCGGGGTCAGCGTGGGTTCTTGTCTGGGTCTTTGGTCTGAGTGTAAATATGAATGAAATAACTTAAGCGTTATGTTGTGGTGTGATGTATTTGGTAATAAGTAAATACTAAGTCAAGGTAATTGCTTAATTGCTGCATTCATTAATTGGAGTTTATATTTTGTAATAGTATTTTGTATTTGTATTCTACAGTTGTTAAATATGGTCTGGAGTAATATGATGTATTATTTTGATTTGTGGTGTAAAATATTTTCATATTCTACTTTTCATGCTGCTAAGTTGATTGCTTTATAGTGACTCTGTTATTTTACACTGTGACTTAATTATTTACACTGGTGTATTGTCTGTTTGAAGGTTTTTACCTGACTTTTGATTCTAATGGATCTGTAAAATTAAAGAGTGGAAATGTGTCTAAAGGCAAAACATTGTATCAGATGAAACAGCTGCTTTGACTGCTTGACCCAGACTGACTCTGCTCTTGTTCCTCAAGTAAAACACATGAATGTGTGTTAACTGTTAAGCTATATTTTAGCAGCTAGCTAGCAGCTTGTGATTTGTAAGTTGTAACTTCTGTTAAAAACTGTGAATAAAGACAAGTTGAGTTCATTTCACTCTGCAGTTAAGCCTTGTGTTTGATAGAAGTCCTTGTTCAAGTGTCTTCAACTTAATTTAGCCAAGTAGCTTGTGTTATGCTGGTATTACATTATGCAAATATGGCATGGTTCAGGTCCGGACTCATTAGGTCCGGACCTGAACCTAAACCTCTGGATTCGAATCCGGACTTGAACCTGAACGTGGGTTTAGGTATGCATCCCTAGTGATATGCACCAATTTCAAACGCCAAACAGCACAGATCTTGCTCAAGGTAATGCGCTAGTTCTGGTTTAGGAGAGCAAGACCCATGCTAAGCGGACTGGGTCTGTTTTTTCCGATTGCAGTCCAATCCTTGTGTTTGTGGACCATGGTCGCTTCCGAGAAAGAGCAAAA
Organism: Eucyclogobius newberryi; assembly: GCF_026437365.1. Lineage (NCBI taxonomy): Eukaryota > Metazoa > Chordata > Actinopteri > Gobiiformes > Gobiidae > Eucyclogobius > Eucyclogobius newberryi. The sequence goes on from NW_027315779.1 coordinate 31,358,155, forward strand.
CATCCAGACATGAGTGCAGATCTTGTCCAGTTGGTTAAATTTACTTCTAAGACCTTGTGCATTATTTGCTCAGACAGAGGATCTGCAGTCCTGCCCAGCTTTAACTGGAGCTCTCTGCGGGATCAGGTGTCTGGGGTTGGATTTAGTCCGTTTTTTGTAGCTCTGCAATGCACGCATTGACCTAACATGTCTAATTTTGTTATCAGCTTAATTGTTATTGATAATCTATATTGCTTTCAAAATAATTGTATTATTAAATAATAAAAAATGATATTTTTAGGGTTAATACTAGTAAAATTGCAATATTACATTTCTTCTTTGTTTTCTTCTTTTCATTTTTTAAACGTTTTTATGTAATTATTCAAGATTTTCCTGTTCAAAGAAATGCTGTATTTGGATTTTTTCTGTGCGCCATAAATCCAGTAGGTAAGGCCACTTGCAAACGTTGAGTATTTGGGGCGTTTCGTTCAAAGGATGCTGGTTTTCAGCCGCCGCATTTATCACAGCTGCTTGTGTGTATGGCAGGATCCGAGCTGTGCATGCAGGTTTATAAATCCATACGCTCCCTGATGTATGGTCAAATGTACACACTTCTCCGCACAGTATAGAAGCACAAGGGCCAATGAGCTGAAGTCACACAGAGTCTTGTCATGAAGCTCATATCAGTCCTTTGCGACCTCTCACACCAAAGGAAAGATCAGACAGAGGTGGAAAGAGCCCAATCCAAGACAGTCTAAAGTATAAAACGTTCTTAAGATGATGTTTGAATGATATATATTGTTTGAGGCATAGGTGGGGATTCAGTTAACAATGTCTCCACTATTATACTGTGAAAGTATCTATTAATGACACTGTTTATCCCAGCCCGAGAGCCAGTTGTGTTTGCAAGACATCACAACATTGGAGAATTCCAATAGTTTGAAATGAGCGAGTCAGGTCAGGATTCTCAGGTCAAATTCACTGTTTAACTGTCTGATTTTAGATTTGTTGACCTGGTTTATGGTTCATATTGCTGTAATTCTTGGGCCTATCCACATGAAAGTTAAACACCTTCTCTGTCAATATAAATAAATATTTAAGTGTAATATTTTTTTCGCAATAGCTTCAGAACTCCAATTCCAAAGACATGATTGTTTTCCGTTGAATATACTTCTTTATCCACAAGTTTTAAATGTCAGGTTTGTGGTGAGGACATGTAACAAACGACATAATAATAATGTTTGTTGATCAAAAGAGATTTCTTTCAGATACAGTAAATCTCCCAAAGACTTCTAGGACATAGGTCCTTTCGCATCATCAAAAATGATGACGTCATCAATTTCTAAAACAATGCATCCTGTTGGATCAATCTTTTCTCAGTAACAATACAATTGTTATTTTGTATTACTTTTTTCTTTCACAAACAACAGGTGTTCCTGTCCACACCTGGGGCCTCTGAGCTGGAGCAGATGTTGATGACAGCGACCAACAGCTGCTGTTGTCACATTCTCTCAACAAACAAACAACTCACAACTTTCTCAACTGTCATGATAATTAATGCCATTTAATTTTTTTTCCACCTGGGATGGACAATATTCAGAGAAATTATCATTTTTTGCTTATTTAAAGTTGGTTGCTGGTTTATATCCAGATGATATTGTAGTAATCCATCAGAAATTTGGTCATGAGCCTATAAATTACTGTTGAAGTTCAAGTATCACACAAATTGTACAAATATAATACTGTATACCAGCTTTTGGAAGTTTACATAGAACATTTCTGTTCTTTATTATGTCAAAGGTGCACTCTACTGTCTTCATGTCTCCATGGAGATGTTTTGCTCTCCTTTTTCAATAAATTGAATTGAACATGAATTCTGAGCGGTTATTTGGTATCACCTGCACGTCTCCACGGGCATTAGGGCAGGGCAATATGGCGTTAAATTTCTATCATGCTATAAATTAGAAGATTTGCGATAATGATGTAATAAACGATAACATTTACACTAAACTTTATTTACTAAACTTTACTTTGCAAATACAGCCTTTACTCCTGTCCTGGTTTGGGTTGGACCTGGTTTAGTCCTGTGTGTGTCCTGGTTTGGGTTGGACCTGGTTTAGTCCTGTGTGTGTCCTGGTTCAGTCCTGTGTGAGTCCTGGTTTGGGTTAGACCTGGTTCAGTCCTGTGTGAGTCCTGGTTTGGGTTGGACCTGGTTTAATCCTGTGTGTGTCCTGGTTCAGTCCTGTGTGAGTCCTGGTTTGGGTTAGACCTGGTTTAGTCCTGTGTGTGTCCTGGTTCAGTCCTGTGTGAGTCCTGGTTTGGGTTGGACCTGGTTCAGTCCTGTGTGATTCCTGGTTTGGGTTGGACCTGGTTTAGTCTTGTGTGTGTCCTGGTTCAGTCCTGTGTGAGTCCTGGTTTGGGTTTGTCCTGGTTCAGTTCTGTGTGAGTCCTGGTTTGGGTTTGTCCTGGTTCAGTTCTGCGTGAGTCCTGGTTTGGGTTGGACCTGGTTCAGTCCTGTGTGAGTCCTGGTTTGGGTTGGACCTGGTTCAGTCCTGTGTGTGTCCTGGTTCAGTCCTATGTGAGTCCTGACTTAAACATTAGCCCTGCATGAGTTAGACCTGGTTTAGTTCTGAGTTGGTCCTGGTCTGATCGTGGTCCGGTCCTGGTCTGATCGTGGTCCTGTCCTGCTCTGACAGCTCCTCCTCTGCTCTCTGTTACTCCTGACATTCTCACAAGTATTGCACATTATTTGTCTCCTTTTTTGCTTGTCTCTGAATTGAAATATTGCTGACAAGATCTTTCCTGCACTTCGCGCCGCAGATCCAGTGCTGCGGACATGTACGATGCGTCACTTTCGGTTTTGCATCTCCAGCTTGACTCCCCAGCATTTTTGGCTAAGCCACACAGGCAACTGAGAACGGCCCCAAGGGCACCCCAGGGCCCGTGGGCATCACGTTGGAAACCCCTGATCTAAACTATTTGCTATCTATAAATAATGATACACCATAGATGCCTACATAGTGTATTGTACACATAATACACAATATTCACATATTTTAAAAGTAGACTGTGTGTTTGAGCTGCTCATGGCAGTAAGAGGGTGCAAAAATGCAGCGCTCATTCGCCAGTTATGCCTTTAAGCGGCTAGCTAGCTGTGCAGCATGTCGACCATGTGCAATAGTGCTCTTCCCCAATGTGGTCGTTCTGACCAATCAGAGAGTTGCGAGAGCAAACAAAGCGAGCTGAAGATTAAAAACTTAGGTGGGCACCCTGTCAGTCCCGTTCAACTGAACACCAGCAGTTTGTTTTACATTGCGCTCTATGGGAATAAATACTTTCTGGACTGGAGAGGATTTTTTTGCTGCAGTTCCAATGGACTGGTCAAGCAATACCCTAACCCTTCAATAGATCCATGATATGAGTGCATTAGGTTCTTTTTCTAGCTTGATTTGCTCTTTTTAAGGTTATTTATGAATAAAAACAATGATGTTCTATTTGAACAATAAAGTAGAAGCTGGTTCATTATTGAAGCTGCAGTTATAGAGGTTTTGATTTGGAGGTCAGTAAAAAGATGACAACAAATCACTTCTGCACTACTCCTGTAAATCAAACTGTAAATGTGTGTACATATTAAGTTTATTTTTATCTTATCTCTTAAGTAAATGTAAATAGTTTTTCTTTAACACATGCTTTATTTTATATATTATCACCAAAGCACGTTCCTAGCCGGTGAATTTTGTTCTCTGACAATGGCAATAAATCTTTTCTGATTCTGAAATGCTGTGAGTTAGCCTGCAGGTTTACGCAAGCTTGCTGCATAAAAGTCCTTAGTCAGCCGGTCAGAATACAGTGGTCAGTTTAGCTTAAGTTCCAGTTACACACTTCCTAACCCTCCCGATTTAGTCGGGAGTCTTCCTATTTGGGTCCTGTCTCCCGATCAACCCGATCGGGAGACTAAATCTCCTGATTTGAAGATATTTCAATAGAAAAATCACACCCTTATCCTTAATTTTGGTAGCGAAGGCGGGCGGCAGCTGACATGGGGTATGAATGTATCAGATAAAGTAAAATGTGTGCCTTCGTTCGTTTATATTTGTTTTTATCTCTTAATTCTGATGAAATTTGAAATCTCCTTCTCCGCTTTTTGTGCGTTATCTCCTCCCTGGGATGATAGATAAGTTGGGAAGTATGCAGTCATCTGCTCAGGGCGTTAGCTGTAGCTGTACTCTTCGTCTGACCTCTCTTGAGTCTGAAAAAAATGCATGTAAGAAATATGACAATAATTAAAATGCATATTACACACCACAATTACACTGGTATTTTGATATACAATAGCCCAGCCCTAATGGAGCTAAATAAGTCATACTGTGGAACAATCCAGGAAAAGTAATCTCTATGGAGAAAAGCAGAAAGTTTGTGGTTCTGTGAGACGTGGCTAACACTAGAACAGGAAACTACTTCCGGTCTACTCCTTGTGTACATTTAGGCTGTTTTTAGTCCATTCCTTGAAGTTTATGTCAATTAAAAATGTCTGAGTCCATTTTACGTCCAAATCTGAACAAGATTGCCACGGAATCCTCGCCAATCCAATTACAGTTTTTCCTACAATTAAAAAGTAAAAAAGACACAAAACAAACTGCGGTGAAAAACTTGTATCCCGGAGGTACAACTCGGTTGTCGTGGCAACCATGGACCAAGCAGTATTGACGCTCTTTGGGGATAATGTGGATGCTTTTGAAGGAAAGTTTGGATCAAGGGTCAATGTCATGAGTGCCTCGGGCTGTTGCATAGATGTAATTTTGATAGTTAATTGGAACAACGTGGTCAAAAGGGGAAAAAATGTCTCACACTACAGTATAAGTAACGCTACAAAAAGCTAAAAACCAACCCAAAATAAAATTGAAAATAGAAGAATCATGGAGCAATTTAAAGGTTTGTATCATATTTCAAAGTGATCGCCAGTCCGCCTTTTCCGGAATAAAGTCTGTAAAAACAAGTAAATTACTGACATTGCCTTATCCCATGCAAACGCTGCCAGAAAAACATAGACGTCATGGGGTCATTAGAATTCAACAGATGTCCCTAGGTAAAACTAATTACGTTCAAATAGGGCTTAAGTCTGTGTTCTTTCTTATCCAATCATCTCACTCGAAAGCATTCTGGGAGCCAAAAGCGAGCCAGACCACTAGACCTCTCATGGTCTACATTGGCTCTCTTAAATAGACAGTATAGTTCACTTAAGACACTTTTACATTTACAATTTTAGACCGCCCGATCCACCCTAAAGCGAACTAGTCAAAATGTGGCTTTATAGTGCACCATTAAACATTTTTAGTAATTGAGTGCCTGCGTGAGGTCACGCAGGCACTATATGTTCCAGTGTTTTTTCTTATTATTATATTTTCCATTCGGCGCGTTTCAACAGTATTACGTGTGCTATTACTTTTGACATTGGTGCTACTTGTACTTTTTGCAGTATTTGCAAAAGTATCAGTATTTTGACACTTTTTGACCTTCGGCCCGTTTCAACTCCTTAACACTTTCACCGATTTCAACAAGTTATACCTCATTACGATCGTTTTCACTGTCTCATTATTGCTATTACTTATGACATTTGTACTACTTGCACTTTTTGCAGTATTTACAAAAGTACTTTTTCCCCATTGAAATGAATGGGGCATTGAACGCAGTTCAGTTTTTCAACAAATGTTAACCCTTCCACACTTTCAACACATTCAGAATTCAACAAATACTTATACAAATACATACTTTTACAAATATGTAGTACTTTTACACACATGCAGTACTTTTACACACAAAAGTACTTTTTACTCAAATTCAGCAATTTTACACAATTAAACTACTTTAAACCACTTCACACTTCAACAAATTCATATTTACACACATAGTACTCTTACACACATGTAGTAAGATAAGATAAGATAAGATATTCCTTTATTGTCCCACATGGGGAAATTTCATTGGTGCAACGCAGGAAGATACAGAGGCAGATACAGAAGAAAAGAACAGATCACTTATAGGAAGTCTGAAAAACACTTTCAGTAGAAGATCTCCTATAAACAAAAACTCCCATAGACAAATAAATAAATACATAAATACCATTGCATGTGATCATGACAGTAATTGCACATGAATATGTGTCACGACAGCACATAGATTGCACATGAATTTCACAGTAATTGCACATGAATCACAACAGTAATTGCACATATGACGGAATTGCACATGGTTAGGTCAGTATTGCGAGTGTTCAGTACTAACAGTGTTTGTTGTAAAGTCTGACAGCAGCAGGAAGGAAAGACCTACGAAACCTCTCCCTCCCACAGCGAGGGTGAATCAGTCTCTCACTGAAGCTGCTCTCCAGAGCGGACAGAGTGTCCTGCAGGGGGTGACACTCATGGTCCAGCATAGATGTGAATCTAGCCAGGACCCTTCTGTCCCCCACCTCCTGCACCGAGTCCAGAGCGCAGCCCAGGACGGAGCTGGACTTCTTGATGACTTTGTCCAGTCTCTTCCTCTCCCTCTCTGTGATGCTGCTGCTCCAGCAGGCCACACCGTACAGGAGGGCTGATGCCACCACAGAGTCGTAGAAGGTCTTCAGGAGTGGCCCTGTCACTCCAAAGGACCTGAGTCTCCTCAGGAGGTAGAGCCGACTCTGGCTCTTCCTGTACAGTGCGTCTGTGTTATGAGTCCAGTCCAGTTTGTGGTTCAGATGAACACCCAGGTACTTGTATGAGTCCACTCTCTGAATGTCCCGTCCCTGGATGTTCACTGGTGAGGGGGCAGTGGGGTGGCGTCTGCGGAAATCCACCACCATCTCCTTGGTCTTCCCCGCGTTGATGAGGAGGTGGTTCCGCTGACACCAGTCCACAAAGTCCTGCGCCAGACCCCTGTACTCCGCATCATCGTCGTCGTGAGTCCAATGATGGCAGAGTCATCAGAGAACTTCTGCAGGACACAGCTGTCCGTGTCGTGTCTGAAGTCTGCAGTGTAAAGGGTGAAGAGAAAGGGCGCGAGGACAGTGCCCTGGGGCGCCCCCACACTGCAGGTCCGAGTGTCAGACACACAGTCCCGGGCTCTCACAAACTGGGTTCGGTCTGTGAGGTAGTCCAGGATCCACTCTGCCAGGTCATACTCCACACCAGCCGTGTCCAGCTTGTCCCTCAGGAGCAGCGGCTGGATGGTGTTGAAGGCGCTGGAAAGATCGAAGAACAGGATCCTCACAGAGCTGCCAGGCTTTTCCAGGTGAGAGAGAGATCGGTGCAGCAGGGAGATGACGGCGTCCTCCACTCCGATGCCAGGCCGATATGCAAACTGCAGCGGGTCCATGGCTGAGCTCACGGTGGAGCGGAGGTGGTCCAGGACCAGCCGCTCCAGTGTCTTCATCAGGTGGGACGTGAGAGCCACTGGCCTGAAGCTGTTGAAGTCTTTGGCGCGCGGTGTCTTAGGCACAGGTACCAGACAGGATGTCTTCCAGACCTGTGGTACCACCCTCAGCTTCAGGCTCATGTTGAAGACATGCTCCACAACTCCACACAGTTCATCTGCGCAGGACTTAAGGAGCCTTGGGATGATGCCTGTAGCTCACCCCTCACCTGTGCTGCTGTGACAGTCAGTGGTTGGCAGGGGGACTGTGTGCTGGGGGGATGGGTGAGTCCAGGCGAAGTGGGGAGCTGATGGTCCGGGGCAGAGAAGCGAAGAGGAACAGATGCAGGGCATTGTCCAGCTGTGGAAGAGGGAGCATGCAGCTGTGCAGGGGGAGGGGCGGGTGACCGATCAAATCTCAAGAAGTGAGCATTTAAATCATTCACCCACTGTAGATCCCCCTCTGTCTGGGCAGGGGGGATTTTGAAGCCCGAGATGGTTTTCAGGCTTCTCCACACTCCCTGAATGTTCTTTTGCTGCAGCTGCTCCTCCATCCTCCTCTTGTAGCCGGCCTTAGCCTGCCTGATCTCCCTCCTCAGCTCCTTCTGCACAGTCCTCAGCTCCTCCTTGTTCTCTGACCTGAAGGCTCTCTTCTTCTCCTTCAGCAGAGCCTTCAGTTCACGGTTAATCCATGGCTTGTTGTTTGGAAAACACCGCACCGTCCGGGAGGGAACAATGTTCTCAAAACAGAAGTTGATGTAGTCTGCGATGCACTCTGTGATGGTGTTGATGTCCTCCCCATGTGGGTCGTAGAGCTCAGTCCAGACAGTGGTGCTGAAGCAGTCCCTCAGAGCCTCCTCGCTCTCAGCAGACCACATCCTCACCTCACGGGACACCACAGGCTGCCTGCGCACGATGGGTTCATACACAGGCCTCAGATGTACAAGGTTGTGGTCCGAGCTGCCCAGGGGAGGGAGGGGGGAAGAAGAATAAGCCTCTTTGGTGTTGGCAAAAAACAAGTCCAATGTTCTATTGTTTCTGGTGGGGCAGGTAACATATTGGGTGTGTGTTGGTAGAACAGAAGAGGGAGAAGTGTGGTTAAAGTCACCTGAGACGAGGAAGAGAGCCTGTGGGTGCTGTGTTTGCAGCCTACAAGTGCAGGAGAGCAGTGCTTCACAAGCATATTCAGCATTGGCAGACGGGGCCACATAGACTGCGATCAAAATCACATCAAACTCCCGGGGCAGATAATATGGCCTCATGCCAATAGCCAATAGTTCAATATCCTTGCTACACAGCTGCTCCCTCACTGTGCAGTGTTCGGGTTTGGACCAGCTCGTGTTCACATACACAGCCAGACCTCCTCCTCTTTTCTTTCCGCATTCACTCGTTCTGTCCGCCCGCAGCAGATGAAAATTGTCCAAACCTTAACCAGGTCTCTGTGAAAATCAAGACACTGCTGTCCCTATAAATCCTCTGGGACCGCATGAGGCTCGCTATTTCCGTCATTTTATTTTGAAGGGACCTCACGTTACCCATGACTACGGCGGTAACAGACTTCCTGTTTGTCCCGCTCTCCTCTCGGAGTTTACGTCCAGCCCGTCTGCTTCTCTGCGTTTTCCTTAGGATGTCCGCCGGGATAACGTGACGATCTCCGGGTAAGACGACTGTTCTCCGCAGTTTCATTAGTTCCTCCTTTGTGTAAACGCGGTACGGCGCCGGCCGGGGGGCGGGGCCGGAGCCGGGGGACTCAGAGCCAAGACACATCGCGACGACACGACGAAAACACTCAATCCAGCCGAATAAAGTCAAAACAAGTTAATTTAAAGCGATTCCAGTGCGTGTCCCGATCGTTCGTGAAGTTTCTCTTTCATATAAACGTGTATATAAACGTGTACCAACGACACGCCGTACTTTAGCGGCGGCCGGAGGACGCGGGGGGGGGGCTAGCTCAGAGCTAGCTCACATCACAACAACACAACGAAAAACGCTCAAATCCAGCCGAAAAAAGTCAAAAACAGTTGAATTAAAAACGATTCTAGCGCGTGTCCCTATCGTACAGTAAAATAGAAACAAATATTTACAAAATAATTTAAAAAAATATAGCAGATAAAGCACAATAAGTGTGAGAAAAAAGAGGAGCGTTTACACCGGGCTGCTAGTTGTACCAGCGCCTTAAGATGTATGTACGTACGTACTCTTACACACATGCAGTACTTTTACACAAAAAAGTACTTTTACACAAAAAAGTACTTTTACACAAAAAGTACTTTTACACAAAAAAATACTTTTTACTTTTACACAAAAAGTGCTTTTACACAAAAAATACTTTTACACAAAAAAGTTCTTTTTACTTTTACACAAAAAGTACTTTTGCACAAAAAAACACTTTTACACAAATTCAAATTACTTTACACCACTTAACACTTCAACAAATTAATACTTACACACATAGTACTCTTACACACATTTAGTACTCTTACACACATGCAGTACTTTTACACAAAAAGTACTTTTACACAAATTTGGCAATTTTACACAATTAAACTACTTAAAACAACTTCACACTTCAACAAATTAGTACTTACACACGTGTTTTACTATTACACACTTTTAGCAAGAATAGCAATCAATGGCTTCAGCCATTGCAAATTCTAGTTATTATTATATTTTCCATGATTTTCCATTTAGCCAGTTTCAACTCCTTAACGCTTTAACCGATTTCAACAAGTTATAGAACCAGAACCCCTGGAAAGGTAGAGGACCAGGACCAGGACATTTAGATGCTAATCAGGTACTCAGGGTGGTTGAGCCAGGGTCTCACAAAGACAAAGAGGATTCTAATAGCCCATTAAAATTCTGAATAGGCTAGCTCGGTAGATACAAGGGGGGAGTTTCTGTTGAAACAAACAACACTTTCTACTTCAGGACTTACCACAGAATAGTATAAATATCGGAGTTCTCGACCTAAATTCTTTTATTGACAATGACTCTTGGATGAGAGTCGAAACGTCTATTTTTTCTAACTGAGTCCAGATGACTACAACTGAAGCTTTTTCTACTTTAGGCTTTAGTCTTTAGACTTTTCTGACGGAGCCAGTCGAGCAAGAGAGAGAGAGAGAGAGAGGGGGGGGAGTGGGAGAGGAGAGGGAGAGGGGGGGAGAGAGGGAAGAATTTTGTGACAGAGCTAGTCGAGCGAGCGAGAGAGCGAGAGAGGGGGGAGAGGGGGAGAAAGAGAGAGAGGGAGAGAGAGAGAAGGAGGGAGGGAGAGAGGGAGAGGGGGAGAGAGAGAGAGAGGGAGGGAGAGAGGGAGGGAGTGAGAGAGAGGGAGAGAGAGAGAGAGGGAGAGCGGGAGGGAGGGAGAGAGAGGGAGGGCGGGAGAGAGGGGGAGGGAGATGGGGGGGAGAGGGAGAGACGCAGACACTCCAGCAATGGCTTCAGCCATTGCAGATTTTCCATCCATCCATCCATTTTCTACCGCTTGTTCCCTTTCGGGGTCGCGGGTGACTGGAGTCTATTCCAGTGACTTCGGGCCTTAGGCGGGGTACTAGTTTATTTATTTATTTTTCAGAGGATATACTTATTTTTCATATTTCCAAAACAATACTTCCAATTTTTTCTATATTTATTAAGTTTACCTCTCATGTGCATTCGACTTTTGGTTTGATCCTTTTTAGTCAAGGGTTGTAATGACTTGCACTTTTTCCCTCAGGGCACGTTTCATGTCACTACTACATTATTGTAACGGCGCTGGGACTATTAAATTCATGCAATATTTATGGTGACATTGACAGTCATATTTGCTCCCATCTGGACAGTGATATAATTTCTTAAACTAACCTAACATTTTTATACCTTTGTGTTTGGATCACTGCTTCTGGCAAAGCTCTTGAGTATGACACTTTCACAGTGGCGTCTGCGTACTCTGAGGTAAACAATGCATGCTTGAATTTAAAACCACATGGGAGTCATCACTACAAAGCACCTTAAAGTACAGTACCGTTTGAATAAAAAAGGTAAAATGGTCACATTTATATCACGCTTTTCCACCGTCAAGGCACTCAAAGCGCTTTACATCAAGGAGCCAGTCACTCATTCACACACACACAATCACACACCAGTGTTCGCAGACACTGTGGCGAGTCCGGTTAAAAAAGTAAATATTTTAGATAATTTATTTCACAAGTTGAATCTGTGTTTCAGTTTTATGCAGCTAAAATCTGCAACAGTCTTCCTGAAGATGTGAAACAGGTTCTACAGTGACAATGTTCAAATCTAAGCTAAAAGGTTTTGTTTACCTGTTTACATGACTGAAATGACTTTATTTGCACTCTTTTAGGTCTTAAACTGTCATGTCTCTGTGATTTTAACGCCTTTTTTCCTGTTTGAATTCCCTTGTGTACGAATTGTGCTCTACAAACAAACTAGCCTTGTCTATTTTAGATTTTTCTTTTTATAAACACCTACACTGTATGTTCAAATTGAGTACATCTCAAACTTACATTTCTAGCTGCTGTGTGCATATTGTAAGCGTGTGTGAAACTGTACCTCAGACGGACGTGGGATCAGTGTTATCGGCTGCTCCGTCTGTGCCGCCAATAGCACACTCTCCGACAGCGGATCAATGCACCAGCTCCTCACTGGATTGCATCAGATACACTAGAGCGGCCTGCTGCTAATCTGGCGCCTTTATTTACTACATCTACATACTGACAATGTGCCAGAATTACACATGCTCCTCTGCATGTCCGCAGCTAATACCAAAATAGGCCAAGTGCATTTAAAGACTCATGTCAAGGTTTTGAATATCAAGGTTTTAAAAACAAAATTAGATTATTTTAAAATAATATAAAAATATATAAAATTATCTGTTAAAGTAAAAGTACAGTATATTCAGTATATACAGCTGCAGTACAGTGTTCCCTCGCTATAACGCGGTTCACTTTTCGCGGTCTCGCTGCTTCGCGGATTTGCATCATGCATTGTGTTCTGCATTCTGATTGGCTAAACAGTCTCTCCGCGTCTTCTCTACCTGTGTGTCAATAACCTTATGGATTAATATGTACACGTACGTAAAACCGCTTGCCAAATTGTAGTTTGCGAGGCCGATGAGAGCGCGCGTGTGAGCTGCGGGACATGCCGGTGAGAGCAGCGGCGCGCGTGAGAGGCTGGTGAGAGCGGCGCCGCGCGGGAGAGGCCGGTGAGAGCGGCGCGCGTGAGCTTCAATGTTTTATGGAGTATTTCATTGTATAATAACTGTAAAAAAATAAAGGTTTCTACTTCGCGGATTTCGCCTTTCGCGGGTTCGTTTTGGAACGTAACGATAAACGAGGGTTCACTGTACATCCAGAACGCTGCTGCTCGGGTCCTGACTAGAACCAGGAAGTACGATCACATTAGTCCTCTTCTCAGGTCTCTGCACTGCCCCCTGTGGCTCAGAGAATAGACTTTAAAGCAGCTTTGCTTGTGTACAAGTCTCTCCATGGCCTAGCACCAAAATACAGACATGTGTGCCATATGAAACATCTCGGACTCTGAGGACCTCAGGTACCAGCCTCTTACTGGTGCCCAGAGCCTCTTGCTGGTGCCCAGAAAATCTGTGTTCCTGTTCTACGGGCCAAAGGTCTGGAATAGCCTTCCCGAAGTTGTGAGACAGGCCCCATCCCGGCTGTGTTTAAATCTAAGCAAAAGACTGTTTTGTTTACCCGCGCCTATGACTGAAATACTTTTTTTGTATTTTAAATACCATGTTAATTTGCTTTTATGTTTTTATTTATCTATTTTGACATACACTGTTTTATATATGGATAAACTGTATTGTGTTTTTATTTTTGAAATGTGTTATTAACATTGTAAAGCACTTTGAATTGTGCTTTGTACAAATTGTGCTCTATAAATTAATTTGATTGATTGATTGCATTGATTTTCCTTATTGCTTTATGAATGTCCAAATGACCACTACATTCTACCACCGGCTCTTGGCCAGCCTCGTTCAGAACCCTCTCTAGGCCACTACTGTGTGGGGTGAACAGTTTGAGAACCACTGCACTAAAAGGTGCACTTTGTTAATGTTTTGGTGAAGGCTGTTTTTGCTTTGCCCTAAAAGTTCCACAGTATGGCTAAACTTCTAAATGTCATAAAATCTGTTGTTGTGCAGTGAGTTCTTCCATATTTTCAAACACCTGTTGTATTGCCCACTGTTTGATTCATGTATTGCACACGAAGACGGAGGTCCACACTAGTGCGAGGGAACAGTGCGAGCTACAATCTTTTTTTATTCTTCACAAATCTGTTTGTTGACTTTCTCAAAGTTTCAAGCACCTCCCCCGAGCGTTACCATGGAGCTCATCTCACTAATAAATTATATAATGCTTAAAATAACTACAATGAGGGGCCAATAAGCATACATTTATATTATTTAATATTTTTTTGGCAATTATATTTGATCTTTAAATGAATATGCTGTATTAAAGGGCAGGGAAGTTAATTGTTATAAAGGCGTCATCCCTCATTTGTCCAGGAGTGTTCCACAACTGAATCTTTTTCTACAACTGTTATAAAGCCAAATTTCCTTTCACAGGAATATTTGCAAGTTTAAAATGGGAATGACAGGTTTTTACAATTTTCTAATTTGGACTTTATTTGGTGTATTTATACCTGTTAAATGATGTTTTACACTAATCGAGCAGGTAAACATTATCTGTAATCATTGAAAAATCTGTAGAAAATGACAGGAAGTGACATCACACTAGAGACACACACTCCAGTCAAAGTTTATGCATAATTTACACAAATAAACTACTTTTAACTCATTATTATTAACAATTCAAGAAAATAAGTGTGCTCTCGTATATATTTGTATTTGTCAAATAAAAATAATTGTTTTAGCCTAGTGTTTGCTGGGTAATTTCCTAGTGTGATGTCATCATTTACAAATAGGATGTGAAATTAAAAACTGTGTTTTTCTGTAATAACATTTTAAATGTTTTTTAGCAAAATTGAAAATATATTATCTTCATTTTATAAAATATATCATCTACATTTTAGTTCAATGAGTCATCCAACTTGTCAGAGGCACTTGAGATGCTCAAGTTGTAACATGAGATATCGACACATAAATAAACACGGTAGTGAGGTCCGTTGCACTGCGTTGCGAATTAGACTAATTTCTAAGTGAATAAGAATTGGCAGTGTTGGGAAAGTTAACTTTCTACATGAACTAGTTCAGTTCATAGTTCACACATTTTGAACTAAGTTCACAGCCCCCAAAAATGAACTAGTTCAGTTTATTGTTTTCAATATTATGCTATAATGTTTCTAAATTATTTCCACAGCCCATATACAACCACAGGCAGCAATTATTGTATTAGTTTAATGCTGAAACTGTGTGTCAGATTTCATCTACATATCCAATTTTGAATCCTTACCCAGGATTTACACTCACATTGAAGGGACAGACTTCCCCAGAGGCAAAGTTTGCACAGAAATGTTAGATTGTTCCCATCCTCACTGACCTTATCATAAAACTCACGTAACTGGTCGTAGGGCGACTCCTTGCTGCTCTGTTGCTGTCGCTTTCATGCTGCTTTTTGTTTTGATGCGCATGCGCAGTGCGGTGCGACACGCAAAATCTCTATCTGCGCTATCGGCCTCTCACACTTGCCAAACATAGGCTCTGGTTGGGCAACATAACAGTGTGTTTTTCGCCTGGAAGTCTCTAGACACCTTATTGAACGAAATTAAAAAGAATGAACGTGCCGTTCACAGACACCAGAATGAACGCATTCACAGTATCGTTCGTCAGCAGTAATACAGTGCGTTCAGTTCACGTTCACAAAAATTATGAGCTTCAGGCACAACACTGGGAGTTTGATTGTAATTAAACACAGCATTTTGAGGTTTAAAATACAATGAACACTTCACAGCTGTCCCCTCTGTCCTTGATGACTCTGTGTGAGCTGATTTACCTGTGTCAGTGTCTTCATCTGGTTCATCTGCTCCTGAGCTCGTACTTATCGAGAGGGTGTTACGTTGTATCATGAGATATTTACACAGAAATATGTTCCATGGTAGTGATGCACATGTTGTCTTTTGACCTGTGAGTCAGGTCGGGCAAAAAAAGTTTAATTTCAATGCGACATATTGCCATATATCAAATGTCCGCGCTCTGTGTGTCTTTGCGTTCTGCCACGTCTAGAGTAACTTCCTCTTTAAACTAATTTATCCGTGAAAATTAGTCTGATTCTAATAAAACACAAAGGGTTTTGAAGCTAAAATAATTTAGCTTCAAAACGCTGTGTGTTTCATTACAATCAGACTAATGTGGATTTCCTGGACTGGTCATCCACTTCTACAGTGTGTCAAACGTTTCCGCTTCCTGCTAGATTGCCCCCTGGTGATCGTCTGCCAGTAATTTATGAATTAGACAGTTATAATGACCGCAGGGTTCAAAGCGTGGGGATAAAGTTGCGGCTTAAAGTCTGAAAAGTGCGGCAGTTCATACAATTTGGGCTAAACCAGTTCTAAAATAGGACTACACCATCACTACAGAAGTTACCCTGAGACAATGTCCACAGAAAATGTGGATAACACTAACTGACTAAAATAAACACATATTAGAGCCGTAAGACCTATTGATACACTTTACTGTGTAAAGAACATTTTAATTTACGTGTAAATTGAATTTGTTTATGCATGCCCTTTTTATATATGCTGCTATTGTTATTATTCATTGCTGTGTTTAATGCCAAAACAAGTTACTAGTTTTTGAATCCTGTTAATTGACAACGGAAATATATCTTTCTGATTCTGATAAAAAATAGTATTATTGTTTACCGTGATGAAGAAGAAACAATGTTACTGTTTATCATCCCATTCCAAAACACCCTGTTAGAATCAAGGATGATTCTAGCTGCCCAAAAAAAGTGAATTGGGTGTGAAGGTTAGAAAGCTTCTAAAACTATTATGTCTATCAATTAACATCGGTGTAATAAGGTGAAACACATCACTGGATGGAGCTGCAGACTTGAAACTCATAAACATGTAGTAAACGTGTGTAAACCCTGTGATAAAGTAGTCTTTCTGATGAGGAGCCGGGAGAGCTGCTGACCACTGGAGCAGCTCTGCCACATGAATTATGGACGCTTTTATGAGTGTGTATAAAAGATCGATGATGAAAAGTTGCATCTCCCACTGCTGCTGTCACATTCTGTATATCTTTCCTTTTTAATCTGCAAATTAGGCCTCATTAGCAGTGCAATGCAGAGCACAGCACTTCATCAGTCAGAGGTCAGCCTGGCCCTGCTGCAGTGAGGGAGAGTGCTCGACCTGAGAGTCAAACTGTGATGAGGGAGAGTGCTTCAGGTGAGACACAAGCTATGGGGAGAGAGTGATTGAGGTCAGGCTGTGGTGAGGAAAAGTTCTCCAGGTGAGAGTCAGGCTGTGGTGAGGGAGAATGGTCGAGATTAGAGACAGGCTGTGGTGAGTGGGAGTTGTCGAGGTGAGAGACAGGCTGTGGTGAGGGAGAATGGTTCAGATGAGAGTCAGCCAGTGGTGAGGGCGAGTGCCCCAGGTCAGGCTGTGGTGCAGGAGAGTGCAGGAGGTTAAAGACAGGCTGTAGGACGGGAGACTAGTTGAGGAGAGTCGGGCTGTGGTGAGGGAGAGTTGTGGAGCTGAGAGACAGGCTGTGGTGAGGGGGAATTGTTGAGGTGAGTGTCAGGCTGTGGTGAGGGGGAATGGTTGAGGTGAGTGTCAGACTGTGGTGAGGGAGAATGGTTGAGGTGAGTGTCAGGCTGTGGTGAGAGGGAATGGTTGAGGTGAGTGTCAGGCTGTGGTGAGGGGGACTGGTTGAGGTGAGTGTCAGGCTGTGGTGAGAGGGAATGGTTGAGGTGAGTGTCAGGCTGTGGTGAGGGGGACTGGTTGAGGTGAGTGTCAGGCTGTGGTGAGAGGGAATGGTTGAGGTGAGTGTCAGGCTGTGGTGAGGGGGACTGGTTGAGGTGAGTGTCAGGCTGTGGTGAGGGGGACTGGTTGAGGTGAGTGTCAGGCTGTGGTGAGGGAGAATGGTTGAGGTGAGTGTCAGGCTGTGGTGAGGGGGAATGGTTGAGGTTAGTGTCAGACTGTGGTGAGGGAGAATGGTTGAGGTGAGTGTCAGACTGGTGAGGGAGAATGGTTGAGGTGAGTGTCAGACTGTGGTGAGGGAGAATGGTTGAGGTGAGTGTCAGGCTGTGGTGAGGGGGAATGGTTGAGGTGAGTGTCAGGCTGTGGTGAGGGAGAGTGGTCAAAGTGAGAGACAGGCTGTGGAGAGGGAGACTAGTTTCAGTCTCTGATCAAAACAGTTGTGTCCTTGGGCCAGACACTTTGTATTCTTATGTTTTCTGTGTGAAGGTTGGCTCTATATTCATACACCTGTCTCTGCTGAGGCTCTTGTCACGTTTGAGTCATGTTCATCCTTTGTTTGTAGATTTCATGCACACATTGTAGATTCTTACTGTTTTATATTTGAGTTTGTATATTGACATAGACACTGTTAGGGCCAAAGTTCTTTACCCTGGATGAACCAGCATAGAGTATTGAAATACAAGGTAAAGTAACTGAACACATGTTCTCACAAGAGTCAGTCTTTCAGAATTTATGTGAAATGTTACATTTCCACCTAAGCCCCTGTCAATCTGTTGTAAATAATGACTTTTATTAACCTTATGCTGCTTCTATGATTAATCAGGAAGAAACAAAGACGCATGTGCACTCCTACCAAGATCATGCAGAGGCCAACAACAATGATGTAAGTTCCAGACAGTTGTGTAATGTCCTCTTTCTGTAAGAGTGGCAGAGCATCAACAATTACCACATAAAGAAGCAGAGACAGTCGCCAGATGAAGTACTGCAACAAGAAGGAAACAGAATGGACCTTCATGCGTATTCATATTGTCTGTTCATATTGTCCAGCGCGAGAGGTAGACGAGAGTTCCGATGAGAGCACCTGCTGGACTCCATGCACGTCAGGGAGAGCTTGTGCAGTTTTAATTTGTATTAGCCTGTAATTGATAGGTAATACATTATTTTGATCTACACAACCACGTTCTGTCTTGTTTTCTCAGATATATTGAATCCAACAGATCCACCTACTTATTCCCATCCTTGTCAATGGTTTTTCAGAATCAAAAATACTATTAAAAGAGTATGCTTTGTGCAAAATATGTGTTATCCAACATTTAAAAAGGTAACAAATTCTAGTCTCTGGTGATATGCATGAAAGCAATGTAAGTGGTGCACATGCAAATATACATTTATAAAATATATCAAATAAATAGATTTTCAAATGGCTCAAGCAAAGACATAATTCATAGTAGACGTTCCAAATTAACTGCAGTTATTGTCCTATTAGTCAACAACAATTGTGCCAAATTTGAGTGCTCTGGGTCCAAGTATTGACCATTGTCAGTGATGTCATATTCTTTTTGTACTTGGTGGCAAAAAGGACCCATTTTTAGCCGTATTTTCCTTTGATTTTCAGTCCTGCTGAGTTCGCCCCAGTCATCTCTAGTTTAAAACCGCTGCTTCAGTCTCGTAGTATGGAGCGGTTACATGACCTACATCTGAATCTGAAGTTGAAGTTTGTCCAACCTCTTCACCTCTGTCGCTACTTTAAAGGTTCATTCACAGACCGTATATCAGCCTTTGGGTCCATTAGAGACTCCTGAGTGAGTTAGCATCATAGTTAGCATATAGGGTTGCCAACTACCTCAACCCCAAATGAGGGACACTTTCTTCCAGGTGCCAACAGCTGAGGCAAGAGTTTTTTTATTTGTTGTTTCATGGATTTTCCTTGGCATTTTTAAAAGGGGAGGACGGAATAAAAATAAAAATACAATTACATTTTCCCATTATCAATTTCTGCACATTTCTACCATCCAAAAGTCGGAGTTGAATTCAAAAATATTTTTTTATTCTAAATAATTTTCTTGGATTCTTAAAATATAGGCCCTTACAGCCACCTCTCTACATTATCTACATAATTATAGTCATCAATGCAAGACATTGAAAATAACTCTTATTATACTGCGGTGTACAAAAATACCTTCAATGTCATAAACTAACTGTTTAATGGAAGGTGGAACTCACAGTGATCAGACAGAAAGTAGTCCCAGACTGACAGCTTCTCAGAAAATGAATCATCCCGTGACCAAACAAGTCGCTTTGATAAACTTAAATCTGGCCACAGTGATTTGATCCAACGGCGTAGTAATTTTTCACACGCTCGAGTCGTGGACGCGCAGCTCAGATCAACTCATCGGGACAAGTAGCGTCCTTACAATGCGATCAGATGAGAACGTGTGACTCCACAGACGAACTGGACATGTCCACACGAGGAGGACTTGTGCTACTTAAATGGCAACAACAAAATGATTCTGATATAATCGGTCAAGACGCGTATTCTTCATTTCCTCGTTCGAACACGAGTTCAATGAATGGGGAGCGCGAGCTCGTATCCTTCATGTTAATCTACCGGTTGATCTCATGGATCTATGGTCAAGCCGTGAGTTGCAAGAGTTTTGAAGCTCTGACGTTCGAACGAACTCGGGGTGGTGCAGAAATGGTCCGAGGTCGGAGCTGCTGGTGCAGAATACATTTTTATTTTTATTTTTATTGAGGTTTTGGCCAAAAAACTGCGGAAAAATCCGCGAAAACAGGGGACAAAAATTATCCTTTTTTTTTTAGAATCTCCGTTTTTGACGTCGGCAGGCTCGCAAAACAAAAAACTCTTGCCTGACCAATAATAATGGAAATTGCAAGGTTTCATTAGCCATACTATAAACCTACTAATTTCAGTGTAATTTTGGCAAACCACTACTGTACTTGCTTGGATGTATTGTTCATGGGAATAGTGAAGACAATTATTACAAGTTTCTCTCAAATGTCATGTTAGCATTAGACTATAACCATATGCTGCAGACACTGAAAAGCTTTAGGCCTAAACCATTGTCAAACTAATTTATCACAGTTCTTAGCAATACACATGGGAGGCCATATCATATTGAAGAGGGAAAAAAGACATTTATGCAATTATATATAAACCTCTTATCCTATTATAACTCTGACATTTAAGCTTTTAAAAAACATGTCATTTAACGGGTTTAGAACTTTTTGTTATTATCCATCTGTCTTCAGTTTTTCTCTCATACATAAATTGTATTGGTGTTGCTCTCCTGACCTGTTTCTGTTGTTTCTTACACTGTATTGTCTTCTTGACTGTGTCTCTGTTGTTATCCTCAGTTGTCTGTGTATTTGCTGTCTGTTTCATGGACCTCCTCTTACCCTGCAGCAAATGACAGAAACAAATCATTCTTAGTTTGAGAAATACTGCCCCTAAACTATGAGCTTATGTGTGGGCGCCTCGGTTTCAACGCGCTTTACCTTCTGTTTCCCTCTCTGGATATGAATAATACTTGATCGCTGGCAGTCAGAGAGCGAGGCCGCTGTTCGGCTGCTGCGCGCTGATTGGCTGAGACGCGCGTCTGTCACGGTAATTCCAGGAAGTGGAGCTCTTAGAGGCGCGTGGTAAATGTATGCGTTAACCTCAGTAGCGCGTTTGCAGGAGCCAATTATTGGCCGGCGAGGCTGTGATTGGAATGCTGGACTGGAGCAAATTAAAATCACCCCGGGCAATTCGGGACGGTTGGCAACCCTACTAGCATAGCATTGGAACTCTCTGTTTCGGATGCTGTCCAATGAAAATCAGGAAACACAGACCTAGCCTCATGTTTTTGCTTTGGTCCATCAACAGTCACACTTCACAGGGGCAGACAAGATGAGTTTCAGGAGAACAAGTGACTTGTATCAGCCGACCGGGCACTGTTGTAGCTGTGCACTCTGGACTTGGTGACTTACCATCTCTCCATTACCCCTTCAGGCGCTAAAATGTGGCAAATTAGCATATGAATTAGCTGCCGCATGGTACACATACTTCCCCTGGAAGCTTCACCTATGTGACAAATCTTTGTGAAGCTTAGAGGGAGCACGGTCATTCTAGGGCTGTTTTTGATGTTATTTAGCAACAAAACTTCAGAGTTAGCTTTTTTTGGGTTAAAAATTGCTGAGATTGGGCTCATTTTAAAAAGGAAAAGTAGGAGAAAATAGAGATACAAATGAATACTGTCTTGTATTAGTCAAAATTAGTTTTTTGCAAATTTTATCATAAATGGAATGTTTTTACTTTTAAAATGTACAAGTTTGGTCTTGTTGTTGTTTGGAATCAGGGAGTAATTTAATGAAAATAAGTTTTATATTCTTGAAGTCTGGATTTTTGTGGAACAAAACCAACCAACCAATGATTGCACACCAACCAATGATTGGAAAGGCTAGAAAGTATTTTTTTATGCTTTTTTATTACGCTGCATTGCTCTTTTGGGTTACAAAGTGGCATGAAATTAATGCAATAAACATTTAATGAAATATCTTGCAAGTCTCTGTAGCTTAAAAACATTTCCAAAAAGGACCAAAGAATATATAAAAAAATAAAACTAACACCACCAGGTATGGAGCGAATGAACAATGCAGAAGGCTCTTTGGGTGTCTGACAGGGTTGTATGAATTTATTGAATTATGGTCAATATTAATAATTATCCTGGAGTGATTAGAATCACCACACCACCAAAAGAAGTTCCTTGGCTCAGGACCTCTCAGTGTGGACTTTGTATGTTCTCCCTGTGGTCGGGTGGGTTATCCTTTATCCGTTATCCGTACTGGCTCAGATCCAGCTACTACTGAGCAAGATCCTGGCCTAATCTGCAGATCTGTACTGTTTAATGTTCTGTACTTTAAAGCTGACCTTTCAAAGACCCTGAGGATTAAATTAATCTGTGTCCACAGGTGTTTGAGACCTTGGGGGTAGGAGATTAAACGTGTTTAAATCCAATATAACCCAGACATTGTCTAAACATGCACTAAGAGAGAAGATTGGATTATGTATATTTCTTTATAAACTATGCATTTCTGCAATTATAGCCTGCAGATCTCCCATAATCACTGGGTCTATCTCCCTCCTGGTCTGTGTTTGTGTGTTGTGTTTGACAAGACAGCTGTGTTACAAAAGCAGAAGGATTTCAACATGGCATCTGAAAAAATTGTATCTTTTTACTGTTAATGGCATATTGAGTCTAAATTAATGGTCAAATACACTAACAAATATTATATACCTACAAGAAACACTTTTAAACGACTTAGAACGTCAAAAATAATACTATAGAACATCAATATAATACTATATTGGACATAAGTCACATGGGGGAAAAAATACATTTGGACTTGACATAAAAAAAAATTATACATTATACATTTGCCAGACTTTGGACTAAATGGGACTTTTTATAATTTCTTGGACTTCTACTTTTTTATTTATATCTGATATCTCTGGTCTTACTTCCCCTTCACTGTTTTTTATGTGTTCTTAGATTAAAAAAATATATAACATTTAAATGTAAAACGAAAACGACAAAGGACAAAGGCAATGTAACTGCTGTTGCCTTGGCCAAAACTAAACAAATGCAGAAAAACTTTACTTACTTTACATAACAATCTACTGTAAAGTTGTTGGTAGCTCAACATGCCAAAAACAAGGATCTGCAAATGCTACAGGAAATCAAAAAGATAAGAGGAAAGACTAATGATCACAAGAAATCATTTTTAAAATGCTCTTTACTAAACAGATATAATGAAAGTGGCTCAAAATAATCAAAGTTACTAGCTTGGAAGCTTAGAAAACCACAGGCAGAGAAAATACATTTTGAAATATGAGATGGGCAGAATATTATAATTTAATCCAACACCAAAATACAATCATGGTTTGAATCCTTCTTCAAAAATAGTTTCTCCAAACTATCAGGAAACAAAGAAGCCACATGCCTTGCCACAGAAATCTTGAGATTGTTTTATTCCACTCATCAAACATCCAGCTGGGGATGGAAATCGGGAGAGTCTGGAATAGAGAAATTTGGGAGAAACACATTTTTTATGGTTTTCAATCGTTTGACTTAAGTATGGGACAAGCCTCATATTTTACTGAAAAACTTCTACTTTCAACCTAAACCAGAGTGACTCTGTGTCAAGAAATGTCTAAAGACCAGGTTGTATCTTGTAACAAACAGATTTTTACCACTTTCAGAGACTGAAGTAAATTAATTAAGGAAAAATGTAATACATGACGTGGCCAAAATCTGTGTCAAACATCAAGGTCCCTGAGGACGGCTCTGATACAGATGGTGCAATAAATCACGTGATGCATAAAAAAACATTATTTTCCCAGAATCACTGTTTAAGAGATAACGTTACTCCTTCCTAATGTTTTGGCCACACATCGAGTAGTTAATCAACTGCTTGTGCACATGGGTGAAGTGGACATAAGACGAAGTTATTCAACGGGTTTGATAAAATTGAAATCAAGACATTCATAAGTGGATCTCTTTGAAACAACGACAGGAGGATAAACAAGTTTAGCTGGCTGCTTCAGCTGAACACATGGCGGTCCAAAGAGTGTGCACCTACACTACATTGAGAACTTCTATCTACCTGTTTAAGAGAAATGGCCCACACATATGCAGAGGTGGAGGGAGGGTGCTGAAAGAGAACCTGCTCCACGCTCTGAGGCATTGGACTGGGCCTGGACAGGGTCCTGAGCAGATAGTTAGAGACGAGAGGAATTAGAGAAAAATACCAGCTCCATCAGCCAGAGACCGAGCCAATGTTTCACTATCAGAAGCACCAAAACCGCAGCCTCCACCAAAGGATTCATCAGCAGCTGCTGCACCACCACCACCAAAGGATTCAACTTCAACTGCTCCACAATCACCTCCACTGCCTCCAGCGAAGGACTCATCAGCAGCAGCACCACCACAACAATGTCTTGAAGGCCTTGGACCCATCTGTGACAGGCCCAGCAGCATCCCTGTCATCACCCCTCCCCTCAGAGCAGCCCTGGGTCCCCCCTACAACATCTACTCCCACTACAGAATCACTCTCCTTTCCATCTGTACTCTCACCCAGAGGCCTTCCCAACCATCTTGAATGTCTGATTAAATCAGGCATTAAGATGGCTCCACTCACGCCTAATATAGCAAGATCAACAATGATGAATTCTTCCTTGCACAAACCTGTACAACAAAAGCCCCACCACCTGTCCCCCCTCCCATTTCATCTGGTATCTCCCATAGATTTGATGCACTGGGTCTAAACTAGGGTTGCGTTCAAAATATTGATACAGAGATATATTGTCACGGACTCCGTATTGATACGCGTATCGTATACTGTGACTCAGTATCGATAGGCGATATTTAAAAATAAATTAATTAATTAATTATATATATATATATATATATATATATATATATATATATATATATATATATATATATATATATATATTCTGTCCTCACTGTGGTGTCACTACCAGGGCTAGACAGATAGCGAACATCCAAAAAAAGAGAGTCCAACGAACTTTGCTGAGAAGACTTGTCCTTAATGTCTTTCAGATGGTTTTCTCAGCAATTTGTCTCTTTGTTAAATGAAATTTTGTAAACTGTAACAAACACATAAAACAGTGTATTAATGAACTGTACATACAAGTACATACAAATAAAAGGTTTGTACATTGACTTATACACACATGTAAACCATATAGATGTGTCTTCACATCAATTGTACAAGAAAAACATACATATAAGAACAATGAAAATAAAGATCTGAACACATAGCCTAGCTTAAAATAGGACAAGGCTACATGCACATCAGCTAGCAACAACCAACATTCAAAAGAAGTACAGATTGAGCTTAAATTTAGCATAAGTTTCTATATGTAGACGTAGAACAACATTATAAAACAAAATAGTGTACAACTTACGGACAAAGATACCCCAAGGCAGAAAACGGGATGTTTTGTCAGTAGCTGCACTGCCGGAGCCGGACATGCTCGAATGAACGCATGAGGCCGAAAAACGAAACTTATACCGGCAACGTCCACTAGGGGCAGTAGTCTATCACGCACACTAATAAGTTTAGGAATGACGTAATCCTGTGTCAACAGTACACTCCCCGCCTGGTATATTAAGAAATATACCAATATTGAATCTTAAACATCATTCTCAGACAAGAGAACAATTACATCAGCAACTGGTCGTAGATAGGTTTTAACAGCACCGTGTTTCACAATCTTAACCTCAAGTTTCCGTACTTTTTTGTCATCACTGGGAATAGCCTTTACCACGATACCAACCAGCCATTCATTACGTTTGACTTGAGAGTCTTTCAACAAAACAACATCACCTTCTTTTACATTGCGTTTTTCTACTGTCCATTTCCGTCTCGTTTGCAGAGTTGCCAGGTACTCCTGCCTCCACCTTTTCCAGAAACAGTCCGCACGGCTCTGAACTTGATGCCACTGGACTTTGTAGAGGTCTTTGAGTTCAAAGTTTCCAGGAGGTGATAACACTGGACTGGCTTTTTGAGTAAGAAGCATTGCAGGTGAAAGGATTTCTGGTGTTTCAGGATCGGTTGTCACAGGAACCAAGGGCCTGGCGTTCATTATAGCCATGACCTCAGCCATGAGATTGACCATGACCTCATGTGTGAGGCGAGTGTTTGAGTTTTTTAAGAGTAAGCCATCAAGAATGTTTCGAACTAGTCCAATCATCCTCTCCCACACGCCTCCCATGTGATAAGAATGTGGAGCATTGAATGTCCATGTGCAGCTATGGTCCCGAATAAAGTCTTTGATTTCAGGATCCTGTGAGTTGATTTGCAACTCCTTGCAGGCACCGATAAAGTTTGTACCTTGATCTGACCTTAGGTGCTTGATTGGTCCTCTGATTGACAAGAACCTGCGCAGAGCGTTTATGAAGCCCACCTTTTACTTTCAGCACTGTTCGATCTTGTGCGGCGGGATGTGGCATTCCAAGGCCCAAAAACATCTAGACCTACGTAAGTAAATGGCGGGTCAACAGTAAGTCTATCTGCGGGTAAAGTAGCCATTTTTTGTTCTTCCAGGCGACCTCTGAGTTTCCTACAAGTGACACATTTGTGAATTACGCTAGAAACCAGTTTCTTAGCCTCTACAACCCAAAGTCCTGCAGTGCGAAGAGCACCTTCAGTAAACTGACGGCCTTGATGAGCAACTTGATTGTGATAGTGTCTGACTAGGAGAACTGCTAAATGATGCGAACCCGGGATTAACAAGGGATGCTTTTCTAGTTCAGAAAGATCTGCTGCTTGCAGACGTCCTCCAACCCTTAACAAACCTTCATTATCAATAAAGGGATCAAGTTTTTCAAGGGGGCTGTGAGAGGGTAAATCTTTTCTTTCAGAAAGTCTTTTGATTTCCTCTCCAAACATCTCCTGCTGGACACACTTGATAATTACAGTTTTTGCTTGCAAGTGCTCTGTGTTGTTTAGGTTTTCACATTTGTTTGCATGTGTAGCTTTTGAAAACATCTTTAAGAAGCGAATGAGGGCTTGTATCCCTCTAACCAAAGATTTCCAAGTTGAGAAACGTTGAAATCTTTCAGAGCCGAGCTTGTTTTCATTAACGTTTGTTGCGAAAGCGGTAACTTGGGGACGTATTTCTGTGTCCGCTGATGGTTCTACAAGATCAAAGCTTCCAGTCTCGTTGCACTGCTCTGAATTGACTGTTAAGAACAGGGGACCTGAAAGCCAGGTTGTAAACTGCAGTTGCGATGCGGGCACAAGCCTAGTACCGTGATCTGCTGGGTTTTGGTCCGTGGCTACATGATGCCATTGATCTGGCCTAGTTGACTTGCAGATCTGCGCGACTCTATTTGCTACGTAAACGTAGAATCGACGAGTGCTGTTGTGAATGTACCCGAGAACTATTTTGCTGTCAGTGTAAAAGTTGACTACCTGGAACTGGATGTCACTTTCCTCAATAATCAGTTGAGCAAGTTCCGCTGCCAAAACAGCTGCGCACAGTTCTAAGCGTGGAACTGTGTGGGCAGAAGAAGGTGCTAGTTTAGATTTACCCATCATAAACCCAACATGGCATTTACCGTCTGTGTCAAGAACTCTGAGATAAGCCACAGCTGCTATTGCCATTGTTGAAGCATCTGAGAAGATAGAGTTCTCTTGTTTGAGTTTGTGATAATGAAACGGGTACAAAGGGTCTGTTGATCTGAAGGTCTTGAAGAGCATTGAGTGAGTCGGTCCACTTTGCCCACTCTGCCTCTCTACGTGCTGGTAAAGGTTCATCCCAGTCTTGTTGTTCTAGAGATAGCTCCCTGTACAGAGCCTTCCCATGAATTGTCACTGGGGCAGCAAACCCTAGGGGATCGTAGAGGCTATTTACAACAGATAGTATGCCTCTGCGGGTGAATGGCTTAGTGTCTTTTCCTACTCGGAACGTAAAAGAGTCATTTTCTAAGTTCCAACCTACCCCAAGACTTCGTTGGAGAGGCAGGGGGTCCACATCCAAATCTAAATCCTTTAGATCTGTTGCACGTTCCTCTGGTGGAAATGCATTCATGACTCGACTGACATTTGAGGCAATTTTGTGAAGACGTATGTTTGATTCAGCCAGCATGTTTCTCGCTCCTGTCAACAGTTCAATGGCTGCGCTCTCACTGGACACAGAGGCTAGTCCATCATCCACATAGAAATTGCGGAAGATAAACTGTTTGAGCGTTTGAGCCGTGCTCTTCTTGTCCTATCTCAGCTGCTCGTCTCAGTCCATAGATAGCAATAGCTGGGAACGGACTGTTCCCAAAAACTGGGACCTTCATGCGAAACTCTGTTATTTCTTTGTTCAGGTCATTGTCTTTGAACCATAAGAACCTGAGATAGTTTCTGTCGCTTTCTTTGACCCTGAAGCAGTAAAACATCTGTTCCACATCGACAGTGACTGCTACCTGCTCTCTTCTAAAGCGCAAAAGAACACGAGTAGCGTGTTGTTTAAGTCAGGTCCCCTAAGGAGAGTATCGTTTAGTGAGATGCCTTTGAACTGGGCGCTTGAATCAAACACAACTCGGATTTTGCCAGGTTTCTGGGGGTGGTACACTCCAAATATTGGTAGGTACCAACATTCTTCACCTGGTTCTAAGTCTGGCGCAATCTCTGCTTGGTCATTAGCAAAGATTTTTTTCATGAATTCTATGAATTGCTCTTTCATGTCTTGATTTTTTTCTAATGAGCGTTTCAAAACAGCGAGGCGCTTTAGAACCTGTTCTCTGTTATTGGGAAGGAGGGGGCGCGGTTTACGAAAGGGCAAAGGCGCCACCCAGTGGTTGTCAGTGTCCATATACACTTCTTTGTCCATAATCTCAAGGAACATTTTGTCCTCTATAGACAAGGCTAGTTTGTCATCGTCAGGGCTTCTCTGGAACACGTTAAGCCCAAGACAGTCTGTCTGTTTGAGGGGAGCCGCTTCTAGGTCACTAAAAGCAATCGTTTGCGGTTTGGAGGGAGCGAATGTTTCTTTTACCTGAATGGTACTAGCGCATGGCTTGAGGAAAGAGGTGCGGCCATTTTGTAGCACATTTTTGTACACATTCACGTTATTTTGTTTGTGAGCTCCGCCAAGACATGTCTCACCTACTATAACCCACCCCAAATCTAGGCGTTGGGCATAAGGCATGTTGTGCGGGCCATTGTACTGCTCACGCACCTTGTGTACACTCAGAACGTCTCGCCCCAATAAGAGTAGAATGGGTGTGTCTGTCTCTAGTGGTGGTATTTTACCTGCTATTGGTGCTAGGTGAGGAAAATGCTGCACAATGTCAGGTGTTGGAATTTCACTACGGTCGTCTGGAATAGTGTTACACTCTAAAAGAGGAGGAAGCGCAACTTGAGTGTGTCCATCAAGAGATGCAACGACAAAGTTGTGAGCTTTTCTGCCTGAAGCTTCAATAATACCTGAACAGGTTTTCAAAGTGTAAGTAGATGGAGTTACCGCAATATAAAACAGCTCAAAGAAATCTGATTTTGCCAAAAAGCGGTTACTTTGATCATCTAAGACCGCATACATTTTGTGAGCCTTGTCTGGCCGGTTTTCTGGGTACACGTTCACTAAGGAGACTTTTGAGCACGATCTGAGTGCATGCGTTTTGTCACATATTTCAGTGCATTTGGAAGTGACCTCAGGAGAGCTATTGTCTTGCTCCCCGCCATGCTCCCGCTCCGTAGCTTGGGCCTCTGTTGACCAAGGAGCTGGACCAAGGTGGAGAGCACCAATATGTCTGTCACTGTTACACTCTTTGCATTTGACAGCAACCTTATAGTCTTTGGCTAAGTGTTTAGTGGACGCGCAACAACGGAAACAGATTGAGTTTTCTTTTAGATAAGCTTTCCTTTCATCTAAGTGTTTGCCCCTAAACCCACGACACTTTGCTAAGGGATGTGGCTTGTTGTGAATGGGACAACTATCTGCTGGCTCACCTGCTTTCCTTTCTTTACTACAATAGTGGGGTGCTGGAGGTGTGGCTGTAACCTCTGTTTTTCTTACTGACACCGTTTTGTAGTTATTGTAGTTTCTTACTGATTTATCTTGCTTTGATTGACTTGTGACGCAGGATGAGGAAAAGGCAAAACTTGGATCATTTGGGATTTTAGCTTGAAAGCTTGGCTGGAAATGAAGCTAACAAAGTAGCTGAAAGGTGGAAAGGAAACATTATGTAATTCCTTGTACTTAGAGCCATGTCCAATCCAGCGTTCTTGCAGTCCATAAGGGAGCTTTTCTACAATGGGGTTAACTCCTCTGGCTGTGTCAAGATAAGTTAAACCAGGTAAACGTCCCCCTGACATGGCTGATTGTATCTCCATCAGAATGTCCCCTAGTTCGCGGAGACGCTGATTTTCTTTATTAGAGATTTTGGGAAAGTTCTCTAATTTTGACAATAAGGCATGTTCAATGATCTCAGGTGAACCATAAATGTCATCTAATCTTTGCCAAACCATGGCGACACCTACTGTGGCGTTGTGGACGTGGGCTGACCTGATTCGAATTGCTTGTGGGGATGAATCTGGACCAAGCCACTTTATCAGTAAGTCAAGCTCCTCTCTAGCTGTAAGATTGAGGTCTTTAACAATTTCCTGGAAAGACGTTTTCCAGGCCCAGTAGTTTTCGGGACTGTCATCAAATTTTAACAGTCCAGAGCTCACCAGTTCTCTTCTAACTAGATACTTAGTGAGATCAGTCATTGGTGTCACTTCACAAGCATCGTCTCTAAGGCTGGACGTGAGAGACCCTGGAGGGGGAGGATAATGTGTTTGGGCTCCGTTTTGAGTGCTGAACATTACCTCATTTTTAGTGGAAGGCTGGAGCTTACTTGTTTCCTTATTAGGAAGCGGGAACCACCTAACTTGGTCTGGCAGCGGTCTTGAGTCTTCAGTGACAGCTGTAGGGGGAAGGTGGTGTCAGTGTGACAGGGGGGAGGGCTTTTCTCAATGAGATGCAAATGAGCCCCTGTGACTCTGGGCTCATTCCGGTGAGAAACTTTGAGCCCTGTTTTCTCAGTGAATGGGTTTGAGAGTTGTATACATTCAAATGACCACAACTTACTCAAATATTATCAAATCTACATGAGTGAGGCATCATTGGAAAGCTTTGAATTCACACTTTCAGAATATGTTAACTCAGTCTCCGGGTAGACATGTAACTGGTTTAGCCACGGTCAGACACATATGCGGTTTTCGTGGTTTTACTAAACAACCATCTGATTAGAGACATTGTCCACAAATGAATTTACTGTACAGAATGTTATCGTGTTCTGCATTTTCATTTAATTGTTTTATGATTTGTCTTGTGAATAATTTTACCTTTGTAACATTTGTGGCCTAATGTTAAAGCCAAACAAAGGGCTGCATTTCTCTAGACCTGGTCCTCTTATCAAGCTCTGACTCAGCGTCTGATTGGTTGAATCCTCAGGCGCCAAATCTCAACCCCCGCATGGGTAAGTCAGAGAGAGAGACAAAGGAAACGTGATTGATACTGCATCATGCAAAATCAAGCAAAGGACCTTTTTGCCACTCTTCAAGTCCACAGCCTTTACAGACCAGCTTCATCTGTGAATCAGCGCAACGGCCCTTCTTCTGAGGATCGCCTCAGAGCCAAGGACACGCAGGCTCTTGGACTCCACGCAGGCCCATCTCCTCACAGCTTCTGGTTCCATTCGTATGAGTGCACTTCACAGGCTGGCTGATAATATCATCTTAGAACTAACTCTAGCACACACCTAGATAGATCTAGAACAATCATGTCTAGTGTTTTCCATCTGTTATCGACTCATTGGCATATTCCTAATTCATATTTATCTGTTTAATTATTTGGTCATTAAAGCTTCATAAAGCTTCATAACCCACATTTGGTAAAGTGTTCATTCATTTCCAGAAAAGGGGTCAATGTCACGGTTACGTTCTCACAAACCTTTAGAAGAAGGAGCAAATTAATTTATAATTAATTAATTGACTTAGATATTTGATTATAAAATTGTTAAATGCTGATAATCCGGTGACGTCACTTCCGGTGAGTGTATCGCGTTTTCAGAGCTGTTCGTTCTTAGAGCTTTTTATCGATTAATCAACGAATTATACACTCTATTTACGCATCATATGCACAAAAGTGAAAGTTTGATTGCTCCGCAAACAATCCGGAGCCTCAAACCGCTCACTTTTCTGTATTTCGTGGATTGAAAGCCCTCCTCACTCTCTAGCTCCAGCCTGAACTAGCCTAGCGTAGCCTAGCCGCTAGCGTCATGGCTGGACCTACCTTTACCTGTTTAAGCTGTCATATGTCGAGTCAGAACCCTGGCTCCTTCTCTGATGATAGGTGCGTGAAGTGCAATGTAGTGGTAGTTTTGGAGGCCAGGGTTACGGAGTTAGAAGCGCGGATCCGCTGTTTAGAGGAGCTTAAGTCCAGCTATAGCCAGGTATTAGCTCGAGGTCTACCGGACTGCGCTTTAGGGCGTAGCATTAGCATTAGCAGTAGCTGTAAGGCCGAGCTCAGCCCCTCAGCGTCTCCTGTGCAGCCGGGACTAGACCAGGAACAGAATAGGGACCAATTTGTGACAGTTTGGAGGGGGCAAGGCGCTAAACGCCGAACCTTAGCGCACCGTGAGCTTCCCGTCTATAATAGGTTTTCTCCCCTCAGCGATCACATGCCCGCTGAACAGACTAGAGAAACTCTTGTAATCGGGAGTTCTATTGTCAGAGACGTGAAGCTGCCAGCTGCTTGTGTTAGGTGTTACCCGGGGGCCAGAATGGGTGACATCGAAGGAAATTTTGGGATCTTAGGCAGAATTTCCGTCGTGTCGTGATACACGCAAGCGGTAACGACGCCCGGCGGAGGCAATCAGAGGTGCTCAAAGTACAAGTAGCTGCGGTGTGTGAATTGGCGAAGTCGATGTCAGACACTGTAATATTTTTTGGTCCCCTGCCCAATCGGATCAATGCTGAATTGTACAGCCGTCTTTCAGCATTCAACAGCTGGCTATCTAGATGGTGCCCTCAAAACAACGTAGTCTTTGTTGATAACTGGAGTGCGTTTTGGGGAATGCCCGGGCTCATACGCAGGGATGGCATCCATCCGACTTCGGAGGGTACATCCCTATTAGTTCGGAATTTGACCAATAGTCTTAGTCGTGTTAAGTGACCATCTAGGGATGAGCCCCGGGCGCAGAGCAGCAGTGTAAGACGCTTCTCTGTCGCTGAACTCTCGCCCACTCTGTCACATGTGAAGTGTTCAGCTTCTAGACAGATAGAGACTGTGTGTGTCCCTCGTGTCCCTCGTACAAATAATGCCAAAAAGTCACATCTCAGAAAAACTATTTCAGGCGTCAGACCAAATAACTTAAGGAAAATAACAATCACAAATGACACAAAAATACAAATGAATAAACACGTAAAATGTGGACTGCTAAACATTAGAGCAATTTCCTCCAAATCGCTCTTAGTTAATGAATTAATTAGTGACTATAACATAGATTTTCTAGCTCTAACTGAAACGTGGCTTCAACAAGACGACTACGTCAGACTAAATGAGTCCACCCCACCCACCCATGTTAACTTTCAGACCACCAGGACCACAGGCCGAGGTGGTGGTGTGGCAGTGATCTCACACTCAAGCCTACTCATGAGCCCTAAAACTAACTAATTTCACTCATTTGAAAGCCTCATGCTGTCAATCACATATCCAAATATGAAAAACCAAAAAGGAGATTTGTTCATAGTTATCTACCGACCTCCTGGTCCCTATTCTCCCTAGTTTTTAACAGAGTTTTCTGACTTTATATCAAACTTAGTGTTATTAAGGGATGAAATAGTTATGGCTGGAGACTTTAATATCCACGTGAACGTGAGTAATTACGCTCTCAGTGTCTTCCCTCAAAACCCTATATTGTCAGATCATTTCCTAATTACCTTTCAGTTTATTCTTAAAGATCATCCAGCCCCACAGAATAAAGTTATAATGAAAAGGACAATATCTAAAAAATCTATCTCAAAATTCAAAGAAATAATAGAGCTAATATTCAGTGACATGTCAAAGCGCGTGTTGGCCCTGCGACAAGTTGGCCACTGTCCAGGATGTACCCCGCCTAAGGCCCGAAGTCACTGGGATAGGCTCCAGTCACCCATGGCCCCGAAAGGGAACAAGCGGTAGAAAATGGATGGATGTCAAAGCGCGCCTCCCCATGGTACAACGAAGAACTGCGTTCACATAAACAAAGAGTTAGAAAGTTAGAGGGATTATTTCGTCGCTCTCACACAGAAGAATCCCTAAAAGCATAGAAAAGTTGCCTGCTGTCCTATAAGCAGGCTCTGCGTAAGGCCCAAACCAGATACTATTCAAATCTAATAGAAGTCAACAAAAGTAACACTAAATTTCTTTTCAGCACTGTAGCTAGCCTAACAAACTGTCACAGTGCAGTAGAGCCCTCAATCCCAGCTTCTCTCAGCTCTGATGATTTCCTCCTATTTTTTAACAATAAAATAAAAACAATCAGAGATAAATTAGATGAAATTACCCACGCTATTGGCCCTGAACTAGCCCAAGCTGTAAATCTAACGTCCCATATAAATCCACCTGTAAATTTAGAAAGGTTCACAGCTGTTGATCAAGCAGAGATAACTTCAGCCATTATGTCCTCTAAAAGCTCAACTTGTGTCCTAGACCCCATTCCAAGCAAACTCCTCAAAGACATTCTCCCCCTAATTATAGACCCTATTTTCAATATAATAAATACTTCACTCGAAAGTGGCTATGTTCCACAGTCCTTCAAACATGCAGTCATTAAACCTCTTCTGAAAAGCCTAACCTAGATCCCGACCTATTGGTAAATTACAGACCTATTTCAAATCTTCCTTTTGTCTCTAAAATCCTTGAAAAAGTTGTAATAAAACAGCTTTGTAGCCACCTGCAGGACAACAACTTATTTTAAGTTTTCCAGTTAGGGTTCAGAGCCCACCACAGCACTGAAACTGCACTAGTTAAAGTCACAAACGATTTGTTATTAGCCGCTGATGATGGACTGGTCTCAATCCTGGTTCTCTTGGACCTCAGCGCAGCATTTGACACCATCGACCACAACATTCTATTGCAGAGGTTAGAATGTGATGTAGGTGTTGGAGGAACAGCCCTCAGCTGGTTTAAATCCTATTTATCTGATAGGTACCAATTTGTTAATGTAAACCACCTTGCTCTAAAGTAATTTACGGTGTGCCGCAGGGTTCAGTACTCGGTCCAATTCTGTTTACTCTTTATATGCTGCTGTTAGGCAACATTATCAGAAAGCATGGCATTAACTTCCGCTGTTAAGCAGATGACACTCAGCTGTATTTATCAATGAAACCTGATCAGAGCGATCAAGTAGACAGACTTAGTACTTGTGTGAAGGATATAAATACCTGGATGACACTTAACTACCTGCTTCTTAACCCTGAAAAAACCAAGGTCATTGTGCTTGGCCCTAAGCATCTACGAGACACTCTATCTGAGCAGATAGTCACACTGGACAATGTTATTGTAGCCTCCAGTTCTACTGTAAGAAACCTTGGAGTCTTGTTTGACCAGGAGCTCTCACATAAATCAAGCTTGTAAAACAGCCTATTTCCATTTGCGCAACATAGCCAAAATCAGAAAAATCCTACCTAAAAGTGGTCCTGAAAAACTTATCCATGCATTTGTAACGTCTAGATTAGACTACTGTAACTCCTGCTCGCAGCGTGTCTTAAAAGCTCCATAAAAAACTTTCAACTGGTTCAAAATGCAGCAGCAAGATTACTAACAGGAACAAAAAGAAGAGATCACATTACGCCGGTGCTGGAGTCTCTTCACTGGCTCCCCATCGAGTTTAGAATCAAATTTAAAATTCTACTCCTGACCTACAAAGCCATAAATGACATGGCCCCATCCTACCTCAAAGATGCTATAGTATCATATCATCCAAACAGAGCTCTTCGCTCTCAGAATGCTGGCCTTCTGGTGGTGCCAAGAGTCTCTAAAAGTACTGTAGGAGGTAGAGCGTTTAGCTACCAAGCTCCTGTGTTATGGAATCAGCTCCCGACCCATGTTAAATAGGCTGACACAGTCTCTTCATTTAAGTCTAGGCTTAAAACGATCCTCTTTGAAATTGCTTATGGTCAGACCAGTTAAGAACAGAAATATAAACCCACAGCTTCAGCTATGCTGCCCTAGGAGTAACTATGATGGGGGAAGTATGGCAGCTTGAGCACTATCCTCTTCTTCTGACTACTTATTCTATCAAACAATATTTTTTGTTTTTTAATTCCACTTGCAAACTGTTCACCGCCTTCTTTTTCTTTTTCTCACTCC
The DNA here is from genome assembly GCF_026437365.1 of Eucyclogobius newberryi. Classification (NCBI taxonomy): domain Eukaryota; kingdom Metazoa; phylum Chordata; class Actinopteri; order Gobiiformes; family Gobiidae; genus Eucyclogobius; species Eucyclogobius newberryi. Next base: position 31,394,339 of record NW_027315779.1, read on the forward strand.
TGAGGACCTGTGATCTCTGCCCCGTATGGACGGTCCCTCATCTGCCTGAAGAGTGAGTCCAGCTCGACCCAGACGGTCCCTCATCTGCCTGAAGAGTGGGTCCAGCTCGCCTCCGACGGTCCCTCATCTGCCTGAAGAGTGGGTCCAGCTCGCCTCGGACGGTCCCTCATCTGCCTGAAGAGTGGGTCCAGCTCCAGTCTCCCTCGCGTTCGTCTGTCCGTCTGTGAGAGTCAGATCTCTCCTTCACTCTGGAACTCCTCCAGGTTTCTACTTTTTCCCAAGGAGGTTTTGTGGAGTTTTTCCTAGCTGAGAAGGAGGGTCTAAGGACAGAGGACTCTGGGACCTCGTCCCTCGCCACCACAGACATTGTCTGACTCCATCGCCACCACAGACATTGTTGATTCATTTCTCCCTGTGGCCCTCAGAGGCAACCGTTGTTGTGATTTTGGGCCTTACAAAAATAAATTTAATTGAATTGAATTGATAATACGGCTGGTGCCCCAATCTACTCTTAAAATATGATATCAAACATGCCCACACTTATGCAGTGTGTCATGTTTGAATTCTTGAACAATTCTTTAATCGATATCAACCTTGAATGTCCCCCTCTTTTACAAGTGGGAGGGCATTCATAACCTTCCAGTACTTGTACCAGTAAGAATACCCTACAGATGCGATGGAAATTCTTTTTCGACCGCTTGTATCCGCGATCTAGTCCTTTTTGTCATTACTCAAAGCTCATGACCATAGGTGAGGGTAGGAACGTAGATTGACCGATAAATCGAGAGCTTTATCCTGCTGGTGAAACAGACTCAAATGCTACACTGAATGGAGTGAACTCAAAAGACAAAATGTATCATTAAAACTTCGGAAACAGGAATATCAAAACAGACTAAAAGGTAACTAAAAGTGTCCCGGGCAGGGTTCCTTTATTTCAGGAAAAGAGAACAAAGGCAAATAGGTTTCAGATCTGCGATCAGATGGATTGAACTGAAAGTGTTTCAGAGTAACACGAACAGGAGATATGAAACATAAACTTCAGCAGACTTCTTTAAACAGATATTTGTACTAGGCAACAGGAGGCGTGAATGTTTGTGTTGACAGTTCGACAATCAAGCAGACTGACGGGCGAGAAGGAGCATATATACCCTCCCATGGCCTCACGAGGGAATGAAGGGCAGCAGCAGAGAACGGGAAAACAGGGCAGGGAGCAAAACACGAACAGGAGCCGAACAAGAGCTGAACCAGGGAAAACACAAGCAAGAACAGACACACAGGATCATGAAAGAACCCCCCTCTCAAGGGACGGCCCCTTAAGTTCCAAACAGACACCAAAGGCAGGGAGGGAGGCGAGGGACCGGGGGAGGGTCAGAATTAATCAGAAACATTACCATCACTTTCCAAATACACAGAAGAACTTACACTAGGCCCATCTACGATTCTGTCATCTTCTGACAATTCTCCCATGGACTCAAGGGAAGGAGCAGAGCAATCCTCAACAACACTAGCTTTTTAGAATCGACCTTGTAGCACAGGCAACATATAATTACAAAGGTATGTCAATTGTTAGGATGTGTGATCGGTATTATTAATGACGCATTACTTTTTTTATTTGCTCAGCTGATCGCTCGTCAGCTGATGCGGGTCGGGGGTTAATTTATTTCGGCGCAGGTATGTGCACTCTCTCTTCCTTTGGACACAGGACAAGGCGGCTGAGAGCTGGAACAAAGGACTAGTGCGGACACCAGGCCAACCTTTTGTCGATTATAACCCCGGTGTGGAGCAGTGATCGAGAGCCTAGTTTTAATGGACGGACCGGACCCAGAGCGGCGAGACCGGTGAGAGCGTTCCTTTTTTGTTTGCTCGACGCGGTGGTGACAAGTTTCAAGTGCATTTAACATCTGCAATGGTATCTTAAGTTAACATAACACAATATATATAATTTTGATTGGTAATTTCCCATTGGGAGTGTTACAACCTTCAGGGGAAGGTTTTTGGTGGAGAGCCAAACCATTTGACCAATCTTATATGCAGGAGCATCCGAGCGACGACAATTGGCCGAAGCCAAGTAGCGATCCACTGAGCGGAGAAGGGCTTTGCGCGCCCGTTTCCAGGTTGTGTGACAGCGCTTGAAAAATGCTTGAACAGATGGACAAGATGCTTCTTTCTCCTAAGATGGAAATGTAACCCACGTAATTTTTATCGCAAATAGAAAAAAAACACAAATCCCGATACAACTTCTGGTCACGTGGATTACGTATGTCGCACGTCACACATGCACTGTGTCACTTGGACCAATCACGCGCTTGCCTGGCTAATATCAGCTTCCTGTGCATCTCTGCACGGTGTTGGGAGAGACACGACAGGACGGCTGAACCAGGTAAGCTTTGCCGACTAAACCTCCCGCTGTTAGTAACTTTAATGTGCGCAGTTTTTAAACTCAAGTGTATGTTCATAGACGCCTTATCAACCGCCGCTGACGCTGGATTTTAGCACTCAGGACAAACGTGGAATTTGGTGAGTCCGTCTGAGTTGTCTGTCTGTGTCTTCTTGTTGTTGTGTTACATTGCTATATATTCATTACCCGTACCAAACGGTTATTTATCTTAACAAAAGGAATTTATTCAAGGTATTTATTCAAGGTATTTATAGAATTGATGAATGTACTAAAGTATTTACTGCATTGTTTGTAATTTAAAAGAAATTAACTAAATGAAATAGAGGCTAGTTAATGTTTGGGTATTTCACTGACAGTCCTGTCTGTTGACCGCAGGCCAGGTGTGCCTAGTGGGGTACCAGAACAAAAGATTGAACTGATGGCGAACTGAGAACCAGCCTGGACCCGGAACCACAACTTATACACTGAACTTTACAAACTTACAAACCCTTCAACATGAGCCACCTGCAGTATGGTAGGGGCTGATTCAGCCGTCCGATATAATCCTGTAGGGTCTCAAGCTACAGATATTCAGTTAAATGATTAAGGAGGATTTAGCAACAATGTTTTTGTATAATCGCGGGGCACCAGGATAAGATCCAAAGCTAAAATAAGGTCCTTAATCGCGCTTGTTGAAAGGTCTGAAGGGTGACTTCACGGTTCAGCGACTTACGACATAGTCTAATCAAACAAACAATAGTCAATAAATTCTTTTGTGTGGTTTATTTTTCAAAAACAATCAAAATGGCACAGCTACAGCTGATTGCAGGTAAATCACAGGTGATGGCTCGTATCAGATTTTAACAGCAGATTCATGCAGGTAGTCAGTTAAACCAGGGTTTTTGCCTTGAATAATCAAACGTGTCTATGCTAATCTATATCAAAAAGGGGGAAAATGAGCTTACGCTAGTGAGGAGGGCATATTGACCAGCCAGGGTTTATCCAAAACCACGCCACAACTGCTAATTAAGACCACACACTGAGATCGGCTTACGGTTCGGTAGAATAGGTCCGCAGCCTGGTCCTTGTTCTCCGGACTGGATCCGTGGAAATGGAGCAGCGGGACCGACGACCAGGTCCGTCTCAGGCATGTATCAGCAGCGATGTCCTTGTCGGCGCGAAGGCGGCGTCCAGCGAGAGCGGAATGGCTTAGTCTCTTTCAAACATTGGAACGTTTCCTCAACGTAACTTGTCTGCTCCGGTGGAGCTAATGCTAAGCTAACATGTTACTTCAGTGCACTCTGCAATACGGGCTTAATGTGACTACTTGCTGTTATCACCATGTTATCGGGTTATTTTTCGGCGTGGGTTGGCCCGTGGGTTGTGTGGGTCGTGCTTTGTGTGTGTTTTATGGTGTTAAACCGGCTGTTAGCTCCACAACCCGGAGCTAAACGCAGCTATTCAGAGCTAAGTTATAAGCTAAACTTTGCTATGTTATCGGGTTATTTTTCGGCGTTTTGTCTGTACAAATTATATACTTATGTAGTATTTCTTGACCCGTGGGTTGTGTGGGTTGTGCTTTGTGTGTGTTTTATGGTGTTTTGCGTTAGTTTTAGAAAATAAAAAACTAGAAATAGAAAAAAACTACAACTCCCGATACCACTTCTGGTCACTAACAGCACTGCGTCACTCGAACCAATCACGCGCTTGCCTGGCCATTATCAGCTTCATGTGTGTCTCTCTGTGCACGGTGTTGGGAGAGACGACTGAACCAGGTAAGCTTTGCAACTAAAACACCCGCTTTTAATCACTTTAATGTGCGCCGGTTTTAAACTCAAGTGTGTGTTTTGGTGGGCTGTTCTGCAAGTGTTTTGCTTTTATGAGCCGTGTTATCTCAAGTGAGCTAGCTAGCCCCACTAGCCGAGGGCAGATGTCCCAATATCTCCGCATTTTGCATCTTAAATACACCGTTAACGTCACAATGTGAACTGTTATCTGTGAAGCGTGTTATTCCCATATTACTGTTAACCCTAATCCTTTTTTTCCCCTTTTCAGAATTGGCAAAGACACCCTGATTGACATAATCAAACACTATGACGAAAATGGAGCAACATCACGGTTGAGGAATAAGCGCGCACAGCCACATTCACGCAGCTTCATCAGCCATGAAGTGATTCACACCGTTGTGGAGTTTATCAAAAACTATGCAGAAGTCCATTCCATAATGCTACCTGGTCGACATCCTGGCCATAGGGACTGGCATGTGAAGTTGCTCCCAACCCATGTGACTAAGGCCTCAGTTTGGCGTCTCTACGTGAAGTCTGCTAAGGAGCTTGGTAAGTGTAAAACATTATTTTGGTGATTTTCATGTTTTAATGATTAGAGTATAATTAACCATAAGCAACATCTGTTTTTCAGGTGAGCCTGCAGTTTGTACATCAAGCTTCAGATCACTGTGGAAACAGCTTCTCCCACACATCAGAAGCTGCAGGCCACGCACAGATCTCTACAACAGAATCTAATGTGCTGTCTTTCGGACCCTCACCGCCAGCAAGCAAAGACATCAGGATGCATTACAGCTTTGACTTTGCACAGCAGGTACTAATAGTGCAAATGCAGAATAGCAATTATAGAGACATATACGTCTTAATCAAATGTCATATGTATTAATCTAATCTCCTTTCTCTCTCTCTCTCTCTGTCTACTACAGATACACTTTCCGTCCAACCCTCTGCAGCCGGGGCCAAGCTTCACTACACAATGGACATCCACTTCCTCATTGCTGGCCTCACCAAATTCTCCCCTGATTGCGGCTTTGGACTTATCAGGCGAGCATACATGAAGACCAGGGTTGACACTTTGGAAGACATCAATGAGGTTAGTTTATATTATTTGACTACTGTAGCCTGGCAAAACTTCAGTGCTGCTCTCTGCTTAAGATATGTTTCTTCTGTTCTCATTTTTTTTACATTGTCGCCCTTGTCATCAGGTAGTGGAAAACAGCTCTCCTGAGTCTCACCTCAATATCCCACAGCTTGTTGGAACGTTGTCAAGAACTTCGACTGGCAGAACCATCTGAGTCCCTTCTTCAGATGGCTTACAAAGATCAAGAGTTATCAGCACTTTAGGTATTTATATTGAAACTCTCACATTGTGTTAAAAAAAAAAAATAGTTAATGAGTGTTATGTGAAATAGTTAGCCATTTCTTAAATGTCCTGTTATTTGTTTACCAAAGCTTTGATGCCAAGAGACCAGGTGTGGTGCTTGCGAAAAGTCACTGTGAAGCAGAACTAGTGGAATTTCAGCTACTACGCAATTCAGCTGTTCTGCCTCCGGTTGACAATCTCCATGCCCTGGTCCCACCTGGACTGAACTTTGACAGGCAGACCTATCTGCATGAAAAAATCAGGCCTTACTGTGCTGACGAGGCAAAAGACATCACATGCCCAGCGCCGAGAGTCACAGCACAGAAGAGTGCACAGACGAAGAAGAGGATGAGGATGTGATCTCTGATGTAATTGGACTCTGGTGGTGTACATATCATATCTATTATCTCATATCTCATATATTCAAAGCCATGGACCCGTTGCAGTTCGTATACCTGGCCCTGGCATCTGTTTATAAGAGTTCTTCTATTAAAGAGTGTTTTTCCGCAGACGCCATCCCACTGCCCCCTTACCAGTGAACATCCAGGGACGGGACATTGAGAGAGTGGACTCATACAAGTACCTGGGTGTTCATCTGAACCACAAACTGGACTGAACTCATAACACAGACAGGAAGAGCCAGAGTCGGCTCTACCTCCTGAGGAGACTCAGGTCTTTTGGAGTGACAGGGCCACTCCTGAAGACCTTCTACGACTCTGTGGTGGCATCAGCCCTCCTGTACGGTGTGGCCTGCTGGAGCAGCAGCATCACAGAGAGGGAGAGGAAGAGGCTGGACAGAGTCATCAAGAAGTCCAGCTCCGTCCTGGGCTGTGCTCTGGACTCGGTGCAGGAGGTGGGGGACAGGAGGGTCCTGGCTAGATTCACATCTATGCTGGACCATCAGTGTCACCCCCTGCAGGACACTCTGTCTGCTCTGGAGAGCAGCTTCAGTGAGAGACTGATCCACCCTCGCTGTGTGAAGGAAAGGTTTCGCAGGTCTTTCCTTCCTGCTGCTGTCAGACTTTATAACAAACACTGTTAGTACTGAACACTCGCAATACTGACCTAACCATGTGCAATTCTGTCATATGTGCAATTGCTGTTGGAATTCATGTGCAATTCATGTGCAATTACTGTGAAATTCATGTGCAATCCATGTGCCGTCGTGACACATATTCATGTGCAATTACTGTCGTGATCACATGCAATGGTATTTATGTATTTATTTATTTATTTATTTATTTGTCTATAGGAGTTTTTATTTATTTATAGGAGATCTTCTACTGAAAGTGTTTTTCAGACTTCCAATAAGTGATCTGTTCTTTTGTATCTACCTCTGTATCTACCTGCGTTGCACCAATGAAATTTCCCCATGTGGGACAATAAAGGAATATCTTATCTTATCTTATCTTGTCTTATCTTTTTAAACTTACTATAAGTTATCTGTCCTTTCCCCCTGTATCTACTGCGTTGTAACATTAAAGGCTATCTTAGTATATTTCCATTTTAATATAGTAACTTCTAATTCTGATTCAAGTCCAGTTACCATCAATAACAACACTCCTCTTGAGTCTTCAGTGACAGATACTCCTCTTGAGTCTTCTGTGACAGCTGTAGGGGGAAGGTGGTGTCAGTGTGACAGGGGGGAGGGCTTATCTCAATGAGATGCAAATGAGCCCCCCTGTGACTCTGGGCTCACTCCGGTGAGAAACTTTGAGCCCCGTTTTCTCAGTGAATGGGTTTGAGAGTTGTATACATTCAAATGACCACAACTTACTCAAATATTATCAGATCTACATGAGTGAGGCATCATTGGAAAGCTTTGAATTCACACTTTCGGAATCTGTGAATAACTCAAAATGTCTACGGGTAGATGTGTAACTGGTTTAGCCACGGTCAGACACATTTTACATCTTCTTTCACCTTTGATGGGCATACTCGACTTGCCGTCAAAAACATAAAACCTTAAACAGTGGAAAATGGTAAAACATGCAGTGTATGGAGCAGATACAGACAAACATTCATGACATTATAACATAATCCATAACTTTCATCGACGGCAGTCTTTCTGTAATAAAAGTTCGTGAGAGGAGAATGTTTGTTATCACAAAAAGTACCAGAGCCCTCCTGTGGTGAGAAAGAACCCCCCCCCATTGTTCAGAGAGAGATTTTCTGTTATCTTGCAGTTGAGGAATGTCACATCTTCATTCCCCTACAATCCCAACCCAAAGATACCACTGACTTGGGGGAAGAGGTAGCAGATGAAGAGGAGGTGCCGAGGACTGAGCCCTGGCGGCCCCCCTGCGTTACTGGGGAGAGGGTGGATGAGTGACCGGAGAGGGAGATGAACTGTTGCCTGTTGGTGAGGTAGGATGTGAGCCAGTCAAGTGCAGAGCCCTCCATCATGCCGCCTCTTCCCTCTTCCCTCATGCAGCCTCTTCTCTCTTCCCTCATGCAGCCTCTTCTCTCTTCCCTCATGCAGCCTCTTCTTGCCTCTTCCCTCATGCAGCCTCTTCCCGCTTCTTCCCTCATGCAGCCTTTTCCCTCTTGCAGCCACTTCCCTCTTGCAGCCTCTTCCCTCTCGCAGCTTCTTCCCTCTCGCAGCCTCTTCCCTCTCGCAGCCACTTCCCTCTCTCAGCCGCTTCCCTCTCGCAGCCGCTTCCCTCTTACACCAGGATGCCGCCTTGTCGGGCACCGGGATGCCGTCTCGTCGGACACCGGGATGCCGGTCCTTCCATGTTCTGGGAGTTCCCAGGTACCAAGTTAAACCGGAGCTCTCGTCTAAGGAACCTTCTCCTCCTCCTCCTCCAAACAGCAGCTTGGTCATCCCAACTTTACCATGCAGATCATCCCCTAGGGACAAGCCCCTAATCTCCCACCTCCCGACCCTAACGTCTTCTGTTCATCACTCAAAGCGTCATCATTCTCATCCAGTCCATCAAGTTGCTGCTCCACTTTGATATGCCGTTCCATCAGCCATTTTGGGGGTTACTTGAAGGCAAGTGGTTGTTCCCCCCAGCTTGACCAGTTCTGGTTGCTCATTCATGTTCATGGCTATCCAGTCCGATGACCGCCATCAACAAATACATTCAGAACATTTATTACTGAGGTGGAACAGTCATCGACCCCAGTTACTCCATCCTCAGCTACCACGTTCCACACGTAAGCCCGCTTCAGGCAACCTAACCTTCTCTTCCTAGACCACCCAGCTCAGACCGTTCCGTCCATCATGGCTTCAATCTACCTTTACCGCATTTATCCTTCTTTCCTTATTAACTTATTACTTCCCATTCACCTTCGACTACCAGTCTCCATTTGCAGGTACTCAAAGCCTACCCGAGCGGCATTGACATCTTTTCAGGCTTGTTCCCCTGCTCAGAGGTTGCCTCGTCCACACCAGTTCTCCTCACTTCGGCATCAAGGACCTCCAACCAACGCTTAGTCTTCCCCTAAAACAAGCAGGACGACAGTGGTAGTTCAAACACGAATGACTGTTCAAGCTAAATCTATTCTGAGCCCCTTTGCAATCTTCCCAGACCTTGCGTACTGGTCGTCAAGTGGCTCTTTCCCTCAGAACTTAATCCTCTCTACCGACCAAGGCCAGATTGCAGCAGGGTCTGGTTCATCCTTTATTTTAAATTGATCCTCGCCTGGGCCCCACATTTCCTACCAAACTTTTCCCGCATGGCGCTGCCACATCTGCCTCCAGTTAAGGAGTTGTTGACCACCTCATTATCATGGAGCACTGGTTCTCGATGGCCTTCAAGGTCTGCACCCACCATTACCTCTGCGTTCTCCAGTCTGCCAATTGGCACTGCCTCTGTTAAGCTTCTTTTGGGGGTATCGAGGCCCGGGAGCCTTCAGCCCTCATCGCAAGAAGCCCCAAAACGGCATCAACTTCTGTACATTTGTGTTGTTCATGTTTCTCGTCTGCCAATAAACACTTTGCATCGTAGCTGGGGTTGTGGTCCTTGCTAGTGAATCTCTCCTGCGGCCAATCTTCACCAGGTATGAGCCAAAAAAGTCCACGCCTGTGGACCAGAATGGTGGTTTGTACAGTCTCCAGCCATTTTAGGAGTAGAAGGAGAAGCGCGCCATCTTCTGTAGTCAACACACTGGTACTGATGTTTCTTAATGGCCTGGCGTCCTCTTATGATCCAATAGGTGCGGTGTATCTCTGCATAGAGTCTATCTGCGCCAGGGTGCAGGATTTAAGCGTCATAGTGTTTAATGATGAGTATAGACAGAGGATGATCTGCTGCCAGCACTTAGGATGAATGCTATCTGGGTCTACATCTGTGACCTAACGCAGACATCCTCCAACTCTGATCAGTCCACTGAGGCTGTCATATTCGGGACAGAGAGCACACAGACGGCTGCTGGAGTGTACAGTGTGGCCTGTTCGGAAGGCTTGAACCTCCTCAGGAAAATTGTCAGTTTGTGCAGAGAAAGTTGCGTTGTATACTGGGCTGGATCTGGGAAGCTCGGGAATGCAGCGGTATGGCCACAAAATGTTGCTTTTTGAGCTCCTCATTGCCACAGTCTGTGAGCTCTGTCGGGGGCTGTGGCCACATGTCCGGTGTTTGAGTCAGAAAATGTGGCCCGTCAGACCAGCAGCTGGAGACAGTTAACTCTGCCAGAGGTTTGCCTCTAGTGAGGTCATAAGCAGGGTTATTGTCAGAGTTTACATAATGCCACTGCTCTGGGGAGGTCAGCTCATGGATCTCTCAGATTCGAGCCCCTACAAATACTTTGTAGCGGCAGGAGCTGGACTGGATCTATTGCAGCACTGTGGTGGAATCTGTCCACAAGTAGACAGACAGCAGAGTAATTGTGAGTTCTGTTTGGAGCACCTTTGCTAGTTGGGCTCCGGTGAGTGCAGCACACAGCTTGACACCTGCTTGCGGGGCGCGACTCTGGACCCGGCCATGACAAACAAAGTGGAAATGTGCACTTGCTGGTTCTTCACTCTGAGATAGGCAACAGCCCCATAAGCCCTCTCAGAGGCATGACAGAATATGTGTACCTTATATGTATGTCACACTGTTGCTTTTTTTAAGAGGAGCATAACAGCGAGGTATGCCAATGTGTTGAAGATGTGACATCCCATTCAAGCCAGGATAGGATTGAAGCAGCGTGCCTTCTATGGGCTCATCCCATCCTCTCTCTGTGCTCCACAGGGCCTGCACAATAAGCTTTGCTCTTGTGGTGTATAGGCAGATATTACCCAGTGGGTCATACTGACTGGTCAGGACTTTGTACACATTACGCAGTGTAGGAGTTTTGTAGGTCACTGGGCGGTACTTGTATCCCAGGACGTCAATTGGGCAATGCCAGCTGAGACCCAATGTTGATCCCTGGGGATCAAGACATTTGAAGTTTAACCATAACTCACAGTTATCTGACCTGGCTGTGCCGGGTAGGTGAGAAACCACTTCAGCAATGTTACTTGCCCATTGGCGAATTTCAAATCCACCTTGGAGGAGAAGATCTCTCATTTTGTCATTGAGTGCCTCGGCTTCTTGTGGATCGGAACGGGACCGCAAACAGGTGTCCACATAAAAGGCTGTGTGCACCGAGTCATAGATGTCCTGGTGGGTTTGTGCCCCCTCACTTGGCGCTGTAGTGCAAAGATAGTACAGCAGGGGCTACATGTTGTCCCGAATGGCAGGACTCTCCACTCATACACGTCTGGGGGCCACTCTGTTTCACCATCTCGCCACAGGAACCGTAGGAGGAAGCGGTCCTCTGGAAGCAGCCGGACCTGGTGAAACATGGCTTTTATGTCTCCGCTAACAGTCACAGGAACCTGCCGGAAGCAGAGGAGCACGCCGAGCAGCGTGGGGCCCAGTGGAGGTCCTGGCAGGAGGTAGTGGTTGAGGACGGTCCCCTGGAACTCAAAAGAGCAGTTAAAGACAACCCTAGACTTGTTGTTATGATGTATGATGTGGTGTAGTACATACCAGGATTCAGTAGAATGAATCTCTGTGTCTACTAACCTTTTGATCTCTTTGTTGTAAGTGAGTGCTAGATCAGGATTTCTAGCTAGCTTACATTCTGTGGATCTCAGGAGGCCTTTGACTACTTCAGGAGAGACTTGGAGCAGTGGGATTTCTTTTCTCCTGAGCAGGGGAGTGGCATATCTCTCTACCCCCTCTACAGGAACTCTAATGGTCTTGGCCTCTAACATAGCTATGGCTTCTCCATCTTCTTTAGAGCGCGTAACCTCCTTCTCTGAATAATAGGACTTACTGGGTGAGGAGCTAACTGCAGTACAGGCTGGACCATAAAGCTCGATTCTGTGGAGTTGTCATCTTGATCAGCCAAGGCCAAGGACCATCCGGCTCAAAGGACCACTTGTACACTACTGTACACTTTTATGAATGGCCAATGAGAATACGGGCCCAAAATGCTTTATGGCCACATGAGTAAAATTCTAAATAATAAAACACCTGGACTAGATGGCTTCCCTGCTGGGTTCTATAAACATTTTTGGTCAACCTTATTCCAATTCCATACTATTCACTAGAACAATAACAGAAATAAAACAAAACGCTGCATTCCCATCCCACATGAACACAGTCCTAATATATCTCATCCCTAAACCCAACAAAGACCACACACTCACATCTAATTACTGTCCCATCTCACTTATAAATGTTGCAATGTTGGACATTTTGATTCCCACACACACAGATTTGAGAGAGCCATTTATTAACTGGATCAAGATTCTGTACACATCCACATCTACCACAGACACAACCAATGGACTAACATCACAAAGCTTCTCACGAGACAGGGGGACAAGGCAAGGATGTCCACTCTCTCCATCTCTATCAAATCAAAAAATCAAATCATCCTATCAAAAGTATTGAAACAGCACAAGCCCATAAAATCCCACTTCATGCAGATGATATACTCCTATTTATACAAGAACCTCAAACATCTATTCAAGAAATAATCAAAACAATTCAGTCTTTTTCAAAAATGTCAGATTATGCAATTAATTGGAATAAATCCATCCTCCCGCTATATAAAACCAAATGGGATGTGGCATCCCACCAATCACCCAAACCTATATGCATATCTGAAACCAACTTCCCCTACCCAACGCTTTCTGACCTTTTAACACTCTGATCCCCTTCTCTTCTTCCACCATCTTCCACTCTTCACACATTTCAGTCATCTACCAACTTTATGTATTTATCAGTGAGCCAACTCCCACACAACCACCACCCTGCCACAAAAACATGTTAACACATACATGTATGGTGAAAATGTATGGTGGTGGTGGTTGTTGTTGTTGTTATCATCATTATCATTGTTGCTATAGTTAGTACTATTATCACTGTTTTCATTTATCACTTTTGCCATATCATTACTATCACTTTCATTGTCACAACTGAAAATACTAACACCCCCTCATAATTTCTTGTGTTTTTAATGCACCACCATGTAGTAGGTGAATTGTACAAACACTGAAACACACTCAGGCTGGCATGGCCGACGAGAGGTACAGTATCTCTGTCCCAAGTGGAGACACTGGGACTCCTCCTTCTTTTAATGCACCTTAGACACTATACATGACACAGATTTTTTTTAAAGCAGGGGCAGAATTTAAATGTGTATGTTTGTGTATGTATGTTTGTCTAATGTCTGTGTTAATGTCTGTCTTTTGCTGTTTTTGTTCTTGTTGTCCTCGTTTTGTATTTGTAAATACATATTTTTTTAAATATGCAAATGGACTATCGGAAATGCTCCACATGTAGAGGTAATAAAACAGGCTAGAGCAACAAACGAGGCACTCTTGAGACATGCCAGCCCTCTTCACATGCATCACATTACATATTCAATCAAAGGGCCGCTGGGGGAGAGTGCCATATGTCAATGACATGTCAATATGAGGGGCTCCACTCTAAACCTCTCATTACAACTGGAGCACTAAACATTGTATAATGTATTCATTCTTCTCACTATGTGCTGTAAGCCACAACAGAGTTGCCCTGGGGTTGCCTGTTTCCATTGGTCCAATAGTGTCTCCACTATGGTAACAAGACGCCCTCTTTTCCCAGACATGTACTTAGTTTCGGCTGTGAACCCAGACATGCATAACCACGGAGTGCGCACTGGAAGTCTCACCATCCCTGCAGTGCCATCATGAAGATAAGATAAAACATGTTCAGACGTCCTGATGAAGGCTTGAAGCCTGTAGTGATTGTGGCTCTGTTTAAAGCACAGACTGAAAACTCACGTCTGTGAAAAGTGAACTGGAGCCTGACTAAAGAGTCAGATTTGTCTTGGGTGGACCACAGGCTCCCTGCTGAAATTACTGCCACACATTCACAATATTCAATTCAAATGGCAACAGAAAACCTTGGTTACAAAATAGTTACAGTGTAATTATTGTATCTCACAAAGAAGGTGTAGTTTCCTGTTTACTCTAGCTTTAGCCATTTCTCACAGCGACACCATATGTAAAAATCCTCCAGCTATAGTAGTCCTGATCAGGTCTAGCCCAAGATCTGGAGATGGGTCTGCGGGTGCTGTGCTCTGATGTCAACTGATCCCGACAGGTTGGCCCAGTGGCATGGAAGTATACCTACCCTTTGGAATAACTCATTTTGAGTTATGTTTGATGTTTAGGGTGATGTTGCTCACATAGCAGAGCCTCTGGATCCAGAGCTAGGCCCTGAACATGGAACACTGAACCCAACTGAACACTCCGGCATTGATAGAACCATTCCAAAGCGTCGTAAAGTGAACCGGTCTGAGGGCCAGGGCCAAAACTTGACTATGGGCCCCTGAGATCAGCTGGGACTGGTCTTTTAGTGATTGCCAAATATTTTGAAATCTAATTAAAGATACCTTTTTATACTTCTCATGAATAAATTAAGCCCATGTTACATGTGGTTTGTGTATTTATTGACTGGCAGTATTATGTGAACTTTCTATATATTTCAAATGTTGTGGGGATTTCTGTGTAAATTTCTTTGAGTTGTGCATGTCAGGTGCTCTACAAATATATGTTGCTAAAGCAAAACAATTTCAGTAGAATTTCAAATTCCCAACTTGAACCATCTTTAGGGGCCAAACAAGCTCTTTGACTGTTTTGTGTTTGACCGCCCCGCCGCATAGAGAAGGCCTCTCCACACAGCAGATGTTAGAGGAGATGAGGACACCACAGGAGGAGGATGAATTGAATTGGCCCGAGGTCTAACAGCGTGGTGATCAGGTTACAGCCAAGCTCCATCTGTGTGAGATGCCGTTAGGGCCCCTGTGCCGCTCTGAGGGCCCATAACATTTACTGATTGCAACAGAGGGCCACAGCTTTAGGAGCATGGTAAAAAACAAAAAGGAGTTAGGCTTTAACCTCGGAGTTGATCTAGATTTCAGTGATTAGATTTCTTGCTGTCAATTTATTTATTTTATAATTCTTACTACTGTAACAGGGCAACATGATTTTGTATTGATATTGCAGAGAAGAGCTGGAGAATGCGAGAACGCATGATATATACATCATATATATAGCATGGATATATATATATAGCATGGATATATATATATATATAGCATGGATATATATATATATATATATATATATATATATATATATATATATATATATATATACACCATCCAGCTGCTGCTCCTGAGGGACAAGCTGGAGACTGCTGGTGTGGAGTATGACCTGGCAGAGTGGATCCTGGACTACCTCATGGACCGACCCCAGTTTGTGAGAGCCCGGGACTGTGTGTCTGACATTCGATTCGGACCTGCAGTGTGGGGGCGCCCCAGGGCACTGTCCTCGCGCCCTTTCTCTTCACCCTTTACACTGCAGACTTCAGACATGACACGGACAGCTGTGTCCTGCAGAAGTTCTCTGATGACTCTGCCATCGTCGGACTCATCACGGACGACGATTATGCGGAGTACAGAGGACTGGAGCAGGACTTTGTGGACTGGTGTCAGCGGAACCACCTCCTCATCAACGCGGGGAAGACCAAGGAGATGGTGGTGTATTTCCGCAGACGTCACCCCACTGCCCCCTCACCAGTGAACATCCAGGGAAGGGACATTGAGAGAGTGAACTCATACAAGTACCTGGGTGTTCATCTGAACCACAAACTGGACTCATAACACTGACTTACTGTACAGGAAGAGCCAGAGTCGGCTCTACCTCCTGAGGAGACTCAAGTCTTTTGGAGTGACAGGGCCACTCCTGAAGACCTTCTACGACTCTGTGGTGGCATCAGCTCCTGTAGGTGTGGCCTGCTGGAGCAGCAGCATCACAGAGAGGGAGAGGAAGAAGCTGGACAAAGTCATCAAGAAGTCCAGCTCCGTCCTGGGCTGCGCTCTGGACTCGGTGCAGGAAGTGGGGGACAGAAGGGTCCTGGCTAGATTCACATCTGTGCTGGACCATGAGTGCCACCCCCTGCAGGACACTCTGGAGAGCAGCTTCAGTGAGAGACTGATCCACCCTCGCTGTGTGAAGGAAAGGTTTCGCAGGTCTTTCCTTCCTGCTGCTGTCAGACTTTATAACAAACACTGTTAGTCCTGAACACTCGCAATACTGACCTAACCATGAGCAATTCCGTCATATGTGCAATTACTGTCGTGATTCATGTGCAATTACTGTGAAATTCATCTGCAATCCATGTGCCGTCGTGACACATATTCATGTGCAATTACTGTCGTGATCACATGCAATGGTATTTATGTATTTATTTATCTTTATTATTTTCCCCTCCATCCCTTGTTGGGTTTTGTCTATGGGAGTTTTTGTTTATAGGAGATGTGATAAAATGTGAATATATGATTATATTTCTGTGATGTATTTTATCTGCATAATAGTGATATATTATCTGCATCATTAGTCTAAGAGAAGAACGGGTGTGTGACAAACTGCATTTGTGAAGGGGTCATAAAGATGGGCCAAAGGATGTTTACCCGAGGGGGGGTGACAGCCCAGAGGAGTTTGGGTAAACATTACCCAAGGCTTGATCTCTACGGAAAAATAACAAGTGCCTTGATGTGAAGCTGACCAATGAGAAATGTGACCCACCTATTCCAGAATATCTAATAAAACCAACCAGCATGGGAAAAAACGGGGTGAGATGCAGGAGGGTCAGCCAGGCTCCTTACAACGGCCTGGCTGACACAGCCCAACGTTTTCTCCCAAGCTTGCCATACAAATGTCTGATATTTCTGTGTCGTTTCATATTCTAAGTTGAATTGTGTTCTCGATGTGTTACGGAATAGCATCGGTGTTTGTCTAATTCCATGACAGGAGATCTTCTACTGAAAGTGTTTTTCAAACTTCCTATAAGTGATCTGTTCTTTTCTTCTGTATCTACCTCTGTATCTAAATCAAATCAAATCAAATCAATTTATTTTTGTAAGGCCCAAAATCACAACAACAGTTGCCTCTGAGGGCCACAGGGAGAAATGAATCAACAATGTCTGTGGTGGCGATGAGGTCAGACAATGTCTGTGGTGGCGAGGGACGATGTCCCAGGGTCCTCTGTCCTTAGACTCTCCTTCTCGGCCAGGAAAAACTACAAAAAAACCTCTTTGGGAAAAAAGCGTATAAACCTGGAGGAGTTCCAGTGAAGGAGAGATCCGACTCTCACAGACGGACAGACGGACACAAGGAGACTGGAGCTGGACCCACTCTTCAGGCAGAAGAGGGACCTGTGTTGCATCAATGAAATTTCCCCACGTGGGACAATAAAGGAATATCTTATCTTATCTTATCTTATCTTATCAGTTCCTAACAACAACTGTAATTAAAAGGCCTGACTGAATAAAAAGGTTTTAAGCTGACCCTTAAAAGCAACAACAGAGTTCAGTGACCGCAGGAAGAGCGGAAGATCATTCCAGAGTCTGGGTGCAACAGCCTGGAAGGATCTATCTCCTCTGGTCCCAAAACCAGTGCGAGGAACCAACAGCAGTTTCTCACCCAAAGATCTCAGAGAGCGAGGGGGAGTGTATGGTTTGATCAGATCGCTGATGTACAAAGGGACCTGACCATTTAAGATAAGATAAGATAATCCTTTATTGTCCCACATGGGGAAATTTCATTGGTGCAACGCAGGAAGATACAGAGGCAGATACAGAAGAAAAGAACAGATCACTTATAGGAAGTCTGAAAAACACTTTCAGTAGAATTTAAAGCTCTAAAAGTAAAATCAGCAGCCAGTGAAGGGCTTTGCGAATGGGTGAAATGTGGGCCCTTCTATTTGTGTGGGTTAAGATCCTCGCTGCAGAGTTCTGGACCAGCTACAGACGAGAGAGCTCCTTCTTGTTTAGACAGGAAAACAAACTATTACAATAGTCTAGCATGGATTATGAGTTCTAGATCATTTTGAGACACCATTTTCCTGAGATGAAAATCCATGTTCATTCAAAGCATTTATATAAAATAGTTAAAGTTAATGGTTAAAACTTATTTACAAAAGTTAAAAAACAGGTAATACTTTTTTCTCCTTTAATTTTTTTCAATACTCTACATGTTGTAAAGTTTTTTTTACTATTTCTGGAGTTGTCTGTGAATGTTCTTGTGTGAGGAGAGAGAAGGAAAGAGAGATCCAGGAAACAGTAGGTTTAGAAAAACACTTTATATATGTTTGTGCCGTGGGTTTGTCGGTAAGAGACCATGCGCCACCTCTGCCCACAATGCAGTCAAGTGAGCACAGTGACCTGCACAAAGTCACATCTTCATCACAAAGTCAGAATCTTCTGCAAACCCAGCTACGGTTAAAGCACTGGAAGCTACATCAAAACCAAGCATGACCACCAGAAGCAGGCAAACCCATGATGAGCAGTTGTATTATTGTTGTGGGGAAGAAGGACGAGTGTCTCAAATCTGAAAACCAGGGAAAAGTAATCAGAAAACTCATCCAAGCTGTCAATACTATGAAAGAAAGTCCGAGCACCACAACAAGCTCAAATATAGACACTAACTGCAATGTCAAACAAGGTCTGTTCACCACAGTCTCACACAGTATTCCTGAAGGACTGATTGGACCACCTAGTGTTGTACCCCTAAAAGTCTACAAGTGAATGGAGAGCCCTTTCATTCATTCACTACCGCTTTTTCCCTTTCGGGGTCGCGGGTGACTGGAGCCTATCCCAGTTACTTAGGCACTGGGATAGGCTGGCACTATCCCAGCATTAGGCAGGGTACACCCTGGACAGTGGCCAACTCGTCGCAGGGCCGACAGACATAGACAACCATTCACTCTCACCTCACTCTCACATTCATTCACTAGGGCAAATTTAGAGTTGCCAATCTTGCCTAACACATGTCTTTGGACGGTGGGAGGAAGCCAGAGAACCCGGAGAGAACCCACGGTAACACAGGGAGTGATGTGTGATGTGATGTTGGTCTGGTCCAGGAATCAAACCCATCCTCCTTCTTGGGAGGCAAGAACGCTAACCGCCTTTGCCACCGTGCACCCAAAATGGAGAGCCCTGTGATGCTTTATTCAACAGTGGTTCGCAGGTCACCATAATATTTGAGTCCTGTTACAACGCCCACCTGTCTTCAGTCCCTGTGCAACCAGTGACTGGCCTTGACCTTTGGGGTTTTATGTGAGTCCAATGTCAGCTACCCCTATCGTGGTTATGTGGTGGTCGATTTTGAGTATCCAGCTGAAGTTACTGGCACCAATCACACAGTGACAGTTCTGGCCCTGATCTGCCCAAGTCCAAATTAAGAACACATCCCAGTCATTGTTGGCACTAACACCAGCCATGTCTGCCACTTGGTTCATCAATGCAGAAAAAAGGGTGTTGACATGGCCCAAGTATTAGGGATACAAGCCCAAAGTGATCAGCAATGGGTGCTCTCTGATGCTGTTTCTCTGACCTGTAGTGAAGATGAGGTAGGCTGTCTAATATGGCAAGGCCCAAACTCTTTGTCTCTACCTCCAGGAGAAAACGTGCAAAAGTCAACTTCAAGCAAACAGTAGGCCAATAGATCTTGATGGTTGATACGTCTCCTTTAGCTCCACTGCCGGGAGATGTCTCACTACAGCCAATGGTTGTGCCTGCAAACGCTGTCCAAATCAACAGTTTCCGTGTCCTAGAACAAAACCAATCAATTCCTGTAGGCACAGTCATGGGACAAATGTATCGCACTGAAAGTGTCATCTGAAATTCCTGAGTTTGACAGCACACAGATCAGCTTTGGTAACTCGTCTGTTCCCCAAGAGTTGAAAGACCGGCTCAGACAAAAACTGGCTGATTGCTCTCATGTCTTCTTTGTCAGTGAATGGGATGTTGGCCTTGCAAAAGATGCTGAACCCATCATCTGCCATCCAAGGTATGGATCTTGGATGTTTCATCCTGGATTAGTGGCTCTCACGCTCACTAGACCAGGGCCTCTTTTGTTATGGCTAATGTGCAGTCTCAGGGTGCTGGATTTTGGGTGGAACATTCCTTGCATGGTGAGAAGCTTTCAAGTCTTAACCTGTGGTCTGCATCTCCTCCTTTGGCCTATTATTCCTGGAGGGAATCAGATCACTGGCAGGGCGTAGCTGTTTATTACCCGGGACTTGTTCTTACCATGGAACTGGCTTCTTAAAACTTGCCTTACTCATTGTAGATATTTGGCTATTGCCGCTTTCCTTCTCATTTCTAGTGAGAACCTCTTTGAGGTTGACATTAGCCTGTGGAAATGCCCACTTTTGCCATCTCAAGTTCCCGAGCCCAACTGTGCGTGGAGGTGAGCCCAAGCTCAGTTTACTCCCCTGCCAGAGAGGTGACTTTCCACATACAAATAAAAAGAGCAACAGCAATTAAAATCAGAGCATTTGATCTATAAATATACGTTGCCTCTCTCTTTCAACTCTTCATTACTGTATTTTTTTTTTACATAATAATTAAAGTTTAACCTTTCCTCTGTCTGCACAAATTAACAAATCTGAAATCATCTGCTCAATCACAAAGCCATGGTTGTTATCAGTTGAGAGGACATAAGATTAGTGCTGCCCGGTGGTCGAGTGGTTAAGACACAGCACACGTACTTGCAGCCAGCTGCAGTATCGAGAGTTCCTGACTCCGATAATTTGCTGCATGTCCTCCCTTCTCTCTTAATCCCAAGATTTATATAAGGTAGGTTTGTGCTTGTCATTGACTGAAGACACTTATTATATCTATGGAGAATAAAATACCTGAACTCTATTTGTTTTTGTCATGTGGCAGGATCCAGCAATAAACCAAATCAAACCCGCAGCATTTTTTACTGTTTTCTACCAACAAATGCCTCCGCCACAATATTTGGAATGAATTCAATGATTACAGAAAATCTTGAAATAAGTGCAGCTCGTTCATAATAGTGAAACATGCAGAGGCTAATGCCAGGCTGCCGAGTTAGGTTTGAGATTAAGGTCACAGTCGAAGTGGAACATTTAGCATGGTTTATCTCCCACAGTTTTCAGCCTTGGAAGAGGAAAACAGAGAAACACAGAAATGAAAAGAAAATATAAGGTAACAGATGGTAGAGGCCATAAATGTCGAGTGTTTTTTAAAAAATCATTTCAAGTGTTATGTCTGATTCCCTGATATATTGTTTTCTTGCATTTACTTACTTTATTTACTTGGTACACATGTAGATCATTTTGCATTATGTTCATTGTAAACCACAATATAGATGTAAAGCACAGTAAATACAGAGGCAGCCCTTTGCCACCTGTCCTGCTTAAAGTCACATTTCTGTCCCCCAGAATGGCTCCCAGAATGGTTGGCTCTAGAGGTCTATGGATGGTTCTATTCATATAAGTGCCTCCATTCTGAGGGCCTGGCTCTGGGTCCAGCGCTCTGTGAGCAATTGACGTCACCCAAACATAACCCATGTTTACTTAATAAATAAAATCTAACTTGTACCTGAAGAATAGTTTATAGCAATTCACAAAAATATGCTTTTGGTTTCTCCTCACCCTTTTCTGCATTCATGTCACATCTCTGCACCTCTACACCACGTTTTAATGTCTCTTTATGTAATACATGAAGGCAAGGCAAGGCACGTTTATTTGTAGAGCACATTTTGTACACAAGGCAATTCAAAGTGCTTCACACAACAGGAAAAATGCATTAAAATCACAAAGAAATTCACAAAACAGTTTAAGAAATAAAAGAGAAGAGTTCCAGGAAAAATCCTTTCAGTCATACGCACATCTAAACAAAACTGTTTTTATCTTAGATTTGAACATTGTCAGAGTAGAAGCCTGTCTCACATCTTCAGCTGCATAAAACTGAAACGCAGATTCCCCATGTTTAGTCCTGACTCTGGGCACCAGCAGGAGGCCGGTCCCTGAGGTCCCCAGAGTCCGAGATGGTTCATATGGCACTAACGTGTTCAAGATGTACTTTGGTGCAAGGCCATGGAGAGACTTGTACACAAGCAGAGCTGCTTTATTAAAGTCTATTCTCTGAGCCACAGGGAGCCAGTGCAGAGACCTGAGATAAGATAAGATAAGATAAGATAACATAATCCTTTCATGTCCACACATGCGTAAATGTCGTTGTTACAACGCAGTAGATACAGGGGGAAAGGACAGATTTCAAAAAAAAAAAACACTCTTAATAGAAGAACTCTTATAAACAAAACAAAAACTGTTATTAACAAAACTCCTTTCAAATCTTAATAGGGAATGGGAAAAAAATAAAATAAAAAGATAAAGATTAAAATAAAATAAAATAAAATAATAAAAATAATAAAATAAAATAAAGAACAGGACTAATGTGATGGTACTTCCTGGTTCTAGTGAGCACCTGAGCAGCAGCATTCTGGATGTACTGCAGCTGTTTTACAGCTCATTTGGAGAGACCAGTGAGCAGGCCGTTACAGTAGTCTATTCCATGATAGGTCTATCCATGCGGTCAATCCATGCGACATAATACAGGTCTATATTTTTGATTTTAGCAATGTTTTTAGATGCTAAAAGCTGCTCATGTTATTGATTTGATGTGGCTGTTAAAGTTCAAGTCTGAGTCCATTATTACCCCAGATTTCTAACTTGATTTGTAGATTTTAGAGCGAGACTCTGGAGGTGACCACTAACACTTTCTCTTTGTTTCTGTGGGCCAAAGACAATCATTTCAGTCTTGTCTGAGTTCAGCAGGAGAAAGTTGTTTTGCATCCACACACTGATCTGTTGGATGCAGTGACAGAGTGAATCCACTGGTCCATATTCACCTGCCGACAGTGAAACATAGATTTGAGTGTCGTCTGCATAATTGTGATAGGACACATTTTAGCTGCGTATCAGCTGACCTAAGGCCGCAGTTATTTTATTACTTGGTTTACGGATCCGCCGCACTTAGATTATTGATTTCTACAATATAAGTCAAATAATAGAAAAAGCTTCAGTTGTAGACATCTGGACTCAGTTTGAAAAAATAGACGTTTCGACTCTCATCCAAGAGTCATTGTCAATAAAAGAATTTAGATCGATAACTCCGATATTAATACTGTTCTGTGGTAAGACCCACCCATTGGGCGGAGCCTTCCTGAAGTAGAAAGAGTTGTTTGTTTCAACAGAAACTCCCCCCTTGTATCTACCGAGCTAGCCTATTCAGAATCTTAATGGGCTATTAGAATCCTTTTTGTCTTTGTGAGACCCTGGCTCAACCACCCTGAGTACCTGATTAGCATCCGAATGTCCTTGTCCTGGTCCTCTACCTTTCCAGGGGTTCAGTAACCCATTATAAATAACAGGAAGATTAAACCTTAGCCCTCCATTTCTGTTTAAAGAAGGTCTTTCTTTTTTAACAAAAATGGCTTCCTTGACTCCTCTTTCAAACCATCTTTTCTCCCTGCTTAAAACCTTCACCTCACCGTCTTCAAACGAGTGATTAGAGGCTTCAAGATGGAGATGCACGGCACTCTGAGGTCCTGAACTTGTATTTCTTCTGTGCTGATAAAGCCTCTTGTGTAGAGGCTGTTTTGTCTCACCTATGTACCGTTCTTTACAGCTTTCTTCACTGCATTGGATCGAATAAACTACATTGCTCTGTTTTTGAGTCGGCAACTTGTCCTTAGGGTGAACCAGTTTTTGTCTTAAAGTGTTTCCTGGTTTAAAATAAACAGGGACTTCGTGTTGTCTAAAAATTCTCTGCAGTTTTTCCGACAGGCCAGACACATAAGGGATAGAAACACCCTTCCTTCTCTGTTCAGTTTCCCTTTTGTCCTGCTTTTTGGTTCTCTTCACTCTGTTGAGGGCCCAAGCGGGGTAACCACAGGCTGAGAGGGCATTTCGGACATGTTTTTCCTCTTTCTTCTTGCCCTCTGAGCTGGTGGGCACACCTTGAGCTCTGTGTTGTAAGGTTCTGATCACACCCAGCTTGTGCTGTAGTGGGTGGTTGGAACCAAGGTGGAAGTTCAGGACCTCAGAGTGCCGTGCATCTCCATCTTGAAGCCTCTAATCACTCGTTTGAAGACGGTGAGGTGAAGGTTTTAAGCAGGGAGAAAAGATGGTTTGAAAGAGGAGTCAAGGAAGCTATTTTTGTTAAAAAAGAAAGACCTTCTTTAAACAGAAATGGAGGGCTAAGGTTTAATCTTCCTGTTATTTATAATGGGTTACTGAACCCCTGGAAAGGTAGAGGACCAGGCAGGACAAGGACATTCGGATGCTAATCAGGTACTCAGGGTGGTTGAGCCAGGGTCTCACAAAGACAAAAAGGATTCTAATAGCCCTTTAAGATTCTGAATAGGCTAGCTCGGTAGATACAAGGGGGGAGTTTCTGTTGAAACAAACAACTCTTTCTACTTCAGGAAGGCTCCGCCCAATGGGTGGGTCTTACCACAGAACAGTATTAATATCGGAGTTCTCGATCTAAATTCTTTTATTGACAATGACTCTTGGATGAGAGTCGAAACGTCTATTTTTTCAAACTGAGTCCAGATGTCTACAACTGAAGCTTTTTCTACTATGGAACACGCCTGGACGAATGAGGGATTACACCGACATATAAGTCAAATAAATTATTATACAGTTTTTTTTTTTTTATAAAGTACCGCCGACAACGCAAAATAGCATTACATGAAATATAAAAAGTGGTATTAAGTCAAAAGATAAGAGCACGTGAAGCAAATTTTCCTGCGGGAGTCTGTGACGGAGCAGGTCCATCCCTGCGAGCGGCCCCGGGAGAGCATGTGAAGACGCACGCCCCCTTTACTCTGTCTGCTGCGCGCAGCGCCAACTCCTTTATATCACAAATATACATTTGAACCTGTTTACCACATTTTCTCCAGCGTGTTTTGCCGTGACAAAGGGTGCACACTTAGAAGCGTCAATTCTACCAATGCAAAACACGCTAAATCTACTGTTACATGCTCCTGCGTGTCGCGTCTCCCCCCCTCTCCTCCCGTGGTGCGTTTTGGGTAAACTCGGAGGAAAAAATATTTTTAAATTGAAATTATATTTATATTTCGCCCGTCTGTTCAATATATTTCATTTAAAAATCTGTAACGGCAGCATTTAGAGGTTGAACAGAAGGTGCCCCAGGACTGACCCTTGGGGCACCCCACAGGTCAGGGGCATGTGGTGTGAGACACAGCTACCAATTTCAACAAAGTACTTCCTGTCTTCCAGATAGGACCTTAACCAGATTAGTGCCAGTGATGCCCACCCAGTCCTCTAGTCTCTGTAAGAGGATCACATGATCGACAGTGTCAAACGCAGCACTCAGATCTAACAGAATTAAGACTGAGGCTTTGCCCGTGTCACTGTTCAGGCGGATGTCATTTGTCACCTTGACAAGAGCAGTCTCAGTGCTGTGATGAGGTCTAAAACCTGACTGAAAAACATCAAATGAGTTGCTTATTAAGAGGAAATCTGTGAGCTGTTGGTAAACAACCTTTTCAAGGACTTTGCCCCAAAATGGCAGATTAGAGATGGGCCGTAATTACTCAGTACTGCGGCATCAAGACTGCTCTTCTTTAGGAGAGGCTTTATGACCACAGTTTTCAAAGACATTGGGAATGTTTCAGATTGAAGCGACATATTGACTATGTGAGTGAGTGGTGCAAGTAGACTGTTCAGCACAAACTTTAGAAATCTGGTGGGTAACACATGGAGGCAGCATGTAGATGAACTTAGACTTGTGATGATCTCCTGGACAGTTTTGTCAGTTACAGAACGTGAGTAAGCTCTAAGTGTCTATGTGGTTTTAGGGTCATTGCATTGTGGGATTAAAAGCATTTTTAATGCCCTGAAGGCGAGAATTTTTTAATAAATTGTTTCACGGACTTTCCTTGGCATTTTTTAAGAGGGGAGGACAGACTAAAAATAAAAATAAAATTTCACATTATCAAATCACATCTCTACCATCCAGAAGTCGGAGTTGAATTTAAAAATAAAATTCATTCTAAATACATTTCTTGGATTCTTAGAATATAGGCCCTACTACCAAACTCTCTACATTATCTACATAATTATAACCATCAAAGCAAGAAATTGAAAATAATAAACAATATTCTGAAGTAGTGATTATTCTTTATTTGAGAACTTTTCATTAAACAGGTTTATTTAAAAACAAACTGGTCATACTAGACAGAGCAACACGGTCTCTTTGTTTTTATTTACTTTTATTCACTTTTATTTTTTTTATTTGCCCACCCTTTTCTTTTAAATTTACTTTGATTCAGCTTAGCCCACGGGCCCCCAAACTCAGCCTAGCCGGAGGCAAAAGCCGGCAAAAGTGACAGTAAAATCACGAAAACTAACACCAACCCACCATAAAACACACCCCGCACGACACACACAACCCACTGGTCAAGAAATGCAGAACAACATCGAAAAATAAGCCGCAGTGAGGCCGAGAACAACGAACAAGGCGCTAGCCTAGCCTAGCAACCGGAACAAACAACACGAAAATTCAGACAAAACACACCCATAACACCACCCGAAACACAAACGAATAAGGAATACACACGGTTACACACATCAGACAAGAGAAGAAACACAAAAGAAACAAATAAAACTGAATGATAGAGGGAGAGTGGACGCTTGCACTCGCGTCGCTGTCCGGAGCCGGCGCGGCTCGGACACAGGCGGGCCCGGTGGCTGCCCACAAGTCAGCCCAAAAGTGGATCCATTCATGGCTCGGAGATACTCAGGTCGAGAGGGGATGGACCCAATAGAACCCTTCTGACATTCTGACGCAAGTGATCTCGGTGTCGGAGTTGCTGGTGCAGAACACATTTTTATTTTTATTGAGGTTTTGGCCCAAATAACAGCGGAAAATCCGCAAAAAAAACCCAAACAAATGTATATATATTTTTGGATCTCCGTTTTTAGACGTCGGCGGGCTCGCGAAACAACTTATATAAAACCTCTCGCCTAAAGAATAATGTAAACTCATTACACTTGGATGTGGAAATGAGTTCTAACGGCAGCTGAGCTGGAGGGTTTGTTCATCTGTTTACTGTGGCAAACAGGACACGTGAGTTGTTATTGCACCTTCCAATTGTTTCAGAAAAATATCTTTCCCTAGTTCTACATAAAATTAGGTTGTGCATGTTCAGCTTCTCTTTGTAAATCTCTCTTTTTCTCTCCTTCTTTCACTTTCTCCCTCTCATTTTTTTTTTACAATATTGCATTAAACACATACTTTGAAGACATACAACTACAGTATGTGATGGTAAATGCACATTTTCAGTTGGCTGATAACCACCATTAAAAGTAACAACAACAACAAAACTACCACTCAATGAGATCACATGGTGGAACAAAACATTTTGAGCTTTGGAGGCGTACTTGTTTTAAACCCAGAATGTTGTGATATTGCACAAACACAGGCCGTTCAAAGCTCCGTGGGCTGAACTACTTGTTTATAATGCATTAGCCAAGTATGTATTTGAACTTCATGACTTGCTTTATCAGTGTAAAGAGACCACGCCCTGGCTCCTGCCCTGAGCTTTGCTACAAGGGAGCCACACAAGAGAGCTGTGTGTTGTCTGCCTATTTCCCCCAAAAAACATTGCAAATGACTCTGCATCAGCAGCTGGTGAACAGGTCTGTGCTGCTCTGGCCCAGAACTTCACTCACCACATTCACAGGCACAGGTTAATCTGAGAACACTTTTGATCTGGGATTTAGTCAAATCAGTCAAGACTTTTGTCCCAGGTGCAGATTAAAGTCAAACACGTGTACACGTGGAGTGCAGTAGGAGTGCAGTTTGGGAGCTATGAAAAGTAACTTTTGTAAGGTTTGCTTAAACCTACTTAGTCTGACCAACATTTAATGTGTAAGCAATCTAAAACATTCGGCTGTCTGAGCAGTTAGAAGATACACACAGGCTCTGACCTCTCTGGTGTAAACTGAGGCTTTTAAATATACGAGATTTCACTGCTTTGCCTGTTTCCTTAGCTCCAGGTGTAAATTCCAGGTAAAGCTCTTCACAGCCTAGCCCGTGGGTGCTGTGCAGAGCCAAAGCCACTGTTTGACTGATCTGAAGAGCACTGGGCCTAAGATCATGGGACGCTGTGGTGGGAAGCAATGAGCTGCAGTGGCAACAATGAGAGAAAAGAGAATTGTCTTTTTTGTGATCACACGGCTCTTCTGTCTTCATGCCCTTTTACATGTTTGCTATATGTGACCACAGTAGGGATGATAATATGTGCAAGGGCTGTCGTAGTTGCACAGACCTGTTATGTGCACCGCTGCTAATCTGCATTCCAATTGCAGCTCCCCACTTACTCTTATCGTCCCCACACCAAAACAGTTATTTTCAAGAAGAGAAAAAAAACTTAAGATTTGGCCAAGCTTTTTAACAACCCGGTGATTGAGGAGTTCTGAGAAATGTTCCCCTCACTCTGAGTCTGCACTTGAGCCAATGACACACAAAAACTGCATTCTGGGGGATTCGCCCTCCCCCCCGCCCCCGCCTGGACGCCTCTCTCTCCCCAAAGACACTCTTCAGAGGCTGGGCAGCAGAGGAGGAGGAGACAGGGGGCTGGAGGCAGTAGGCTAATTCATCAATAATCTTTACCTAATCTCTCTCTCTCTTCCTCTCTTTCACTTCTTCTCTCTCCCCCTCCCCCCTCGCCCCTCAGCCTCTCTCTCTTCTCTCTCTCTCCAGCTCATAGGCATTCAAGCAGCACAGCCCCTCCCTCCCTCCTCCTTCTCTCTCAGAGCCCTTTACGCACCCACACCCGCACTCACGCACGCACGCACGCACGCACGTACACGCACGCACGCACGCAGGGGGGGCACGCACGGGCGGCTCGAGCTAAAATGCAGTTTGTCGGTCGATGAGAAAGAAGCACGCGAGGTGTGGCGCGATGGGGCGGCGTTTCACCCTTTGTCTGTAGCTGCTTTTTGGGACGCACACGGCCCACCCCAGCGAGCGCAGGCAGAGCCCCACCGAGGAGCCGCAAAGAGGAGCCGCAAAGAGGAGCCGCACGGAGGAGCCGCAAAGAGGAGCCGCACGGAGGAGCCCCGGCTTTTGCTTTGCTCCTCTTCCACCGGCGCATTAGGAGGAGCAGCGCGCGGGGGAATCGGCCACACAAGTGCACGGAGCTGGACCTACGTGCACTGGAGTTGTGCGTGCGTTTTGGAGAACGATTATTCTGATATATTGATATATCTTTTGGAAGGATGTTGTTTCGATGATCCAAGCCTTGGGAATATGGGAGTTTTAATGTCGGATTGGCCGCATGGAGACGTGTGCGCGCAGCTCTGGCTCCTGCTGCTGATAAGTATGTGCGGCTTTTCTGCTCTTTGCTTCTTGGTAACTTTGTCCTCGTTTTGCCTCCAGCACAGATCTGGTCTAAATGAGGTGTTGGTGCAGACTTCAGACTGAAGAATGAGCGAGGCACGCTTCTGGAGTCTGTTAACAAGTGGTCTGTCTGGTGGATCCAAACATCAGCGTTATGTCTCATGCAAAGCAGCAGAACATTGTGGTTCCTCAGCTTTTGGAACAGCTCCTGCTTTGCATCTTTTATCCAGGCGAACAAAGATAACCGGCCCCAATAGTCTCCATCAGGTCCCGTCTCAGCTCCGTCAGTCAGTCGTGGTTTTAAACTTGATTTAAGCTGCGTTCACGCCACCACTGCATTTCTGGGGGATAAAAATCAAACCGCGATTTTTCTGAAAGTGATTGCGATTAGATTTTCAAATAGTTTTAAAATCAGATATATCAGATTCAGTGCACATTTGGAACTCGTCCATGAGCAAAGAGAAAAGACAAATACGAACTTATACAAATACAATCTCATACAACAGTTTGTAAAGGTTAACATTTAAGTGTAACATTGTTTTCCCTGGTAATAATATTCTGTTGTTTGTAGAGGACACACTATTAATAAAAAAAAATACTTGCCTCAATTTCGATTGGATCGCAATATATTGTTATTGGACCCTAAATGGAGCATGTTTTGGCCCTGATGTGGAGTTTGGTGCAGTTCTAGTCCTCGTTTGGTCCTAGTCTAGACTTTAGGTGTTCCAGTGTTGGTGTGGTGGATGTGCAGAGTCCTGGTGTAGTCACGCTTCAGTCGCCCTGCAGTCGGAGCATGTTTAAAGATGTTCTATGTCACTTTACTAGTGGTTGAACACACTCAGCGCGGAGGCTCTTGACAAGTGTCTGCTGCTTCATGTGGGCTTCACAGTCGAATGTGTTGGAGCAGAACATTGTGGTTCTTCTGGCTGTGTGCTGTGGACAAGGGCCCGTCACACTCATGGCAACAGAATGGCATCAGAAACAATTACAAAGGCAAATCACCTCTTTTAGTCTGTATATTAACTGCTTAGCCTGTAGTTTAGATCTGTACAAACATGTCCTGAAAGACATTTTGCTTTTTTTTGTCGATTCTTCTTTTTGGGTTTTAAATGTGAGCTGAATTGAATGAATTGTAAAGGAAAGTAGCATGTTGATATTGCTCTCAAATCGTCGTCGTCATCATCAGCTCCTGTGTGAGTCTGTGCCACTTTAGATCTTTCAGTTAGGTTGAAGATAAACACTTCTAATATTATTCATCTAGTCATGGTTCAAGCCTTTTCCAGATCTGCTTTCACTTTTACTGGGCAATCTAATCAGGATTTATGATTTTGGGATTTGATTAGCAAATCTCACAAATAAAATAAATATATCATATTTATACTAGATTTAAGTATTATTTTTCAATAAATTATGTGTTTTAATTATTCCACTTGTGTTCCTAATCTGTGTTTCTTACTCTAATCTGTGTTTCTGTGCTTAATCTCTGTTGCAACACTTGCAACTCAACACAATTTCCTCATTGCGGGACAAACAAATCTTCTCTTATCTGAATCTCTGTGGTTTGGTAACAGCACCAATGCAAATTTAGTTTCAGTAACAAACGATATATTCACACATTTTGGTATTTGTTCTTAAATTGTGCATGTTTTAGTCCCAATATGGACTTGGTTTTGTCCTGGTCTTGGGCTTATGTTTAGTGTCAGCCTTGGTGTGGTGAATGTGCAGCAGCAGAAGGGTTTAGGCAAGGGGTCATTTGGCCGGAAATTTGGGAACGAATTGTTAAAGGCGCAATGGACGATTTTTCGGCGGAAGTGCACATGCCACTCCCCCGTGTGGACTGATACAACACACACATGCGTTTGTTTATTAGCGCAACGGATCGCATCGCTCGTCTCCCGTAGATTTCTGTCCACTTCTGCGTCTGCTCGAACTGTCTTTCTCCGTCTTCATTTTGCCCCGTACACTGAGGGAACTATATTATGATAGATCCATGCGCTTAGGCACGCGGAAATGGAAATGTGGGGACGAACCGCACGAGGCTGCAGGTGAGCGATAGGTGCGTTTTATGATTGATACGTGGCAAGACTAATCGGCCGTCCACGCCACGAGGAAATAAGACTTAGATTTGTGCCAAAAAAGTCGTCCATTCAACCTTTAATTTATTTTTAGTTTTTTTTTTTATAACATGCACAATATGCATTTTACTGTAACTTTCCATTTGTCTAATGCTCTCAATGACGCCATGTTGGTGCCATTTAACTCGCATTAGCACTATTAGTCTGTCGGCTTCGATTTTTTTGGGGGTAAAACGGAAATGTTTAAAGCAAATGTCGGCAGAGAGGTGGTGTATGTCCACCTTCACCAGAGCCATAACTGAAAGTCCCCACAATGGCTTGCTATAACTATTAAGTCACTATTAAGTAACTAAGCCCGAATATTTTTTTTAATTCATTGTGAAATAAGTATTTCTCATGCTTAAAATGTGGTGTTACCCAAACGTTTCAGTCTCTATTTTGCACACCCCTGATTTAAGCGGGCCCTGATCTGGTGTGTTGAGGCTTGCTTTTGAGTGTCCCCGGAGCAAGACACTCCTGGGGGCCCCAGGTCACTTGTGCGTGGGTTTAACGTTGCTCTTGGCCGCCTGCAGCAGCCCATGTCTGACCCCGGGCAGTTAGTGGTGATTAGTGCTGACCTCCGTGACACTACTCCCCCCTCGTTCATTACGCCACCAGACTATTGTCCTGCCCATATCGAGCGTGTTGAGTTCATCCAACACAGACAGTTAGCTGGATGAACATGTTGACTGTTAGCGCTGCAGACGTATAGTCTCATGAAGGCTCATTTACAGAAGCATGATGATTTGTTTAACGTACATATTTTAATTAAAGACATGTGAAACTGTTCCGCACAGATGTGCTGCATCTAAACCACAACAGAGTGTGACTGGGAAGCAGAGTTTGTTGTGTGAAAGAGCACGGAGGGCCACGATAATGAAACCAAAAGATCGCGATGACAGGGCGATGAAGCAGCTCAAAACACCAGGGATCACTTACCTCACTAACATGAAGTTTTACATCAAGTTTCTTATTTTAAGTGACGTGACATAAACGCTAATTAATTCATAACTACTGTAAATGTTACAAACAACAAGTTAATTAGTCCTTTATATATATATTCTTTATATACAAACACAACAGTTCGGACTGGTGAAGTGAAATGTTGCTGTTTTGGGGACGTACTTCTGTGAAATTAAGAATACAAAGTATTATTTTAAGCATAAGCTCCTTATATGTTTATTACTATAAACTATAACGGTTATTTAAATATAATGTACCTACCTTGACAACAGAGAAGAATACTTTGAAAATGCTTTTAGCTACAGAATGTTGAATACCTGCATTGAAATGCATTTAGTAACATATTCCGTTCCAGGGTGAAATCAGTCTGAACAATAGAATATTTTGATTTGATGTCAGATTTGATGAGTAAAAATGTGTTTAAAAGATGAAAACAATTTTATGTTTGTGGCACTGTTTGTTATAACCTATTGTTGAATAGAGAAGGAAACATTGAGATCAAGAGCAGTGTTTTGTATTTTTCTCTCTAATACTGAGCAGTTTGAAGTTTAAATGACATCATTAACCACAGTGTGTATTCATCTGATTTTAGTCAAGTAACTACTCTGAATAATAAATAAAAGAGTATGAATACATAGTTTCAGTACATGCATTTACAATGTAACATGTAATTACATGTTGTTGTTACATGGTAACAAAAATAAATAAATAATAGTGAGTACTGAACATTCAAAGCGGTCCCTGGTGCACAGATGCAACATTCATGAAGATGAAGTATGATATTCATAAGTAATAATAAGATGAAGCCACACTTATTCACGGAGATGTAATGTAACGTAGAAGAGTACTATAAGCGCCATTAAAGTATACTGAAGATCACCTTGATCCCTGGTTCAGTTCTGGTTTGGAATTGTTTTAGGTTTATTTTAGAACAAGCTGAATTGTACTGATACATTTTAGTTTCAGTTTGTCATGTGCCAGTCCTATTTGGGTTTGGTAATAGGATTAGTCTTGGTTTAGCCAGGTTTTGATATGTCTTTTTTTCCTTGGTTAGTCCTTGTTCAGGTTCTAGCTTCTAGTCCAGACCCTGTTTCAGGCCTGGTTTAGGTCTCTTATGCTGCAGAAGCGGAGACCAGGGACAAGAGTGGACTTTACTCTTTTTCATGAGCCCAAACCAGGTTAGGGACATGAAGTGGGTTTTCATTGCTTCCATTTGCAGACATACTTTATAGCCCACGTGACCTAGGCCTCTGCGCCTCCAAACCAAAATGGACCTTTGCTTCTGGGAACACATTCACTTTTCAGCAGGTCAGATCGAAGCTCATTGGCTAAATGCTTTGAAAGCGCCTGACTAAATCCACCAGGCCCGCTCCTTAATCTGCTCTGATGGCCTGCACACAGGCGCCTAAAGCTGAGGACACACCTTTAGTGAGATTTTCGTATAATTTTCAATTGTGCTTTAAGTCACTCTCAGTCACCACGAGTTGAAGTCAGTCGTGGTTGCTTCGGCCTCGTAGTGTGGAGCTGGACTCATATTTGAATTGCAGAAAGAAAGATGCGATTAGACTCCAGTAGTAATTGAAACATGTTTGAATTATAAGCCTGACACTGACACTTCTGTACATGGAGCCCAGCAGCCAACAACTAGGAGAGGAGGAGACAAACAGTCTGGACTATAACTTTTTATTTTCGTCTTTACAGAGAGAACAAGGCTTAAATATCAGATTAATAATACAGAAAGGGCACACGCACTACTTTTACATTTACAATCAGAGCTGAAACACTGTTATAAACCACTGCGTGGTTCACCTCCTCCTCTTGTTTCTTCCTCGTGTGGCTCACGTCTGCATCAGAAATGATCCACAGGTTTTCCTCTGATAAAATCCACAAGAAACAACTCTGTTGCCACTTTTAATATCCATTTTAGATCTTCCAGAGTAAGTTAGAATCACAGCTGGATCCAGTGCTACAGCTTTTTTAATCCCACTACCTCTGTTTTGGTTGGCCAGGGGTCACATGATGCTGTTTAACCAATGAAAATCTGACTTCTTCAGAATAGTATGAAGTATGAGAAAGTACAAAAGCCCCCTCGGCTCGGTTTAGTGTACGAGGGGCACATTTCCAGCTTTCTATTGCCTCTTTTATCCAGAGCTGATGTTTGTTGTCTTCAGTCCCAATGACTCTGGATCCATCTGTGCTATTAGCCTCTGATAATGTGACACTCAACAGTAAAGTGCAGTATCTGACCTGGTGTGTCTTGTGTCCGCAGCTGTCGGAGGGAAAGTGTCTCCCACCAGTGAGGCGCTCCTCAGCACCTCCTCGCCCCCCAGCGCCCCGCCCCCCAGCCTGTATTTGCCCGCCCACTTCAAAATGTCCAACGCCCAGCTGGCATTCTTCCTGAGGGAGACGCCGGCCCCTGAGCGCATTGGGGGCGGGGCCAGTGAGAGGACCTCCCCCGGGGCAGGCCACCCTCTGCAGCGGGCTGAGAGCTTTGTGGTGTTCCAGACTAAAGAGCTGCCCGCCATCAACATCACCTTTGGTCCCTTTGCACGCGATCAGGCCCTGACCAAGGAACTGCTGCAGCCGGCCAGTCCGCTGGACATTCCCGGGACGCTGACGGTCAACTGGAAAGTACGAGCATTTATTGTTCAGACACGGGTCTACTCCTCCAGTCCCACAGTGCAGGTGTTCTTCTACATCGCTGGACGAGACTGGGACGACTTCAGGGTTCAGGATAAGCTTCCGTGCGTGCGGCTGCACGCGTTCAGGGATGTACGGGAAATCAAGACCTCATGTCGGATGAAAGGGAACCTAGCACAGTGTTTGGCCCAGCTGGACCTGCCCCAGTCCTGGTTCAACACTAACGTGGCTCCGCTGGGCCGCAGGAAGGGCTCTGCAGAGGCGATGCTGGAGGGTGTGAGCGAGACCCTGCAGGCTGAGCTCTACTACACTCTGCATGAAGCCGCCCCCGACAGAGGCTGTAGCGAGGGCCCTGGGCAGCGCGGAGGCATGGGGGCCCCGCAGCACCCGCTCCTCCGCATAGGTAGCATCAGTCTGTATCAGGCGGGGCAGGAGCAGCTGCTGGTGGACAAGCAGCTGGATAAAAACATGTTCCTGAGGCTGCCAGACAAGCCCCTGCGACCTGGGGAGATGCTGAGGATTTACCTGTTCCTCATGCCCAACTCCTCTGTGGACCACTTCACTCTCCGGTAAGAGATGACTCCCATTCTTTTGCCATTCAGATGTTGTCTCATATTCTTCTATTATATTTCTATTATATTTATTATTGTCTCCTGGTTGATAAAAGCATATTTTATGATATTTTGGGGCTAATCCAAACTTTTTCATTGATTTTACATTATGTTCCACTTCATTTTTGCCTTCAGTTGCCTCCATTCCAGAGTTTAGACTGTATTTGTGTTCATTAGACTGTGAGATCCAGTCTGCAGTAAAAGAGTGTGGGGCCGAGTGCGAGTCCCTTCACTTTACCATAACTCCATCTAAAATCAGCAGTGTGTTTTGGCTGGTCACGCATGGATGAAACTGTGCTGGTGTCTTCTCAAAAGACTATGATTCAGCGGTAGAACAGAACAGACTTTTCAATTGTTTGAGTTATATTGTTTGAGAATTGAGTTATTGGGATGCAACAATTTCCAAATGCCATAGTGCAGTAAAAAGCACAGCTATATTGTACTGTAGAAATGATTCTTGTTTAATTCAACCATGTTTGCAATGAAAATGACAACGTATCATGGTCAAAGTAGGTTAATGCAATAGAACAATTTATTGTAGATTGTGAGTATTAACAATAATAACCTCCAGTGTGTTGTTAGTGGTTGAATTTGGATGGCACTCACATTCACAGACTTTGGTGTTGAGAATAACGCTGTATGAGACACTAGCTGCATAACAAGTTATTTAATTCATTACCCTTTCCTTTGTTCAAAAGTTGCTATAGTTACTGTTATACTCTCTCCTTCTGAAGCACATGGGGAAATATGCAGAAAAGTGTAGATTTTGCATTTAGAATTGTGCAGTTGTTGTGGCTGTACAGTTGACATGTGACAACATAACTAACACTATCTAGAACTCATAATCCATGCTAGACTATTGTAATAGTTTGTTTTCCTGTCTAAACAAGAAGGAGCTCTCTCGTCTGCTTTTGCTAATGTGGATGCCAATAAAGGCTGAATATAGCTCTTTCATTTGTTTTGAACCCAGCTTAAAATGTTTAAACTGTTTTGTTGCACCAAGACAAAAGTTGTCTTCTGGTTCTTCCGGAGATGGTTATTTTATATATAATAAAAAAAAAGGGAGTGTCTACAGAGCCGCAGCGCGCGGCAGAAACTGCATAGGTTTTTTGTGCCGCGGCTCCTGAAACTGCTGGGCTATTTGACCATGCCGGGTTAGGGTCAGGGTTAGGGTTAAGGTTAGGGTTAGGGATAGGGTTAGGGTCAGGGTCAGGGTCAGGGTCAGGGTTAGGGTTAGGGTTAGCCATGAGGCTATATGGCCGAAACTGCATGGGTTTTTTATGCCGCGGCTCCTGAAACTGCTGGGTTATTTGACCGCGCCGCGGTTCTGCAGCCACGGCCTGAAAAAAACATAAAAATGCAAAAACAACCCAGTCCCATGGCCATTTCACACTGTCCTGCCCGGTAAAGTCTACGGGCCAAAAACCCCTGAAAACAAAAATACAAATAAGGAATTGTGGGTTGAATCTTCAATCTGTGTCTTTAATTCATCAGGATGATCAGACAAGGTCCCTGTTTTTGCTGTTTTAGTCCAAGATGTTTGGACCCAGTCCCAGGCAACAGAGGAAAGAATTGGATTCATATTTTGTATTATATATTAATATACGGTTTTGACTGAAGTTAAATTAAATGAAAAAAGATGAATATTAGAGCGTTATCTACCCGCTCCACCAATCCACAGCCTGCACCTGCCAACGCCTCGGTAAATTGTCATAGCGTTAATGTGCACAATGTGTAGTACATTTTATTCAGACAAACTATGTATTTAATATTCCGTAGTTTCAGCCTCCTGAAACAATATTTTATAACATTTTGAGGAAGATATAATCGCAGCGGCGCAGCACTGCTCTCTCCATAGAGTTTGAGGGTGAGGCATGGCGATCCCGTCATCAGCTGCGAGGAGCAGTTATATTATTGAGCCTATATTTTAAGCATACCAAACAGAAAACAACACCGTTCTTGTACCTTGGTGGTTTTGTTGCCTCGTGTCGTGTGCTGTTCAAAAAACTCTAAATTGTTTACAGTGGCCATTCGCCGTAAAGTAAAGTTTACGTCAAGCAAGTACTGGCAGCTGCTTATTCAGGTAAAACTTTTAATTTCAATCGCGGAGAGATTTATGACAATTCACAGTGTAATTTGTCATAAACTTACCATTAACCAAACTTGAATGATCAGCGTGGCCAGTAGCCTGAGGAATGTGAGAATATTTGCCGCTGGACAAATTGCACAATTACATAATTTGCAGATGAAAAGTCTTGGCGTGCCTCTGCCTCGCGATAATGAAAGTCATCAGAGCCAATAGGCAACATTTTGGCCGATTGTCGAAGTCTTGTGAGACTCGTGACTAACCGCCCACCTGTCCGGCCGCCTGCCCGCCTGCCTACTTGCCCACGGGTCCTCCTAGTGGGTCCTAGCCTGCCCACTAGTCTGCCTGACCACCCGCTCGCCTGACCACCTGCCTTACTGACTGCCTATTGGACCAACCACCTGCCTGCCCGCCCACCAGACTGCCTGCCAGCTCTTCTGCTTTACTGCCCACCTGCCCAACCACCAACCCTCCTGCCCGCCCACCAGACTGCCTGCCAGACCGCTTGACCACTCATCCGCCTGACCACCCTGCCCGACCACCCATCCGCCTGCCCGACCACGCACCCTCCTACCCAACCACCTGCCCGCTTGCCCGACCACATGCCCGCCCACCAGACCACCTGTCGGCCCTCCTTACTTGCCACCCACCTGCCCAACTACCTGCCCATCAACCGACCCTCCTGCGTACCCACCAGACCGCCTGACCACCCGCCCGCCTGCCCACCCGACCCCCTGCCAGACTGCCTGCCTGATCGCCCGCCTAACCGCCTGACCGCCCACCTACCCACAGCACCCGCCCGCCTGCCAGAGCACCCGCCCGCCAGCCAGCCAGAGCACCCGCCTGCCTGCCGCTCCTTGTCCCACCTGCTTTAATGGCCTGTCCATGGCTCAGTGAGGAGGAGGATGCTGCGTATGAATAACTGATTACATGCTCGTTTGGCTCCCGACGCGGATGTAAGCAAACAGAAAGTGTGAAGTCCGCCGTGCGTGTGAGAGAGCATTGTTCATCCGGCGCTGCACTGTGACACAGGCTTATGCTCTGTCCTTAATGTGATCATTATTCTGCGAAAAGACAAAGATCCTGTCTGTGCCGTCGCTGATGGCTATATTTAGTCCGACAATAAATGTTACGGAGGGTTGTGGCGCTTTTTGAAGTCCAACCAGATTGTACCTAGAAATAAACTTCATATCCAAGGTACAGATGTCAGACTATCAAATATTAGTGTTAATAATACCATTTTATGATTGCTCACGATTAATGACATCATGACCGAACACATTGTCTCTGTTTCTCGGTTCCTCTGTTCATTCCTTCACAAAAAAGTAGTAGTAGTTAACTTTGTGGAAAATGTACTGCATAAATTGTGAATCGAACAAATATTGCAACGCTTGTCTGAAAAATTGCAATTAGATGTTTTTCCAAAATTGTTCTGCCTTACATTTTACACTCTATTTACTCTTCTCTCCTTTTATGTATGATTAGTTCCCTCTTCAAAAAAAGAAAGAAAATTAAATGACCATGTATTTTGCGTCATTAAAACATTTAACAGACACCTTGGTTACTGTTATCTAACCGATATTTTTTCTTTCAATACCGATCCTGTCCTGTCAGTATTTAATGTTGCAATATCCTGATAGTGGGAAGAGATTGAGTTAAGATTCTGCTGTTACTAAGATCTGACAGTGGGTTTCATCTCAAACCTGGACCTCCTGGAGCTCTTGTGATATCTTGTTGATGTTTTTCATATCTCTTTCTCCACAGCAGCGAGAATCAATTCCACGCGAGAAACAGTTGTAGCATGTTGCAGACAGATCAGGCTTTGATTCCACACAAACATGTTCAGCTCCTCGTTCAAACGCACGTCCCGCTGATAATGTTCCGCGGAGCATGACATCAAACACGCGCTTGGTGAATATGGGAGTCACAGCGATCAGAAAGCATCCGGAGGTCAGACACAAACACTGTGTGACTGATGGTGTAAAGATATGACTGCGATGGATCATTGAGGACGCGCTTTTCCTGCTCAACTTGTCTGTAGCACCAAACGTGAAGGAGAGTCGGAGTGCTTTCGCTCAACGGCATGGCCCAAATAGTTTGTTTAGTTGTTTAATTACAGGTGGTTTTATTGCTAAAGATGGTAGAGTGGCCGTATAGTGTGCGCCTCCTGAATGTAGGCCTGCTCCCCAGCCTACATTCTAAGGCTGGGCAAGAAGCAAAAAATATATAATAATTAATCGTGGAATAAAAAAATACTTTCAGTTAGAGCTGTTCAGAATTTCATGTGATATTTCCGCCTAAAAAACTGGAGCAAAGACACTTACATATTA
Organism: Eucyclogobius newberryi; assembly: GCF_026437365.1. NCBI lineage: Eukaryota > Metazoa > Chordata > Actinopteri > Gobiiformes > Gobiidae > Eucyclogobius > Eucyclogobius newberryi. The sequence goes on from NW_027315779.1 coordinate 31,434,334, forward strand.
AAGTGGGACTATCAGTGTAAATGAAAAAGCCTCTCATCAGCTCGTGCTCTTAAATTTGCTTTGAGTAAACATGTTTTTGAGATTTTTCGGGCGACAGTTTCCAATTAGATATTATTACTTAAAACCATAATTAAAATTCACAAGGCAAACAAGAAATGGAAAACATACAATAGCAAGTCAAGTTGATGGAGGTTTCCTGAGGCTATTACCAAAGACCCATTTGACCTGAATTCACCCTAAGCATTTAATCAGAAGTTTCACAAACATAACAGTATAGAAATGTTTGTTTGACATAATCAGGATTATTTCAATTTGATGAGGTCAAAAATCGTAAAGATACATTTTCCATAATCGAGCAGCCCTGCTCGAGGATTGGATGTGCTCTACTCCTCGATTTGAAAACACAAGCTGATCATTGGTGAGTAAGATTTTAGGAGGAACCACAACTTCTACTACTCAAACTTAAAGGTCCTATATTATTTTATTATTATTTTTTTAGCTTTTAAACCTGTTAATTTTTCCCTCATCAAAAACCTAGCTGGAGTTGTGCTTAGGTTCATTCACACTGAATCCTCAACTTCTCTGCTCCTTCTCTGAGCCTCTCAACCACACTCACTTTACAATATCCCATTTATGATGTCGAAGGAGTGATCCAGAGGTCTCATTGCTATTTTTAAGACCATAAATCTAGACTAACGCTCGACCCGTTCTGAGCTATTTGTAATCATTATAATCATTGTTACCTGATGGTTATTCCTTCTGCTGCTTGTAGTTGGAGTGCTAAAACAAATTGCAGATGAGGGAACACCTGACTGAGCGAATGTCATGCATGGTTTTCATGACATATACATTTAAAGGACAAGAACAATACAAAATATAGCCGCAAGCGGCAATGATCGCCCCTCGCTGCGCCCCTGCCGCCTCCACGCCGCCCGGCAACGCAGGAGAAGCGGGCGCTAATGCGCCCCAATTTTCCTTTTATTACACCTAATGCTTAATCTGTGGCGCTATTGCACCTTATCCCCTTTGCTTTACAAATCAAGGGAAAGGTTTGCGGCTGCGCTCTACAAAGACCATGACTTTAAAAGAAGATGAGTCTCACCAAATTTCAGGTTAATTGGACGACCGCCCTTGGAGGAGTTCATAAAAGTATAAAGTGAAAGCGTGTTCACATTTCAGAGATTTGGCGATGTTCCCATTGGAATAACATGGGAGGTTTCTGTCATCGCCGTCATATTTGCCGTAACAAATATGACATGTCTCATTGACTTTTTTGATCGGTATGGCAAAATGGAATTTTGTGCCAAATTTAATAAAATTTCAAAAATCTAAATATTTCCCCCCCTATATAAAATTCACTCTGTTGAGAGCCCTATCTTGCCAAATTAATTTGTTTCACTTCAAATAGGTTTAGGGCCAAGGGTTTAACAACTGATACAAATTTGATGCAATTCGGACTTTGTATGCGCAAACGGTAGCAAATTTAAAATTTGGGACATTTCTGAAATGGCAGCGACATTTTGTGGCTTTGCCACATAGACACTGTGAAAGATATCAAAATAACTTCTGATGTCTCACCCCTCAACATTATTTTCACCAGATTTCAGCTTTTTCGGACCTACGCCCTAGGACGAGTTTGTAAAAGTACGACATTTGTCACCACCCCTGAGTCATGCTTAGCACATTTTGATCGAATATGGCCTGCATTTAGTTGGGCTGACGGCGTTGCCATAACTTTTTTACTTCTCTTGTCACCATCTACCGTACCTCTGCAGCAAACTTCATGATTCTACCATCAGATTTTTGAATTTTAGGAAAAGCAGATTGCCAGTTGGTCATTATGGTGTGGGTCCCTGGGCACTGACAGGCACTTTTGTTATTTTTGAGTGGGCTCCGCCCACTTTGTGTTATTGGCCCTCTATACAATGATATTTTTTGCATTACATGCTTTTATGCACACAACGTGCATGTGTCAGGGAATGTATTTGTGAGCTACTTCGTCATCCCCATGTAACGCAAGTGCGCACTTTCGCACAGGCTTTGGCCCATTTACAACGATAATGTTACATTTTCCTACTACTAATTTATGCACAAGACGTGCATGAGTGGAGGAGTGCGTTAGTCAGAGTTTTGAAGCGTGTGTACTTTCGCAGCCGTGTTTCTTACAGAGCTAATAGGCCTCTCCCCAGCCTGTGGCGCCCGGGCCTAGTAGAATAACCACAGAATATTCCTCTGTCACAGCTAGCGCTCAGTCTTTCTGTTAATCTGGATATGATTCAGTGTGGATGTTATGCTTTCACTCCCACTGGCTTTTACAGACTCTATTGTTTACTCTGGCTGAGGATATAAGAGTTTGCACAGTATGGTTTTAGACGGAGCAGTACTGAGGACATAGAACATGCCAGATCCACTGTGCTGACAGCATACAACGGTGAGGCTGCAGGGCCGACAGCTCTGCCACTGCGCAGCTCTGCTGGGCCTACCACTCTGCCACTGCGCAGCTCTGCAGGGCCTACCACTCTGCCACTGCGCAGCTCTGCAGGGCCTACCACTCTGCCACTGCGCAGCTCTGCAGGGCCTACCACTCTGCCACTGCGCAGCTCTGCAGGGCCGACCACTCTGCCACTGTGCAGCTCTGCAGGGCCGACCACTCTGCCACTGTGCAGCTCTGCAGGGCCGACCACTGCCACTGCGTAGGAGTAAACCCTGAGAAACCTTGAGCTGTTGGACAAAAAAAAAAAAAAAGCCAACTACTGGAAAATACAATACTCGGTCAATGCAGACAACATTTTTGAAAAGTAAACTTAATTATTTTACTTTGAATGTAAGGATTTCTATGGAACACCAGCAGAAAAGAGATCTTATAGTGTGGATTATCTGAAGATTTAGGCCTGAATCATGATTCTAATCTCTCCTTTTAATGTAAATGAACTCTTGTAGTGGTTTTATTCTTTTCAGGGCAGTGTGGGTCAGATACATGGTCACATCATCAAAACAACCTGAATTTTGAGTGCTTTTGCCACACCCATTTTTTTTGTTGACTAATTGATCTTTAGTCGACCATTATTTGTTGACTTCTGTCTTAATGAAAAGCAGACAGCGCAAGCGTAGAGCTGGTGAATATCAACATACTTCAGCCAATAGTGAACAAAAGGTCTGTCTCTGGGATTATAATGTTCATCAAATAAAAAACAAATTGCCAAAAGCTATTCCCTTTAAGCTTCTCTCTATAACTCCAGTGCACAGGCGTACTTATCCCAGCCTGTGTCCCGCCCTTCCCTTCATAGCAGGTGGTGTAGGGGTCAAGGTGAGAGGCGCCTGATGAGATGCTGTGGACCGCTCTGATGGGATTGGTGCCACTCGCTCGCTCCAAATTAAAACCAGGATCATAAATTAGCCAAAAGCCTCACAGGACGCCTGGATCACCAAAGCATAACATAAAAAGAAAACGGGATGTTGCTCACTTAACTTGCAGGCGGAGAAATGGATTTTCAAAGTTAGGGGCCAGGGGGGCCCCCTACCTATAAAAGTTAGGGGCCCCCCCAACAATTTCAGGGGCCCACAAGCGCGCGCGGTCATAAGAACAAGATACATTTGTTGTTTTAAACCTCGTTATTAGCATGTAAAACAATTTAAAGTACTTTTATCTTTTATTTGATATGAAGAGCACAAATACTGAATCCCTATAAACCAGAGATCATGATCTTTCAATACTGTTTAATTTAATATAATAATGTTTCTTAGATACAAAATAAATACTGTTTACAGCATTTGACACAAGGAGATCTTATATGTTCTGCAGCAGGAATAAATAAAATCACAGTCTACAAAATAACCTGAGTACAGACACAGCGAGGAGATCTTTTATGTTTTTGTAATAATAAATATTCTGAATCATAATCTTCTTGTCAGCAGAGCTGGGTTTCGATTCAAATTTCCAAGAATCGATTCGATTCCGATTTTTACGTTTCAAAATATTTTTTTTCCGATTTCTCAGATCCCATCCGATTTGCTCCGATTTCGATCTGATTTCCGATTCGATCCGATTTCGATTCGATCCGGGGGTTAATGTTATTAAAAATGAAAAATGTATTTGAACCGTTTCCTTCACTTCATGACTGTGTAGAGAAGCAACATATTAAAACTAGTATTATATCAATATTAAACAGCAAATCTTACAAGTATTGGTAGTTACTGATGGAAGACTGATGAAAAGGTTAAGGGTCAATCTACCTTCAACAAAGATAATCCAGGAGTCCTGAATTATCTTTCTTGACGGTAGATTGAATTTCTCCGAGGGAAATGTAGAAAATAATTTTAATAAAAAAAATTAAAAAAAATCGATCTTTGGACATACGAATCGATAATCGGTCATTAATATGCGAATCGATTAAAAATCGGAAAATCGATTATTTCAACCCAGCTCTACTTGTCAGGGAACAAATCAAGTATCAATATTGTTAAAACAGTAGCTTGTAAGAGTTCTGTTAAATACCAAAGCTTGTCAAATAAATACCTGTTGAATCCCTTTTGAGGAAAAGCCAAACACACGGTGCAGTACAACAATCCTGCTCCTGTCAGACTAATGCAGGGGACAGGTGTGTCCCACCACTCCCACACACACCTTTCCCATGGCATCAGTACGATAATATTATTGTCTGTCCCTTTCAGTCTTCTCATAATATTTTTTTTCTTCTTCTTCTGTTTTTCTGTAACTTTTTGTCTTTTGGGTGGAGGGGTGGTACTTCCACATCGACATACAGTTTTTGTTGTAAACAACTTTACTCATTTTGCCACAAAATTAGACCGGGCATATCCGTGGACACCCGAACAAGACCGAACGCAGCGGCCAATCAGATGCCCGCTTTCATCGAAATTAGATCACGGACACCGCCCGGCCAATGAGAAGCGAGAAGACTGCGAAGTGGGCATGTCTGTCAAAACGAAACTTAAGCCGTGAAAATGCCCCGAATATGGCCAAATTACTAGTTAAATCTTGATTTTTTTCGAGGGGTTAAGATACAGGGGCACGGCGGGCCCCCTCCTAATTCAAACCGCGGGCCCACCGGAGATTTGACTGCTTACGGGCCCCGGGCTCCCGTCTATTTCGCGGCCTGACCTGAAGAAGCATTCTATATGTTTTAGACGATCAAGACTCAAATCTCAAGAAAACCTTCTCTCTTTGGTCTTTGTGTCTCGTTTATCTGTATAAGGGCTGCTTAATCTGACAAATCACAACTAGTGTTCTCACAATACTAACATTACAAACTCGATTCAATGCTAAGGAAATGATTTGATCCTTGATACCAATTTTTATTCCAAAATGATAATTAAAATGCTCTTTAGGTTAAGGGCTTAGACAACAGACTGACATCTTCAGCACTAAATCATTGTACTTTTCTTTTATTTAACATTATGGTCTTATTCTAGTTGGGTAGTAGATGATTATATGATTAAAACTGTTCAGGAAAGGTCACATTTTGTCCTGTCCTTCACTTTTCTAGTTTCAACCCTTTGATTTCAGTAGGGGAATAGTTTGTCTCTTCAATTGTTGACAGATCTTTATGGAGGCCAACACCTACAGTAAATGCTTAAGAGTTTGACATTTACATGGTAGATCTTTCTAAAGGTCAAAGCGGGTCGCCAGTAAGAGATAATTGTTTTTTTTTTGTACATTTACCGGTAGTTTATATCCAGACCATCCATCCATCCATTTTCTGCCGCTTATCCGGGGCCGGGTCGCGGGGGCAGCAGTCTGAGCAGGGACTCCCAGACTTCCTTCTCCCCAGACACTTCCTCTAACTCCTCCGGGGGATCCCGAAGCGTTCCCAGGCCAGCCGAGAGACTCTAGTCTAGTCTCTCCAGCGTGTCCTGGGTCTTCCCCGGGGCCTCTTCCCGGTGGGACATGCCTGAAACACCTCCCGAGGGAGGCGCCCAGGAGGCATCCGGAACAGATGTCCGAGCCACCTCAGCTGGCTCCTCTCGACGTGGAGGAGCAGCCGAGAGCTCTACTCCGAGCTCCCCCCGTGTGGCCGAGCTCCTCACCTTATCTCTAAGGGAGCGCCCAGCCACACGGCGGAGGAAACTCATTTCGACCGCTTGTATCCGCGATCTTGTTCTTTCGGTCACTACCCAAAGCTCATGACCATAGGTGAGGGTAGGAACGTAGACCGACCGGTAAATAGAGAGCTTTGCCTTTCGGCTCAGCTCCCTCTTTACCACAACGGTCCGATGCAGCGACTGCATCACTGCAGCAGCTGCACCGATCCGCCTGTCGATCTCACGCTCCATCCTTCCCTCACTCGTGAACAAGACCCCGAGATACTTGAACTCCTCCACTTGGGGCAAGGACACCCCACCCACCTGGAGAGGGCAAGCCACCTTTTTCCGGTCGAGAACCATGGCCTCGGATTTGGAGGTGCTGATTCTCATCCCAGCCGCTTCACACTCGGCTGCAAACCGTCCCAGTGCATGTTGCAGGTCCGGGTTTGATGGAGCCATCAGGACAACATTGTCTGCAAACAGCAGAGATGAGATCCTGTGGTCCCCAAACCGGACACCCTCCGACCCCTGACTGCGCCTAGAAATTCTGTCCATAAAAATTATGAACAGAACCGGTGACAAAGGGCAGCCCCGGTGGAGTCCAACATGCACTGGGAACAGGTCTGACTTACTGCCGGCAATGCGAACACAGCTCCTGCTCCGGTCATACAGGACCGTACAGCCCCGGGCAAAGGGCCCCGGACCCCGTACTCCCGGAGCACCCCCCAAAGGACACCCCGAGGGACACGGTCGAAAGCCTTCTCCAGATCCACAAAGCACATGTGGACTGGTTGGGCAAACTCCCTTGAGACCTCGAGAACCCGATGGAGGGTATAGAGCTGGTCCAGTGTTCCACGACCGGGACGAAAACGACTCTGCTCCTCCTGAATCCGAGGTTCAACTATCGGTCGGATTCTCCTCTCCAGTACCTTGGAATAGACCTTACCCGGGAGGCTGAGGAGTGTGATCCCTCTGTAGTTGGAACACACCCTCCGGTCCCCCTTCTTGAACAGAGGGACCACCACCCCGGTCTGCCAGTCCAGAGGCACGGTCCCCGAACGCCACGCGATGTTGCAGAGACGTGTCAACCAAGACAGTCCTACAACATCCAGATACTTTAGGTACTCAGGGCGGATCTCATCCACCCCCGGAGTCCTGCCGCCGAGGAGTTTGCGAACAACCTCAGTGACTTCAGTTTGGGTGATGGATGAGCCAGCCTCCGAGTCCCCGGTCTCTACTTCCTCTTCGGAAGACGTGACTGAGGGATTAAGGAGATCCTCAAAGTATTCCTTCCACCGTCCGACGACATCCCCAGTCAAGGTCAGCAGGCCTCCACCCGCACCGTAAACGGTGTTGGTGAGACACTGCTTCCCCCTCCTGGGGCGCCGGACGGTTTGCCAGAATTTTTTTGGTGCCGACCAATAGTCCTCCTCCATGGCCTCCCCGAACTCCTCCCAGGCCCGGGTTTTTGCCTCTGCGACAGCACGAGCCGTGGCTCGCTTGACCTGCTGATACCCGTCGATGACCTCCGGAGACCTACAAGCCAGAGTGGCCTGATAGGCCTCCTTCTTCAGTCTGACGGCATCCCTTACTTCCGGTGTCCACTATCGGGTTCGGGGGTTGCCGCCACGACAGGCACCGGAGACCTTGCGACCACAGCTCCGAGCAGCCGCATCAACAATGGAGGCGGAGAACATGGTCCACTCTGACTCAATGTCCCCAACCTCCCCTGGGACATGGGAGAAGCTCTCCCGGAGGTGCGAGTTGAATACCCTACTGACGGAGGGTTCCACTAGACGTTCCCAACAGACCCTCACAATGCGCTTGGGTCTGCCAAGTCTGTCCGGCTTCCTCCTCCGCCAGCGGATCCAACTCACCACCAGGTGGTGATCGGTTGACAACTCTGCCCCTCTCTTCACCCGAGTGTCCAAGACACGTGGCCGGAGGTCTGATGACACGACAACAAAGTCGATCATTGACCTCCGGCCTAGGGTGTCCTGGTGCCATGTGCACTGATGGACACCCTTGTGCTTGAACATGGTGTTCGTTATGGACAATCCGTGGCTAGCACAGAAGTCCAATAACTGAACACCGCTCGGGTTCAGATCGGGGAAGCCGTTCATCCCGATCACCCCTCTCCAGGTGTCACTGTCATTGCCCACGTGGGCGTTGAAGTCCCCCAGTAGAACAACGGAGTCCCCGGTCGGTGCACTGTCCAGTACCCCTCCCAAGGACTCCAAGAAGGCCGGGTACTCTGCACTGCTGTTCGGCCCGTAGGCCGCCACAACAGTGAGAGACCTGTCCCCCACCCGAAGGCGGAGGGACGCGACCCTCTCGTTCACCGGGGTAAACTCCAACACGTGGCGGCTGAGCTGAGAGGCTATAAGCAAGCCCACACCAGCCCGCCGCCTCTCCCCGCGGGCAACACCAGAGAAGTGGAGCGTCCAGCCCCTCTCGAGGAGATGGGTTCCAGAGCCCAAACTGTGCGTGGAGGTGAGGCCGACTATATCTAGTTGGTATCGCTCAACCTCCCGCACAAGCTCAGGCTCTTTCCCCCCCAGCGAGGTGACATTCCATGTCCCCAGAGTTAGTCTCTGTGTCTGGAGATCTGGTCGCCGAGGCCCCTGCCGTCGACTGCCGCCCAGATCTCTCTGCACCGGCCCCTTATGGATCCTCCTGCGGGTGGTGGGCGCACGGGAGGGCGGCCCCACGTCGCTCTTTCAGGCTGTGCCCGGCCGGGCCCCGTGGGGTAAGACCCGGCCACCAGGCGCTCGCCATGGAGCACCTATCCCAGGCCTGGCTCCAGGATGGGGCCCTGGTGACGCCGATCCGGTCGACGTAAACTACCTTGTTCGTGTTGTCATCATAGAGGGCTTCTGAACCGATCTTTGTCTGACCCGTCACCTAGGACCTGTTTGCCTTGGGAGACCCTACCAGGGGCATGAAGCCCCCGACAACATAGCTCCCGGGATCATTCGGGCACTCAAACCCCTCCACCACGTTAAGGTGTCGGTTCAAGGAGAGGTTATATCCAGACATTGGACCTATATTTTGAAGATAATTCATCACATTAGGTATAACCAGACATTTCTGGTTTGGTCAAATATAATAGAACGTTGTAATTTTATGTTCCATCCCATCCCATTCCATTCCATCACCCTTTCCAGAGTCAGTGGGTCTGTCCGGTGACCCTTGAGATTGGTCTATATGAGGCATAGTCGAGTCAGTTTTGACCTTTTTTAAGTATAAACTCCCTACTCCCTACTTTTTTTAAATGCTTAGTTAAAAGTTAATAAAAGCAAAGGAGTAAGTGTGCATTTTCAAGCTTTATACCATTTTGAGGTAAACCCGCCACTGGAGATATATGTTTTTTTAGTCTTTTAATTGTTATATTTCATTATATCTTTGTTTGGCGAAGAGCGTTAATTTAATTATTTCTTTTGAGGCCAGGTCAATAATTTCCCTTATTTTTTTCCAGTAGCATTTAGGGCTGGGTATTGCCAAGACCCTCGCGATACGTATCCCGATACTTGTATATTCCTCATTACAATGCGTATCCCAATAAATTTTGGAAAAAAAGGGTCTCAAAAACTTTACCAAATGGATAATTGTTTTACTCCTGATAAGAAAATGTATGAAACTTCATGTTTATTCACAAAGCTCTTATTTATAGATTCATTCTGCTCTAATAACTTCATACATCCAACCAACTGATCCAAATAGAAATATATGGAACACATTCTAGTAAAGTATTGCATGTTTCATGGTCTGAACCTGCTGCAGCAGCATCTTCTGCACAGATCAGCTTCTGATCAGGTCCACAGCTCCTCCTCACCTCGGCCCAGAGGAGCTTCTGATCAGGTCCACAGCTCCTCCTCACCTCGGCCCAGAGGAGCTTCTGATCAGGTCCACAGCTCCTTCTCACCTCAGCCGAGAGGAGCTTCTGATCAGGTCCACAGCTCCTTCTCACCTCGGCCGAGAGGAGCTTCTGATCAGGTCTTCAGCTCCTCCTCACCTCGGCCCAGAGGAGCTTCTGATCAAGTCCACAGTTCCTTTTCACCTCGGCCCAGAGGAGCTTCTGATCAGGTCCACAGCTCCTTCTCACCTCAGCCGAGAGGAGCTTCTGATCAGGTCCACAGCTCCTTCTCACCTCAGCCGAGAGGAGCTTCTGATCAGGTCCACAGCTCCTTCTCACCTCGGCCCAGAGGAGCTTCTGATCAGGTCCACAGCTCCTCCTCACCTCGGCCCAGAGGAGCTTCTGATCAGGTCCACAGCTCCTCCTCACCTCGGCCCAGAGGAGCTTCTGATCAGGTCCACAGCTCCTTCTCACCTCAGCCGAGAGGAGCTTCTGATCAGGTCTTCAGCTCCTCCTCACCTCGGCCCAGAGGAGCTTCTGATCAAGTCCACAGTTCCTTTTCACCTCGGCCCAGAGGAGCTTCTGATCAGGTCCACATCTCCTTCTCATCTCAGCCGAGAGGAGCTTCTGATCCGGTCCACAGCTCCTTCTCACCTTGGCCCAGAGGAGCTTCTGATCAGGTCCACAGCTCCTCCTCACCTCGGCCCAGAGGAGCTTCTGATCAGGTCCACAGCTCCTCCTCACCTCGGCCCAGAGGAGCTTCTGATCCGGTCCACAGCTCCTTCTCACCTCGGCCGAGAGGAGCTTCTGATCAGGTCCGAGAGGAGCACGGCACAAACAGCTGATCAAAAGTATTCTTCCACCTCGTATAAAGCCTACAAAAATCTTTTAAAAAATTGTTTTTGTTTTTTTTGTTATGTTCATAAACTCAGTGAGTAGACACTTAAAACTGTGTTTTTTTTGTCTCCATTCCAAATCTACAGAGATGTAAATAGGAGCATGATCACTTACTGTGCATCCACATTTTGTTATGTTACAGCCTTATTCCAAAATTTATTAAATTAATTTTTAACCTAAAAAATCTTCAAACAAAACCTCATAATGGCAACTTGAAAGTAGATTATTAGAATACTTTGCATATATATCAAAATAAACAAAGTTAACCAAAAAACAAAAACAGACTTGGTTTTAATATTTTTTTTGGCCAAATGTTACATAGAGCGGCTTTAATTATAGATTTATGTACATAGAGAGCTTAGCTTGAATAAATGAAGGTTTTCAAAAGTATTCACCCAAATTCCAAAATCCGCTACAAGCTATTGTTGTAATTGCACATTAGTGACATGACACGCTTGTTAAAGGAGAAGTCTAGCACTAACCTTTCTCCATGGACATGTTATGGCTTCGATTGGAGTCTTCTGCAATATGGTGTTAAAACTTATTTATCTTGCATTTATTTAATCAAATGTGTTTTTATTGCCTTAAAATACCTTGAAACACATGCATTCTGAGTGTGAGTGAGCTTGGCACTGTCCCGCTGTGTGATAGAGTGAACTTTCATTTATAATGCATATATAACAACAGGAAAGGTACACAAATCGTGGTGAAATCGAGGCACTTACAAAACTGTTCTGACTGTTCGGCACGATTACCCACAATGCCACACAGTGTTAAATGATAAAAAGCTTGCGGAGTTGTTTGGGGAGAAATGTGTATTTTATTTACATGTTCAGCCCATAGGCTTTATCAGACAGGACAGCTTAGTGTGAAATGGGGATGAGAGAGAAGGGAGGACATGCAGTAAATTGTCAGAGCCGGGATTGAAACTCTGGCATAAGTGCTGCCGCCCCACCCACTCCACAGGGCAGCACGGTTTGGGGAGAAATTTAATCAACATTAGTTTAACAGTTCATTATTTATGATGCTGAAACATTTCCAAAAGCATGAGCCATAATTCTTTATGTGCGTGTAATAGCGTGGCTGTTCCTCCGCGACCTCTGACCTCGCTGGGCCACTGCAACACACAGTGGAGAATTTAATCAGAGCAACTAAAGTGGCAGTTTATTTCTCTGCCAGGCTTTTATAGAGCGGCAGAAACACTGTGCGAATACCAAACAGACCCCACACTGCTCAGCTCGGCTTCCGTGTGAGCTCGGCATCACAAAGGCCCAGGATTTGGGCTCAAATAGCACTTTAACCCCTCCTCTAAATGGACCATTTCATTACAGTCTTGGCAAATGCATGGGAAAGCTTCTTTGTGAGAGAAACTGCACTCAGTAAACACAAAGTACTCTGCTGAAGGAGGACCTCTTTCACAGGCGGATTTATTATATCCAGGGTTGAATATCTAAAAAGAGCACCTTTTCCATGACTGACTGCATGTGCTTTTCTTCACTCTATAGAGCTCAGGCCGCTCAATTTTTGGGGGGAATTGTACTTATAATTGTTTAGGTCATTTTTGAATACTTTAATAATCCCAAATGTTATTCTGTTATTATTTATTATCGTTTAAATGTTGTTGTTCAGGTTTTAAAAGTCACTGTGAATTTTTGAAGCTCCATCATGCATCTTTTGATATGAGAATGAGTAACTATATGAGTAAGGAGATATTGAAATTTATTCAGGTGTAATATACTGAAACATACATACAGTAGAGCACTGTTCTACATTTTGTCCATTCTAATTTACAAAATTAAGCTAAAATGCCTCAAAGGGAGAGCTGACTCCCTCTTAAAGAATGCTGAGGCCTTTATTTTTCATGGTTGAATTTAAAGTAAAAAAAACAGTGCATTTTCATTTTTTACTTGGGTTTATTGTTAAAAAATGGCTACACAACATTTCTTAACCATGCATGGTTGACCCAGAGTATTAAAAAAATAAAATAAGCACAAGTTAGTGTAGGGAAGTGGGTACAGAGCACTGAAGTCCCAGTTGCAGGACATTACAGAATTATTAAAACAGGAAGGAATCAATAAAAATACCTGTTGATTAAAAAATCATAAAGGTTGATTTTGTATAAAAGTCTCTTTTAAATACAGCGCAGATCTCTGCCTATGATGTCACAATTATGAATTGAGAGTTTTTGTGGGGCTCAGAGAAGGAGCTGAGAAGACGAGCTCGCAAACAGGATGAAATATGAAACAAGCGCGAATGAATCTTAAAGGCGGTATGGACGATTTTTTGGCGATTTGAGAATGCAGGCGGAAGTGCGCATGCGCACTCCACCGTGTGGACTGATACAACACACACGTGCGTTTGTTTATTAGCGCAACGGAGCGCATCGCATCTCTCGTCTCCCGTAGATTTCTGTCCACTTCTGCGTCAGCTCGAACTGTCTTTCTCCGTCTTCATTTTGCCCCGTACACTGAGGGAACTATATTATGATAGATCCATGCGCTTAGGCTTATCCGGGGCCGGTCGGATAAGCGGCAGAAAATGGATGGATGGATGGATGCGCTTAGGCACGCGGAAACGTGGGCACAAACCGCACGCGGCTGCAGGTGAGCGGTAGGTGCGTTTTATGATTGATACGTGGCAGGACAAATGATTTATCCACGCCACGAGGAAATATGATACAAAATTTGCTGAAAAAAATCATCCATACCACCTTTAACAACTCCAGACGTATTCGTGATGAGGGAACAGTGTTTAGAACAGGAATAAAGAGAGAAAACACATGATTGTTGTTCTCTGATGCTCCTGGACGAGTTTAAAGAGCAAAGGGCTTAGTTGAGTTGGGCACGCGGGCGTCCCGACTGTGACCCTGCGGGCCAGGGGTGAACCACAGAGTGGGACTACAAAATTAAGTGTTACATAAGTATATTTGTGTTACGTCAGCTGCACCTGCTCAGTCTAGAGTGTCACCTGCTCCTCCTCCTCTGGCGCTCAGACGCTCAGACGCACAGATGCTCAGACGCACAGATGCTCAGGCGCTCAGACGCTCAGGCGCTTAGATGCTCAGACGCTCAGACGCTCAGACGCACCGACGCCCAGACGCTCAGGTGCTCAGACAATCAGATGCTCAGCTGCAGTGTAATCTGCCCACAAACACAGGGAAGAACAAGTCAACATGCGGACAACTCAACACTTCAGACATCGCCCAAAAAATGTTTATTCTACTTCAGAGGTTCGATTGGGACGTTCTCACCACACTTCAGCTCAAACAAACTGAACCCAAAGAAAATATAACACCCCCATCGCCTGAGGTGCCGCTGCATCGCAAATAGGTGGAAAAAGTATAAGAATCAACAACAAACTAAAAACTATGTCCGCCTATTGGCCAGAGGATAGTCGGTCAGTACTAGATCATATACGGAATCGGGACGGAAGTTACAGAATCCAATATGGCGGCCCATGTGGTGGCCCAAATCACTATCTTAAAAGACAAAAATTATATGGCGGCCCTCGATACGCTTCAGACACTAGGTTAGGGTTAGGGTACACTTCGGATTTGGACCCAAGAGAGAAAATGATTGCCTGAGCTGTATCAGCGGGACCGGTCTCGGTCGCCGCCATATTAGATTCAGTCACTTTCGTCCCAATTCCGTTTATGAACTAGTGCTAACCGAGGAAAGTCTCTACCTGATCTGCAACTTGTCTAGAAAAGTTGAGCTGTGTCAGATCTGAGTGATATTTGGAGTATATGAAAAGTAAATCGGACTTAGGCGCTTCCGGCTGCATCATCGTTGGCCGTTGTCAAGGCGTCGGAGCAGGAGAAAGTTTACCTGCTGCACGTTGTGAGCCAAACAAACCACAAAGTTACTTCAACTTAATTACTGCTGTCCGGGTTATGAAGACAAGATATGACTATACCAGACCGTGATACTAAAATAAAACCATGTAAATGTTGTAGTATTAGCCACAGCGCTGTACTTTACGAGCCCTTTTACCCGTAAGCCCTTTTAGAGACGGGTTTCCCTCTGTAATGTAGTGCAGAGTACAGGAGACAGTAAATTCAGCAACAACTGGAATGAGACAAGAGTGAAACTAATAAAGCATTTACAGAAAGACTTAAGCTGTTGAGATGAAAATAAAACAAGCACATTTTATAGACCATATAGGCTTTATAAATATAAGGCATATTAAAATGTTATTCCATAAAGAGCAGAAGCAGTGACTTCTGTCCCATTCGAAAGGATATATATATATTTAAATAGTTGTCAGCTGTCACACAACAGCCTTGTGCATGTTCAAAGTTGATCATAAAAAATAATATATATTTTCCATTCCACATCACGGGGCACACATTGGATTGGACAGCATTACATTTCTTCTAACTTTATTTACATTTAAAGAGATAAAGGTGTAGTTTTAGTATCTTTATGCAATAAAATATCCCATCCAGCTTTTTATTTATTATTTATTATGTTGGTGGCAGTATTGGCCTCCCTAAATATCCTGCTCTGCACTCCTCAGTCTGCCAAGCCCGTCAGAGCGTATACTCGCTCTTCCTTTCTCACCCACTAGAAGCTGTCTTTAATCAGAGCACAGTTAATTGTTCTGGACCTCTGTGATCTGCTCTCACACAAAACCACTTATTGCATTTATTTTTATCAGAAGTGGAATAATTTTCATATGTTTCGACAGAAAAGATTCAGCTTAATCCCGTAACTCCCAGCGCCTTCTCTCTCTAATCGCTTTCAGAATGGATCAAATAACAGAAGAGCTCTTCCTTTCAACTGGCATCAGAATACATATAATTTGCTGATTAAAGAACACTTGGTGCCACCTAGAATTTACACCAGGAGCTACAGCGACATATAACTAAAGCCTCAATTCACCCCAGAGACGTCCAAGCTGGTCTTGCTACACAGTCTGTGTATCTTCTCACTAGTTAAACACCAAACTCTTTTATATTGCTTACATAATACAGCTTGAAGAAACTATGAAGACGGTTTGAACTGTACTAAAGAGGGATGATTCTCTTCACGGATCAATAACAAACCGTGGCTGTCATGCTTGTAGTAATTAGACTACTACTTCTTAAGTTGTCCTGACATCGTAAAGTAGTCTATTTCTCTACTTTATCATGAGTCTTTCCCCGAGGTCCTGGAGTTTATGTGCCATGTTTTAAAACAACTTATTTTGAAAGGACAGTATTTTGACACTGCCTCTTTCCTGTGTTTCCTGTTGAAAAGCCTGGAGACGCGCGTATGACGCCTAAGATGATTACATATACCATGATCCTTTGCACTGCGCCACCGTCAGAGCCGCTGCTGAAAGCCGAGCAGGAACTGTTGTTTTTTTGTGCGAGACGCATTTGGTTTCACCAAGGCAACAAGTGTGAAAGGAGAAAAGGAGACGACAAACAACACAGAACAGTAGCTCTGCTGAAGTACACTTCTACACAAAAGCACAAAATGACATGTTCTAACAGGTCTCTCAGGCAGTCGCCACAAGGTCAAGTGCAAGAAAATCCAGGCTTTGAAGTGTCCCCACCCTCACGGACATAAGGCCTTAGTTATTTTATTACTTGGTTTACGGATCCGCCACACTTAGATCATTGATTTATACAATATAAATAAAGTACATTATTTTCATTTTTTTTATAAAGTACCGCCGACAAAGCAAAATAGCATTAAATTAAATGTAAAAAGCGGTATTAAGTCAAAAAAAACACAGCGCGTGAAGCAATTTCTCGCCAAACTCCTGCGGAAGTCTGACGGAGCGGGTCTGCCCCGTTTCCCTCCTGCTGCACGCCTTTATATCGCAAATACACATTTTAAACCACATTTTACCACATTTTCTTGAGTTCGATTTGCCGTGACTGGGTGGGTGGGGGAGGGTGCACACTTAAGCGTCAGTTCTGTCTGTCTAAAACAGAACTGACGCTCCTTCCGTGGTGCGTTTTGGGCAAACCCGGAAGAAAACATCTTTTGAAATTGAAATATATTATTATATTTATATTCTGTCCGCCTGTGCAATATATTTCATTTAAAATCCGTAAACCAAGTAATAAAATAACAGCGGCCTAACTTTGAAAAATATTTTTAATAGCACAGTAATAGATTTATACATTTTTGACAGATATTTCAGCCATTATCGTTAAACAAACTTGAAACAAAAGAAATCTTCTCTTTTACGATGGACAAGTTATCTGTCAATATTATGTCAAATCCTACAAGACTAAACAGACTATGATGATAATAATAAAGGCTTGACCCAAAGAAATGATTACTGCAGCAGATGGACCACCTCTTACACACGCACAGATAACACTGTCCGCATAGAAACCAAAGGAAACGCAGTTTTTTTTTTATTTTTTATCCTCAGTCCTCACAATGATGAGAAGAAAATAAATTCAGTGGCATATGAATCAGAGCTGCTGCCCACGGCTTTCCCCGAACACTGTTTGATTTCGTCCAAATAACACTCTCCAGCCCTGTCAGCCGCAATATTCAAACCAGACTTCAGCCTCCAATGAAAACAAAACCGCCTTCACTCTCGCTCAGGCTTCAGCACACAGGAGGAGGCCAGCACATGCCTCATAAACACGCCACAGTTTGAGCCTGGGATAAAAGCTGTGAGCAGAACAAAAGGTGTAAACGGGGACAGTATAAACCTTCTCACAGCAGTGTGTTTGGCCATTACCACTGATGCAGAGCTATCTGTGTTTTATACATACTGTTTAATCAACAGACATATGCGTTTAGCGTCACTCACACTTACGAGCTCGTCTTCTCTTCAATATCCCAGGTTTGTGACGTCTCCTGTGCTGTTTTTAAGTCCATAAATCAACCTACTCATTCTGAGCTTTTCTGCCTCAAATCACCTTCTTTACACCTGCATGCTCACATCAGCTAGCTTTGATTTATTTCCCCTGGTACACAATATAAGAGAGGCTCATGCATCACCAGTTCTGACGAGGGCTGCAGCAATTAATCAACTAATCAAGCAGTTGTATTTTGATAATGCTTATGTTTCTCTCGACTAGACAGACTCTAAAACACATACAAAAGGCCTTTTATTACAAAGATTGTGGCATTATTAAATTAAAATGTCAAAAAAGAAATGACTATTTATAATATTCATCAATAATACACTTTATTTTTTAAATATTCTCTGTCTAGAAGGCTGCAGTCACATATTTCAACCTTTAGTTGGTTGATAATGTATTTAAAAGTCCCACTTTGACTTCTAAAATAATAGTTAGTTCTGACGAACAAACACTTTAGTTTTGACATTTGATGGTTGAGGAAGTGCAGCTTTTGACAGTTGTACTATCATGTGCCCCGCCTCCTCTCAGATATGACACCACTTAGACTCTACCTTCAGCTGCTACACCCATTTAGAGCCAACAGGCTAATCCCCCGTCACACATCTGACTTAGCCCACACGTCATGTGTCACACGCCGTTTGCACTGTCCCAGATTCTCCTTTCTTCTCTCACTGTGACACGGGCGTTTTCCCTTTGCACTTTCGAAACTGACTGATCAAAACTGCACAGATATAAATATATCACACCAGAGAACCAAATGTGAGTCTGATATTGTGCAATTCACACTGAGCGTAAAGAGAGCAGAGTGTGAGCTCTTTGTCTGTATTTTTCTGCCCCGATTATTTGCAAAGGAACTTGAGGTATAAGTGTTAGAATATCTTTCCCTAAAAACGTCAACAAATTGTATTTATAGTAAATATTGTTTAGTTTTATTTGTTGTGAGAGATCTGAGGTCCAGCCATTATCCTCGGCTTTATCCGGGCTGCGTGGCAGCGGCAGCAGGCTGAGCATCTAGGCCCAGACGTCTCTTTCCGGAGGCGAACTGAGACACATAGACCCTCCAGCGTGTCCTGGCTCTTCCCCGGCGGTTAGGGTGCCCAGGAGGCATCTGGAACCAAGGCCCAAGCTGCTCTGCTCCATGTGGAGGAGCTCCTCCCGTGTGACTGAGCTCTTCACCCTATCTCTTAGTGAGCGCCCTGCCACCCTGCGGAGCAAACTCATTTCAACTGCTTGTATCCACAAGCTTCTCCGTTCGGTCATTACGCAAATCTCCTGACCATAGGTGAGGGTAGAAACGTAGATAGACCAAAAGGTCAGAGGGCTCAGCTTAAAACACTAGGAGCAGTGGACGTAAAAGGAGAAGAGGCAGACGAGAATTAAGCCTCTTCACCTCACACCTTGATTCTAAAGGCTAATTTTTGCTCTACATTGTACAGATTCACACAAGGCTTCTGTCCGTCCTCTGCTCTTTTCTGTCGCAATGGAGCAGTACATGAGCTGACCACTGGGGGCCGCATTGACCACAGCAGTACATGAGCTGACTTCTAAGATAAGATAAGCCTTTATTTGACCCACAATGGGGAAGTTCCAGTGTTGCAACACAAAGTAGGTACAGAAGTAAATAATAATAAAACCTCTTAAACTCTAACAATAATAACAATAGTAACACTATTATTTACAGCTGTTATATGGACAGAGAATATTGCACCAAGATGATTGACATTATGTCAAGGTATTGCACATGAATATGACAGTATTGCTCATGAATATGACGGTATTGCACATGAATATGAAGCTGAATGACACATGTTCATAGCTGGGCTTCTTGATGACTTCTCCCTCTCCCTCTCCCTCTCTGTGATGCTGCTGCTCCAGCAGACCACACCGTACAGGAGCTGATGCCACCACAGAGTCTTCAGGAGTGGCCCTGTCACTCCAAAAGACCTGAGTCTCCTCAGGAGGTAGAGCCGACTCTTCCTGTACGTCTGTGTTATGAGTCCAGTCCAGTTTGTGGTTCAGATGAACACCCAGGTACTTGTATGAGTCCACTCTCTCAATGTCCCGTCCCTGGATGTTCACTGGTGAGGGGGCAGCAGAGTGGCGTCTGTGGAAGTTAACCACCATCTCCTTAGTCTTCCCCGCGTTGATGAGGAGGTGGTTCCGCTGACACCAGTCCACAAAGTCCTGCGCCAGTCCTCTGTACTCCGCATCATTGTCGTCCGTGATGAGTCCGATGATGGCAGAGTCATCAGAGAACTTCTGCAGGACACAGCTGTCCGTGTCGTGTCTGAGGTCTGCAGTGTAGAGGGTGAAGAGAAAGGGCGCGAGGACAGTGCCCTGGGACGCCCCCACACTGCAGGTCAGAGCGTCAGATATACAGTCCGGGGCTCTCACAAACTGGGGTCGGTCTGTGAGGTAGTCCAGGATCCACTCTGACACGTCAGAGTGACTCCACACCAGTCTTCCAGACCTGTGGTGCCACCCTCAGCTTCAGGCTCATGTTGAAGACATTCTCCATAACTCCACACAGTTCATCTCTGAAGGATTTAGAAGCCTGGGGCTGATGCTGTCAGGTCCTACTGCCTTCCTTACTTTAATCCTCTTCAGCTCTCTCCTCACATGTGCTGCTGTGACAGTCAGTGGTTGGCAGTGGGATTGTGTGCTGGGGGGATGGGTGAGTCCGGGTGGAGTGGTGAGCTGATGGGCCGAAGCAGAGGTGTGAAGAGGAACGGGTGTGGGCTGTGGAGGAGAGCATGCAGCTGTGCAGGGGGAGGGGTGGGTGATTGATCTCAGGAAGTTAGAATTTAGCTCGTTCACCCACTGTAGGTCCCCCTCCGTCTGGACAGGGGGTACTTTGAAGCCTGAGATGGTTTTCAGGCGCCTCCACACTTCCTGAATGTTCTGCTGCTGCAGCTGATCCTTCATCTTCCTCCTGTAGCTGGATAAGTATAAATGATGCTACACTAACTGCGCTGCAGACGCACAGAGCTGTTTACGTATGAACACGTGCCTTTGATTTGATTGTTGTTAATAAAGTAAAACATTCTGTTAGAATTCTTGATGCTTCAGAAACATAGAATGATCTATATCAGAACTACGTCTAGACCACAAGCTGATACTACATTCAAGTCTAAAACAGGAAGTTTTAATAGTATAAATTTGCTATTGTAATTGAATATCAAAATCGAGTTAGAATGTTGTCAATGGTTGAATTAGTACACAAAAGTAGAACATAAAAATGGGACTGAAAAACATTGCAAATCAATAAGTGGAGCTCTAAATACTGAGGTTAGAGATGTTTGATTTGGTTCTAAATGACTAAACTGAAAGGCTGGTCACAATTCTGTCACTTTGAGTGGTTCCCATTTTAGCAGATAAGTACGATCGGAAAGTGCCTCTGTCTAAAGCTTGGATTATACTTTCTGCATGTATATCCCGCACGGAAATGAGACGCATGAAGAAAATGAGGCAACATTAATAATCAGACTGTACAGATCTGAGCTTGCTGCTATGCCGTGCGATGTCAGCATGTCAGCAAAAAATATGAAATTCACCATGTGGACCTCGCTGATGTGTCGAGCATAAACTAAGCTCTAAGAAAATCATACTGGTCTATTTAAGTGATCTAACGAGGGCCATGAGAGGTTCTAGGCCCACAGAAAACAAGACTGCAGAAGAAGAAGAATTTCTCACCAAACGCTGACTTGATCTTGTGCTAAACCACTGTATTTCCACTGATGCTAACAATGCCCAAATGCTTAGCAAAACAAAGCTAGCGCACTTTAGCATGGCACACGTGTCAATACTGCGTCAAGTTAGGTTTGATTTATGAAGAAATCCTGAGTTATGTTTGGGTCAGTTGCTCATGGAGACACACTCTGCCTGTAAAGCGTTACAAAGTGCTCTTAAAGGAAACCGGCCTGGGGATCAGAAATGTGGCTAATGGAGACATTTTATGGTTGATATATTTGTAATCACATATCCGTTACACGATTATTACAATACATTTCTTATTGACTACCATCAGACTTCTTATCCTCTAATCTGCACAGTGCTACATAACAGTAATAAGCAGTTACATTTATCCACAATGTACTGAGACATGTTGTCAAAAGAGTTGTCAAAGAAGTCTGTCTTTCAAATGGATTCTTTATGTCCATCTAAACGAAGCATCAATAACCTTTGTGTGTGATGGTAGATCCTGTTTCAGATAAAGCCACTCTGCTATCTGCCTTCAGTATGGATAATGAATTCAGATGGATCATTCCTTTTACAGCTGTTACCAGGTAACAGCCGAGCCCAGGTGCATCGGTCCAACTCAAACACCGCTGATTGTTTTAAAGATCCCATATCATGCTATTTTCCCTGTTTCGTAGTCTACCCTATGGGTATATTTGATAATAATAAGTGTTGTGCAACACTCATAACATAATAGTTATGAAATATCACCCATATCTTGGACCTGCTCACAAACCCGGAAATGCAAACGACTTGGTTTGAGATTCGCCCCCACCCTTGCGAAGAGCAATGCGCCTCCCCCGCCCAACCCGTGACGTAGTCTCAGCGAGAGCGTGTGTCCCCCGCCCGCCCCGTGACGTAGTCTCAGCGAGAGCGTGTGTCCCCCGCCCGCCCACCCCGTGACTTATGTTTATGATTTATACGAAAAATATGATATGATACGATTTATGTATTTATTTATTTGTTTATTTTATCTTTATTATTTTTCCCCTCCATCCCTTGTTGGGTTTTGTCTATGGGAGTTTTTGTTTATGGAGATCTTCTACTGAAAGTTTTTTTCAAACTTCCTATAAGTGATCTGTTCTTTTCTTCCGTATCTACCTCTGTATCTACCTGTGTTGCACCAAAGAAATTTCCCCACGTGGGACAATAAAGGAATATCTTATCTTATGACGTAGTCTCAGCAAGAGCGTGTGTCCCCCGCCCGCCCCATAACGTAGTCTCAGCGTGGAGACCGTGGAATGTAAACACAGGCCGAGTCTGAAGCCACTTCAGGTGGTGACCATGCATTGGTGGCAGGTTGTTCTGTTTGAGCCACTGTTTGCTCAAGCATGAATTTAGAGATGTGATTTTGGCTGGAAACAAATGTTGTTAGAGCAAACACCTGTTGCTTCAAATCCTGTATCTGTCTTTGTTCTGAGTGGGTTCTGACTGGACCATAGTCAGAGTACCCGAGACTACAGCGTGTTTCGTTGACAGTTGTGGTAAGGTGCTGGTTGTTTCTATTATCATAGATCAGGGGTGTCAAACTAATTTTGGGCCGCGGGCCGAATTTTGACACTCAGGCTGGGTCACGGGCCGAAACATAACGTAAAACATAAAACAATAAAAAATATAAGAAATAAATAGCTTTATATAGCCTACGTTGTTTTTGAAGCAATTACTGGATCTGTGACGTTGACCTCGTACCCCAGTCTGCTCGCTCTCTTCATCTGTGCTAGAGCCTTCATCTTTGTTTTTGTTATTCACTCCAAAAGGGATGCGCTTATGGGCTCTATTTTACTGTTTCATTTTGTTTTTTCTGATTAGAGAGATGGAACTTATTTGATGCTCTTCTGGTTTCACCTGAATATCGGCCAGAAATAGTCTCTTGTTTCACTGAAAATTATAATTATTCTTCATGTTCTTTCAGTTTCTTTTTGTCAACAGTTTTTCCTTTCACTGTCCACATTTGATGTGTTTTGTAATGTGATATTCATTAATACAATTCCATTGTTGTTCTGTGGGAGCCACTGCTTCGTCACCATGAGAAATCAATCTTTTCTCTGCATATTTTTGGAAGAGGTTTGCTTTTTTGCTTCCTTTGGGTTTTGTTCATTTGTGCAGATTGTGCTTTCGAGATCCTTTAAAATGTCATTAATTTTGAATGGAATAAGGTCAATTTTATTTAATTGATTTATGATCTTAATTTTTAATAATTATTATTTAATAATAAAACGTGTGGCAGTCAGTGGTCTTTCAAGCTACACTCACCCTCACACTCACCCTCACACTCACACTCACCCTCACCCTCACCCTCACACCCTCACACTCAGACTCACACTCACGCCCACCCTCACACCCACCCTCACCCTCACACTCACCCTCACCCTCACACTTACACTCACCCACACACTCACCCTCACGCTCACCCTCACACTCACACTCACACTCACCCTCACACCCACACACTCACACTCACCCTCACACCCACACCCTCACACTCACGCCCACCCTCACGCTCATGCTCACACTCTCACACAGGCTCACGCTCAGGCTCACCACACCCTCACACTCACACTCACACTCACACTCACGCTCACACTCACGCTCATGCTCACACTCACACTCACGCCCACGCTCATGCTCACAATCGCACACAGGCTCACGCTCAGGCTCACCACACCCTCACACTCACCCTCACGCTCAGGCTCACCACACCCTCACGCCCACCCTCACACCCACCCTCACACTCACCCTCACACTCACACCCACCCTCACACCCACCCTCACACTCACCCTCACACTCACCCTCACACTCACCCTCACACTCACACTCACCTTCACCCTCACACTCACACTCACCCTCACACTCACCCTCACGCTCACACTCACCCTCACACTCACCCTCACACTTAGACTCACACTCAGACTCACCCTCACCCTCACACCCTCACACTCATGCTCATGCTCACACTCACGCCCACCCTCACGCTCACGCCCACCCTCACGCTCACGCCCACCCTCACGCTCATGCTCACACTCGCACACAGGCTCACGCTCAGGCTCACCAAACCCTCACGCCCACCCTCACACTCACCCTCACCCTCACACCCACCCTCACGCTCACACTCACCCTCACACCCACCCTCACCCTCACACTCACCCTCACACTCACACTCACACTCACCCTCACCCTCACACTTAGACTCACACTCAGACTCACCCTCACACTCACACTCACCCTCACACCCACCCTCACGCTCACACTCACCCTCACACCCACCCTCACACTCACCCTCACACTCACACTCACCCTCACCCTCACACTTAGACTCACACTCAGACTCACCCTCACCCCATGCTCATGCTCACACTCACACACAGACTCACACTCACACTCACCCTCACCCTCACACCCACCTTCACCCTCACACTCACCCTCACACTCACCCTCACACTTAGACTCAGACTCACCCTCACACTCACCCTCACACCCACCCTCACGCTCACCCTCACCCTCATGCTCATGCTCACACTCACACCCACCCTCACACTCACCCTCACACTTAGACTCAGACTCACCCTCACACTCACCCTCACACCCACCCTCACGCTCACCCTCACACTCACCCTCACCCTCACACTTAGACTCAGACTCACCCTCACACTCACCCTCACACCCACCCTCACGCTCACCCTCACCCTCATGCTCATGCTCACACTCACACCCACCCTCACACTCACCCTCACACTCACCCTCACACTTAGACTCAGACTCACACCCACACTCACCCTCACACTCACCCTCACACTCACACTTAGACTCAGACTCACCCTCACACTCACCCTCACACCCACACTCACCCTCACACTCACCCTCACACTCACACTCACACTCACACTCACACTCACACTCACCCTCACACTTAGACTCACACTCAGACTCACCCTCACACTCACCCTCACACTCACACTCACCCTCACACCCACCCTCACCCTCACGCTCATGCTCACACTCACCCTCACACTCACACACAGGCTCACACTCACACCCACCCTCACCCTCACATGCTCGCTGACACTCGCTCACACATTGTGATTGTATGGCTGACTCTGGGTTGGAGGATGAAAGAGCGCAGTTTGACTTGACAGTTGACGCAGATGTTGAAGTGTGAGTGAGAACGGATCAAAGTGGCTGTCAGAGGGTGAAGACGTCCATCCTTTGTGTTTGTCATGAGCGATGTGCACTGGGAAGATTCACACTGGCCAGGGATGGCTTTTTGTGATGGCTCTCACGTTGAATTCCTCTTTGAAGAAGACATATGCTTTAGTCTGTTGTATGCATAATATGTGTTGTTAAACAACACATAGCATGCAAAATGGACTTTCCAATGTTGTTTCCTAAAACATAGGTTTATTCACTTTGCGTCTTTCAAGATTCTCGTTTAGGAGCTCATCTTCTCTGCTTCCTTTCTGATCATTTCTGCCTCAAATCACGTTAATTATGTGATTGTGTGTGAATATCATCTTGAGTTATTTTGAAATTGTATAAGTTGGACTTGGGAGCTGATTTGCATCTTGTAAATGGTTATGTGCCCTGTGGATACTTTGTTGGTATTATCTATAATATTAGGGGGGAGGGGGGAAATTGGTTCTATTTCTTCTTATTTTCACTATTGTGACAAAATAATGCATTTTAGACTGAATAAGTTAATCATCTGATTAGATGCGGTCCACCATAAACTGGGCCCTCTCTACTCCACTCGCAATTTCTAGGTATGACAATTTTAAAATCCGGCTGAATTTAGTCTCCTCTGTGCATTTGTGTGCCTCAGTCTACAGAGGATTATCTGTTTACAATGAGCACAATGGATTATTCTACGATTGCAGGAATCCCTAACTCTGACTCAAGACTGTAATTTGCGATCAAATCAACTAAAGTCTAAGCATGGCCTTGTGGAATTGATTCTCTCGCAGGAAAAGCAGCACAGAACAGCAGAAGGTACAGAGGAGCGCCCCACAGTGGAGTTTTATACAGCCAAGAGCCAAGGTCATTCAACAGATACAAATGTGTGAATCAGCAGTGTCACAGTGGCAACTGCAGAGGGACAAAACGCTCCAGGATCTGTTTGAGCGAAGAAAGTCGTTTTTCCCCATTACAATGGAAACCCAGACAGAGATGAAAGGAGAGGGACAAATGTGTGTGTTTATGGCGCCGCCTTGTCACTAAAAACAGGAGACACAGAGTGGCTTTGTCTTTGTTCACCCTAGTCAGAGGGTGCAGCGACAGGGCCAGTGAAAAGCTGAAATATTTTTAAATTAAGCTAAATACAGCTGAAGACATCAGAACATGGTTAAAAGCTGAATTTTGGCATGATATGTGCCCTTTAAATATATGCATTTTGTATGTGTTGAGCTCTGCTGGTTCTTGGTGCTTCCCACAGCCGTGTTTGCAGAGCAGCTGTGACTCTTGGCTAACTGTGGCCCTCCAACTGTTACTGCTCACTGTTTAAACACAGAGCTCATTCCATTCTGCTGATGAACAAACAATCACATCCAGCTCCAGTCCAGCGAGCACAGAGGAGTCGTAAACGTGCACAGTAAACAGTGTGTGGGCAGAAAAGACAGCACAGCGCCCACTGCAGACCACTTTGAACACAACAAAATAATAATTCTCGATTTACTCATGCAGTCGTTTCATGCCTTGAACATTTTCTCTGCATTTTTGATGGAATGTTGCATATTGATGACATAGACAGAGATTCTGTTCTACTTTCTGTAATTTTCAACTTTAAATTTTTGCAACTTGACTGAAAAACTATGATACATTTTTACCACAGAGGCTCTCCCACTAAACAAAGTAATTGTTAAAACAATCTCCGACTCTGTCATATGCACTTTAACCTCAATTTGGCTACAGCTGTGTAATTTACTTGTATGTTTACAATAATAATAGTTTAAAGACATTTTTCAGCGTTTGATCACAGAAGTGGGAATAATGAACTGAATGTTGAGATTTCTGAATTGTTACACCGCTATTATTAAGTATTATTAACATTGTTTACTTTGCTAAAATATCCTAAAATCATGCATCTAGTGTATGTGTGATCCTTCGTTATCCAGGTAGGGGCCAAAGCAAAAGAAGGTGCAATTCTGTCAACAACATAGTTTTTAGAATTTACACTTCCACTTCCACTTGGCAGAATTCAATCTTCTTTTGCTTTGCATTTTTACTCTCAACAGATCAGGATTCCAAGGAAAGCACTTCCATGGGGCAAGCGTAACGGAAGTTGTATTTCATGGAAAAACGTTCTGTCTTTTTATTTTTTTAATCACTAAACACAAAATAATGCAAGGGAATCATACTAAATCTTTTCATAATTCCAGGAGAAAGATTTTCCCTCTTAAGCCGGGTCAACTGCATGATTTTGGCCGTCTGTGATGCAAGATTACTCATCATGGGGAAAATCTTGTGTCTTAACTCTAAAAGTGGGCCATATTAGGTCTTTGAGTAAGACAGGGACCGATAATAGAAATAGGCATGTGTTATTACCAGCCACAGACTGTGGTTTCTCCCAAACAGTGTGGGATATTTTGGACTCGATTGGTGAGTGAGCTCCTTCCTCACTGACACCACATCACACACAGGGACCAGAGCCTCTGCTTGGGGACTTTGTTCGAGATTAGATATGCCATTCATGTTGAAATCGTAGAATGCAATCGATTGTGATTGTGAAGGCAAGATTATTTGTAGAGCACAAGGCAATTCAAAGTGCTTCACACAACATGAAAAATGCATTAAAATCACAAAGACATGACAGAAATCACAAAACAGACATAAAAGAGAAGAGTGCAAATAAAATCCTTTCAGTCATATGCACAGCTAAACAAAACTGTTTTTAGCTTAGATTTGAACATTGTCTCACATCTTCAAGAAGACTGTTCCAGATTTTAGCTGCATAAAACTGAAACACAGATTCCATGTTTAGTCCTGACTCTGGCACCAGCAGGAGGCCGGTCCATGTTTAGTCCTGACTCTGGCACCAGCAGGAGGCCGGTCCATGTTTAGTCCTGACTCTGGCACCAGCAGGAGGCCGGTCCATGTTTAGTCCTGACTCTGGCACCAGCAGGAGGCCGGTTCATGTTTAGTCCTGACTCTGGCACCAGCAGGAGGCCGGTCCATGTTTAGTCCTGACTCTGGCACCAGCAGGAGGCCGGTCCATGTTTAGTCCTGACTCTGGCACCAGCAGGAGGCCGGTCCATGTTTAGTCCTGACTCCGGCACCAGCAGGAGGCTGGTCGATGTTTTGTCGTGACTCTGGCACCAGCAGGAGGCTGGTCCATGTTTAGTCCTGACTCCGGCACCAGCAGGAGGCCGCTCCATGTTTAGTCCTGACTCTGGCACCAGCAGGAGGCCGGTCCATGTTTAGTCCTGACTCTGGCACCAGCAGGAGGCCGGTCCATGTTTAGTCCTGACTCTGGCACCAGCAGGAGGCCGGTCCATGTTTAGCCCTGACTCTGGCACCAGCAGGAGGCCGGTCCATGTTTAGTCCTGACTCTGGCACCAGCAGGAGGCCGGTCCATGTTTAGTCCTGACTCTGGGCACCAGCAGGAGGCTGGTCCATGTTTAGTCCTGACTCTGGCACCAGCTAACGGCAGGACACATGTTTGTGTTTACTGTCGGTCACATGTTTGTGTTTACTGTCGGTCACATGTTTTTTTTTGTTTACTGTCGGTCACATGTTTGTGTTGTTGACAGAATAATAAGGAGAGGGTTCGCTCTGAGAATACATCTGATGGTTTGATATAAATGCTGCTGGTCTTTGTTTGTGTGACGGTTCAAAGTCTAATCTTTGTCCCTTTCTCACTGTGAGACCTACAACTCACAGTGAAGACATGTGTCATTCCAGACAGACACATTAGTGCTTTAGGCCCCTGGCTTTGGACATATGAGAAGACCTATTCAAGTGAGAAGGTGGTTACTTTTAAATATGAGTAATGTAGTAGGAGTGAATGATTTTGTATGAAGACCTGCCCAGAGGCGGAACTCTCTCTGTTCCTTCAGGCCTCAGCTTCTCTGGACCAGAGGCTTTGGGCAGTTCAAGGTCACCACATTGTTGTATGAAACACTTATTCACTCTGATTCAGTCTAACTTCATAAACATACAAGTTTGCCAATGTGATGTCACTTAAAGAGCCTGTACACAATATTTTTTACACATAATAAAGTAAAAAAAAAAAAGTTTTACCAAAGTAAATTGTAAAAGTAACCAATAGATATAGATAGATGAGAACTTCAAACCTATCAAAGTGTGATATCACTCCCTCTTCAGCCTTTGTTTCTTTCTCCTGGAGCCTCCTGAGATTTCTTCCACAATGGCTTTGTGTAGCTAGTCCCCAGAGAGGGCTCATTTTCCAGCCGCGGTCCAACCTGAAAGAGCAGGATCTGGTGAAGAGCACCGACACCTGAAAGAGCAGGTCCTGGGGGAGAGTGCCAACACCGGCTTCAAACGGAGTGACATTCAATCTGTCACAGCGGCTCCGTCAGAGAGCTTCAGGTTCCTCTGTGGTACCGGCCTCATGCGCTCCTCACAAACAAGCACCATAATCTCATTCACAGACCTTTGTGTTTGGTGTGGACTTTTGGGTTATGCCAAGAGTGCTCAGTGTTTAAATACTACACTTGTCTCCATGCTCTGGTTGTCAAAAGTATTGAAACTAGATATTCATTTGAGCAAGTATCTATACTAAATAAATTACATGAACACTACAAAATGTGGCCATTCCTGAACAGTTTAAGAATGATGTTGAGCTTTATCAGAACTAATATTAAAAAAAGAAACCCTCAATCCAGTGAGACTATGGATTAAAACTAGCTCTGAGCTGAATCTGGTGTATTTACAGCAGGGCTATTCAACTGGCAGCCTGCAGGCCAAATCCGACCCACTAAGCAATATGGTCTCGCCCATTGATGGTGAAATAGGCCGGGCCATGGTCCGGACCACATTGCAATCAAGCCTGGCAAATGTGTCGCCTCTGGCCTACAGTGAACAGCAGCAGAGATGCCACGATTTTCAGCAAGCAAATGGTCTCATCAGAACTAGGGATGCAACTGTATTGCAATATTCCGATATCATGGATGCAAAATTGCCACGATTTTGTCGTTGTCTGCTCTTGTTATTAAATGGCATGGATTTGCATCCAAAATACTAGATCTGAATTTGATTATCTCGGGTGGCCTGGGAACGCCTCGGGATCCCCCCATAGTAGTTGGAAGAATTGTCTGGGGAGTAGGAAGTCTGGGAGTCCCTGCTTAGACTGCTGCCCCCGCAACCCAGCCCCAGATAAGCAGAAGAAAATGGATGGATGGAAAAAACTAAGATAACTGCCGTATTTTCCCGACTATAAGTCGCACCAGCCAAAAAATACAATATAGAGAAGAAAAAAAACATATAAAAGTCGCACTGGAGTATAAGTCACATTTTTGGGGGAAATGTATTTGATCAAATCCAACACCAGTTATTCAGATAACTATAGCATAAAGAACATGCTAACAAGTTTACCAAAGCATCAGTATTACCCTAAATCACTAAATCCATTGAATTATTCTTCCTCGGTTATCAGAGTGAAAATAATCAACATGTGACGTGTGGTTGCCAGTGTTAAAATAACGAATAATATCACATATAAGTTTCTCTGGAGTATACGTCGCACCCTGTCCAAAACTATGAAAAAAGATGCGACTTATAGTCCGGAAAATACATGGTCTTTTGTGCCGCGCCACCATCAGAGCCGCTGTTTGAGCCAATAGGATCGTTGGATACATGCTTTCCACATGACGTTAACAACAACAACAACAGCCGCACTCGGCGTGTTGTTTGCACAGAACAGTAAATGGCTTGGAACGGAAAGCCGAGCAGAGACTGTGAAAAACCCTGCTTCTACGTCCCAGATTTGGTTTGGTTTCGCCAAGACAACAAACGAGGAGAAAGTAAGACGTCAAACAGTAGCTCTGCTGAAGAACAGCGTGGTACTCATGGATATATCAAATCCTCGGGAAATACAAGCATCGAGAGGACTCATTTGACACTCAAAGTTCCAGGAATTCATCCGCAAAAAAGTTCAGTCCGAGCTATAAACTTCAGACCCAACAGCCTTACAACAGCACAAGGTCCAGAGCTGCAGAAACATCAGGGATGCACGTGGTCTCTACTGTTGACAAAAACACCTTCATATGAACTGCACTGCACTTTATTGGGCTTTCACATTTGAATTCATTAACTGTGTTTGTAGTGCACAGCACAAAGTAGGTTCTTAGTCAAAGTGCATTGCTATTACTCCAGCAGGCTGTTCATGTACATTTTGCACGTTAGAAAACAAATCACTGAACAATGAATGAGAATGACAAGATGATATGGCTATTGCTCTTATTGTTGTAAGCAAAACCTCAATATCGCTCTTCAATGTCATCGTGAGCCTTCCCACAATATTGCGTTAATACTATAATATTGTACCGTGAGGTTCATACTGCAATAATATGCTACAGTGAGATTTGCATATCTTATATTGTTGCATCCCTATTCAGTAAAACTACTATACTTTTAATGTAAATTGAATCAGATGTTGCAATGCCATTTATATTTAAGGTTCAGATTCTGTCTAGTCCTGTTCGAGATGTTGTTTAAGCCTGATGTCATTTAAAATACTGTAAATAATAGAATTGTGGTCCCCAGACAATGGCTCCGTGGAAAATATAATTGGATGGCTTTGATTCACAGCGTTGGATGTCTCTGGTCTACGCACAAACACAACCCTTACAATCTCAAAACAATCCCAAAAAGTCCCAGACTGAAGCCCTGGATGAGACCCCACACCTGATCTGTCAGTCCACAGTGAAGAAGAGTCTTCTGTCAGGCAACGCCATCTACAGAGCTCTGCATAACGACCGACCAGCACAATTAAACCTGAAGCACTTTTGTGGTAAAATGCTTCAAATGTGGATCTTTTCAAATCATCTTGAAACAATTCTTGATCCGTTGTCACTGTAAAACCCTGAGCCGTGTCTCGTCCTGACGTCTGTGGAAAGCCTTTGTTTGAGGAGTTTTAGAGCGGAGCTGCAGCAGAGCTGATTTAACCCAGCTCTCCATCAAAGGCACGCCAGGTCTCAGAGGTCTCCACACTCACACCCTCATTTTACTTTTGTAAACTTTTTAGGGACATTTTCTTGAGTTGAATGTTCCTCTGAACACTACAAGTCTGTAATAGACAAAACTCAATGCAGACGTGATTTTATTTTTATGTCTATTTTTGACTAGAATTTGCGCATTATTAACGTTTTATTTAGTTGTTTTTCAGATTACAGATGGTGTGTCCAGAGTAGTGTCCTCACTGACAAAAGTACAGATTCACCTGGTCAAATATTACTGTAATACAAGTAGAAGTTG
Source organism: Eucyclogobius newberryi (assembly GCF_026437365.1). Classification (NCBI taxonomy): domain Eukaryota; kingdom Metazoa; phylum Chordata; class Actinopteri; order Gobiiformes; family Gobiidae; genus Eucyclogobius; species Eucyclogobius newberryi. The sequence goes on from NW_027315779.1 coordinate 31,467,112, forward strand.
TTCAGTCAACAAATGACTTAAGCACTGAAGTATTTTGTGTAGAAACTGTATTTTTCCAAAACTAACTCAGTGGCAGAGTGGTTGTCTTCTGATTCGAAGCTCGGTGGTTCGAGTCCCTCTCTCAACCTGGTAGAGCGGTCAGATCCACTGACCCACAGGATGGCGGCGCGAAGGTAGAAAAACACTGTATAAATTTGACCATTTACCTGGGTTACTTCTAATTACTTCTAACATGTTGGTCTTTTCTGTTCATTCCACGATAACTGTAAAAGATAATTGTTTTAAAAGATTAGATTAGAGATTGGTTAGAAATGGTGCACTGCAAATAGTCAATTACACTATATGTTGTAAATGAACTGTACCATCTCCTCTCCAAAACATAATCATGATAAGCCAAGTCAAAGCTATATTGTTAACAACCTTGAAATAAATGAAACCCACGTCATAACAAACCGTCAAACTGACTTAGTTGTGAGTTTGTAGCAGCATCTTCACCGTCTCTGGAGTGAGCATCACGAAGCTTTAACTGGGACGAAAGATGTGGCAAACTCCTCAACTTAACTACTTTCAAGCTTTTTAGAAATGTGGTGGAGTAGAAAGTGTTATTGATCTTTCAAACTGTGGATCTGAGTAAATGTACTTCTGAACTTGTGTAATGGTATGTGTCAGTACTGCTTCTACTTGAATAATTTTATTCAAATTGTACACTTACTTGCGTCCATGTTTTGTCCACTGCCTCTGGCATCTTTATCTCTTAAACAGAACTGTGCTTGTTGTATTAAAGTGCTGAGACCTGCTGCATTATGTGTCCTTGAACAACATACTCCACGTTATGAGTGAGTGTGAGAGTAAATGTGAGCACAGTCGCACTTTTCTGCATCTTGGTCCTTAAGAGAAACAAAATACTTTATGAAACTCACCAAACGGAGCTTTCAGAGCTGCAGCAGCTCAATGACAGCTTGACTGTAATCTGGCGATTATGGATAACTAGACCTGGGCAATATGACAAAAATATATTTGTATATATTTTCAGATACATTTTTCATTTAGATTTGATTTTGTTTTGTTAATACTGTTTGTTTGCATTTTTCACATTAGTTAAAAACAATTAAAAAAAAAAACATTTCCAACTGCAAATCACTGTGAAAGCGGCGTATAGCATGCCTGGACGGAGCTGAAGTTAGCTGAATAATGTTGATAAAAGTGTGTTTTCTTTGGGCGTGTGTCTTTTGCCTCACGATCAGAAATAGATGTTTGGACTGTTAAACAAACTCAAAAAACAAAAGCAACTAAATCGGCCTATTTAATCGGCAAACCGATCAAATGATTGTCAAACTCATTAACAGATTCATTCAGATCTTTGAAGCTCTGTGCGGCTCCGCCAAGTGAGCATGTGCAGTGTTACTTCTCCCTGGAGTCCCGGGGACGCATGGTGAACAGGCTTCACTTAGGGAGTTTGACATATGGACTAGTGTCAGTCTGTATAAGCTGCTCAGATGGAGTCGTGTGGCGCTGGAGAAGATCATGAGCGAGTCTGTGTGAGGGATAGAGAGAGAGGGGGAGGAGCAGAGAGGGGGAGGAGCAGAGAGGGGGAGAGAGCAGAGAGGGGGAGAGAGCAGAGAGGGGGAGAGAGCAGCGAGGGGGAGGAGCAGCGAGGGGGAGAGAGCAGAGAGGGGGAGAGAGCAGAGAGGGGGAGAGAGCAGAGAGGGGGAGGAGCAAAGAGGGGGGGCAAGAGAACAGAGTCAAAAGGAGAGAGAGAGAGAGAGAGAGAGAGAGAACAGAAGGGAGGGAGACGGGGGGAGAGGGAGGTGAGTGATGGTCAGAGATGATGTCAGCAGTGGGTCAGAGCTGCTCCTCTGTCACACTTGTGCTGTTGCCTTGGCCTCACTGGCTTTGGTTCTGAGCAGCCCACTCCTGCCGTTTCCATGGAAACAGTGGTGAGCTTTTCATGTACTCTGACATAAATGGTCAGTATGAACAAGCTGAACCAATGAGAATGTCTTGCATGATTGAGCAAATGGTGTTGCTTAAATAGTTCAGACTTTTTACCACAAGGTGCCTTCAGTAGACTTCTCACTGACATTAAAGGTGCTCTATTGTGTGTGTGTAGAAGAACAGAAGAACATAACAAGATTGGAATCACAAATGCATCTGAATCTAGCGCTTACATAAGTTCATTGTGGTGTATTTGTGCTGATGCTGCAGAGAAACTCATTTAGCTGTGCTATCTCCCTAACACAGGGACAGCAAATTTGAATTCAACACCACGAAGAACCTAAACAAAAGCCTCTCCTGAAGAGCTCTGCTGTCACATGGGGAACAGGTGGGCCCCTAAAGCGGGCCCACACAGGGAATGACAAAGCACTATTTTAATAGTACAGTTTCAGCACCGGCAGTGTCCTCACAGCAAGGCTGCAGTTATCTGCTTACTCATCTCATGTGAGAATATGAATTTCAACATTATATTCATAATATATCGCTGTACCCAGGAACAGGCAATGCTAGTTGAAAGGTATTTATTTTATGTTTTTATTTATTTATTTAGAAAAATGACAGTGTTGTCCCAGGACATGCTCAAGGGACCATTAAAAGGTTGTGCATATTATGCATTATGCATATACAACAGTATCACGACACATAAGGATCACACACAAACAAAGTGTGGACTGAAACCATGTGCTTGGCTAACATCCATGTGTTGTATGCTTGGACATGTATGGTTAGGAATCAAAATGGAATCAAAAACCAGTTCTACTCGTCTATTTCCTTAAAGATTTGTCTTAGCAACACTGCTTTGGGCCTCCAGTCCTTTAAATGCAGTTTCAGCCTCGTTCCCACACTGCGCTTTTTACTTTCTTTTTAACGGAAACCTAAAGTTTCAGCTGTTGTGAAGCCCACTGCTGCAGTCTGTGTGGATATATTTAACACTTAAATGCATATGTTAAGGTGTGACAGCACAGTTATGAACGGTGGTGTGACTTATTGACTAGTGCTTAATGTACACAGACTCTGGTGTGAGTGTGGTTCAAGACCCACGTGGGCCACACAAAATGTATAAAGTGCTTGAAACTAATGCGCCCTCGTACACTGACCTCACGCACTGCGGACGCAGGGCTCGGAACAATCCACAAGAAGTCTAATTTTGCTGAACACCGCGGCGGCCTGGAGTGGTTTTCAGGGGGGCGTGAAACTGCGTTGCGTTTGTGAAATATGGACCACAGTGCTGCGGAGTTGCAACAGAGGTGCAACAGATACTCTGCAAGTAACACGCACAGTCCCACCCTGGAGTCATGTTGGAGTCAGTGTATATAGGCCTAATGACATTTCTAAAACCTAGTCTGTACGAGGAGCTGAGGTTCATAATTAGTCATAACTCATTGTTTCACGTCTGCTCGAGTGAAAAGAGAGCGGAATACGAGCTGCTGCTGCTGCTGCAAGCAAACTACATCACGCATTTGCTGTTGTGGGAAATGAATCCACAGAGCATGTGCAGTGCAGCAGATGTGGCCAATCTGCTGCAGAGTATTTCCCCGATCTCCATATTTTCAGTCTGACTGCAGCTCATTAAAAGTGTGTCCTGGCAGCTTCAGAGAGCTGCACGCCAGAAACCTGTGCCAGTCTGAGGGCTGCGGCTCCAGACTATTTGCTGGAAAGGCAAGTAGCTGTTGATGGATATTAGTCTGGACATGCATATTACTGCATTAAGAGGAGGGCTGTGCATGAATTGAAGTACAATCAAATCGAGATCCAATTATATCAAATCGTCAATGATTAGACTCTCAAGGTGTAGAGACTAACTTTAGCTCCACTCATGTTTATCGCTTGGACTGTTATTACATTTCATTAACTAAAAGGAGATTAGACAAGGCACTTGTTCTCTGGACACAAACATGTCATAGGAACCCAAACCCCCAACCACCCAAAAGTCATGGTCTTAGACACCTTCCCCAGAAATCAAGGGACAGACTTAAAACTGTCTTGAAGACAAACATTTTAATAGAATCACATTCTGGGCTTGAATGAGGACATTGATTTTATCTGTTTTCCTAGAAGATATATCATGTTTAAATGAGCTCTTCCCCTCTCTGCCATAAACACAAAACTACACATTCATTGAGATTTTCTCTATGGGCCTATTTTATTGCTTTTAGTCTTAGTGATTACCATAATTTATTAGTGATCACTCCTAATTACCTCCTGTTGTAGATCAACTACGAGGGGCCAGAAAGTGTATTTAATGTTGCAGGTGCACTCTCCTATGTGTATTCTCTCCACAGTTAGTATTGTATTGTTGTTCTGTGTTGTTCTCACATGTCCATAGCCACAATAAAGGGCTTTTATAATATGTCAGAGGGCCTCGAATCTTTCTTGTTTTCATTTCGTCAATGATCAGCTTGGGTCTTTTTAAGGCAGATGTCCACAGTCAATGATGGGTCAGTAAAAGTATGGTTTGGAGCAGATTTCACACTTTGGTGGAATAAATCAAACAATTTCTAGTGTTAAATGGGACTGATTACAAGTCTTTCCATCTCGTTTGTTCATGAATATAATATGTATTTTTTTAATGTGGTTTCAGTATAAAAATGTAATAGAAAATTTGTTGGAAAATTATGACATCCTTTTTTGTCGTTCTATTCTATTTAGTAATACAAGTTATGCATTGTACCTTTATATGTGTTGGATGCAGTGAAATAATTCAAAAATATCAGTTTATAAATACCGTAATACATGAATGTGTGTCTATCAACAGTATACATTTCATGAAAATATCGCCCCCTTTGTAAGTTTGTGTATCGGCCCCATCGACCCTATTAAACTAATCTGTCCAATGCTGTCCAACATCCCGACTCAAAACTTTTGGCGACAGAGCATTCTCCCGAACAGCACCCCGACTCTGGAACTCCCTCCCCCAACCTGTCCGCCACTCTCCCTCACTCACAACATTCAAATCCCGCCTAAAAACATACCTCTTCACCCAAGCCTATGACCTCCCCTACCCCGAGCCTCCTCTACCCCATTGCCTACTCTTCTACCCCCTGTTACATCCCCATCTTTTTCTCTCTACTTCTTCTGTCTTGTTCATTTTATCTGTATATTAATGTGTATTGTAAGTGTTGTCCCCCCCTGTCTGTAAATACCCCCCCCCCCCTTTTTTATTATGTTCAGCATCTTTGGGTCACTGAAAAGCGCTATATAAATAAAAGTTATTATTATTATTATTATTATTATTATTATTATTAATGAAATCTTCTCATAAAAGCACCAGCATCATTGGTGTGCGTGAGATTACAGATGGGGCGATCATGTAAACCGCCCATTTTGAACGTGTTACTGCAGCTAACACTGCACTGTAAAGACCTGAGCGGCTCCAGCTCCAGTCACATGAAAACACAAACTTCATGTTCAGGTCAGAAGAGCAGCCTCCAGAAGCGTTTTGATAAACTTTTACTGTAAGAACCAGAAGCTATCAGACTAGGGATGTGTACCGATACGCAGGTCCGGATCTCGAATTTTTTTTTTTTTTTTTGTTTCAGATCCCAAAAAAACGAAACCCGGGTGATACGGTTCTGGTCTGGAAAAAATCTAGCACTCACATACTATATTCTTTTTCGTTCTAGAATCTAGACCATCTTAAACCTCCCATAGATCGCGAAATTCGCACTGGAAATGACGTAAACACTGCCATGTATCTCTGTCAATGGCGCACCCGGAACCATTAGCGACGCACGCGCATCTTTCCAGGCGCATAAGTTGAAGCCGGCAAAATGAGTTCAAAGATGCGAGAGGCTCAATGGGTTTACATGCAAACAAAGAAAATAAATAGTTGCTTTAATCTGATACAATCAGACATCTTCGTGTGCGTGTAAACACCTTATTCTGAAATCGGCGTTCAAAATCTCTGATTGAGACACCTAGATTATGCGGTTGCGTAATCGCACTGAAACTACACAAGCCTTGTGCGCATGCACAGCTCCACGGTCCACGCTCCACGGCCCACACTGACCTATGACCCCGGCAACAAAACCATACAAGGAAGCCGGTCGCTTACAAGGAAGAACACAACCGCATTCACTCACAAGGGTTAGCGTGCACTTTATCTGCATTACATACGAGATTAACAAAGCTGCATCTTGCTGTTGTTCGAAAATGCGCATTATAGTTGTTAATATGTGACGCAAAACATCAACCGGAATGGGGGGCATATTAGTCAGCTCAAACAACGCATATTGCCACCTAGCTTGTCCAAGACCTCAAAACCGAATGTTATGAAATCGTTTTTTTTCATTTGCATGAAAAGGCACTGACTGGACATTGAAGCAAGATCGCTGGCTTCATTTGAACTGTTTTAAACCGCTTGTGCCGGTCCGTGTGTTAGTTTATCAGGACATGGTACGAAGGCTTGGACTAAGATGTAGTCTGGGTCATTCAACTTTTGTCAGAGAAAATGAGAATAACACCAACACTGGGATGAGCTTTGGACAACAGATAAAGCTAATGCTGCAGAGACATACCAGTTTCCAAGTTATTTTTCTGTCAACACAACTGTGCTGTATGTTATAAGAAAGTGTAATTTTCCTACAAATCAAACACTGAGGATATGATGTGAAAATGCATCCTCTGCGTGCAAATCCCAAAAGGAAATGAACACAAAACAAGTGTGTCCTACCTTAGCACCCGGTCTATTTGTCCAATAAGGAGCCCAGGAGGCGCCCGGAGGACAGATACCTGAGCCACCTCAGCTTGGACCACTTGGATTGGCCACTTTTTCCCCAAGTTTTTTTTCCATTTAGCTTTATAAAATTATTATTTCTGTAATTAACCCTTCGGGGTCGACGCCCGCGCTGGCGCGTGTGCAAACATGGTCGGCTTTAGGACCACGCAGCATGAAAACTAAGTCACGTAGACGGCTGCCGTCGACGTCATGCGGAAGTGGAGACCCGAAGCTACGTCTGAGTGATGTTTCATGTAAATCCATCAAATAAAACCAAAGTTATGATCATTTCAATTCCATTAAATTGTGTGTCTTTTAATGCGCGCGTTGCGTTTTTTATTCTAACTTTGTCGTCTTTTGTGATAAAAAGGATCTGAAAAAAACGTTAGCTTGTGCTAAGCCGGATGTTCAGGATGCAGTCACATGACCAGAGTTTGCTTCTTTGGTTCAGAGTTCAATTGCACGTTCACAAATGAACCGAACCAGCCAGGCAAACCAATCCTGATTCCAATCAAAAGTGTATTGGGAATGCACCCTAAAACTGCTGTGGCCGTCTCTGCTTATTATTCTAGCACTTTTTCTTCCGTTTTGGTCGAAACTGAATTTGAGCACCCTCTGGTGGTCATTTACGAGAATACCACCGTGACATTAGAAATGATTCGAAGTATAAATTAAGCTATGGTATCCTTTAAAAGTACAAAAATGGAGCATAAATGGTTCTTAACAGCTTCTGCCACAAGCGTAGTGCCCTGGAGTCTGAACTGAGGCCCTCTAAACTCTGCCCTCAGCTCTTGGAGACTGCATTGGAAAATGATGAAGAATGTAGTGAGGGATTGACCATCAGAGCAGAGATGATTAGATTTGTACTTTATTGGGCAACGTAATAAAGTGTCAAATTCATTTTTACTGCAGTGTGTGGCTGTGGCTCTTCCCTTTGGCGACATTCTCTTTAAATATGTATTCTATAAACAGTGTTAAAGGCCCATTAAGTCCACACTCCAGACTGTGCACTTCCTTCTCGAGTCACGACTACAGGGAGCAATTCATGTGCAGGATTGTAACAGATTTTAAAATTATTTTTCAAAAGCAAAATTATGCTATGCAATACTATTCACAATGAAAATGTAAGTCAGGATGCTTTTTGAAATTAAAATTTTAGCACCCTTTTCATTGGTTCTTAAATATCTTACCCGATCGTAATGCCGTCTTATTGCGATTTTGTGTGATCTCAATGGGTTTTCTTACATGGTTAAATAAAGGTTGATAAATAAATGGATACATCTTATTATACCTTTCCAGTCACCTATAGACATAATTGTTTTTGGAGTTTAACCTGTTCACGCCCACCCGAAAACCATACTTCAAATGTTCTCTTACATCATCACTTTTATTTCGAGATATTGCCAAGTAAACAAAGTTTTCTTCTATGAAAATATTCCCAACGAACGCTCGTCCGGCGCATTTCTCCGTCCATAACAAATGACCTGTTTGACTTGAATGTGGTGTTTGGTATCCATGTTTTCCTCACACTGTTAGCTACAGAATGAGACCATCCACAAATGTTTTTGTCCACGGGTTTGTTTTTTAAAGCTTCCGGGAAAAGAAATGCGCCGCTTCCGACGCATGCGTTTATAATAATAATAATAAATATAGCCGCAAGCGGCAATGATCGGCCCTCGCCACGCCGCCGCCACGCCGCAAGAGGAGGGGGCGCTAACGCGCCCCAATTGTCCTCTTATTACGCCTACTGCTGAATCTGTGACGGTGTCACATCTTCTCCCCTTTGTTTTACCATCAAAAAGCTATTTTATTTTGAATTCTTGGCAAAATCTGCGGCTTTGCCGCACAGACACCGTGACTCTTTGAATAAAAATGTGAATAACCTTTGACGGTTCACCCCTGAAGATGAGTCTCACCAAATTTCAGGTTAATAGGGCTAACGCCCTGGGAGGAGTTTGTGAAAGTCTAAAGTGTAAACATGTTCTGGCGATTTCCCCATTGGAATAACATGGGAGGTTTTGGTCATCGCTACGGCAAAACCATAACAATTATGACATGGGTCTCATTGACTTTTTTGATGGGGATGCCAAAATTGAGTTGTGTGTCAAATTTCATAAAATTTCGCAAAACTAAACATTTAACCTCCATGTAAAATCTGTAGGGGGCGCTGTGGTGCCAACTGATTCTGATTTGACGCAATTCGGACTTTATCTGCGCAAACGGCAGAAATGTTAAATTTGGGAGATTTCTGAAATTCTAGCTAAAGTTTGCGGCTTCGCCGCTCAGAGACCGTGACAGGTATCAATGTAATTTGAATAACTTTTGATGTCCCACTCCTCAGTAGCATTTTCACCAAATTTCAGCTTTTTAGAGCCAACGCCCTGGGAGGAGTTCGTAAAAGTACGACGTTTGAAAAAACTCCCGAGTCATGCTTAGCCATTTTTGAACCAATATGGCCGACATTTGGTTGGGTAGACGGCGTTGCCGTAGTAATATTTTTTACTTCTCTTGTCACCATCTACCTCTGTGCCAAATTTCATGATTCTACGATTAGATTTTTTTTGGGTCATTTCCCATCTCAATGCATTTTTGGTACATTTGGGGGCGCTGACGCGCCAATTTTTTTATTTTAGAAAAGGGAAATAGCCAGAATGTAGAGAGGGACGATTTTTAGAGGTGTGCAATTTTTTGTGACTTTTCGTCAATGTTCACTGGGTGAAAAATAGGGGGGTTGGTCCCGAGAAGAAAGAAAGAAAGAAAGAAGAAAGAAAGAATAATATTCCGATGCGAAAACAATGTTTCCCATTTTTCAAATATCATAAACTATACATTTTCGGAAAGCGCTCGCGCTTTCCTACCTCATGTTGTGGGTCCCTGGTCACTGACGGGTACTTTCGTTAATTTTGAGTGGGCAAACACAATGACCTCTAACCCTAACCCAGGGCGAAATAGGCGGATGGTAACAGGTTAAAATCCTTTCTAACTAGATCAAAAACTATTTATGGCTTTGCTTCTTGTCTTTTGTTTGCATTAATTCAAATTATATCATGTGGGAAGCCTCGCTGGAACACTTAAATCCATTTTACTATTCAAATTATGTGGAAAAAAATGGACATAGTACACGCAAGGTTTGAAATAAAAAAGCATGCATTTGCAGTACACAGGTTTTGAGTGTGTATTTTTTTTAATTTTATCTTCACATTTCTTTTTCTTTTTTAAACCTCCTTTGATTTTATTTTTTTAATTTTTTTTACAAATATTTAAAACTATTACAGCTTGCAGATGAACCATGGCCCACTTTGAGCAGAACATGTTTGTGAAGACTGGAAGCAGTTCAAACTGGGTCGTGTGTGATGTCAAACAGCAGTGAGGACATCCACACACAGACAGCGTTAATTGAGCAGAGATCCGCACAAGTCTGCTCTGAGGACTCCATAAAGAAGTGAAAAATAATCTGAAAGGGAGCAGAAAGGATCCACTTTTAATTGGAATGGTGGTAGATAGATGGTCTTTTGATTTTTCACTTCTTTCTTCTTTAAATTAATTATTTGAAAAGCTCCAGTTGTCGCTGTATCTGAAATCACCGTCGCTGTTTTTAGGATTGAAAGCTGAGCAAAATGTGTAAATATTTAAATGATGTTCTGCTTTGCTAGTTAGAGACTCTAGATTTGTTTTGAAGCAGAATATATTCATGCAGTCAAATTATAGGTAGAGACAAATATTTTAATTTAGCACCAACATTTCATGTTGGCCCTTATGTTGCATGAAATGCAGCGTGACATTGTGTCATTGAGCTGTGGTCAGAGCGGGGAACAACAATGCCAGGCTTGACCATATGGAAGTCGGCATAATGGAGCTGAAGGCGGGAGGAGGAGGCGGCGCATGCATCATTGAGGTGAAACAGCATATTTCATGACATTATGGCAATTATGTAACAGGCTATGAAAAGCAAGATTCTGGAGTCCAGGTCCCAGAGAAAAAATCTCAGACTCATTCAATCAATCAATTATCTGCCTGAAGAGTGGGTCCAGCTCGACTCTGATGGTCCCTCATCTGCCTGAAGAGTGGGTCCAGCTCGACTCTGATGGTCCCTCATCTGCCTGAAGAGTGGGTCCAGCTCGACTCTGATGGTCCCTCATTTGCCTGAAGAGTGGGTCCAGCTCCAGTCTCCCTCGCGTCCGTCTGTCCGTCTGTGAGAGTCGGATCTCTCCTTCACTCTGGAATTCCTCCAGGTTTCTACTTTTTTCCCAAGGAGGTTTTTTTTAGTTTTTCCTGGTCGAGAAGGAGGGTCTAAGGACAGAGGACTCTGGGACATCGTCCCTCGCCACCACAGACATTGTTGATTCATTTTTCACTGTGGCCCTCAGAGGCAACCGTTGTTGTGATTTTGGGCGTTACAAAAATAAATTGAATTTAATTGAATTTAACATTAAGAACATATTGAACCCAATCAAATAATCAAAAATATGATCAAATGAAAAAAATAAATGTTTTTATATATTTACAACACGAAGCGATTAAGCGATATAAAACTTTTTTTTTTAAAAAGTTTTGTTATACAAAATTGTACTATTCATTGTACAGACGCAAACACAAGAGGGGAGTTGCAATATTGATTTCAAACCAAATAGTCTGGAATGGTTTTTACTGTTTTGCTCCACAACACAAGGGAGTGATATCACCTTCTATAATAATATTATGGACCTGATTGCAAACCACTCTGAGGGAACCCTAATCTGTGGTGGTGATTGGAATCATCACATTTAACCTACATTAGATGTGTCGCGCTCAATAGGCACTGGGTGAACAATGAATAAGAAGTTCCGAATCTTATTGAAGACTGATTGACCCATTTTTCTAATCCACATACAATCTTCTCCAGAATGACTTTATCTTCAATAAAGACAAATCAAAAAGAGGCAGATATAGGCACAATGGACTTAAGCAACCATGCTCCTGTCTACATTACTATGAACAGAACCGGTGACAAAGGGCAGCCCTGGCGGAGTCCAACATGCACTGGAAACAGGTCTGACTTACTGCCGGCAATGCGAACACAGCTCCTGGCCCCGGACCCCGTACTCCCGGAGCACCCCCCAAAGGACACCCCGAGGGACACAGTCGAAAGCCTTCTCCAGATCCACAAAGCACATGTGGACTGGTTGGGCAAACTCCCATGAACCCTCGAGCACCCGATGGAGGGTATAGAGCTGGTCCAGTGTTCTACGACCAGGACGAAAACCACTCTGCTCCTCCTGAATCCGAGGTTCGACTATCGGTCGGATTTTCCTCTCCATTACCTTGGAATAGACCTTACCCGGGAGGCTGAGGAGTGTGATGCAGAGACGTGTCAGCCAAGACAGTCCTACAACATCCAGAGACATTAGGTACTCAGGGCAGATATATATATATATATATATATATATATATATATATATATATATAGATATAGATATAGATATAGATATAGATATAGATAATTATTATTATTATTATTATTTTTTTACAAATTAAGGATGGAATGCAAAAACAATGAATTTTAGAAAAGAGTGCATAGAGAGAGTGTGTTTTAGAACAATAAGGCTCAGGTTGCAAGCAAAGACCCATCCCATGAATATTTAATACTGCTCTTCTAGTGTTCCATGAAAGTAAAGCTCTGATCAATACTGGCTGTGTTCAGGCCGAGCTGGAGTGGGACAAAAACACTGGACAGATTCAGATTTCAATGAAAGTGTAGTCGTGTGTGGAAGCTGAGACAAAGAAGGACTCTACTACAGGCTCCGGTAAAGACTGACGTGTGCGACTCTGAGGAACTGGAGCTCCTGTAAAGATGATCGAATGAGAATGTGGAAGAAAAACTTATATGCAGGCTTCTCAGAAATAGTATCCAAAGAATAATAAATTCTCAGAAATATTCCATTCCTTTTAGACATTTTGAGTTAATAATAGGAATGTATTTGTTATAAAATGTCTTTTTGTATAGTCCAGCTAAACATTACCATTATCAAATTACAACTAGCATTTTTTTAAATAGTGATTATCGTAGTATTAAACATAAATGTTTGACCCGGATCCTGAATTTTTTTTTTAATGCTACTTGCAACTTCAAACATAGGGAAATTTTCCGAGTGCTGGAGCCTCAGTTGCAGGACAATATGGGATTATTCAAACATGCAGGAGTCAATCAAAACACAACTCTGAGTAAACTAATGCTAAAGAAATACTGAAGCACAACATGTCATTGTTAAAAGATCTAAAAGCCCTGGTCTTTCACTTCTGGCCAGATCTCTGATGGACCCAGAGTTCACACAATTGTTACACACAGGCAATAAAAAATATTTTCATATAAAATAAGGGAGTGTCTGCAGAGCCGCGACGCGCGGCCGAAAAAGCCATGCTATTTTTGTGCCGGCCGCTGCTCCTGAAACTGCGCCGCTATTTGACCGGTTAAGGTTAAGGTTAGGGTTAGCCATGAGGCTATAACGGGCTATAAGGGAAATGCCGCGGTCCCTGAAACTGCACGGCCATTTGACCGCGCCGCGGCTCTCCAGCCACGGCCATAAAATAAAGTACATTAGTTTTGCCACTTACACAATGCATATCACCGGAAACTAGAATTTCAAAAGGTGCATAACACATATTTTTGGACAAAGTATACTCTTTTGATGCTGGTTTTGATTTGAAAAAATTATAATTTAAAGACATTGAGCGAGAATGGGTGAAAAAAGGTGGGCCTAACAGGTTAAAAAAAACACTAACTAATTAAAACAAATAAGTGCTTTATGGTTGACTACTACAATAATTGTAATAAATAAATAAAATAATAATAACAACAATTTTGAATAAAATTGGGAACCAAAAAAAAATTGGAGAAAATTATTTTGGGGTTTTAGTACCTATGAATGTCCGTAATTATTGATCAGTAAAGATATGCTGCCTACAAACATAATCCCACTTCCATTTAATTGTTTGAATTTTGACTTGGGAATATCTCCAAATCCCTGTGTGATTGTGTACAGCGTTGGTGAGGGTCTGCTCTCTTCTCCTCAGCTCAGCTCCTCTGTCGTCTCTGCTCATCTCTCATATCCATTCATCCACGAGTGCTGCTGCCACTGGCCCGGTGAGGCCGAGGTCTACCGTTTCTATGACCCATATACATCATTCTGTCTCATACTCCAAAACCAGGGATCTATCATGTGACCTGAACCTTGCACACTGCCCGGCGGTCAAAGTATTTTTTTTTACCACAATAACACTCCGTCTTTGTCTGGTTTACCTTTATTGCTGGTTTTGAGATATTGCCACAATGCTCTACATTTCTGTGATGCTTAAAGGAGACAAAATGGACTTTTCAGAGATTTTAATATATTGTTATACTGTGAAATTACTTTACCTACTATTTGTTCTGTCAATTTGCTGCACTGTACGTAAGAGTCTATTATAGTATATAATAGCATATAAAAGCATTGCGGCCTTATTTTTTTTTTTACTCTATTTGCAGTGGTGTTAAAATGTAAAACTGTATTTGTCTTAATTTGTTATTGTATATTTCTATCCTCCTGCTGGTTTTGAACTACACATTGCTATACTGAACTTTTCCTGCTGTTGGATAAATAAATGTTCTCCTTTCTCTTATCTTATCTCTCATTCTGAGTGATTCATGTGTATTCGAGTCATCTGTATTGTCCCGCATTTGAGGTGCTATTCTGAAAATTCACATTTTGTCATGTTTGATTGCTGGGACAAACATTTGGCTTCATGAATATTAAAAGCAGCCTGTTTGTGTTTGTTGTCCTTTTTTCAGGGTGAAGGCAAAGAAGGGTGTGAACCTGCTCCAGACCAGGTCCCTAAGTGCCCAATGGAAGGTGGACTGGGAGGTGCAGTCTGGGGCCAAGCACTCAATCAGTACCATCCAGGTCACACGCAACAGAGGCTCCAAGCAGGGGTGAGTCTCCTGCCACAGCGAGTTGTTATATAAACTGTTGGCAACTCTTTGGTATAACAGAATATAAGATATCTAGAATTAATTAAAATAGAATATAATTTTTATAATAGAGTAAAAGGAGAACCTAAATTACTTCTCAAATGCCCTAACCCTAACCCCCCATCAAATAAATACATACTCTATGTCTTTATTTGATGTAGTAGTATGAGATGCTTTTTCAAGTCAATTTTGAAATCCTCTCATCTCCGTATTATCATTTGTTTTTAAATAATTATCACACAAATGTGTTAAAAATGATCTATTACATTTAGAGCCAACATGATAAGTGCCAAAAGCAGTGTTCCATACTCTTATTTTTTAACTTTAAAATAAAATGTTTTTCTGGGATGATGCCTGCCTAGCTTGGTCGTGTTTGTAGGGCTGCAGTCAAATCCATTAGTTTTCCATCCATCCATTCATCCATTTTCTTCCGCTTATCCGGGGCCAGGTCGCGGGGGGAGCAGTCTAAGCAGGGACTCCCAGACTTCCTTTTACCCAGACACTTCCTCCTACTTCTCCGGGGGGATCCCGAGGCGTTCCCAGGCCAGCCGAGCGACATAGTCCCTCCAGTGTGTCCTGTGTCTTCCCCGGGGCCTCTTCCCGGTGGGACATGCCCGAAACACCTCCCCAGGGAGGCGCCCAGGAGGCATCCGGAACAGATGCCCGAGCCACCTCAGCTGGCTCCTCTCGACGTGGAGGAGCAGTGGCTCTACTCCGAGCTCCCCCCGTGTGGCCGAGCTCCACACCCTATCTCTAAGGGAGCCCCCAGCCACCTATTTTGACCGCTTGTATCCGCGATCTTGTCCTTTCGGTCATTACCCAAAGCTCATGACCATAGGTGAGGTCAGGAACGTAGACCATCTGGGAAATCAAGAGCTTTGCCTTTCAACTCAGCTCCTTCTTTACCACAACGGTCCGATGCAGCAAAGGCATCACTGCAGCCGCTGCACAGATCCGCCTGTCAATCTCACGCTCCATCCTTCCCTCACTCGTGAACAAGACCCCGAGATACTTGAACTCCTCCACTTGGGGCAAGGACTCCCCACCCACCTGGAGAGGGCAAGCCACCTTTTTCCGGTTGAGAACCATGGCCTCGGATTTGGAGGTGCTGATTCTCATCCCAGCCGCTTCACACTCAGCTGCAAACCGTCCCAGTGCATGCTGCAGGTCCGGGTTTGATGTAGCCATCAGGACAACATCGTCTGCAAACAGCAGAGATGAGATCCTGTGGTCCCCAAACCGGACACCCTCCGACCCCTGACTGTGCCTAGAAATTCTGTCCATAAAAAATATAAACAGAACCGGTGACAAAGGGCCGCCCTGGCGGAGTCCAACATGCACTGGGAACAGGTCTGACTTACTGCCGGCAATGCGAACACAGCTCCTGCTCCGGTCATACAGGGACCGTACAGCCCTGAGCAAAGGGCCTCGGACCCCGTACTCCCGGAGCACCCCCCAAAGGACACTTTGAGGGACACGGTCGAAAGCCTTCTCCAGATCCACAAAGCACATGTGGACTTGTTGGGCAAACTTCCATGAACCCTCGAGCACCCGATGGAGGGTATAGAGCTGGTCCAGTGTTCCACGACCGGGAAGAAAACCACTCTGCTCCTCCTGAATCCCAGGTTCGACTATCGGTCGGATTTTCCTCTCCAGTACCTTGGAATAGACCTTACCAGGGAGGCTGAGGAGTGTGATGCAGAGACATGTCAGCCGAGACAGTCCTACAACATCCAGAGACTTTGGGTACTCAGGGCGGATCTCATCCACCCCCGGAGCCCTGCCACTGAGGAGTTTCCGAACAACCTCAGTGATTTCAGCTTGGGTGATGGACGAGCCAGCCTCTGAGTCCCCGGTCTCTGCTTCCTCTTCGGAAGACGTGACGGTGGGATTAAGGAGATCCTCAAAGTATTCCTTCCACCGTCCGACGACATCCCCAGTCGAGGTCAGCAGGTCTCCACCCGCATCGTAAACGGTGTTGGTGAGGCACTGCTTCCCCCTCCTGAGGCGCCGGAGGGTCGGCCAGAATTTCTTTTGGGGCCGACCGATAGTCCTCCTCCATGGCCTCCCCAAACTCCTCCCAACCTGATAGGCCTCCTTCTTCAGTCTGACGACATCCCTTACTTCCGGTGTCCACCACCGGGTTCGGGGGTTGCCGCCACGACAGGCACCGGAGACCTTGCAACCACAGCTCCGAGCAGCCGCATCAACAATGGAGGCTGAGAACATGGTCCACTCGGACTCAATGTCCCCAGCCTCCCCCGGGATATGTCCGTTAGTTTTATCCATCTATATTATGGTTTATTCAATGTTTCTACATAGGAGCAGACATTTAATGAGTTTGGACACTTGGAACATGTGTAAGAAACCGAAGAAGAAAAACGCCACAGAATACCGGGCTAGCAATGCTATAAACAAGCTTGCTAGCGCCGCGACTGCTTCGCTACCTCTCACTACTGCTCCGGTCGGCACTAGATCATATAGGGACGGAAGTTATCGGAACGGAAGTTACAGAGTCCAAAATGCCGGCCCAAATCACTTGCGGTTAGAGACAAGACGTCTTCACCATTTTGTTACACCAGGTGATCCGACCTGCTCGTCCCAGAGTCCTGGAGACAGTGCAAAACTGCACCATCATCTGCGCTGTCAGCTTGGCTTTCCTCAGCTGCTGCAGGAAGTGGAAGGAGTCTACAGTGGTGCGGGAGTCTGTGATAGTGAGGGGGGGGCTGGGGGGTTGTGACTTACCTGATCCAAGATCATCTCCACTGTCTTCTGGGCATTGAACTCCAGGTTGTTAACGCTGCACCAGGACACCAGCCGGTCCACCTCCCTCCTGTAGACAGACTTATCCCCTCCGAGATGAGCCCGATGAGGTTTTACAGAGGTGCAGCAGTTTGTGTACCGGGAGAAGAGCAGATAAGAAAGTACACAGCCCTGTGGAGCACCTGTGCTGATAGTCAGAGTGTCCGAGACATTCTTCCCCAGCCGCACACACTACCTCCGATATCGTAGGAAGTCAGTGATCCACCTGCAGGTGGAGTCAGGCACGTTGAGCTTGGTGAGCTTGTCCTGGAGCAGAGCAGGGAGGATGGTGTTGAATGCAGAGCTGAAGTCCACAAACAGGATCCTGGTTTGGGTTGGCAAAGGTGGTAACATCAAATCTATAATTGAAGGAGCTGAGTTGCTGAGCCAGTTTCCAGTCATATGCGGCTCTGGGCTTGTAGCTGTTGATGAGCTGAAGCCCACTCCACACAGGGGCAGGGTTGTTGCAAGAAGACTGCTGCTTCAGACGCATATTGCACTGAGATCTAGCTCTCGACACCTTCCTGCTAAATCCATACTTCTTTGTAGTGCTCTATCACCAGCCCTGTGCGCTGCCTCCTTCTGCTGCCTTAACTGCCTCAGTTTTGGTGTGAACCAGGGCTTGTCGTTATTGAAAGTGACTTTGGTGTGTGTTGGTATAATGCTGTCCTTTACAGAATCAAATGTATGACGTCACAGTGTCCGTGTACTCTACCAAACTGTCTGTGGCAGCTCTGAAAACCTCCCAGTCTGTAATGTCCAAACACGCATAGCTCCTCCACTGCATCATTGGTCCACTTCTTAGAAGTCCTCACCACAGGTTTGAGAGCTTCAGCCTCTGTCTGTACGTGGGGATCAAGTGAACCATAATGTGGTCTGACGAGCCCAGCGTGGCTCGGGCCACAGCCTGAAAAGCTTTGCTCTCTGTTGTGTAACAGTGATCCAGCGTGTTCCACTCTCTGGTCGGGACTTTGATAAACGGTCTGTACTTTGGGAGTTCGTGGCTGAGATTCCCCTAGTTAAAATTGCTCAGGATAATACACAAGGAATACGTTCGCGCTAACAGCGGACAGAATGGGTGAGGCGAACTCATGTGGAGAGTAGAATGTTTGCAATTGATGAAAATATGTGACTCGCCACCGGAATTGTCGGACCATGTCGGCCTCGGTGAAACTGAGAAAAACAGCATTTTACTTTTTTTTCCCCAAATTTGTGATTTTCGTTTTTTTGCAGAATGTGCTAGTTGAAGATATGGACCAGCCATTCGATGTATCAGATAACAGTATTTGCAGCATTAAAAGCATAAATAAAGCCGTTTAAAATGTGGTGTTTTCGGGCGATCTCTGGACGTGCAGAGGGGTGTGACCGCATTTCCATATGAACAGCTGCGCTATTGTAGTCAGCCAATGGGCTGAGCCGCCAGCCGCATGGCTACTTGATAAGCAGCAACACAGGGAGCAACACGCGCTGTGTAACATCAGTTGAAAAATGGATCCTTCTGCTATGCTCCGTAACTTTGACTGCAAATGTTACTCAAGAAGAAAAGAAAATTCTCTACTCTCAAGCAAATCGTGTAGCGGGAAACTCACTCCAGAACTCATGTCTGGAGTGAGTTTCTTCTGTCATAACTTCTGAGCTGACGACGTCCACGAAAAAGCCCCAGAAGAAGCGCAAGTTTGCCCGGACAAGCTTTTTCATAGGAGGCACGGAAGTCTGCAGAAGTACTTTCCTGTTCCTCATGGCGTAAGTAATGATTAATATTAAATACGCCTGTTTTGGTGTGCTGTTGTGGTTGTGTTTGTGTTGTGAGTGCCTGTTTTGTTGAGCCATCACAAGCTAGCTAGCCACGTAGCGCCGCTAGCCCCGGCCGTGTCCCGCTCCTCCGCATTTTAAGTCTTAAATACGACGTAAACGTCAGAATGTGAATAATGCAGAATAAATGGCATCACAAACACGCTTGAAAGTTATGTCTTGGTGTGCTGTTGTGGTCGTGTTTGTGTTGTGAGTGCCTGTTTTGTTGAGCCATCACAAGCTAGCTAGCCACGTAGCGCCGCTAGCCCCGGCCGTGTCCCGCTCCTCCGCGTTTTAAGTCTTAAATACGACGTAAACGTCAGAATGTGAATAATGCAGAATAAATGGCATCACAAACACGCTTGAAAGTTATGTTTTGGTGTGCTGTTGTGGTCGTGTTTGTGTTGTGAGTGCCTGTTTTGGTCTAAACCTGGTGAGCCATGATATCACAAGCTAGCTAGCCACGTGAAGCGTGTTATTCCCATATTACTGTCAACCCTAATCCTTTTTTCCCCCTTTTCAGAATTGGCAAAGACACCCTGACTGAAATAATTAAACACTATGATGAAAATGGAGCAACACCACGGTTGAGGAAGAAGCACGCACAGCCACGTTCACGCAGGTTCATCAGCCATGAAGTCATCCACACCGTTGTAGAGTTTATCAAAAACTATGCAGAAGTCCATTCCATAATGCTACCTGGTCGACATCCTGGCCATAAGGACTGGCATGTGAAGTTGCTCCCAACCCCTGTGACTAAGGCCTCAGTTTGGCGTCTCTACGTGAAGTCTGCTAAGGAGCTTGGTAAGTGTAAAACATTATTTTGGTGATTTTCATGTTTTAATGATTAGAGTATAATTAACCATAAGCAACATCTGTTTTTTAGGTGAGCCTGCAGTTTGTAAATCAAGCTTCAGATCACTGTGGAAACAGCTTCTCCCACACATCAGAAGCTACAGGCCACGCACAGATCTCTGTTGGCAGTGTCAGAGCAACAACGAGCAGCTGATACGAAGTGCAAATGTCCCAGATGAAAGAAAATCTGAAGTTGTCCAGAAGCAAGTGCATCATCTTGCCCTTGTGCAAAGTGAGAGGACTTTTTACAACACTTTGATTGCTGCCTGCAGACTGAGCACAGAATCTAATGTGCTGTCTTTCGGACCCTCACCGCCAGCAAGCAAAGACATCAGGATGCATTACAGCTTCGACTTTGCACAGCAGGTACTACTAATAGTGCAAATGCAGAATAGCAATTATAGAGACATATACGTCTTAATCAAATGTCATATGTATTAATCTAATCTCCTTTCTCTCTCTCTGTCAACTACAGATACACTTTCCCTCAAACCCTCTGCAGCCGGGGCCAATGTATTTCCTGACTCCACGAAAATGTGGCCTTTTTGGTGTCTCCTGTGAAGGGATACAGAAGCAGGTCAATTTCCTGATTGACGAAGGCATGTCGTCAAGTAAGGGAAGCAATGAAGTCATAAGCTACATGCATCATTTCTTCAACAACTTCGGGGTTGGAGAAAAATACGTGGATCTTCATTGTGACAACTGCAGTGGCCAAAACAAAAACAATTTCATGTTGTGGTATGCTGCCTGGCGTGTTGGACACAAGCTTCACCACACAATGGACATCCACTTCCTCATTGCTGGCCACACGAAATTCTCCCCTGATTGTGGCTTTGGACTTATCAAGCAAGCATACATGAAGACCAGGGTTGACACTTTGGAAGACATCGCTGAGGTTAGTTTATGTTATTTGACTACTGTAATGTGTAAACATTAGCCTGGCAAAACTTCAGTGCAGATATTTTTCTTCTGTTCTAATTTTTTTTTACAGTCTCGCCCTTGTCATCAGGTAGTGGAAAACAGCTCTCCTGAGTCTCACCTCAATATCCCACAGCTTGTTGGAACGGCGGATGGCAAAGTGTTCGTCAAGAACTTCGACTGGCAGAAGCATCTGAGTCCCTTCTTCAGACGGCTTCCAAAGATCAAGAGCTATCAGCACTTCAGGTATTTATATTCAAACAAAAAAAAATAGTTAATGAGTGTTTCATGTGAAATAGTTAGCCATTTCTTAAATGTCCTGTTATTTGCTTACAGCTTTGATGCCAAGAGACCAGGTGTGGTGCTTGCGAAAAGTCACTGTGAAGCAGAACCAGTGGAATTTCAGCTACTACGCACTACAGCTGTTCTGCCTCCGGTTGACAATCTCCATGTCCTGGTCCCACCTGGATTGAACATTGACAGGCAGACCTACCTGCATGAAAAAATCAGGCCTTTCTGTGCTGACGAGGCAAAAGACATCACATGCCCAGCGCCGAGAGTCACAGCACAGAAGACGAATGTGCAAAAGAGGCTGCGGACGTAATTGGACTCTGATGGTGTACCTATGATGTCTATTATCTCATATGTTGCAGTTCGTATACCTGGCCCTGGCATCTGTTTATAAGAGTTCTTCTATTGAGGGTGTTTTTTTAAACTTCCTATAAATTATCTGTCCTTTCCCCCTGTATCTACTGCGTTGTAACATTAAAGGCTATCTTATCTTATCTTTTGTTGTTTGTGTTGAATCATTCAGTGCACCATTGTTGGTGCACTGAATCACCTGTGAATTATGTTTACCGACAAATGCAATGAACCCTATTCTCATTCTGATTCTTTGATTCTATTCAGGGCCTTTTGTAATCCAAGTATTTCCATTTTAATATAGTAACTTCTAATTCTGATTCAAGTCCAGTTACCATCAATAACAACACTCCTCTTGAGTCTTCAGTGACAGCTGTAGGGGGAGGTGGTGTCAGTGTGACAGGGGGGAGGGCTTATCTCAATGAGATGCAAATGATCCCCCCTGTGACTCTGGGCTCACTCCGGTGAGAAACTTTGGAAGCCGTTTTCTCAGTGAATGGGTTTAAGAGTTGTATACATTCAAATGACCACAACTTACTCAAATATTATCAGATCTACATGAGTGAGACATCATTGGAAAGCTTTGAATTCACACTTTCAGAATCTGTGAATAACTCAAAATGTCTCCGGGTAGACATGTAACTGGATTGGCCACGTCCAGTCACATATATTCCAGAGCAGGAGAGCAGTCTTTGGAGATCACTGTCACATTTGAAGACCAGGTGTTGTTGATGTAGAAACAGAGAGAGCTCTCAGTCAGTCAAAGCGGAGAAGCTGGAAGCCCTCCAGCTGTGCGGCACAGTCCGGGACAGACTCGCTGAGCCACGTCTCCGTGAAGCACAAAACAGGAGATGAAGAAAAATCTCTTTCGTCCCATCAGCAATGCCAGTTCGTCTAGTTTGTTGGGTAGTGAGTTCACGTGGAAAATCCCTGGTATGGGTGTCTGTATGCCGCGTTTCCTAAGGCGCACAAGGACCCCCACTCGCTTTCCTCTTCGGTGATGTCATGAGTGACGAACTGGACAACCTGGACGACCTGAAGAATTGTAATTGCAGAGGAAGTCTGCAGATTGTCACGCTTGCAGAGTATATGGAGACTGGGATCCCTGAATATACCCAGGTGAAAATGTTGTATTAATCGTACCAAAGGGCCGAGCCCTTTTTGGATCGATCTGTGGGCTCTTTGCATGGTTTTGGCATGAGCCTTTTACATTTTTGGGGGCAATTTGTTTCTTCTATTATGGTCCCCGTGTTTGTGTGTCGCATTTAACCAAAAGCAGATTTATAATCACAATATTGATTTCCAATTAGTTAATACAAGAGTACTTTGAGGGAACCATTGTTTGTGGTTTAGACTGGAATTTACATGTTCAGCTGACATTGGATGTCTCAAAGTACTTGCAAATCTATAAATACTACATTTTGTAAATTAATACATAATGTAGGGTTGATCGATATCTGGAGGGAGATGAATCGTACTGTCAGCCAATACAAAATTACAGATAGACCCTCTATTTACATCATTGTAGATCTGGAACAGAAACAACAACATCCAAAAATGCCTGTTCTCACAGGAAATATTATGAACGTGGTTCAAAATTCTCAAAATGATTAGCTCTAAAGCTTAGAAAACAACCGACTGAGAGAACAATTTTTAAAATACGAGACATGCAGAATAATATAATTTTAACCAAATACAATCATTGTTTTGAATCTTTGAATTTACCTGTCATGACCAAAGAGTAAAACAAAAACATTCATTTGCTGAAATAATAGTTACTAAAATTCAAAGAGCAGTGAAAAAAATAAAATCAAGATGTAATAAAACATCTTCTGTCTACTGCCACAGGGGCCTAGATTCTACTGCCACAGGGGCCTAGAGTCTTCTGCCACAGGAGCCTAGAATCTACTGCCACAGGGGCCTGGATTCTACTGCCACAGGGGCCTTAGAGTCTTCTGCCACAGGAGCCTAGAATCTACTGCCACAGGGGCCTAGAGTCTACTGTCACAGGGGCCTAGAATCTATTGCCACAGGGGCCTAGAGTCTTCTGCCACAGGGGCCTGGATTCTACTGCCACAGGGGTCTAGTGTCTACTGTCACAGGGGCCTAGAGTCTACTGTCACAGGGGCCTAGAGTCTACTGCCACAGGGGTCTAGTGTTACTGTCACAGGGGCCTAGAGTATACTGTCACAGGGGTCTAGTGTTACTGTCACAGGGGCCTAGAGTCTACTGTCACAGGGGCCTAGTGTCTACTGTCACAGGGGTCTAGTGTTACTGTCACAGGGGCCTAGAGTCTACTGTCACAGGGGTCTAGTGTCTACTGTCACAGGGGTCTAGTGTTACTGTCACAGGGGCCTAGAGTCTACTGTCACAGGGGTCTAGTGTCTACTGTCACAGGGGCCTAGTGTCTACTGTCACAGGGGTCTAGTGTTACTGTCACAGGGGCCTAAAGTCTACTGTCACAGGGGTTAGTGTTACTGTCACAGGGGCCTAGAGTCTACTGTCACAGGGGCCTAGAGTCTACTGTCACAGGGGCCTAGAGTCTACTGCCACAGGGGTCTAGTGTTACTGTCACAGGGGCCTAGAGTATACTGTCACAGGGGTCTAGTGTTACTGTCACAGGGGCCTAGAGTCTACTGTCACAGGGGCCTAGTGTCTACTGTCACAGGGGTCTAGTGTTACTGTCACAGGGGCCTAGAGTCTACTGTCACAGGGGTCTAGTGTCTACTGTCACAGGGGTCTAGTGTTACTGTCACAGGGGCCTAGAGTCTACTGTCACAGGGGTCTAGTGTCTACTGTCACAGGGGCCTAGTGTCTACTGTCACAGGGGTCTAGTGTTACTGTCACAGGGGCCTAAAGTCTACTGTCACAGGGGTTAGTGTTACTGTCACAGGGGCCTAGAGTCTACTGTCACAGGGGTCTAGTGTCTACTGTCACAGGGGTCTAGTGTTACTGTCACAGGGGCCTAGAGTCTACTGTCACAGGGGTCTAGTGTCTACTGTCACAGGGGTCTAGGGTCTACTGTCACAGGGGCCTAGTGTCTACTGTCACAGGGGTCTAGTGTCTACTGTCACAGGGGCCTAGGGTCTACTGTCACAGGGGCCTAGTGTCTACTGTCACAGGGGTCTAGTGTTACTGTCACAGGGGCCTAGTGTCTACTGTCACAGGGGTCTAGTGTTACTGTCACAGGGGCCTAGAGTCTACTGTCACAGGGGTCTAGTGTTACTGTCACAGGGGCCTAGAGTCTACTGTCACAGGGGTCTAGTGTCTACTGTCACAGGGGTCTAGTGTTACTGTCACAGGGGCCTAGTGTCTACTGTCACAGGGGTCTAGTGTCTACTGTCACAGGGGTCTAGGGTCTACTGTCACAGGGGCCTAGTGTCTACTGTCACAGGGGTCTAGGGTCTACTGTCACAGGGGTCTAGTGTCTACTGTCACAGGGGTCTAGTGTCTACTGTCACAGGGGTCTAGGGTCTACTGTCACAGGGGCCTAGTGTCTACTGTCACAGGGGCCTAGTGTCTACTGTCACAGGGGTCTAGGGTCTACTGTCACAGGGGTCTAGGGTCTACTGTCACAGGGGTCTAGTGTCTACTATCACAGGGGTCTAGTGTCTACTGTCACAGGGGTCTAGTGTCTACTGTCACAGGGGTCTAGGGTCTACTGTCACAGGGGTCTAGTGTCTACTGTCACAGGGGCCTAGAGTCTACTGTCACAGGGGCCTAGAGTCTACTGTCACAGGGGTCTAGTGTCTACTGCCACAGGGGTCTAGTGTCTACTGTCACAGGGGTCTAGGGTCTACTGTCACAGGGGTCTAGTGTCTACTGTCACAGGGGCCTAGAGTCTACTGTCACAGGGGTCTAGTGTCTACTGTCACAGGGGTCTAGTGTCTACTGTCACATGGGCCGAGAGTCAGGTTTACGCTTACAGCTAGGGACCCTAATTTTCAAACTGTGAAGGTTGTCGTACTTATTTCTTGCTCTTTGACATGTCGCTTGTTTTCATATGCATAACATTTTTGGCCACTAAGATAGCGTTTTTATAAGGAAAAGTGAAGCAGGGTGGACCACCAAAGGACAATCAGCTCTCATCCCAAAGCGTCATATTGCTCTAAATTCACACTATGGATTGTAAACGTGGCTAATATAAACAGTTCATCATTAGTCGATGACCCATGTCATGTAGTCTTCAGTCTTGGGGAGGATCCCATTAAAGGCTTCTGGGGGTCTACTGGGGACACAAGGGCAGCCCTTTAACACAGGCCTGAGCTCTTTAAACCTGTGAGGAGAAAGTACGCAGCAGGTTGGAAGCCAGGAGGTTGTGATGCTGCTGAATCGATTGAACAGTCTGTATATAGAAGTGTCACGGCTCTGCACTGTGTGTTATGAATAAGTATTGCCATGAAATCCGCTCACAAACATGTTTTAGTAAAGATGCTCTTAAAGAGCCGTGCATTCAAGCACAGATCAAAGATAACTGAAAAACATTCATGGAGCACATTTCCATGTGCTCCAAGCGGCAAAGGGCTCCATTACCCTCCTGTCGGGGCCTTCAATAACAGAAAAAGCAATACTTTATCTCACTGAAAGATATTTATTACTGTCAGTGTTGACTATTGCAAATATATTTACTTTTTATAAATGTTTTTCGGCTTATCAATTATTTCTGTACAGCCTGCATATTGGACCTTATGGTCATTTCTTAATTGTAATCAGTTGTATAATCAAGCGCTGCAATATAAGTATAGTGTCATTAAGCAGAAGCTGGTAACAATGTGTGCTGTTCTTTTCTGATTATTAAGTGGACAGATTGCACTGACAATTATATGCTTGAAGGATAGTATATAATTGTCAGTGCAAAGTTATGATAATAATTCTCAATGTATTTCAGCTATATATTTTAAGCATTTTAAATCAACAGCCAAATCGTTTGCATTTCTGTTTGTATGGATTCAAAACCTAAAGAACTTGGAGCGAATGAAAGAGCTCTGATTCTATGGACTGAAAAACCAATGAAAAATAATTTAGCTTAACCCGATAAGAAGGTCCATACTCTGCATTTGAACATGTTAAATATAACTCAACAAATAGTCCAATCATTGTGATGTGACCTTCTCTACTTCAAATTCTGTACGTGTCGTTGTAACCTCGTCTCCTCGTGGCCTTCCCTATTGCAACCGCTGATTAAGAAAAACAAAACCAATTGCCTGGTTGGACAAAAAGCTATACAAATTCAGTAAATTCAGTAAATTGCCTTAGCCTAAAATAACATTCCATCTCAGCTTCACACAAAATACACTCTGTATGTACAAGATTCTCATGCAGTAACAATTTAAATGAATGTATTTTTTTAAAGCCTAAAATCAGCACTTGCCTCTCATGGCTTCACAGAATTGAAAGAAGGTACAAGCGTGCCGAGCGAGCGCCGTGCCGAGCGAGCGCCGTGCCGAGCGAGCGCCGTGCCGAGCGAGCGCCGTGCCGAGCGAGCGCCGTGCCGAGCGAGCGCCTACTTGCCATGATCTTAATACCTGGCGGTACATGGCGTTAATGGCGGCCCGCCATGCTAAAACCCTGCAGCGAGAACTCTGCTCTTTAATGTCATTTATTTGGTCAGGACAGTGCAGGTTTGTGGACATACATGAAGCACATGCTGTAAACACGCCGGATTAGCCGTGGGCTAATTTTTATCCATTCTTCTGTATTCACTCTTATAACACACTCTCATTCATAAACATGTTTTTAGTGGTAGGGGAAACCGGATTAACTGGAGGAAACCTACTCAGTCACGGGGAGAACATGCAAACTCCACACAGAAAGGCCCTGCACCACCTGGGAACCAATCCCATGACCTTGTTGCTGTGAAGCGAGAGCACTAACTCCTGCACTACCGTGTCTCCTTTCTCTGTCTTATTTTTTGTGCCTTGAATAAATGCTTTGTTTTGTGTTTGTGTCAAGGGACACACAGGGAAGCCTGGAGCTGATGCAACTGGACTTTGAGATGGAGAACTTCACCAGCCTGTCAGTGACCCGCAGGATCAACTGGAACGTGGACTACAGAGGCCAAAGCCCGGCCGCTGAATCAGACAAAGTGGTGACGGAGCTGACCGTGGTGCAGAAGGACATCCAGGCCATCATCCCCATCGCCATGGTGAGTACCTCCTTCCCATAGCCACGGTGAGCACCTCCTCTCCATAGCCACAGCACCTCCTCCCCATCGCCATGGTGAGAACCTCCTCCCCATAACCATGGTGGTAATTAGCGCAGTAAAATAGAAAGTTAATGTGGCATATCTCCCCCAGTTAAATTCTCTTATTTGTCCCAATGCCTAATCTAGTATGTATAAACATTAGGGCAGTCCCAAAACACATGATACTGATGTGCTTTTCCCCTTTAACTTTAAAAAAAAATCTGTTTGTAAGATTTAGATGTTGCGTAAGTATAGTATATCCTACGTTAGTATATTGTAAGTATAGTTAAAGAAGATTGAAGTTGTGTAGTTTGTCATTGGTTTCCTAAATGTTGCTATTGACGGTATCCGGAAGGATTTTTCCATTGCCTGGACTGCCTACCCTCTGACGACAGTGAGTATGTGCCACCTCCGTGCTCCTGTGCTCGGAGGCTGATGAAAGCTGGTGAAAGTATCTGGACCTCAGTAAACCTGCTGAGTTCTGAGAATTAACCAAGCTCCGACGGCTTTAAAACCTGAATACCAGAATGGCTGATGAAATACTCCAGAATCTGTGTTCAATCTCTGACACGAATGTCTCCACAGGACACGGAGATCATCAACACGGCCATCCTGACGGGCCGCACCGTGGCCATTCCAGTCAAAATGGTGTCCATCGAGATGAATGGAGGAGTGAATGACGTCTCCGCCTTTGTCCAGTGCAAGTCCACAAACGAGGACATCGTGAAGGTATGTGGACCATATATTTTTAATGAATTTCGCACTGCTAGTCTGGCCTGGAGCCGACACAGACCCACACACTTAATGTAGAAGTAATTCAATTGAGACTCTCCTGGACAAAATCAATAGATGTCCGAGAGCTGTGTGTGAGCGAGTATTTGCTGTGTGGAACTGTTGGAGCTTGTTTTTTTCTTTGCTCGTTCAATCCCACACACAGGATTTTTTTATTTATTTTTTATCTTTGACTATGATACTTATGGTAATTATTATGTGAAATTATGGTTAAAAACATGATTGAGGTAGGTTGTGTCCCCCAGTAATCATCATATGTTTGTTTGCACTAGTGGGGTTTTGTTTGTAGTTTTATCCAATTTATAGACGGATTATTGACCCAATATTTAGTCCTGCTCCATTTTTCTTTGGTTGTGTGTCTGATATGCGGTAGTGCAGCTGAATGTAGCTCCAGAGTGACGCTCTGACCAATCATGGCTCTGGCTCTGAGGCAGCGCTGGATTTAAATACTCTGAGCTCGGTTACAAACTCACAAACAAAAGTTAACTTCAGCAAATATCACACCAGTGACAACATAGGACTTATTTTTTTATCAAAGTGTGAGTGTGGAGAAGAAAGAAGATTCTGGTCAGCTAAAGTTAGCACACACGCTGCCACTGCTGTTGTCGACAACAAAATGCTTGATTATATTCACTACAAACAATCGTTTGAAGTCAAGATTAAAATAAATCTTATTTGTAAAATATTGTGATCTGAGGTGACCTGTCTGAGCTCTGTTTTGATGCTTTGTTTATTCCGTTCACTGTAGTTAGCGCTTAGCACATGAAGTGCTACCACAACATAGTACACATTGCCTCTGTTCTCTCATTGGCTACTATAAAGTGATTATGGCTGGACTCACACTGACATGTAAATGATTCCTGAAAAGAGGCGTTAATGATTGGAATTTACGCATATTAATTACCAAGACGCACATGCATTACTTAGGCTCGCCGCAGGCTCGTAAATTCACTTCAAAAGTTGAAGTCAATCAAAAACAAAGATGTGCAAACATACTTTCAGCCTTTTAAGATTCACAGAGGCAGAAAAACAATAGATGTCTCCGGTCACTTCTTGTGCCACCAGAAAACACTGCATCCATAGAAATAAATGGTGTGTGATCTGTGACAATTAAACATCCAAGAACTATATTTTGTGATTTTTTAATGAAATGTCAAAGACAAAAGGAACACAAAGGACCAGTGTTTTGGCTTTTAAACCGACCGACTTGACTCAAAGATAATCATGTGTGTGTATTGGATGCATGCTTTTTCATATCAAACACCACCGTTAATGTTCACGTTTTATGAAAAATGGGCTGGCATGAACAAAATATGAATGATTAATATTAATTGATTTGTGTTTTCATATACGTTTTTGTTTGGTATTTTTGTTAGGTATACTGTAACATTTAAATTCTGTCATTTTATTTTTTGGGTGACTTTGGTCTAGTATTTTTTATGTTTGATTTTATATTGTTAAATTAATTGTTTGATTTCTACTTTGATTTCTACAGTTTATTGGTTCAGGAACAAAGTATACATCTTTAATGTTTGTGGGTTCATTTATCAAATGCAACAGTTAGCAGGCTAGCATACATGGATAACATACATGACATACATGGATAACATACATGGATAACATACATGGATAACAGACATAACATACATGGATAACATACATAACATACATGGATAACATACATAACATACATGACATACCTTGATGACATACATAACATACATGGATAACATACATGACATACATGGATAACATACATGACATACATGGATAACATACATGACATACATGACATACATGGATAACATACATGCATACATGGATAACAAACATAACATACATACATAAATAATATACATGGATAACATACATGGATAACATACATAACATACATGGATAACATACATGCATACATGGATAACATACATGACATACATGGATAACATACATGGATAACAGACATAACATACATGGATAACATACATGACATACATGGATAACATACATAACATACATGCATACATGGATAACAAACATACATACATAAATAATATACATGGATAACATACATGGATAACATACATGCATACATGGATAACAAACATACATACATAAATAATATACATGGATAACATACATGGATAACATACATAACATACATGCATACATGGATAACATACATGACATACATGGATAACATACATGCATACATGGATAACATACATGACATACATGGATAAGATACATGACATACATGGATAACATACATGCATACATGGATAACATACATGACATACATGGATAAGATACATGACATACATGGATAACATACATGGATAACAGACATAACATACATGGATAGCATACATAACATACATGGATAACATACATGACATACATGGATAACATACATAACATACATGACATACATAACATACATGGATAACATACATGGATAACATACATGGCATACATCGATAACATACATAACATACATGGATAACAGACATAACATACATGGATAGCATACATAACATACATGGATAACATACATGACATACATGGATAACATACATAACATACATGACATACCTTGATGACATACATAACATACATGGCTAACATACATGGATAACATACATGACATACATGGATAACATACATGACATACATGGATAACATACATAACATACATGACATACATGGATAACAAACATAACATACATACATAAATAATATACATGGATAACATACATGGATAACATACATAACATACATGGATAACATACATAACATATATGGATAACATACATGCATACATGGATAACATACATGACATACATGGATAACATACATGACATACATGGATAACAGACATAACATACATGGATAACATACATAACATACATGACATACATGGATAACAGACATAACATACATGGATAACATACATAACATACATGACATACATGGATAACATACATAACATACATGACATACATGGATAACAGACATAACATACATGGATAACATACATAACATACATGACATACTTGGATAACATACATGGATAACAGACATAACATACATGGATAACATACATGACATACATGGATAACATACATAACATACATGCATACATGGATAACATACATGGATAACATACATGCATACATGGATAACAAACATACATACATAAATAATATACATGGATAACATACATGGATAACATACATAACATACATGCATACATGGATAACATACATGACATACATGGATAACATACATGCATACATGGATAACATACATGACATACATGGATAAGATACATGACATACATGGATAACATACATGCATACATGGATAACATACATGACATACATGGATAAGATACATGACATACATGGATAACATACATGGATAACAGACATAACATACATGGATAGCATACATAACATACATGGATAACATACATGACATACATGGATAACATACATAACATACATGACATACATAACATACATGGATAACATACATGGATAACATACATGGCATACATCGATAACATACATAACATACATGGATAACAGACATAACATACATGGATAGCATACATAACATACATGGATAACATACATGACATACATGGATAACATACATAACATACATGACATACCTTGATGACATACATAACATACATGGCTAACATACATGGATAACATACATGACATACATGGATAACATACATGACATACATGGATAACATACATAACATACATGACATACATGGATAACAAACATAACATACATACATAAATAATATACATGGATAACATACATGGATAACATACATAACATACATGGATAACATACATAACATATATGGATAACATACATGCATACATGGATAACATACATGACATACATGGATAACATACATGACATACATGGATAACAGACATAACATACATGGATAACATACATAACATACATGACATACATGGATAACAGACATAACATACATGGATAACATACATAACATACATGACATACATGGATAACATACATAACATACATGACATACATGGATAACAGACATAACATACATGGATAACATACATAACATACATGACATACTTGGATAACATACATGGATAACAGACATAACATAGATGGATAACATACATAACATACATGGATAACATACATGACATACATGGATAACATACATAACATACATGACATACCTTGATGACATACATAACATACATGGATAACATACATGGATAACATACATGGCATACATTGATAACATACATAACATACATGCATACATGGATAACATACATGCATACATGGAAAACATACATGACATACATGGATAACATACATGCATACATGGATAACATACATGACATACATGGATAACATACATAACATACATGGATAACATACATAACATACATGACATACATGGATAACATACATGCATACATGGATAACAAACATAACATACATACATAAATAATATACATGGATAACATACATGGATAACATACATAACATACATGGATAACATACATAACATATATGGATAACATACATGCATACATGGATAACATACATGACATACATGGATAACATACATAACATACATGGATAACATACATAACATACATGGATAACAGAATACATTTTGGAACCCTTAATCAAACGCCTGGTTGAATATTTACTTAATTTATTGTCACGAAGCAACTAAATGAATTAGTTTATATTTCTAAATTGTATGGGGCTGTTAAAGCTATTTCCCTTTTAAAAAGGGAGAGAGATTCTGGTTCTCAATATTAATATAATTATTTCTTATAACGATCAGGATTGGATATTGGGATTTAATTAAAAATATTCTCCGCCAGTATCAATATTTGGTTATATTTTGGAACAAAGCGAAAACCATTTAACAATTTGTATTTTCGATCCATCAACACTGTTTGTTTACACCCAAAAGGGGCGTGGCCATAGCGCTAGCCCAAAAGTATCCATATGAACTGAAACATCTATAAATGTCGCCTTGATAACGCTTCATAAGCTGCCTATAAACTATTTATTTTACATTACTTTATTATTATTTTGTATTATTAGGCCCGTTCGCCACAAGCTGGCGAGAGGCCTATTAATCTCGTAAGGCCGTGCGAAGCACTGCAGCGAAAGTGCGCACACAGTGCGCACGAAAACGAGCACTTTACATTGGGATGACGACCGCGAAGCAAAAATTGTGCCTCTCTACATTCTGGCTATATCCCTTTTCTAAAATTAAAAAAATTGGCGCGTCAGCGCCCCCAAATGTACCAAAAATGCATTGAGAGATAGGAAATGACCCAAAAAAAATCTGATCGTAGAATCATGAAATTTGGCGCAGAGGTAGATGGTGACAAAAAAATATTATTACCAACCAAATGTCGGCCATATTGGTTCAAAAATGGCTAAGCATGACTCGGAGTTTTTCCAAATGTCGTACTTTTACGAACTCCTCCCAGGGCGTTGGCTCTAAAAAGCTGAAATTTGGTGAAAATGCTACTGAGGAGTGGGACATCAAAAGTTATCCAAATTACATTGATACCTGTCACGGTCTCTGAGCGGCGAAGCCGCAAATTTTAGCTAGAATTTCAGAAATCTCCCAAATTTAACATTTCTGCCGTTTGCGCAGATAAAGTCCGAATTGCATCAAATTAGAATCAGTTGTTAAACTCTTTGCCCTAAACCTACTTGAAGTGAAATAAATTAATTTGGCGCCACAGCGCCCCCTACAGATTTTGTATGGAGGTTAAATGTTTAGTTTTGCAAAATTATATGAAATTTGACACACAACTCAATTTTAGCATCCCCATCAAAAAAGTCAATGAGACCCATGTCATAATTGTTATGGCTTTGCCGTAGCGATGACCAAAACCTCCCATGTTGTTCCAACGGGGAAATCGCCAGAACATGTTTACACTTTATACTTTCACAAACTCCTCCCAGGGCGTTAGCCCTATTAACCTGAAATTTGGTGAGACTCATCTTCAGGGGTGAACCGTCAAAACGTATCCACATTTTTATTCAAAAAGTCACGGTCTCTGTGCGGCAAAGCCGCACATTTTGCCAAGAATTCAAAATAAAATTGCTTTTTGATGGTAAAACAAAGAGGAGAAGATGTGACAGCGTCACAGATTCAGCAGTAGGCGACGCGCCCCAATGGTCCTCTTTGGTCCTCTTTGCGGCGTGGCGGCGGCGGCGTGGCGAGGGCCGATCATTGCCGCTTGCGGCTTTAATTTGTATTATTGTTACTATTATTTTTATTTTTCAAAATAAAAAAAAACATAAAACAATAAAAACAAACAAGACATGACCAGAAATAAACAAATTGTGTAAAATTTAAAATAAGAAAACATTATCCAAAGAAAAAGAAAGTTTAGACACACAAGGTCTAAATATGTGGGCAGTTATGTTGGCCATCAGCACCTCCAACTTCCTGATATATAGTCTAATACTAACTACTGAAGTGTTTTGTTGTGGTATTTATTGCGGCTTTAGCTAAGGGTTTAATAATCATCATGCTCATGCTGATAATCATGCTTCATAGTAATTGTGTCAGAGATTTTTGTTGAGAGTTTCTTAAGGGAGGACCCCCACACCCTCCTCAGGAATGTGATTTATATCATATATATTTCTAAAATGAACTTTAAAAATGTGGTTGTATTTCAGCCTTCAAAGCCTCATGGGCATATCCATATTCCGTGGGGTTCATACGCTTCCAAAGTTAGTTGGGGAGAGCCCCCACATGCTGTAGAGCCCCCACATGCTGTAGAGCCCCCACATGCTGAGAGCCCCCACATGCTGAGAGCCCCCACATGCTGAGAGCCCCCAAATGGCCAGCAGCAGCCCTGCCTTTGAGGTGAAAATGCAAAATGAATGGGATCATTAACCATTGTTACCATTTATTATTCATAATAATTAATTATGAGAATATACATCTGACTAAATACCCTATTTTCAGAATTACAAATATTGCAAAAATGTATACTTATGTCAGCAGAAAGTTTACCATTAACATCACTTTCCATGAAGACTCTAGTCTCGCTCTGAGTCAAGTAATGACATATTAGCCATCAAAAATGGCTAATATGTCATATTTTACATTCAGGGCCATTGTATTGTGTTTTCACTTTGCTAATGTGTTGTTTTTTCCAGAATAGTTCAAAATATTTGAATGGCTTGACAGATTTACAGCTGCCTTATCTCCTTCCCCCTCACTGTCAGCTCTGGAGGGCAATGCCATATTAAAGACTTAATGATATTTGCCACACAAGGTCAGGGCTATAAACATAAATGCACACTGAGATAATGTGTTTAAATCAGCCTGAATACTGCACATTAAACGAGTCATGTCCTGTGTGACGTGTGAACATAGCACAAGTTACACAACTTCATGTCATCACGTTTTCTTTCTTAAAACTATTGTACTTAGTTTTGAATGAAGGAGGGATGGAATCATTGTTTCATTGTCATTGAATACATTTAGTTTAAAAACATTGCCGTATACAGAGTAAACGGTAAGTCTTAAATGACTTTTTTTTCAAATGACACTGTAAATGAACTCTTCAATTGTACTTCTTGTATAGACTTGGGCTGCAGATGTGACTGGTAATTGCATAATAGTTCCCAAGCAACCAAACTGTAAAAGGGCCAATGTGTTAATTATACACAGTAGTTTTATCTGACTTAATGTATGACACCACTGTTATATTGCTAAAGGTATGTTTTACACATATTATGCAGACGTCAAAGTAAAGGAACAACAGCATGTTTAAAGAACAAGAACAAAATAATAAAGCAGAATTTGTGTCCTTTAAGTTGAAAAATGATGCTACTTCCTGTAATTTTCCACAATTTTTCAACTTTCCTTCATTACGAAAAGCCATGTGCACTTTAAACAAG
The DNA here is from genome assembly GCF_026437365.1 of Eucyclogobius newberryi. NCBI lineage: Eukaryota > Metazoa > Chordata > Actinopteri > Gobiiformes > Gobiidae > Eucyclogobius > Eucyclogobius newberryi. Next base: position 31,503,766 of record NW_027315779.1, read on the forward strand.
AAAAGGAGCCGTTTTAAAGTCTCCACAGTTTAAGTGTCTTCAAAGTCAGCCTGATTTATCTGCTGAAGGTCAGATGTTTTATAGCCTGTCCATCCTACGGTGTGAGGCGCGTTTCTCTGAAAATATCATTGAAATTCTCATCAAAGAAAAATAACACACACGTCCAGGAGTCTGAACAACAGACTGTTTGTCTGAGGCGTCTGTGCTCTGTCCAGTGTGGGGCTGTAGCTCACAGAGAGTGGCAGCGTTAAGAGGCCTCCAGCCACAGGCCCTTCTGTGCTGCCATGAGAGCGGGGCGGAGCGCCCCGTGCGGGGCGGAGTGCGGGGCGGAGCGCGGGGCGGCGCACAGGGAGGAGGGCGGGGCGGAGTGCGGGGCGGAGCGCGGGGAGGAGGGCGGGGAGGAGGGCGGGGCGGAGCGCGGGGCGGAGCGTCATTGGTCTCCACTGGGAACCAATGACACAGGTTATACAGATACAGGTCTTGTGTTATATTGCTAAGGAAGAAGGTCATTAATGTGATATAATAGTCTTCAAACTTCCCCTGGACCCCCCTGGACCCCCCTCACATGTTCTGATGCCCCATGCTTGTGGTTGTATCATGTTTGTTCCAGACCCTTCAGCTCATACAGGCAACACCTATGCACAAAGCTTCACCACTAGATCTTAAGCAGTCACAAATATAAAAGTCATATCTTCACATTTTTGGTACATTTTAAGCCGTGTGCATACATTGATTAGAAGCGATATGGTAAAGTGTCATTTTTTTCCTGGTAGAGCACCTGCCCCTCAAAATGTCTTGCACGTCCCTGCTGTCTCCTAACAACTCTCCATCCCATGACTTGACTCTAGTTCTGTTCAAATGTAACTTATCAGGTTTAAATCCGAGGTAATAGAGCGTCTTCTAGTGCAGCGGTGGGGCCCAGCCCGTTGGGGAGCAGGTGGGGCCAGTCCTGCGTTTCTCATTTTTCAGCATCCATTAAAGGTGAGGCCGGCCTGCAGGCTATTGAGTGGGTTTGCTTCAGTGCCTCTGCCATTGAATGTTCTACTTTCATTTAGAGTGAGCACTTCAGCCCTGACAGACCAATAAACCTCCTCAGGAACCCACAGAAAGATGAGGCAGGGAGGAAGACTCATTTAAGACCAATGTCTGTTGTTGTTGTAGTAGTAGTAGTAGTGGTAGTAGTAGTGGTAGTGGTAGTGGTAGTGGTAGTGGTAGTGGTAGTAGTGGTAGTGGTAGGTAGTAGTAGTGGTAGTGGTAGGTAGTAGTAGTGGTAGTGGTAGTAGTAGTAGTGGTAGTGGTAGGTAGTAGTAGTAGTAGTGGTAGTGGTAGGTAGTAGTAGTAGTAGTGGTAGTGGTAGTGGTAGGTAGTAGTAGTAGTAGTAGTAGTAGTAGTAGTAGTAGTAGTAGTAGTAGTAGTAGTAGTAGTAGTAGTAGTAGTAGTAGTAGTAGTAGTAGTAGTAGTAGTAGTAGTAGTAGTAGTAGAAGTAGTAGTAGTAGTAAAATGATCTTGAACTTGATGAAATCTTATCAAAAACATAAAAAAGTACTAATTAGTATCACAATCTTCGAAATATTTGTATCATGGTAACACTATAACCTGATTTCTACTGTGTTGTGAGCAAAATGCAAACATTGCAAAAGCTTCCAACGAGCCTAATTAAACAATAAAATAATGTTGAGCAGCAGCAGCAATAATGAAGAGGCTTTTTGTGACTTTGGCTTGTTCTGTTGAAGTGGGGCATTTCACAGCAGTGATCCATAACACGGAGCGTTCTCACAGTGGAGACCCCGCATTAGAACCATGTCTGTGGATGTAAACATATTCTCCATCGTTCAGCAGCACTGGTTCCTCTATGAGGGTAATCATTACATTTCTGCAGGAAATTGGTGTAATATCGTGTTACAAATACACTTTATATGGGTTAACCCTAACCCTAGAATACTATTTCCAAGTAATAAGCCAAATATATGAGGATTATTATTATTATTATTATTATATTACTATTATGATCATTTGCAATATAATCTCAATTTGAATATTTAATTTGTGCAAAATACTTGTGACACTTTATACAAGCGGATTCTCACCCGTTAAGTGTCTCAAATACTTACGACCTAAGTACCTTAAAACCTAAAAATTCTCTCGAATTTCTCAGCCAAGCCAATGTGTGGGAGCGCGAGTGGTCGTCCCCTGTTTGTCGAGCACATCGAGATTTTGATATGTCAATATTGGCCATATTAATAACTCAATAATTGAGCTTAGAAGAAATGTACTGATTTAAAAATGAAAATGTTGGAAAAGGCATAATTTATTCATAATTTTCCTTATATGATTTAAAATTGCCTTGATTTAGTTATGGTTTAGTCTCTGTTGAGTTTGATTTATTTTGACACAGTTTGACTAATAAATGAGGGCATGAACAACAGCAAGGCATCGTTGTAATAAAACTGAAATATTGTGAGTTATTGGGGTCTGGACAACTGTCATTCAGAGGTGGTTTGTGCAGAGGTGGTTTGTGCAGAGGTGGTTTGTGCAGAGGTGGTTTGTGCAGAGGTGGTTTGTGCAGAGGACTGTGATGATTGTCCAGTGCATAAACTCTGCCCTTTGCTCACACAACAATGACATGAACCAATGAGGCTTCACCTGGAGTTTCCGTTTAGGCCCGTGAGACACACAAGGGATGTTTCTGTAAATGAAATTAGGTACAAATGTCTTTTAGAAAATATGCATTGTTTTAGAATAAAAATGTTTCATTTCTTTGTGTGATAACTATATTTCACCAAATAATTTTGTCACTGCAGCACATGTTAGATATTAGCCTTTTCTACAAAGGTGCGCCACACGCAGTACATACATCTGCACCAATCTAATCTAAATCTAATTGATACTATTGAATTCTATGTTAGAAAGGTGATTGTGTTGGTTTTGCCTCGGCTCAGACTCGAGTGTTTGTGAGATAAACAGAGCTTCTAGAATACTTCAGACAAATACACACTCTCGTCTTTATTCCGTAGCTTTGGTAGAGTAATATAATATGATGGGTAGTTGTATATGTATTTTTTTTTTTGTTTAAATCTCCCCACAGCACTCTGACTCATATATAGTGTGCACACTGTTGCATACGGTCACCACAATAAAAATGGATGTAATTAGTGTGATGCATCAAACTTCAGCGGGAATCGTCGAAAGAATTGTATATTAGTATAATTGCATATTGTAGCTATAAATATACGTTACGAAGCAAAAGAAAGACAGTTTAGCCATTTACAGGAAACATATTATATTGTATTTATTATTGAGTTGAGACATTATAGGCAAAACACAATTGTTTACAGTATATTTGATTTGATTTGAGTCGGTTTGCTCTCTCAACATACACACTTTCAAGTGGAAACGACACAACTGTCCAATCTGCTCTTAAAGATGTTTTATTATTAGAATCCTCATCCATAGATTTATATGAGATATTATAACTTCAAAGGCTGTTTTCTCCCACAGAGACCTAAAGATCAGCCCTTAAAGCAGCTCCTACACCAAACTGAACAGTCTTGGACTCAACAAGATTTTGACATATTGTACAAGGATTTGTTCAGATCGAATGTGTTTCTTTTACTATTTATAGAACAACAAACAAGGTGGAGAAAACTCAAGAAAAAGGTGGAGAACAGAGGGGTGAAAACATACGATGTCCAAAGTCCTAATTTGTCGATTGTTTATCGAAATAACCCACATGGTGCTGCAGTCGCCTTGAATCTTGTCTTAAGGGGCGTTCACACTGCGGCATCCAAATTTGCGCCAGACGCGCCGCCCGAGTGGGACGCCCCGCCCAAGTGGGACGCCCCGACCGTGTGGGACGCCCCGACCGAGTGGGACGCCCCGCCCGAGTGGGACGCCCCGCCCGAGTCGGACGCCCCCGCCCGAGTCGGACGCCCCCCGCCCGAGTCGGACGCCCCCCGCCCGAGTCGGACGCCCCCGCCCGAGTCGGACGCATGTACATTTGAAGGCAGACTCTTTGGACACCCGTCCAGGACACAGGGGTCTGTGAAGGTGATGGTAGTGACTGAGCTTGAACAGGAAACACGTGCTTCTCAAACACGGAACAAAATCAAGTCAGAGGAAGCTTTAAACCCAAACACAAAAGCCAAAAATCCTTTTTCAATCAGTGGGTTTAAGCTCTCTTTTTTCAACATCTAATTCCTAGCTTTGTATATTGTGCTTTTAACCTGTGGGTGATTTGTTATTTGTTAAGCAGGAGGATGATTAAGGATGCAAATGTCCCTGGAGAAAGTGAAACTGCAACATTTTACAGTGTAACAATATTCTATTCTCTAACAATCATTCACTCACACATTTTCCATATCACAAAATATAATATAGAGCAGATATAGCAGCATCCGCTATGTGTTTGAATTACACTATTAGTTTAAATTACAGTATTAGCTATAAAATTGGTACCATACTTTTCAGACTTTAAGCCACTACTTTTCCCCCACGATTTGAGCCCTGCGGCCAAAACAACAGTGCGTCTAATTTATAGATTTTTACTGGCTAACGGCCAGTGTGTGTTTTATAACAATCAGACCCATATTCCCGGAGAGTCTAATGAGGAAGTGAATCTAGACGTGGCCGAACACAAAGACAGCGGACATGCGATGTACGGGTCTGCAGTTTCGAACCTGCCGCATTAAAATGAGACTTTCTTGGCCCGACCTGACATAAGACAGCCCTGCATCACTACCATGAACCATATTTTGGAGTAAATATCTCATGTTACAACGTGGGCACATGTGGCTTATTGAGAGGTGCGGCCTGTATATATACAATTTATTTTTTCTTTGTAAGTTTCGTTTTCTTCAGGAGCGCTTTATAGCCTGAAAAGTATGGCAGTTTTAGCAGCGCAGTTTACACACTAAAATAAATTCTAAGGTAAAAGTAAATAAAATTCTTACAAAGTTTATCTATTGGTGGACATTGGTGAAAATAGTTTACATTTACATACATTCTAAATGCAGTTTGCTCATCTTGTTATCCCCCTCAAATCGCCTACTGCTTTTCACTTCAAACAAGGTGGATTTTGTATTCACAGCGTCAACAAAATAAATCCAAAATGTAAAACCTATCCATAATGTTTGAATGCACCTAAAGCTGAACGTGTGGGTGAATAGGTTGCTCACTGAACACGCTGTGCCACCGTTAGAACCATGAAGATCCTCTGGCTTGTCAGTCTGCAGCCCAGGATAGATCCACATTCATTTACCTCACCATCTGCCACTGATGCCTTCCATCTATTTAGCTCTCCTACTTCAATATTTATGTTGCCAAGAACATGTCTCATCCACAATCACAACAGTTCGTATTTCTTCTTGTGTTTCAGCCATGTTTAGAAGAGAACTTACTGCTTTGGGGGTAAAAAAAAATGACATTACACCTGTGTCGTTTGTGCATTAGGACGTGATAAGTAATGTCAGTAATCGATTCATTTTTACAGACTTTATTCTGGAAATGGGGGACTGATAATCACACTGAAATATGACCTTCCAATTTATGTGCGTCATAAGCATTTCTTCTATTTCGATTTCTATGTTTCTGGGCTTGTTGTTTAGCATGAAGTACCTTTAATGTCAAAGGTCATTCTTTACCACGTTGCTGCGAAGAAAAGAGCTGCAACATCTCTCTTTTAATCCATTCACACTGACACAGCCCCCTCGATCTAAATGTTGCACCAAAAGCAGACAAACCTATGGAAAGAGCCTCCATAGATACAGGAGTCACATAAGTGGGTGTGGTCTGGTGTGGGTGAGAACTCTGTAGCATTTTTCAACTAAACAATGGAAAATGCAACATTTGCTCTCTGTTTTTTCCTGGTGAATTATGTGCATTTTAAGCAAAACTAATTCAACTTGATTCATAACTGACTCTTAATGGAGGTTGTTACCATGGCGCTACCTGTGAAGAGTAAACACATTGTTGGCTGTAGCATGCTCACAACTGCTGTTAGCATTCATGGTCGTGTATACGCATTGTGTCTTTGTGTCTGTATTTGGCACAATACTCCTGACGTCTGTGTTTGCTCTTGTAGTTGTTTAACAGAGGAACAAAGCAGCTCTTCCACATTCAAATGAATGGATTGTTTCAAAGTCCAGTTCCAGCAGCCGTGTGTTGGAACATTGTCATTTCCCGACATGTTTCGTTGGCACCGAGCGCTCAGATGTCCAGCTGTGCGTCACGGTGCGATGCTGGGCACAGAGCGCACCACAGTCCGCTCACACATCTCTGTAAAGCTTGACTCTCCGTGACATCGCAGGAGTCTGGGGGTGTGTGCTTTGGGGGTGTGTGCTTTGGGGATGTGTGCTTTGGGGGTGTGTGCTTTGGGGGTGTGTGCTTTGGGGGGGTGTGCTTTGGGGGTGTGTGCTTTGGGGTTGTGTGCTTTGGGGTTGTGTGCTTTGGGGTTGTGTGCTTTGGGCGTGGCTCTGCTGCTGCCTGCCCTCGTTTATGGACCACAAGTGGAGTTAATAAGCGTGGACTGTGGAGCATTCTGTGCTCATCGCCTCCTGGTTTAGTCTCCGGGCACACCGGGGGTTGCACAAAACAAATAAACTTGAATTAAATAAAGAAACACTGCTCCGAGCTGTATTTCAATATTTGATTTATTTTTCAATCTTGGGAACTAATTTAAGAACTGAAAATCAATGTTATTGCTCACTCTTTTCATTTCCTGTATATGAGTTATGACCTCTCCACCACAGTGTGTGTGGGAAGGAACGCCCTGGAACCACCTCCCTGGAAAAGGCTCCCATTAACACTATGTCCGGGGGCCAAATACGGCCCACTGACATCTTTTCCATGACCACGGGATTTGTCGTTCCACATGATAGTTTCTGAAATTACCCATTCAGCAGTTCTCCAATAGGACGAGAGGACCCGTTTCCTTGGTCGAATCCAGGTGGTGACCTTTTTTTAGACAAGGTAATATGGAAGTGGACTTTTTAATCATAATTTGCAACTAAACACTTCATAATAATGGGCACATTCTCCCAAATTAATGTGGGAAAAACATTGAAAAATCATATATTTAATTTTAGGTTGTAAAATCTTGAGTTGTTTGTTATAATTGAAGTAAAGTAATGATTATGATTGTGTCATGGGGTGCATAAAATACAAAGCAGTTCAGAGTCTTTAGGATAAATATTAATCTACATAATTAAGAACAATCCTGACAGACACAAATAGAATTCTGTGCATTATTAGGACCACAAATATACCATTATATGTTTATGTTATTATCTAGCAGAATTTTGCTGCTTCTGCACTCTTGATGATTTCCATTGTAACTGCCATGACAACAGAACCCATGTTCTCTGCAGTCTGTCTTATAACTCATTGAGTCTTTTAGTGGCCACTCCCTCAGAGGTCAACACTTCTTGGTCTTTCGTTGCCACAACAATGGGGCAGTCCGTTTTGTTTTTTTACATGCTTTGGATAATTGTCCATGGAGTATTATTATTATTAATTGAGTTCAAACCTGGACCTAAAATGGACCAAAGAGACATTTTGAATAAATATCTGAGCTTGCTGAAATACAGGAGGTACATTTTTGAGACATTTTTACAGACCTGGACGATTCGCACGGGGTGACAAAAGACAATTCACCCGAGGGCTCTAGGTAAAACTAACCCCATCCAAATAGGGCTGAAGACAACCTAGTGTAGAACATTTTGTTGTTGTTTCTGAGCTCTGCAGTTGTGGGCAGTGCAGAGTCTGGTGTGTCTCTCTGAATCGGCCCCAGGCTCCGAGTTGACAGACTGGGCAGCCTGATCATGAGTCAGAAGCGGCTGCAGATCATGTCCCCGCGGGTGGCGTCTCACACCGGGGACACTACATGCCACATGCTCCTGCTAATGTGGCTAATGCTGCAAATGCAGCTAACGTGGCTAATGCGCTCTGACATGTGCACAGCAGGACAGATTGTCTGGGAGGAGACTCTTTACACTCCACAACCTCACCTCAAATCTACTCCCAGATGTATCGATCCTTTGAAATGCTAATGTTAATCAGAGAGTTCCAAAATTCTGGATGCAAGATGAAGTTGACCATCAGACACTTTCAGTGATTACCTAGCATAAGATCTAAATGTAAATCAGTGTTTCCCCCAAGGTTTGGCAGGGGGGGTTTGGCAGGGTTTTTTTTGGCAGGGGGGGTTTGGCACGGGGTGTTGCAGGTGGGTTTTGGCTGCGCAGGTGGTCGACCATACACACACGTGCACACGCTGGGCTTATAGGTTTATAGTTGGAGCCTGTCCCAGTGACTTTGGGCCTTAGGTGGGGTAAACTCTGGACATGGGCCAGCTCCTTGCAATGTTACTACTTACAGTTTGTTTTATTTTAATATTTCATGTTAATTTTATATTCAAACTTTTTCAGCATGAATGCATGAATTAACCCATGAACAACTCAACTGTGAAATTCATAATGCTGACAGTTTTAGCTAGCTGCTAGGTTTCACTTGCATTTCATCAAGCACAAATTGCCAGTTAACATTAATATTGACATTAATAGCATCTACTCACTCTAGTTTAACTTACTCTGAGCAGGGCAAGTTTTTTTTGATGCGTAGGCTTTTATTAGACGGCATAGTATAGCGTGAAATGGGATTGAGACTGGGGAAGGATATTGCTGCAATCCTGATTCAAACTCACAACTTTGTGGAGCACATGGGGCGATCCACTCGACCTCGGAGCAGGAAAGCACAGGGAGAGTTTCCGCATGTGTCCCATGGATCTCCCTGCTTGTGAAGCCATGGAGACGCAGAACGTGGAGCGGATCAGTGAGAGGCAGGGCTGGATTGGGCAGGAGGAGCATAAGAGAAAATGCGAGCTAGATTTCTATGAAAACAGTAGTTTCCTTTGAGCAGCAGAACAATTTGGATGGACGATTTGCGCTGCATAATTTGATTGGCAGGAAGGGGGGCGCGGTTGGGGGGCACCCTGCATATTCAATGGAAGGGGAATATTTTATAAATAAGCAACATTTTTTAATTGCCAGGGCACAAATATTGGAATTAATTAAAGACATGTTTTAATTTCTGGCCATAAAAATGTTTTTGAGCTTCACAAAAAGTATTATTTGTGATAAAATACGTAATAGATCTGGAGATAAAAGGACAAACTATTGTGGGGTTAACATTTGAGTATTTGTTCAGTAAAAACTAAAAAATAGTATTTGACCTTCATCAAAAATGCCAAAGAGAGAGACAGTGGAGCTGGAGCCACTCTTCAGGCAGATGAGGGACCGTCCATGTGGGGTAGAGACCGCTTCACCAGGAGAGGAGCATCTGGGTCCACAGGTCCTCGGGAGTGAGAGAAATAAAAATAAAAGGCAATGAACAGTTTGCAAGTGGAATTAAATATGAAATATTGTTTGATAGAATAAGTAGTCAGAAGCAGAGGATAGTGCTCAAGCTGCCATACATCCCCCATAGTTGCTCCTAGGGCAGCGCAGCTGAAACTGTAGCTTTATATTTCTGTTCCTAACTGGCCTGACCAAGAAACAAACACAGGACACTAAAACACAAATAAAACATTCAATAAAGTAAACTTATACAAAGAAACACATTTACACATACAATATGAGATCAAATGATATCAAACAAGTGCATTAGCACTGTGGGTCCTTGACCAGTGCTTTAAAATCAAATCAAATATGCCAAATTAAAAGGCATAAAATGATTTAAAACGTTTGTGTTTTGTTCCACAGGAGCTGTTGTTGAAAGCCTTTTTTCCTGTCTCTGTGTTGATACGATTGACTTCTCCTGAAATGAACCTTAGAGCTGAACCTTAGAGCTGAACCTTAGAGCTGAACCTCAGAGCTGAACCTTAGAGCTGAACCTTAGAGCTGAACCTTAGAGCTGAACCTCAGAGCTGAACCTTAGAGCTGAACCCCAGAGCTGAACCTCAGAGCTGAACCTCAGAGCTGAACCACCTCAGAGCTGAACCTTAGAGCTGAATCTTAGAGCTGAACCTCAGAGCTGAACCTTAGAGCTGAACCTCAGAGCTGAACCTCAGAGCTGAACCTTAGAGCTGAACCTTAGAGCTGAACCATAGAGCTGAACCTTAGAGCTGAACCATAGAGCTGAACCTTAGAGCTGAACCTCAGAGCTGAACCTTAGAGCTGAACCTTAGAGCTGAACCTCAGAGCTGAACCTCAGAGCTGAACTACCTCAGAGCTGAACCTTAGAGCTGAACCTCAGAGCTGAACCTCAGAGCTGAACCACCTCAGAGCTGAACCTTAGAGCTGAATCTTAGAGCTGAACCTTAGAGCTGAACCTCAGAGCTGAACCTTAGAGCTGAACCTTAGAGCTGAACCTCAGAGCTGAACCTTAGAGCTGAACCTCAGAGCTGAACCTTAGAGCTGAACCTTAGAGCTGAACCTCAGAGCTGAACCTTAGAGCTGAACCTCAGAGCTGAACCTCAGAGCTGAACCTTAGAGCTGAACCTTAGAGCTGAACCTTAGAGCTGAACCATAGAGCTGAACCTTAGAGCTGAACCTCAGAGCTGAACCTTAGAGCTGAACCTCAGAGCTGAACCTCAGAGCTGAACCTCAGAGCTGAACCTTAGAGCTGAACCTTAGAGCTGAACCTCAGAGCTGAACTACCTCAGAGCTGAACCTTAGAGCTGAACCTTAGAGCTGAACCTCAGAGCTGAACCTCAGAGCTGAACCACCTCAGAGCTGAACCTTAGAGCTGAATCTTAGAGCTGAACCTCAGAGCTGAACCTTAGAGCTGAACCTCAGAGCTGAACCTCAGAGCTGAACCTTAGAGCTGAACCTTAGAGCTGAACCATAGAGCTGAACCTTAGAGCTGAACCATAGAGCTGAACCTTAGAGCTGAACCTCAGAGCTGAACCTTAGAGCTGAACCTTAGAGCTGAACCTCAGAGCTGAACCTCAGAGCTGAACTACCTCAGAGCTGAACCTTAGAGCTGAACCTCAGAGCTGAACCTCAGAGCTGAACCACCTCAGAGCTGAACCTTAGAGCTGAATCTTAGAGCTGAACCTCAGAGCTGAACCTTAGAGCTGAACCATAGAGCTGAACCTTAGAGCTGAACCTCAGAGCTGAACCTTAGAGCTGAACCTCAGAGCTGAACCTCAGAGCTGAACTACCTCAGAGCTGAACCTTAGAGCTGAACCTCAGAGCTGAACCTCAGAGCTGAACCACCTCAGAGCTGAACCTTAGAGCTGAATCTTAGAGCTGAACCTCAGAGCTGAACCTTAGAGCTGAACCTCAGAGCTGAACCTCAGAGCTGAACCTTAGAGCTGAACCTTAGAGCTGAACCATAGAGCTGAACCTTAGAGCTGAACCATAGAGCTGAACCTTAGAGACCATCTGCCTTAAAGATGATTTGTCAGCTCTTGTATGTGTTTGTTGAAGGAGAGTTTCTTTAGGACTTGTTCTGATCGACAGAATCAAAGGCCTTTGACGAATCAACAGAAACAGCAGCACATTCTTCATGATCCAATGCAACAGAATTATCCTGTATAACTTTGGTGAAGAAAACACACACGTATTAGCTTTTCAAAGTTTTGAGATTGGACGGAAATTATTCAGATATTTTTTCTGGCCTCCTTTGTGCAAAGGGAGAACACAAGCAGTTTCCATAGTGATTAGATACTTTCAGTGTGAACTGTGAGATCAAAAAAACGAGTTAAACAATTTACTAGTGTATTAGTGGGGCTGATAACAAAAGTAACCTAGGTTCAGAATGTCAGAGAAATGGTTACATCCATTTAAATGGATCCATGGTTACACTTAACAGAACCAACTTCTGGAGCGTGTAAAACTAATACAGCAATATTAATTATGCTTGTTTTGAATTGACAATTCCTGATTGTTTTAGGGTTTTTGTTTCAACAACAATCAAACAACAAGAGGAAAAGGACATGTTTTTTTTTCCATTTTTTATTCAAAATTTGAATAAATTGAACCAATTATACGTGGACTGTGCTGTAGGGGCCCCCGTGCTGCAGGGGCCCCCGTGCTGCAGGGGCCCCCGTGCTGCAGGGGCCCCGTGCTGCCGATGAATAGACCTCCATCTGCCGGAGATGAGAGCTTCTGATGACAATGGCAGCTCCTCCCACGATATATCTGCAGCGCTCCTCTGCAGAGCCCAGTTGCACAAGGAGGCTATTTATGTCCATGGCCTGAGGAGATGGAGACCACAGGCTCAATAGAGTTCAAATTTAAGTTAGTCTCAAAAGACTTAGTTCAAACTGAAATAATAACATGATTTAGAGCATATTTGCTGATGGGTGAACTATATAAATGTGTTTAGCGTGTGTTTGAGCTCTTGTGATGTAACGTTCACACATCTGTCATTGCATACATATAATGAATTATGTCTGAAAGTGCTGCCGGCACATTGGGTAATTGTCCTGGCCTCATTAGGCAGAGAAGTGTGAGCGCGGGGGGTTGCAGTGGTTAGCATGCATAGTTTAGTTTCATAAACACAACAGGATAATTGACTGTGTTGTAGATGTGATTAAAGCAGCCCACAGCTCCAGAGTGAAAAAACTAAACTATGGATTTCATCTTCATCTTCTGAAGGGGCCAAAGAGAGTAAAGGGACATGCAGCCACGGCCCTGGTCACCTTTGGTTATGCTGTAGACCCTGGTTTGTTCCCGTTTGTTCTTAAATTACAATTTCCTGGGTTGGTTTTTCAAACAGACTCAGTACATTTTTACATGTACAACCTTTTTCAATGTGGTGTTATTATTGGGATTTGTCAAAAGCAGACCAGAGACAAAAAAAGAAAGAAAGAAAAATAATCAACAAATATAGCCGCAAGCGGCAATGATCGGCCCTCGCCACGCCGCCGCCACACCGCCGCCACGCCGCAAGAGGAGGGGGCGCTAACGCGCCCCAATTGTCCTTTTATTACGCCTACTGCTGAATCTGTGACGCTGTCACATGTTCTCCCCTTTGTTTTACCATCAAAAAGCTATTTTATTTTGAATTCTTGGCAAAATGTGCGGCTTTGCCGCACAGACACCGTGACTCTTTGAATGAAAATGTGGATAACTTTTGATGGTCCACCCCTGAAGATGAGTCTCACCAAATTTCAGGTTAATAGGGCTGACGCCCTGGGAGGAGTTTGTGAAAGTCTAAAGTGTAAACATGTTCTGGCGATTTCCCCATTGGAATAACATGAAAGGTTTCGGTCATCGTTACGGCAACGCCATAACAATTATGACATGGGTCTCATTGACTTTTTTGATGGGGCTAAAATTGAGTTGTGTGTCAAATTTCATATAATTTCGCAAAACTAAACATTTAACCTCCATATAAAATCTGTAGGGGGCGCTGTGGCGCCAAATGAATTTATTTCACTTCAAGTAGGTTTAGGGCAAAGAGTTTAACAACTGATTCTAATTTGACGCAATTCGGACTTTATCTGCGCAAACGGCAGAAATGTTAAATTTGGGAGATTTCTGAAATTCTAGCTACAGTTTGCGGCTTCGCCGCACAGAGACCGTGAGAGGTATCAATGTAATTTGGATAACTTTTGATGTCCCACTCCTCAGTAGCATTTTCACCAAATTTCAGCTTTTTAGGGCAAACGCCCTGGGAGGAGTTCGTAAAAGTACGACGTTTGGAAAAACTCCGAAGTCATGTTTAGCCATTTTTGAAGCAATATGGCCGACATTTGGTTGGGCGGACGGCGTTGCCGTAATAATATTTTTTACTTCTCTTGTCACCATCTACCTCTGCGCCAAATTTCATGATTCTACGATCAGATTTTTTTTGGGTCATTTCCCATCTCTCAATGCATTTTTGGTACATTTGGTGGCGCTGACGCGCCAATTTTTTTTATTTTAGAAAAGGGAAATAGCCAGAATGTAGAGAGGCACGATTTTTAGAGGTGTGCAAATTTTTGTGACTTTTCGTCAATGTTCACTGGGTGAAAAATAGGGGGGTTGGTCCCGAGAAGAAGAAAGAAAGAAAGAAAGAAAGAAAGAAAGAATAATATTCCGATGCGAAAACAATGTTTCCCATTTTTCAAATATCATAAACTATACATTTTCGGAAAGCGCTCGCGCTTTCCTACCTCATGGTGTGGGTCCCTGGTCACTGACGGGTACTTTCGATAATTTTGAGTGGGCTCCGCCCACTTTGTGTTTTTGGCCCTCTATACAGTAATAATGTTCAATTTTTGCATTACATGCTTATATGCACGGAACATGCAAGAGATGGGGAACGTATTCGTGAGCTACTTAGCGCAAATGAGTGCTTTATATGGGGATGACGACCGCGAAGCTGAAGTGCTCGTTTAGTGCGAACTTTTGCACGGGCTTCGCCCGTTTACAACGGTAATGTTCCATTTTCCTACAACTAATTAGTATGCACGGGGCGTGCATGAGTGGAGGAGTGCGTTAGTGAGTGTTTGGAAGTGGGCGAGCGCTTCGCGCTCGATTTCGTGCGCACTACGTGCGCACTTTCGCAGCCGTGCTTCGCACGGCCTTACGAGATTAATAGGCCTCTCGCCAGCTTGTGGCGCTCGGGCCTAATAATAACAGAAATGGCGCTGCATGATAAAACATAAATAAAACTGCGGCACAACTTCAAACTACAATTAAGTCCCTTTTAGTCCAAAGTCTAAATCAGTTTTTAAATTAAGACTGAATGTCATTGTGATGGACTTTTTTCCTGCTGACAATAGTACCTTCCAAAGTTATCCGTTTATTACATCCATGACAGGAGTTTTGAGGCCCAAGTACATAGTTCTAAAATGGAGTGTCAAATGTAAAGAACAATCTTCAGTGCCTTATTAATTTTGCTCAATATATCTGAGCAACAGGACACTCCTAGAACACGGGATAGTGGTTTGCTTCCTGACTGCCACAGTTTCCCCAACAGTCAGCATTTCCCTGTGAATAATGGGCATTTTGACACGAGGTTATGAAAAAATGACACATTTTTCAAGCCAAAGGATTCTTTCAACAGCAGCGCTTTTTATGTGATTATTTTTTACAATCTGGTGAAAACTTTTATACCTTTTGTAATCCAGACCTTGAATCTCAGGTCAGTTCAATTTGGTACAAAACCTTTTAACATCTTTGTTTAGTTTGTATGTTTTGATCAGCTCCTTCCATGTCGTAAGCACAGATTTTACCCAGGGATTCTCAACTTCCTCCAAATGACTCAACCGTTTGTCATCTGCCAGTAAGGCCTTCACAGTATTACTCTCAATATTTTTCCATTGAGCTTCATATTCTGGGTCACACCACAACAGCAACGCGCTGACATGAGCTGAAATAAACTAATAGTATGTTTACCTTCAAGGTACTCGAAGCGCTTTACGTCAAGGAACCAGGAACCCATTCACACACCAGTTGTTCATAGACACTGGGGGTGGGGCAGGTTATGTGTCTTGCCCAAGCACACAACGGCAGTATTCACTTGAGGCACCGCCAACCTGTAGACTAGTGGATCTGACCACTCTACCACAGGGTTAATGTCAAGAGCGGCATTCGGCATACTTTTTTTTTTGTAGAACAATTAACTTAAAAGGGTTAGATTAGTAACAATTGTAGAATTTAGTTCTAACAATTTTCATTCTTTCATACTTGCTGATGTTACATATTTAGAAATTGGTTTAGGGTTATTGTATCAGTGGCATAAAGTAGTTTGTAGTATCGTGTGTTGTGATATTTTCCGTGGTTGATTACTATTATCAAAATACAAGTGTGATTATTTTTAGAGTCAACTAGTCGCACACGATGAAGCCGTGTGAGCTCGGCCAGGCACCTCCACACATCGCTGAACGTTACCATGGCCCATACATCTGACCTCTGACCTCGACCTGCAGGTGTCCATGAACTGCGACTACGTCTTTGTGAACGGGAAGGAGACGCGTGGCTCCATGAATGCCAGAGTGATCTTCAGCTATGAGCACCTGAGCGCACCGCTGGAGCTCACCGTATGGGTGCCCAAACTCCCCCTGCTGGTGGAGCTGAGCGACTACAACCTGAGTTTCATCAAGGGCTGGAGGGTGCCCATCCTGCCCGACCGCCGGTGAGTGCCGAGTCATCCACAGTGGTGTTTTGTTTTTGTAGCATCCAAACCTTTTGTGGGATTCTCAAGTTAGAATGAACAATGCACTTGTTTGTGTTTTAATTGTTTAGGAGATGAAATTCGTTTGAATACCAAACAATATATTAAGTAATGATCAAGTCACGCTCAAGTCAATCCATCCATCCATCCATTTTCTACCGCTTGTTCCCTTTTTGGGGTCGCGGGTGACTGGAGCCTATCCCAGTGACTTCGGGCCTTAGGCGGGGTACATCCTGGACAGTGGCCAACTTGTCGCACAACACAGAGACATAGACATTACAGACATTACATTCACTCTCACATTCATTCACTAGGGCCAATTTAGAGTCACCAATTTTTGCCTAACACATGCATGTCTTTGGATGGTGGGAGGAGCCGGAGAACCCGGAGAGAACCCACGGTAACACGCGGAGAACATGCAGACTCCACCCAGAGAGATCATGTGATGTAGGTCTGGTCCGGGAATTGTACCCATGATCTCCTTCTTGGGAGGCAAGAGCGCTAACCGCCTTTGCCACCTTGCACCCAAGTCAATCCATTTAAATTAAAAAACAATCAAACATTTGATTGAAAAAATACAATTACAGGTTTTCCTCTTCTAGTACTTTTCAAACAGTTTATCTGGCAAATGATTTAGAATACATTTTCCATTAAAGGTGCAGTATGTAACTTTGTCTCATGCTTGTCTCCACGGAGATGTAATTCCTGAAATGATCCTCAATATGACATTTTTTCAAATGTTGGTCTTTTTATTGTAAAATATGCCTTGAAGAACATATACTACTGTGAGCGTCGCCTCTTCACAGATCTGACTTGTGTCACCTGCCTATCTCCTTGGAGACGTTATTGCTTTCAGCCACAGCGCGAGTGCAGGGGTGCCACGCTAAATTGTAGAGTTTGATGGAATTTTTATGTTGAAGAAAAATGAGCATATACAATAATTGATTCATGAAATAATCATTGTAAACCATTCAACAGAATGCTGTTGAAGTTATTTTTGATACAACAAAAAACAATCGTAATTCATGCAACAATATATTTAAAAACACATGACATACAGTCTAAGGGGGAGTTGTGCAGTGCCTCTCCCTCTCTCTCTGAGGCTTGTGATGAGTCATGAGCGAGAGGGAAACATGGAGCAAAAGCTCACGTCAGACGAGATTGAAACGGTTTTGATGCTTTATATTTCATGTACATTTTTAATCCCAGAGTGAGTCCTAATGAACGTGTACACGCTGCACAGATAATCATGATCAATCAGCGACAACGCACGTTTTTTAAACATCTGTCAATGACATTTGCCTTGAAATATGTTCAGAAGTGGCACACAACCTCTTTTCATAACTGTGATTGTCCTGAAAGAGGAGAAGAGAGGAACAGACCGGAGCAGAGAGCAGCAGACAAAACCGAAAATGTGATTACAACACAATATTTAAATGTATTTAAAATTAACTGGGCTAGTTTAATTATCATGCAGGAGGACAAAAGTAAATGCTTTAAACCAGAACTCAAAATAACCTTCACATCTGCTTTATAATGTGTATTTTATCACACGAGGTGAACCTCAAAAGGAGTAGCCTCACCTTAGGAAAAGTACATATAGAGGTAGAGGAAGTTTGAGAACCACTGGTTTATAGCATGACAACTTCTATATCTTGTATTTATTCAATCTGGGTGTATTTAATGCCACATTGTGAGACATTCCAGCCAAAGCACTAACATCACCAACCAGCACCAGTCACTCATACTTAGCAGGGCGTGGTACATGTGCTGCCTCACTGTGCCTCTGGTCTCACACTTAATGTATGTTCTGGGATGTAAAAGTACAGGTAAAAGGAACACGGTGAATCTGCACTGCCCCCACACTGAGACGCCCCCGCCCTCAGACCCTTAACTCTCTGTGTGGTTCTCCTTCCTTGGTGCCCCTAACTTAGGCAATTGTTTTTGTAGATTTATATCTGAAATGCATTTGTGCCTCCCCCAAATGTTGGGTGTTTTGGTGAGGGGCAGGACTAGTGTTCCAAATGATCTGCTCCTAAACCTTATCCTAACCCTGACCTTGTGCTTATTGTGAAAAAACATATTGTCAAAAATAAACATTTGCTTGACAATAACAGATGAATATGAAGATGAATAAATTGAGATTTGTTCTCTCAAAATCCCCACAGCAATAGTTGATATTGATAAGTAAAGATAGCAGTGGATTGACATTCATAATGCAGGCTGAGAAATAGATTTTCAAAGTTAGGGGCCGGGGGGGCCCCCTACCTAAAAAATGTAGGGGCCCCCCAGCAATTTCAGGGGCCCACAAGCGCGCGCTGTCATAAGAACAAGATAAATGTGTTGTTTTAAACCTCGTTATTAGCATGTAAAACAATTTAAAGTACTTTTATCTTTTATTTGATATGAAGAGCACAAATACTGAATCCCTATAAACCAGAGATCATGATCTTTCAATACTGTTTAATTTAATATAATAATGTTTCTTAGATACAAAATAAATACTGTTTACAGCATTTGACACAAGGAGATCTTATATGTTCTGCAGCAGGAATAAATAAAATCACAGTCTACAAAATAATAAATACCTGTTGAATCCCTTTTGAGGAAAAGCCAAACACACGGTGCAGTACAACAATCCTGCTCCTGTCAGACTGATGCAGGGGACAGGTGTGTCCCACCACTCCATATATTGTCTGTCCCTTTCAGTCTTCTCATAATCTTTTTTTTTTCTTCTTCTGTTCTTCTGTAACTTTTTGTCTTTTGGGTGGGGGGGTGGTACTTCCACATCGACATACAGTTTTTGTTGTAAACAAGTTTACTCAGTCCGCTATTCAGTCTTCACTTTTGCCAAAAAATTAGACCGGGCATTTCCGAGGACACATGAACAGGACACGAATGCAGCGGCCAATCAGAAGCCCGCTTTCACGGACCCCGCTCGGCCAATGAGAAGCGAGAAGACTGCGAAGTGGCCATGTCTGTCAAAACAAAACTTAAGTGATGAAAATGCGCCGAATATGGCCAAATTACTAGTTAAATCTTGATTTTAGATGCAGGGGCACAACAGGCCCCCTCCTAATTCAAACCGCTGGCCCGCCGGAGATTTGACTGCTTGCGGGCCCCGGGCCCCCGTCTATTTCGCGGCCTGATAATGTGTCTTTATCCAAACCAGCCAGTGCTAAATTATTTATTCTTATTGTAAAGAGGTTATAATGTTAAAAAATGATTTACATATGTTAATCAAATGTAGCATTGGCCTTAATTTGCTTGCCTGAGTGAAGCACACCTCAGGGGGCGGGGCATCCGAGTACAGCCCACCTCAGGGGCGGGGCATCCGAGTGCAGCACACCTCAGGGGGCGGGGCATCCGAGTGCAGCCCACCTCAGGGGCGGGGCATCAGAGTGCAGCACACCTCAGGGGGCGGGGCATCCGAGTGCAGCACATCTCAGGGGGCGGGGCATCCAAGTGCAGCACACCTCAGAGGGCGGGGCATCCGAGTGCAGCACACCTCAGGGGGCGGGGCATCCGAGTGCAGCCTCCAGGTCAGCAGTTTTACTATTGGTTAGGCCGTAGTTATTTTATTACTTGGTTTACGGATTTTTTAATGAAATATATTGCACAGGCGGGCGAAATATTAATATAATTTCAATTTCAAAAGATGTTTTCTTCCGGGGTTGCCCAAAACGCACTACAGGAGGAGAGGGGGGGGAGACGCGGCGGGCAGGAGAGTGTAACAGTAGATTTAGGGTGTTTTAGACGAACAGAACTGACGCTTAAGTGTGCACCCTCCCCCACCCACCCAGTCACGGCAAAACACGCTGAAGAAAATGTGGTAAATACCGCATATATTGACTTAATACCACTTTTTACATTTAATTTCATGCTATTTTGCGTTGCCTGCAGTACTTTATACATTTTTTAAATAAAAATAAATTGTATTTCTATTGTAGAAATCAATAATCTATGTGCGGCGGATCCGTAAATCAAGTAATAAAATAACTAAGGCCTTAAGAGACTGGATCAAACAACAGTATCCATCCATCTTCTTCCGCTTATCCGGGGCCGGGTCGCGGGGGCAGCAGTCTACGCAGGGACTCCCAGACTTCCCTCTTCCCAGACACTTCATCCAACTCCTCCGGGGGATCCCGAGGCGTTCCCAGGCCAGCCGAGAGACCATAGGTCTCATAACCATAGGTGAGGGTAGGAACGTAGATTGACCGGTAAATCGAGAGCTTTGCCTTTCAACTCAGCTCCTTCTTTACCATAACAGTCCGATGCAGCGACTGCTTCACTGCAGCCGCTGCACCGATCCGCCTGTCAATCTCACGTTCCATCCTTCCCTCACTCGTGAACAAGACCCCGAGATACTTCAACTCCTCCACTTGGGGCAAGGACACCCCACCCACCTGGAGAGGGCAAGCCACCTCTTTCCAGTTGAGAACCATGGCCTTGGATTTGGAGGTGCTGATTCTCATCCCAGCCGCTTCAAACTTGAATGCAAACCATCCCAGTGCATGCTGCAGGTCCAGGTTTGATGGAGCCATCAGGACAACATCCGACCCTTGAAAGCCTAGAAATTCTGTCCATAAAAACTATGAACAGAACCGGTGACAAAGGGCAGCCCTGGCGGAGTCCAACATGCACTGGAAACAGGTCTGACTTACTGCCGGCAATGCGAACACAGCTCCTGCTCCGGTCATACAGGGACCGGACAGCCCTGAGCAAAGGGCCCCGGACCCCGTACTCCCGGAGCACCCCCCAAAGGACACCCCGAGGGACAGGGTCGAAAGCCTTCTCCAGATCCACAAAGCACATGTGGACTGGTTGGGCAAACTCCCATGAACCCATGAGAGTATAGAGCTGGTCCAGTGTTCCACGACCAGGACAAAAACCACTCTGCTCCTCCTGAATCCAAGGTTTGACTATCGGTCGGATTCACCTCTCCAGTACCTTTGAATAGACCTTACCTGGGAGGCTGTGGAGTGTGATCCCTCTGTAGTTGGAACACACCCTCCGGTCCCCCTTCTTAAACAGAGGGACCACCACCCCAGTCGACCGCATCGACAATGGAGGTGGAGAACATGGTCCACTCAGACTCAATGTCTCAAGAGGTGTGAGTTGAATATCCTACTGACAGAGGAATCTGCAAGACGTTCCCAACAGACCCTCAGAATGCGCTTGGGTCTGCCAAGTTTGTCCGGCTTCCTCCTCCGCCAGCAGATCCAACTCACCACCAGGTGGTGATCTGTTGACAGCTCTGCCCCTCTCTTGCCCCTCTCGTGTCATCTGACACTCTCACCCGAGTGTCAGATGACACGACAACAAAGTCGATCATTAACCTCCGGCCTAGGGTGTCCTGGTGCCACGTGCACTGATGGACACCCTTGTGCTTGAACATGGTGTTTGTTATGTACAATCCGTGGCTAGCACAGAAGTCCAATAACTGAACACCGCTCGGGTTCAGATCGGGGAAGCCGTTCTTCCCGATCACCCCTCTCCAGGTGTCACTGTCATTGCCCACGTGGGCGTTGAAGTCCCCCAGTAGAACAACTGAGTCCCTGGTCGGTGCACTGTCTAGTACCCCTCCCAAGGACTCCAAGAAGGCAGGGTACTCTGCACTGCAGTTCGGCCCGTAGGCCGACACAACAGTGAGAGACCTGTCCCCAACCCGAAGGCGAAGGGATGAGACCCTCTCGTTCACTGGGGTGAACTCCAACACGTGGTAGCTGAACTGAGGGGCTATAAGCAAGCCCACACCAGCCCACCGCCGCTCCCCGTGGGCAACACCAGAGAAGTGGAGCGTCCAGCCCCTCTTGAGGAGATGGGTTCCAGAGCCAAACTGTGCGTGGAGGTGAGGCCGACTATATCAAGTCGATACCGCTCAACCTCCCTCACAAGCTCAGGCTCTTTCGCCCCCAGCGAGGTGACATTCCATGTCCCCAGAGTTAGGATCTGCGTCCGTAGATCTGGTCGTCGAGGCCCCTGCCGTCGACTGACGCCCAGATCACACTGCAGGAGAGAACAACAGTATCAATAAGTGTAATATTGATTTATCTTTAACGATACCTTCCCTGGAGACAAGAATGTCGGGGATTCTCTCGCACAAAGGATTACTATTGCAACAACACATCATCAGTAGGGTAAAACTAACCTGTCTCACGACGGTGGATGCCCCGCCCATACTACTATGTAGTATAGTATATAGTATATTAATAGATGAGTAAATATTCACGGTGATCAAATTACGGTGGAATAAATGCCTCTTAACTATTATCATGTGTTTTGGAACTGTCGTACTGTTGTACAATGTGGATGGCTAGCTCCTGGCAGCTGGAAAGAAGGTAAAAAATAGATGACTCAAACCGCTCACAACGATTAAAGACTATTATAATAGACATACGCACAATGGAAAAATTTACCTCAGGACTCAACTTCGGTCAATTATTCAGATCTTGATATGCTCTGATGCCACTCTATTTTCTACTTTTACTCCTTGACCTGCCTTGTGTCTACCTGGTGCTGCTCGTTTTCTGTGTTCTTGTGTTTTTTTCCTCTGTCTGTTATTGTTGTTTCTTTTTTGTTGATCTAGGTTCTGATAAAAGATAAAATAGCAAATATCTGAGTCCCGAGGGTAAACAAATGAATAAATGCCTCTTGATTTAGTCATTTCAATGGCCTGAAGTTCTTTAAGCGACATGCAGCAGCGTTAGTTTAGCATTTGGTCTTAACTAAACACAGCTTTTCAAAGTGTTGTATTTACTCATTAGCCTCTTTCCTGGGACAAGGATTAGAGAAGAGTGTGCGTTTAAAGTGCAGCTGCCGGCTCATGTGTGCGGTGTGTTCAGCCCAGGCCCCGCACACAGAGGCAGTGGCTTCAGTGCGTTTGCTGTGATTACCTTTGGACATATTACCCAGAGAGCACAGCAGCAGCACTCGTCAGCGTCAGCCTTAAAAAACAGCCTCCTCGCAGGCTTGTTTTGTTCCAATTAAGAGTCGTGGCTGAGAGACAGCCGAGCAATATGGGAAACGCTAATGTAGCAGCACTTCTGATCACTTTCATAAGCACTGTCTCCAAAACCAGTCCTAATGAGAGCTGCAGACGAGAAAACAACTGAATATGTGTTCAAATCATCATCTCATGCTTTCCTCCCTGGTATTTAAATGTTATTATAGTTCAATATTTTAGTATTCAACTGATATAACTGAAATCTACTTCCAATCTAAAACTGCTTAGTCATACAAACAGGTCCATTGACTTCTGAAACTGATTAGCCTCTTCATAGTAATAAGCTCCGCCTCTTCATAATAATAAGCTCTGCCTCTTCATAGTAATAAGCCCCGCCTCTTCAGAGTAATAAGCCTTCGTAGTCATGTTTCACTGTAACGAGCAGCAGATTTTGATTTATGCACTATTGTATTTTGTTGAAAAATGGCTATATGACATTTTAGAATCCTACTTAGGGATGCAACGATATTTAATATGATATCGAATCGGTCGATACGGGTGTCACAATTCAGTACAGGTGCTTGCTCGATGCGTGGTCATTTTGATTTTGGGAGGAGAAGGTTGAGCTGCCTCGTCCTTCTGAAATTCAGGAAGTAAACTTTTCCCCAGAGACTCACAGCGGCTATATTTTAACAGAGGAAAATTTTATCGTTCAGTTACGTTTTATTTTACAAGACTCCAGAACTGCTTTATATGTCATTAAATGAAGGCACTCGTAATTCACCCACAACTCCTGGTTTGTGATCTTCTTTTCAGATATTATCTTCAAATTTGTACTCTACAAACGGTCTGTTAAGACCTTTATTTGAAATAAAATGATAATTTCAGTGATCTGAAAGAAAAGAGGAGAGAGTGTTTGTGTGTGTGTGTGTGCGTGCGTGTGTGTGTGCGTGCGTTTGTGTGTGTGTGCGTTTGTGTGTGTGTGTGTGTGTGCGTGTGTGTGTGCGTGTGTTTGTGTGTGTTTGTGTGTGCGTGTGTTTGCGTGTGTGTGTGTGTGTGTGTGCGTGTGTTTGTGTGTGTTTGTGTGTGCGTGTGTTTGCGTGCGTGTGTGTGTGCGTGCGTTTGTGTGTGTGCGTTTGTGTGTGTGTGTGCGTGTGTGTGTGCGTGTGTTTGTGTGTGTTTGTGTGTGCGTGTGTTTGCGTGTGTGTGTGTGTGCGTGTGTGTGTGTTTGTGCGTGTGCGTTTGTTTGAGTGTTTGCGTTTGCGCGTGTGTGTGCGTGTGTTTGTGTGTGCGTGTGTGCGTGTGTGCGTGCGTGCGTGTGTGCGTGTGCGTGTTTGTGCGTGTGCGTTTGTTTGTGCGTGTGAGTGCGTGTTTGCGTGTGTGTGTTTGCGCATGTGTGCGTGTGTGCGCGTGCGTGTGTGCGCGGCGCGTGCGCGCGTGTGTGCGTGCGCTTTCATGCAAGTTATTGAAATGTGATGTTTCAAGATAATATCATGGATGTTGAATATATTTTTCTAATTACCACAAATCCGATGGAACTCGTTTATAATGTTTTAATAAGAGCCAGAACATATCGAAATAGAATCAAAATTGTGTATCAAGATACAAACTGACTCGTGACAAAACTATATCTTTGTATCCCTTTACGTTTGACCCAGAGTCTGAGTTAAAAAATAAATTAAAAAAAGGACAATACAGGATTACTTTAACATGAATCACTCAAAATACATTTGAACAAAGCCCTATAAAGACCCTTTTAAGGAAGAATTGTCAAATGTCAAGGCCACTGAGCACAGGGCACTGGGCACAGGCCACCGGGCACAGGGCACTGGGTACTGGGCAACAAAGTGCTCTTTCGAGGCTGCATTTGAAGGAGCAAAGCCAGTGGTGAAAGAAGTACTCCAGTACTTAAAGTGATCCTATGGCGGTTGATTGTTTGTCAAAAGAAGAAGCTGAATTGATAACTGCATTTATCTAGTCATTTTTAGCTCTATATTGTTGTCACCTCAGAATCTTAAGACGGGATTTATTTTGGAGTCAAAAGTGTAATGTAGTGGAAAGTACAGTCCTGCTCTCAAATGTAACAGTAAAAATTATCCTACGTAAAGTCAAGTACAGATCGTTATCTCAGTACAGTACTTTGAATGTGGCGGGGCACGTTCAGGCACAGCTGCTCTCCCGCCGGGGCCCGTGGGCTCTTTGTGACATGTGAGCGTCCCACGTCTCATTACAGTAGGTGTGTCTCTGTCGGTCTCCCCCAGGGGCTTATACAGATCCATGACCAGATTACTGCTGCAGAGCCCGGCTTCGGACAGAAAACAGCCCGCGTGATGTTTGATCTCATCTCGTTGTTAAGCTTTTAAATCAACCATTAGAGGCATGTAACAGGATTTGGATCAAACTCAGCAATAATAACCCTTTATAATAACTACACTTTTAATAGCCTTAATAAAGCATGAACAAAGAAAAAAAAATATTCAGAATTATTCAGGCTACGTATTCATATATACTCCTAACCACTTAATTAAGTGATTCTTAACCATCTTGAATTAAGTATTTCTTCATGATTTTTTTGGGATGATTAAGGTGTAATTATTATAAAGTAATAGAAATATATATATATATATACAGTATATCTGCTTTTAATCATAAACCCGTCTTTCATATAATAATAGGCCGTGGCTGCAGAGCCGCGGCGCGGTCAAATAACCCAGCAGTTTCAGGAGCCGCGGCATGGCCATATAGCCTCATGGCTAACCCTGACCCTGACCCTGACCCTAACCTTAACCCTAACCCGGCGTGATCTAACCCGGTGCAGTCAAATAGCCCAGCAGTTTCAGGAGCCGTGGCACAAAAAAACCCATGCAGTTTCGGCCGCGCGCCGTGGCTCTGTAGACACTCCCATAATGATAACTTAAAGAAAAAGGTATCAAAATTCTGAATAATGAAGCAACACTGTAGAATCCCTGTTATACTTAGTTTAAACTGTGGCTGAGACACGTTCATGTCTCTGTAATAATGGGCCTATCCACATGAAACAAAGACTGGCACAAAGTCCAATGAGTCAGTATAAATACAATAATACAAGTATTTTTTTGTGCTGTCGTTATTCACCCCCAACAGGTCATTATTGTCAGTTGAAAGGATATAATTGATATGAGCAGTTTTGTTGGTTATTAGGTTCAACATTTGAGCATCATATATTTCTTTTTAAATCAGAATCAGAATCAGAATAAGGTTTATTGCCATTTGTCAATGAACAAAATTCACAGACATAGGAACTTGTCCTGGTGATTCGTTGCAACACAAACAACAAAACATTGAACAATGTATACAAAACAGCTACCAGATATATAAAAAAATAGTTAAATAGTAAAGTTAAAATAAGTTCAGAAATAGGCATGATATGTACATAAATAAAATATAAAGTTATGTAGTGCAATAAAAAGTGAACAGTGCAGTGAGTGCCAGGTGCTTAGACAGTGTTCATGAGTCCATCGGCAGAGGGAAAGAAATTGTTCTTGTGACGGGAGGTTCTGGTCCGGATGGACCGTAGCCTCCTGCATGAGGGGAGTGGCCTCCTGCCTGAGTGGAGTGGCTCAAATAGTCCGTGTCCAGGGTGAGAAGGGTCAGCTGTGATCCGACCTGTACATCCCAGAACCCTGGAAACGTACAGGTCCTGCAGAAATGGATGTTCGCGGATGGTCACCTTCTCAGCAGAGCGCACAATGCGCTGTAGTCTCTGTTTGACCCTGGTTGTGGCTCCAGCGTACCACACGGTGATGGAGGAGGTGATGGAGGAGGTGAGGATGGACTCAATGATGGCCGTGTAGAACCATCATCTCCTCTGTCAGCTTGGCTTTCCTCAGCTGCCGCAGGAAGTACATCCTCTGCTGGGCCTTCTTTATGAGGGAGCTGATGGTGAGTTCCCACTTGAGGTCCTGGGAGATGGTGGTGCCGAGAAAGCGGAGGAAGTCCACAGTGGAGATGGGGGAGTCTGAGATGGTGAGGGGGGGCTGGGGGGCTTTGCCTTTCCAGAAGTCCACGATCATCTCCACTGTTTTCTGGTCATTGAACTCCAGGTTGTTACCGCTGCACCAGGACACCAGCTGGTCCACCTCCCTCCTGTAGGCAGTCTCATCCCCGTCCGAGATGAGCCTGATGAGGATGGTGTCGTCCGCAAACTTAACCAATTTTACAGAGGTGTGGCTGGAGGTGCTGCAGTTTGTGTACAGGGGGGAGGGCAGAATAGAAAGTACACAGCCCTGTGGAGCACCTGTGCTGATAGTCCGCGTGTCTGAGACATTCTTCCCCAGCCACACGCACTGCATCCGATCCATCAGGAAGTCAGTGATCCACCTGCAGGTGGAGTCAGGCACGTGGAACTGGGAGAGCTTGTCCTGGAGCAGAGCAGGGAGGATGGTGTTGAATGCAGAGCTAAAGTCCACAAACAGGATCCTGGCATAGGTTCCCGGGGAGTCCAGGTGCTGCAGGGTGAAGTGGAGAGCCAGGTCGATTGCATCGTCCACAGACCTGTTGGCTCTGTAGGTGAACTGCAGGGGGTCCAGCAGGGGGGAGGTGAAGGACTTGAGGGGGGAGGACTCCCACACAGTTACACACTATTTTTGACTAGAATGCACTTCTCATCTTGACAATGCAGATGAGAGCTGCTAACAGACCAAAGTGGAGAACGGACTACAACATCTGCACCTAAAGATGTTCATCCATAGATTTCTCTGGGACATCATGGCCATTTCCTTCAAATGCATTTTTTCCCTCAGAGACATAAAGATCAGGCGTTAAAGCAGCTCCTACACCAAACTGTCTGGAACCTTAGAAGATTCTGACAGGTCGAATAGAAGGATTTGTTCTGATGCAATTCTAAGCCTGATTTATTCAAGTTTTTCCTCAAAACTAGACAAAATTTGATTTTTTTAGCCAATTTTCAGTCAAATCAAATTTACTCAAAAACATGATTTCCAAAATCGCCAAGAACATTTTTTGTATCTATATTATGTAAACAAAATGCAGCATGAACATTAAACGTGGCTCTATCTCTTTGTCCAGATTTACATGAAATGAAATGCCTTCTTTATTTCACCCTGGAAAGACTCAGACAAACACAGAAAGGATCGTTTAACAAGCTTTATTACAAAGGTTATTTGGCGCTCAGACCCCGGCGGAAGACATAGCGATTATGGGCACTCCATAATCTTATTGTATT
Organism: Eucyclogobius newberryi; assembly: GCF_026437365.1. NCBI lineage: Eukaryota > Metazoa > Chordata > Actinopteri > Gobiiformes > Gobiidae > Eucyclogobius > Eucyclogobius newberryi. The sequence goes on from NW_027315779.1 coordinate 31,532,040, forward strand.
CGATGTCCCCCCCAGGGCCTGGAGACTGGTGGTGGTAGATATGGTGAGAAGATAGAGAGGATGATGAGGATGAGAGGGATGCAGAGGAGGAGGAGGAGGGGAGGTGGTGGGTCGCAGTACGGTCTGAAGCGGCCGAGCCATCTGCCTGAGGGCTTAAATGGGCCTGTGCGCTGATTGGGAGGCAGAGGAGGTGCCCCGTGCCACGGGGAGGAGTAACTTGGGTGCGTTGATTGACGATGAGGAGCAGGTGCGAGGGGCAATATCCCGGGAGTCCCCTGTCCTTAGAAACCTGGAGGAGCCCCGTGTGAAGGAGGGATCTGGCTCTCACAGACGGACAGGCGGACGCCCTACTTGGGTGCGTTGATAGAGCTGGGAAGAGGTGCCCTGGCATGGTGGTCGACACAGATGGAGTTAGGTCTTCCAGGTGAACTTACGCAGGCTTCATATTTGAAAACATGACATAGTAAAAAACTTGTTTAAACCACAGAAGAAGTTTCAAATTATGACCTCTTAAATTCAAGAGGCTTGCCGTTTGCAAAACAATTGCTGCCAGAAAACTGTTTGGTAATTTTCCAACTGAAGGAGCACAATTCTGAGCTCATTTAGACACAGAAGGTCTCATCATTCCTGGAGAGGTCAATTCTTGAGGTCAGAAAGTTTCAAAAACCGCAACTCAAATTTAAAAGAACCAGATGGAAGTTCATGAACCTGTGTCCCCGGATACAAGATTAACATGTTCAAATCATGTGTAGCTTTTACTGATAACAATTTTAATTATAAATATTAGACATTATTTTTGTTGACATTTTGTGTTTTGTTCTCAAGGCAATCGTCTCCAATCAGAACGCAGTATGCGCCTCACATGAGTCTCATTTGGGTTTCCAGGTGCTATAACTAAATCTAGTGTGTTTAAACCTGTATAAGCCCAGCACAGGCTGCTCACAGAGCCTACAGCGCCCTCTGCTGAGAAGGTGATCGGCTGCAGACTTCCATCTCTGCAGGACCTCTACGTCTCCAGGGCTCTTGGACGCAGGTCGGATTACAGCCGCTCATTGTTCCCTAAGCTGCGCAATTGCGCACTGCTCCAAAGGTCACTGCGCACAGAAAATATTCACTGCGCACAAAATAAAAATCCAACCTGAATGGAAAATAAACACATAAAAATGTGTGTGATTCAGTGAGTGACAGACAAGGGTGAACTGGCATACAGAGATTTGCCCGGTGGGCTGATGGGTAAATGGGCCGGTGTGGGCCGAGCTGTAGAAGAGGCGAGCAGCGCATCCGGCCCCTGTCTGCCCCTGTCTTAGCTGTGACTAGAGACCTGTGTCAGACGGGATTTCCAGCAGGTCAAATGCTGCAGGATCAGGTGGATTTGCATGGCCTCACGTGAGAGCGCCCCTGTCCCAGAGAGCAGCGGGCTGCGCAGAGACGAGGGGCAAAATCGACTTTTCAGAGCTTTTAACCTTCTTACATTGCTATTTGTGCTTCATATATGTCCAGAGTGTTTTTTTGATTGATTCCCGCAGTGTTTAGCTATACTACAGACTATCTCCTTTCCTCGAATCTCCAAACTGACGAGGGGTGTTCACAGGACCGCGTCATAACTACAGGCACGCGTCATCATCCCCCCTCCCCCTTCCCCCTCTCCACCCACCTCCCCCTCCCGCCTGCCGCCTCCCGCCCCCTTCCCCCCGGCTCCGCGCTGCTCGTCTCCCAATACAAGCCCCGGAGTTTTTCTGCTTCGATTTACGAGGAAACACGGCTCAAAGAAGCGCAAAACTTCATTAATGATATCGCACTCTTTACTATTATCACAATGGTGAAGGTTTATGAGGCAATTGATGCAGCAACCGGGAAAATAAACGGAGAGAAGTTCTATCTGATACCGAAAAAACCAGGAAATAAGAGCGCGATGGACATAAGACTTATATATATATATATATCTATATATCTATATCTATATCTATATCTATATCTATATATCTATATATATATATATCTGTTCTGCACACGCTGTAGAATAAACACCAGATTTATTTAGGCTCAAAGTAATGTTGATCTGAAGTTCTATCGTTTCTCACTCACTCGCGCGGCAGGAGCTGCGCATCGCGGAGCAGACAGCTGTGGGGCTACGTCACGGGTGGGCGGGGCACACACATGCTCTGAGACTACGTCACGGGTTGGGCGGGGGAGCCAGATCGCTCTTCACAAGGGTGGGGGCGAATGTCAAACCAAGCCGTCTGCATTTCCGGGTTGGTGAGGGGGTCCAAGGTCTGGGTGATATTTCTTAACTATTATGTTAAGGGGTGTTGCACAACCCTTATTATTATCAATTATACACTTAGGATAGACTACGAAATGTGAAAAAAAGCATGTTATGGCACCTTTAAATGTGGCCCATTTACAGACGGTCCCATTGCAGTAAGATGATCTGCAACGGCCCGGCCTGGGCCATAGGACCTCAAATACTAGGCCTATTTGAAGCTGTACTCTGCATTAGTGTATTTAAGTATGTTTAAAACAGTGGTTCTCAAACAGTGGGTGAGGGTCCACAAATGGGCCACAGAGAGTAGACCACAGGTCCAAAGAACATTAGGCTTCTCAGGTGAAATGAGGTTGAAATGAGTTTAAAGGTGCTGTATGTAAGTTTTCTCACAAAATTGTTCTTGCTTTGCCTGGAAGGTTCCTCAGTATGATCTCATCTATCTTTCATTCATCTTGTTAAAAATCTATATAAACCAATATTCAGATCTGTTTACATTACAAACCGATTGAAACAAGCTGACATTATGTACTGGGATATCATAAGACTATGGCCAACTGAGTCTATAAAATAAATAAATATGGAATGAATAGCACTCCCAGGAGTAAATATGACTGTAATATTATGGTGTCATAGTGGGCTGCTCTGCCTTCAACTCCGCTCCTGCTACACAGGGTCTTTTTTAAAGTGGATTAAATCACTTAATTTAAAGTAATCTAACAGAAATGACTGCTGCAATGTGATTATTTTAAAAGTATGTAACTTACTGGCGTGACCACAGTGCGCACGTCTGATGTTGTGTCTTTTACTGGCCTCTACAGGGCACTGGGCATCACTGCGAGGGAAGCATGATTCTGCTTTATCCACAGCTGCTCAGTCTGTGATCGTGTTCAGAGGCCCGTTCATGCTCCGCTCTCTAACATGAGCCTTTAGAACCAGAGCAGACAGCAGCTTGTTTTAGAGCTCTGCGCATGTGCTCTGAGGCCCACACAGCCTCAAACACATGGATCTGTGCTCAAACCACGCCGAATAAACCTGTGTGGGAATCTTATACGGGGTGCACGGTGGCAAAGGCGGTTAGCGCTCTTGCCTCCCAAGAAGGAGATCGTGGGTTCGATTCCCGGACCAGACTAACATCACATGATCTCTCTGGGTGGAGTCTGCATGTTCTCCCCGTGTTACCGTGGGTTCTCTCCGGGTTCTCCGGCTTCCTCCCACCGTCCAAAGACATGCATGTGTTAGGCAAAATTGGTGACTCTAAATTGGCCCTAATGAATGTGAGCGTGAACTGTCTGTAATGTCTATGTCTCTGTGTTGGCCCTGCGACAAGTTGGCCACTGTCCAGGGTGTAACCCGCCTAAGGCCCGAAGTCACTGGGATAGGCTCCAGTCACCCGCGACCCTGAAAGGGAACAAGCGGTAGAAAATGGATGGATGGATGGGAATCTTATATGTTTGCAGGTTTTGCCATAACTGAGCATGTGCAGAGGAGAAGTGAAGCAACAGCAGCGCCAAGTTTCTACAACGGACTTAAAAACTATCTTTTAGAGACAAGTCTTTGTTTGTAGCTCAGGCTCTTTTCATGCTTCCAATGGTTAGACATTAGTTAGAAATACAGGCATTAATTTAACAACATAGAGCACTAAATTGTGTTATCAATTATTCGGTGAAGTGAGCCAATGGGTTGAATCCATGTAGAATGTAGATAAGGTCCTTTATGTGGGAGACCAAACGGTTCAAACCTTTTTTTTCCTTTTATTTTCTATGATCCTCTAAATATTGACGAACTCTCCAGGGCCGCTTGCCCTTGCGCTTAACACCTGCCACTTTAACTATTATTCAAACCAATAACCACTCACTGCCCTGCTCATTTCTTCTTCTTTTTTTTTGCACTATTCTGCCCAACTTTAAATTGTGTATATATTCAGACCAAAAAAAAAAAAAAAAAAATTATAAATTGTATGCATGCCCTATTTGATATATTTTACAGCTATTATTATTCATAATGCAAGTTCCTAGTTTGTGAATCCTGTTCACTGATTCATCATTAATAAGAGCTGCAACCTGTTAAAACTAAATGGTTAAAGCTCTGGCAACATACGTGCAGTTGTGATTGTAGTTCCTTTTTGAACCAGTAAGAGCTCAGACTACATACGGTTCCTTTAGCAATTTTTACCATAGATTTGATCAACGCACTTGACTTTTGCCGACCGCTGCTCTTTGGAACCTTTGGACCTTTTGCACCTTTGGAAATCCAGTCCAAGGCTCCAGATCTGACCAACCCCAAGCTAGAACCAGCCGCAAAAGGAACAAACCTGACAAAAGCCTTTCTCTTTTCCAACAGCAACCCAGAGCGTAGCTGGATGCGTTTGTCAGAAGCGTTCCACGGTCCATTGGGCCTGAGCGCTGACCCTTATTGACCCCTGGTGAGAGCTTCCATCTTGGTGAATCAAACACGCTGCATGCTGACTGAAGTGTCACTGAGGAGCAGAGCGAGGATTAAAGCCGCCTCGTCTCATCCGCCTGAGATCTATCATTTATGACTTCTTTGTGCTGCCTTTGGTCCAGCCAGGCTCGGCTCTGGAGACAGCATATGTGTTGGAACGCTCGTTACAACTCGGTTTAATTTATTCAGTACCGTTTCGGCGATAGTATTGAGTGTTGTTAGGCGCGCATGATGAAATATGAGGGAATGAATATCTGTTTAAGATCCGATGTGCACATTTAATCCAAATAGTAAATGTGCAGTGGAACGGCACAGACAGGAACATGCAAAGCAGCACGGCTTAGGTCAATTGGGCGACGCTCCGTGTTTCGGGCGAATCGAGCGGCGCGATTGAGGCGAACAGACCTGGAAGCAGGAACATGTGTGAACACTGGACGAGGCGTTTAGCACGGTGGAAACTCAGAGCGATCAATGTGAGCACAGGGTTCAACAGGCTCCATTTATTTATACAGGGAAAAACCAATGAGAAAAGTTATCGTTTTCATGGTTAAAATATAACACAAAATAAACAACAAACAAACACAGGGCACTAAAACACAAATGAAACATTCAACAAAATGAACCAATAGATGTATACATACAATATGAGATAAAGATGTCGGTGTAGTCCCTCATTCGTCCAGGAGTGTTCCATTGTAGAAAAGATTCAGTTGTATCATCTGGCGATTTATCCGACTCTGTGTAAGCCCGGCCCCCCAGGACCAGGGCGGGGCCTCCTGTTAAAGGGAGTATTTGATGCACTTGAAAAAATACCCTCTTTGTTTACTACCAGTCCTGTAATGGGCTGTCTACCTCCTCTTGAAACCCTGGATCGGTTTCAAGACATTATTATTTACGACCGGAAGGTTGAATCTTAAACCTCCAAATTTGATTAAAGACGGATTCTCTTTTTTAACAACGATTGCCTCTTTAACTCCTTTCAAACTATTTTTTCCCTGCTTAGAATCTTCTCCTCACTGTCTTCAATAGAGTGGTTTGTGCCTTTAAGATGCAGATGCACGGCGCTCTGTGGTCCTGAACTCGAGCTTCTTCTGTGCTGATAAAGCCTCGTGTGCAGTGGCTGTTTAGTCTCTCTATGTACCGCTCTTTACAATTTTCTTCACTGCATTGGATAGAGTAAACTACATTGCTCTGTTTTTGTGTTGGCATGGACAGTCCCGATACAAAAGAGATAGAAACACCCTTCCTTCTCTGTTCTTTTTCCCTTTTGCACCCTGACTGAGAACTCTATCGAGAGGGGTTTGAATCTCACATTGGACTAGTGACTATTGTATGTCATTACATGAAAGCAATCTAACTGAAGACAGTCTTATCAGGGACCTTCCTATAATTGCGGTGGTCTCTGAGAGATTAATGTGCGGGCCAGTCCAGATCGTCTCGCGGTCCGCCTTTTGGAGACCAGTGTACTATAGTCTCCGTGGAGAAACATAATTTATATTATATATAATATTTACTTGGATTTTTCTATTATCTTTTACCTTGGATCTGCGGTACCCTTGCGTACCACTAGGGGTAAGCGTGCCCCCGGTTGGGAATCACTGCTGTAGTGGGCGGTTAGAGCCTAAGAGCAGGTACTAATCCGTGTGTGTCGGTTTCCTTTGTACTTCTATTTGGAGCTTCCCGTCTGCAGGATCTATAGAGAGCAATATATTTAATACTTCATACTATGTAAAGGGCTTAAGGGAAAATACTTGATCATCAGGTCTGTCATATTCATGTGCAATACTCTGACAATCATATTGGTGCAATATTCTCCGTCTATATAACTGCTGTAAATAAGAGTGTTACTTTTGTTACTATTATTATTATTTTTTACTTTTTATTAAGAATATAAGAGGTTTTTTTAGAGTTTATTATAGAGCTTTTCTATTAAGAGTTTTTTTTTTTTTTAAGTTTTCTATAAGTTATCTGTTCTTTGTTGTTTACTTCTGTACCTACTTTGTGTTGCAACACTGGAATTTCCCCATTGTGTGGACAAATAAAGGCTTATCTTATCTTATCTTATTCTCATGTTTTGGAGTAACATCATCAAAGATATTTCCAGAGTCAGCAAACCAATTTACCCAAGGGTACGGATAAAGACACCTAACCTAACCTAAGTGCTGATTAAACGCATCACAAATATTATTTTTGTCGTCAAGCTGATTGAATCATTTATAATTTCATTTGATAAAGAGGGAGTAGAATGTTGCAATAAGGATTTAACCGTTTGCCAAAATATAGCAGAATTGCCCTGTGATTCTGTGAAAGTTTTCACTTTATGAACAGTAGTGACATATTTATTGTGCTTATGACAAAACTGCTGCAGATCTGCTGCTGATTTGGTTGCCGTGGCTTCTGCCCATAATGCAGCGATTTCTGGATAGAAGCATGGATTATTCTTATTCTTGACCCTGACTCTTTTAAGAGGGGCATGTTTATCATTAAAGGTCTTCATGTGTCAAACACTTACAGGACCTTTTAACAGTTAAACTTGATTTGGACTTAATACATTTTGCCTTCTGCACACACAATAGGACAGTGTTTTTTACCCAAAATTAGATAAGATAAGATAGCCTTTATTTGTCCACACAATGGGGAAATTTCAGTGTTGCAACGCAAGTAGATACAGGAATAGAGATAGATAACTTTTAGAAACACTTTAACTCTTAACAGAAAAACTCTTATAAACAAAACTCCTATTGACAGAACCTCTTATATTCTTAATAAGGAATAGAGAGAAAAAAAAATAATTTAATTAAATCAAAATTAAAATAAGACAACATAAGTCAAAATAAAAAAATATAATAATAATAGTGGTAAAAGTAAAATTATTTACAGCAGTTATATGCACATGAATTATGACATTATTGCGTATGAGTATGACAGTAAATATCACACTCTAACGCCTTCACACATTCATGTGAATAATAATAAGACCTTTTTTTTTATTCAAAAGTTGATTTATTGAAGTCGGTGTTTAGAACATTATCGCATTGAATATTTGATATTGGCTGGTTTGATGTTGATTAAAGTTTTTTGTGTATTTTTTTTTTTGTCTGTTTTGACTGTTTTATTTATTATTCACTACACAATTATCACCTGATTCCTTTCCCATTTGCAGAGGTGCAATAGAGTGTAATCCTGACTGTATCTGAAGCGGTCCATGAGCATTTGTAGTCATCAGACATGATTGCCACACATCGACTGCTGCAGATGCAAGAGTGAGGTCGATGTTAAAAGAGAGAAGACGATGAAGTCAATCATGTTTAAACAGTTCAAGTTGTTTGGAAAAACTCCTCAAAATTGTCCACATATGGAATTTGCTTGATTTAAGCCAAACATGTAACTGTCTGAGGCGACTGAACTTCATGGCTCCAAAGCTGGCGCTGGCAGTGGACCTGAAATCACACACAATTTCCCAGTGCTTTTCAGGGAAGTAAAGTGCTCTTTGCGTTTCTCTGATTGCTGCCGTTTTAAATTGTGCCCTTTTAGACGCGCAGGGTTAATGAGCTGTGCGTCTAAAAGGGCCTGTATCGCCTTAGAATGCAACATTTTAAGGGCTTCAAACATCAAACCTCCAGCCGCTACACAGATTAAATGTGGACGAAATACAGTAAAGTAAAATCACCTACATAATCATCCACCAGTAAATGCTTCATATTCGTAAGACGGATGGGTTTGTTTAAGGCCCATGTTCTATGAGGCGTATCTTTTGTTTTTTATAACCCATTCTAATCAGAAAATGTTGACTGGCAAAATCAAAGAACATGAAAATGCCTGACCTGCCGTTTAGAGAAAAAACATTGTACAGCAACAAACGAGTCTAGATAGTGTCTATCAGGTTTAGATTCTGCTCCAGGACAATATCCATGTAGAGGAATTTTATCCTCAAAATAATTTACACTTATATTTACACTCCCTTACTCTGGAACATTCCAGGCAAAGCAGTAACATCCGGGGTAATATTCTCACCATATTATAATCTCATACTCATTTCAATACTAAGGAAAAATCTTTATATTCAATACTAATTTTGATACCATCAGATATCACAAAGTAATAGTACTTTCATTATGTCACCATGAGGTCTTATGTCAGTTCTAATGAAGTTGCAGGAAAGGTCACAATTTTTGTAGTATTGATACTTTCAGTACTCGTTTTAGTATTCGATTAGTATCAGTGACATCACATGTACATGTACATGACTAATGTCGACACATGTACTTGCAGTAATACACAAGGCCGAGCGGCAGAGCTGGTCTCAGTGGACAGGTGCAGAGCTGGTCTCAGTGGACAGGTGCAGAGCTGGTCTCAGTGGACAGGTGCAGAGCTGGTCTCAGTGGACAGGTGCAGAGCTGGTCTCAGTGGACAGGTGCAGAGCTGGAGACAAATGAGGACGGTGAAGTGTTGAGAGCTGGTGGCAGCTTCAATAACAAGAGTGTCTGACCTTGTTGATGTCATTCTGAAATGAGCCATAATGAATGTGCATGTGTTTACAAAGGCGTCATTAAATCATCTGTGAGTAACAACAAGTGTGCAGAAGCTGTGCTGGAGCTGTGCTGGAGCTGTGCAGGAGCTGTGCAGGAGCTGTGCAGGAGCTGTGCTGGAGCTGTGCAGGAGCTGTGCAGAAGCTGTGCTGGAGCTGTGCTGGAGCTGTGCAGGAGCTGTGCTGGAGCTGTGCTGGAGCTGTGCTGGAGCTGTGCTGGAGCTGTGCTGGAGCTGTGCAGGAGCTGTACAGGAGCTGTGCTGGAGCTGTGCATGGGCTGTGCACGGGCTGTGCACAGGCTGTGCACGAGCTGTGCACGGGCTGTGCACGAGCTGTGTCGTTCTGCGCCACTGCTGCCTAGTCACGCACGTACAGGCTCTGATTGTACTCTCTGCCACCTGGTACACATGTACTGCATGTCCTGCACAATTTACAGTGATCAGTGAATTAAATGATTTGATTATTGTGTCTGTAGTAGATTTGGTTTGTTGGGTGGGTAAAACTAGGGGCTCAGTACAAGGCTCAGTATGTTAAAATGTTCTTTAGGGGTCTGTAGGTGTCCTACGGTATGCTTAAGTTGTTCTCTACGGGTCTTTAGGTGTATTAAAATGTTCTTTAGATGTTTTTAACCTTTTTTTGTCTCTTTCTATCTCTCTCTCTCTCTCTTTGTTTCTCTCATTCATTCACTCTCTTTCTCTCTCTTTCTCTCCCTTTCTTTTTATGGTACAGCATAAAACACAAACTTTTAAGACATATAACTACGGTAGGTGGCGGTAAATGGTAAATGCACCTTCTGAGTTGGCCGCCAACCGCCATTAAAAGTAACACAACAAGTGTTCTTTAGATGTCTTTAGGTGTTTTTAGATTTTAGTGACGTGACTGTATTTATAACATTTTCACATAACACTTTTTCTCAAACTTTTTGAGGAGATCTTGAAGATTATTAGGTTGACATGGAGAACATGGGGAATGGAAACTCACCTCAAATGATTCATACAGAAATTCGCAACACCTTTGTGCTTTGTGGAAAGAGAGCAGATTACAGAAAGAGCTGGACTGTGTTGCACAAGCATGACCTACATCGTCTGTGTCTCCTTGACATGAGCTACAATAAATGAGTCAGGCTTCCATGTGCCCCTCATGTCTGCGAGCCTGAACATGAACTAATGAAGAATGACCAGGGGCAAAGGGTGCCTCACCTCCTCTCCGCCCCACTCAGCTTAATGTCAGAGCCACTAATGACAGCTTATTACTGTCATTTAGTCTCCAAACATCGTTATCTGGAAAAAGAAAGGTCAAGCCAAGTGCATCTCTGCACAAACCCTTTTCATAGATACTTGAGTTCAAGAATACGGCTGTGAGATATGAGCCAGTTTCTAAACGGAACATGTAATAACACATGACCCGTCATGACTAGGATTGGGTAGCGGTACTTACTTACTAGCACCTTGTTACGTTACCTTGTGACTGCCCTGGAAAACTAAGGCGTTATGTTACTGTGCGACTGAGTTAAAAGGTAACGCAGTAGAGTACTCTTACGTTACCAATAATGAACATTATATACTATACTGTGTAACCTATGCCCACAATGCCTTTGAGTTGCTGAACACAGTAACATAATCATTAAGCTATCAAATAGAAAACAAAGTAAATGGGTTTGGTAGAGCTCTATGTATCTTTTTATGTATGACAATACAATGCCACACAATCAGCACGTGTCGGCCTCAAGCAATGAAAAACATCGCTAAAACAATATTAGTGGATTTGCAAGAGCACCGATGCATAACAGAACATACTTGTTTTAAACTGTAGTTTATTTAAATCAAACTCACCACATCGCTGTTACATTTACTCCTCAGATACAAAATAGTGGTTATAATGAAGGAGAATGAGCTTTTCAAAACGTTCATCTGAAAGTTTACGTCTCTTTGGCGTGAGGACAAGAGTCAACAGTTGCGCAGCGCACATGCTCACAACACGTGTTTGGTGCCACGGCTCTCTCTAACCTGGCTCTGGGATTACGGTGAGGAGAACATTCCATGAGAGAACATTGGAGAACATGAGAGAACATTGGAGAACATGAGAGAACATTGGAGAACATGAGAGAACATGGCTAGCTAAGAGTGCAGTACATTTTGATAAAAGTACAGTTTTCAGTCAAAAGCAGATTGCTGAGCACAACTTTACACAGTTATTCAAGATAGAGTTCTCAGTGTTTGACTGAGCAGTAGAAATCAAGTGTCTGTGTTTGACATTCAAAAGTAGGCCTGTCTGTAAGACTCTCGAATGATGTCATCAGACGAGGACTCTGCAGAATGATGTAATCTGTGGTGGCGCAGCAGTTGAGCTCCTGGCTGCCAAAATAATGAAAGAGACTGACAAAGGGCAGCCCTATTACTGCTGCTACTGTAAACACTGCACAGCTTGTGATAGGGGCCAATTCTACTCTACCGGGCCCTTTGTAGGCAAGAGGAGCCATGGGGAAGAGCAGGGATGAGCAGGGGGAATTGTGTCTTAAATGCAGAAGAATAATGATTACTAACACATACACACCTTAGACTGGTTTCATAATAAGGGAAAACAAGCTCTTTGACTCTGGGACAGTGTAATAATGAACATGTGAGTCCAACATGTAAATGGGCCAGAGTTAGCCCTGCAGGATCCTTTTCTTCTGTGTCCCATCTGTGACAAGAAAGACAAGAAAGAAAACAGGACATGTAACCGGCACAAAACACCATACACATGACAGAAAGACATCAAAAGACTGGGGAAATACATGTCCTTTAAATGAGACACTGTGCACACAACATAGACATGACAACAGACAAAACCATCACATTCTCCCCAGCAAGACAGAAACATCTGAAAATATATCTTCAGAGTTGACTTTGCATTATATATTTCCTTGAATTATTATACAACTGTATTGAATGGACTTTTTGTAGAAGATCTACAAAGACTGAAGGAAGTAGCTGCTTCCACATTTTAATCATGTGCATCTTTTTGTCTAAACTTGGCTTCATACTGACCTAAGGAGGAATAGTTTTAAGGCTCTGCCCAAGGCCCCAGGACAACGATAGGTCCAGAGTGATGCTTCTGCTTTGATCATGACAAGGCTCCCTCACACACTGCAGATGATTTGTGTCTGCAAAAGAATTCAATGTTTTGGTGAAAAGAGACTTTATTCTCTTCAGTTTGTTTTTGATCTTTTAGACTTTTGAATCTTCCTCTTTGCTTGATCTTTGTTGACACATGATTAAGTTTTAATGCTCTTGCAAAGGCCAAGAGGAATAATAAAATGTCCTCTTCAGCAAAGGAACAATCTTCAAAGGCCTTGGACCCATCTGTGACAAGCCCAACAACATCCCTGTCATCGCCCCTGCCTTCACACCAGCCCTGGGTTCCCCCTGCAACATCTACTCCCACTAAAGATTCATCATTCCCCTTCTCATCTCCACTCTCACCCATGGGCCTTCCCAGCCATTTTGAAAGTCTGATCAAATCAGGCATTAAGATGGCTCCACTCACGCCCAATATAGCAAGGGCTATGCCGACTACACCAACAAAAGCCCCACCACCCATCCCCCCTCGCCTCTCACCTGGTCCCAAACTCTCCTTGGCTACAAAAGCCCCACCACCCATCCAACCTCGCCTTTCACCTGGTATCTCCCATAGCTAGGATGCACTGGGTCTCAGCGTTGCCGGGACATATTGTCACATTAAAAATCAAACCAACCCGGGGCCCTATGTAAAAAGAGCCCCCCCTAGTGCTATTTCTGTAGCCACATCATCACACAGATGGAAAAACAAAATGCGAGTCAGGCCCAATCTGAGAAATGTGATTCATATTCCCTGTGAAAAGATAAAGCCCAGTCTCACTGAAACTAGTCTGAAACTTGCTGTGCTAAATGTCAGATCCTTATGTAACAAATCTCTCTTAATTAATAATTTTATTTCTTCTTATAATCTTGATTTTATGTTTTTAACTGAAACATGGCTTGACAAAAACACAGGAAATGTAGTTCTGATAGAATCTGCTCCACCCAACTTTAAGTTTGAATCTGAAACACGAGAAAACAAAAAAGGGGGTGGAGTCTGTGCTGTCTTTAGAGATGAAATAATTACCCGCAGGTTGTCTTTTGGGGTGTTTTCATCATTTGAGTATGTATCCTTTAAAATGGAGCTAAAACGGTCTCCATCCATTCTCTTCATTGTTTTATACAAGCCTCCCCAGCACTGCCAAAGTTTTATTGATGATTTTACTGAGATGCTTTCAGTCATATGCACAGACTTTGATGGTTTGGTCATTACAGGTGATTTCAATGTGCATGTTGATAATATTTGTGACAGAAACGCTAAAGAGCTTGATGCTGTCCTTGAAACCTTCAGTCTTACTCAGCATGTGAGAGGCCCCACCCACAGCAAAGGACACACTCTAGATCTCATAATTACAAAGGGGGTAAATATTTCAAATGTTAATGTGATCGATGTTGCTCTGTCTGATCATTTCTGTGTCTTCTTTGACCTGTCTGTTTCTCCCAAACCTCCGGTTGGTCCTGCAGTTGTTCAGAGGAGACACATAAGTGATGGCACAGGTGCACTGTTTATGGAAATGATAAACTTTGAAAATGTCTCATGTTCTAATGTAAATGATTTGTTGAACTCTGTTACATCTAGTGTTTTGAATGTTCTGGACACCATCGCCCCTATAAAGGCTAAAATGGTTAAAAATAAGCAGAAGGCGCCGTGGAGAAATGATGATTCGGTCAGGGCACAGAAAAGGGAGTGCCGCAGGGCCGAACGGAAATGGCGCAAGTCAAAGCTCCAGGTTCAAAAAGAGATTTACAAAGAAAAGCTGAACATGTACAACCTAATCTTATGTAGAACTAGGGAAAGATATTCTTCTGAAATAATTGGAAGCTGCAGTAACAACTCGCGTGTCCTGTTTGCCACAGTAAACAGATTAACAAACCCTCCAGCTCAGCTGCCGTTAGAACTCATTTCCACATCCAAGTGTAATGAGTTTTCATTATTCTTTAATGACAAAGTTCAGGGCATTAAAAATGCTTTAAATCCCACAATGCAAAAAATTACCCTAAAACCACCAAGACACTTAGAGCTAACTCACTTTGCACCAGTAACTGACAAAACTGTCCATGAGATCATCACCAGTCTGAGTTCATCTACATGCTGCCTTGATGTGTTACCCACCAGATTTCTAAAGTCTGTGCTGAACAGTTTGTTAGCACCACTCACTCACATAGTTAACATGTCGCTTCAATCTGGAACATTCCCAATGTCTTTGAAAACTGCGGTCATAAAGCCTCTCCTAAAGAAGAGCAGTCTTGATGCCGCAGTACTGAGTCATTACCGGCCCATCTCTAATCTGCCATTTTGGGGCAAAGTCCTTGAAAAGGTTGTTTACCAACAGCTCACAGATTTCCTCTTAATAAACAACTCATTTGATGTTTTTCAGTCAGGTTTTAGACCTCATCACAGCACTGAGACTGCTCTTGTCAAGGTGACAAATGACATCCGCCTGAACACTGACACGGGCAAAGCCTCAGTCTTAATTCTGTTAGATCTGAGTGCTGCTTTTGACACTGTCGATCATGGGATCCTCTTACAGAGACTAGAGGACTGGGTGGGCATCACTGGCACTGCCCTAAACTGGTTAAGGTCCTATCTGGAAGACAGGAAGTACTTTGTTGAAATTGTCGGTGTAATCCCTCATTCGTCCAGGCGTGTTCCATAGTAGAAAAAGCTTCAGTTGTAGTCATCTGGACTCAGTTTGAAAAAGTAGACGTTTCGACTCTCATCCAAGAGTCATTGTCAATAACAGAATTTAGGTCGAGAACTCCGATATTAATACTGTTCTGTGGTAAGACCCGCCCATTGGGAGGAGCCTTCCTGAAGTAGAAAGAGTTGTTGGTTTCAACAGAAACTCCCCCCTTGTATCTACCGAGCTAGCCTATTCAGAATCTTAATGGGCTGTTAAAACCTCTTTGTCTTAGTGAGACCCTGGCTCAGCCAGGGCTCCTCCCAATGGGCGGGTCTTACCACAGAACAGTATTAATATCGGAGTTCTCGACCTAAATTCTGTTATTGACAATGACTCTTGGATGAGAGTCGAAACGTCTACTTTTTCAAACTGAGTCCAGATGACTACAACTGAAGCTTTTTCTACTTTGTTGAAATTGGTAGCTGTGTCTCAGACCACATGACCCTGACCTGTGGAGTGCCCCAAGGGTCAGTCCTGGGTCCCCTTCTGTTCAACCTCTACATGCTGCCGTTGGGTCAGTTGATACGCAGTGAAAATGTGTCCTATCACAATTATGCAGACGACACTCAGATCTATGTTTCACTATCGGCAGGTGACTATGGACCAGTAGATTCACTCTGTCACTGCATCCAACAGATCAGTTTGTGGATGCAAAACAACTTTCTCCAGCTGAACTCAGACAAGACTGAAATAATTGTTTTTGGCCCACAGAAACAAAGAGAAAGTGTTAGTGGTCATCTCCAGAGTCTCGCTCTAAAACCTACAAACTAAATTAGAAATCTGGGGGTAATAATGGACTCAGACTTGAACTTTAATAGCCACGTCAAATCAATAACATCAGCAGCTTTTTACCATCTAAAAAACATTGCCAAAATCAAAAATATAGTGTCAAAACCAGATTTAGAGAGACTTATCCACGCGTTTGTCTCCAGTAGATTAGACTACTGTAACGGCCTGCTCACTGGTCTCTCCAAACGAGCTGTAAAACAGCTGCAGTACATCCAGAACGCTGCTGCTCGGGTCCTGACTAGAACCAGGAAGTATGATCACATTAGTCCTGTTCTCAGGTCTCTGCACTGGCTCCCTGTGGCTCAGAGAATAGACTTTAAAGCAGCTCTGCTTGTGTACAAGTCTCTCCATGGCCTAGCACCAAAGTACATCTTGGATATGTTAGTGCCATATGAACCATCTCGGACTCTGAGGACCTCAGGGACCGGCCTGCTGCTGGTGCCCAGAGTCAGGACAAAACATGGAGAATCTGCGTTTCAGTTTTATGCAGCTGAAATCTGGAACAGTCTTCCTGAAGATGTGAGACAGGCTTCAACTCTGACAATGTTCAAATCTAAGCTAAAAACAGTTTTGTTTAGCTGCGCATATGACTGCAGGGATTTTTTCTTTGCACTCTTCTCTTTTGTTTGTGATTTTATTAGTTTAGAAAATCAGTTGGATTGATAATTTTTAATTTAGTTAATTTTATTGTAGTTAATTTTTATCGTTGCACTCTTCTCTTTTGTTTGTGATTTTATTAGTTTAGAAAATCAGTTGGATTGATAATTTTTAACTTAGTTAATTTTATTGTATTTCTGTAATTTCTTTGTGATTTGAATGCATTTTTCCTGCTGTGTGAAGCACTTTGAATTGCCTTGTGTATGAAATGTGCTCTACAAATAAACTTGCCTTGCCTTGCCTCTTGCGTTCCCCTTTATATATAGATAGGTACTTACAAATAAGGAGTTATTATAATACATATAATAAAGAAATAATCAAAGTAACGATAATTATAACTCTTTGACTCAAGAGGGGGAATAATATCTAAAGTATATAAATGCATTAAAAACCTTGACAGCCAATCTAAATACATTCAAATGAAATGGAAAACAGGGTAATTTTGTTTTGCCGGACGAGGAGTTTGAAAAGTGTGTTCTTCACATTGGAGAACCACAAAGTCCCATGTCTGGAGGGGATTTTGTTGGAAGAATGTGACCACTACTCTCCTTCTTCTTTTCCTCCTCCTCCTCCTCCTCTCTTTTCTTTCATTTTGAAAGAGTTTCAATAGTAAGTCAGCTTTTCATAAACTGTTGAGCAACTAATTACATTTTTATTGACATGGAACTCTGTCTTTTGTTTGTTCTGGATGCAAACTCTGAGTAAAAACGCGGTTTGGACGAAAACATTATAGTGCTTTTGTGTTAAATGTTAATTATTAAAACCGATTTTCAGGAGATTTGTACTGAACGGTATTTTTATTTGTTTTTAAAATAAAATCAAAATCATGGAAAAAAAACTAATAAAATCAATTTGATGAAATATTTTCTAATTACAGTTGAATAATGGCTTTATACAAGGTTAAGATTTTTAATAACAAACTTCAGCTTGAATAAAAAATGAATGCTTTCCACGTTAGTGCCATGGTAATGAAAAATAGTCTGTGTAATCCCTCAGCGGTTCTGTGGTAAAATGTGACTTTTTTTGAGCTTTAAACTGTCTTCAAACGTTGCCTCTTCATCACTGGATGGGTAAACTCACTCTCTACACCCACGAGTACAGCGGCTTTCAACAACTGCATTCTCTAATTCTCAGATAACAATGATACTCTGTTTAATACACAAAAAACACAAGAATATGTGAGACGCACAATCTACTTTTAAATGTGACAAAAACTAAAGAGATTAGTTCCGATCCAAAAGGAATTGTGGGTCATGTACTACCGACGCTATACTTTTATTCCTACTTGAGTAATATTTTTACTAAGGTAACAGTACTCTTACTTAACCTGTTACCATCCACCTGCGCATTTTCCATATCTCAAATATTCTCTTACATCATCACTTTTATTTCCGTGGTCAATACCAGCAAGCCATACATCATTTTAAAACTTATTTTCTCAACAAAAGGAATATGTCATTGATTTATACATTGAATAATATGCCCCAAGAAGCAATTGCCAATAGTTTGTGAGAAAGTCTCAACTTTTACAAACGTATGTCCTACCTGTTTGCTGTTTATGATGGACGAAACGGCTTTAATTCTGTATATCCTTGTACTCAGTCTCTCCGTAAGGAACCATTAAAAAACAATATCCACTTGTATTTTTTCCTGAAGTTATCCGATTTCGAGATATTGTCAAGTAAACAAAGTTTTCTTCTCTGACGATATTCAGAATGAAGGCTCGTACGGCGCATTTCTCCGTCCATAACAAATTACCTGTTTGACTTATAAGATGGTGTTTGGCATCGATCTTTTCTTCAGATTCTTCAGATGCTTCAGTTAGGTATATGGGAAATTCATGGGTAAACTCATATTTACACATTTTCACATACATTGTTTTTAGCAGTTATAATAGGTATTAGTGGCCTACAAAACATCAAAATGTATGTTTCATGATCATAGAGGAGCTAAAATTGTAATAAAACAGTTTGGCACATATTTGAATCACTTGTTCCGAATATACTTTTTGATACAAAAAGGTCAACAGCACCAAAATGCCTGTTCCCAGAGATCTGAAACTTTACACAGTTGTTGTCAACAAGATAAACATCATGTACAGTGAACAGCATAAGCACACAAGGGTCATTATTTGGATCTTTGCTTTGTATATTACTTGAGTGAAGTTATTTTGAAGTAACTTTACTCTTTTTGGATAATCTCCAATCTCTGAAAAGCAAATGCTTCTTTTATCTAGCGCGTCCATGGACTCGTTTATTTGGTTCTGTAATCTGACATTCAAACATAAATCACAAATACTATCAAAAAGATTAGTGGTTTGCCTGGTGCAGGAAACGCTGGAGACAGTTGTGAAGCAGGGTCAGAAAATCACATCCTGCAGACGGAGTTTGAGTTGATGCATTCCGACAAACGATACAGAGCCAAACGAAACTGAACAGACACAAACATTCCATGGTCCCGATCTCAATCTCTCCTCTAAATCGTAAGACACTGTCCTGCTTGTGGTAATTGAGTGATGTGGATTCACTGTCAGATACTAGTATGTCACTTCAGCTAGCGTATTTGTACTTTTTGGATTGATTTATTGTGTGCTGAGCAGTGGTGTTTGTACCAGGACCGGGTGCAATTTGTATGTGCCTCAGATTGGAAACTATTGATCAGTTTGTATAGCAGAATCAAACCATGTTGGGTTTTGGTAACTGCCACAGCTGCGACTGGAATGTTTATTGTCTTTGTTGTCCAACGGAAATTCATAAATGATGAGGAGACAATAAAGGCTAATGTATTCTGCTTGTTTGTCTTGGTCAGGAGTGCGCGGGACAGCGAGGGCGAGGAGGACGATGACGAGCGGCGCATCACTCGCGGATGTACTCTTCAGTTCCAGCGCGCACAGGTCAAAGTGCTCACACAGTTCCACACCACGTCCACCGAGGGGACAGACCAGGTCATCACCATGCTGGGGCCTGACTGGCAGCTGGACGTGACAGAGCTGGTGCAGGACTCGCTGAAGGTGGACGACGCACGGGTGGCTGAGCTGGTGGACCGCACTGTGCTGGTGGGACTGGAGCTGGGGGCCACCACCATCAAGGTATGGACATCTTCAAAGACTTCTGTTTGAAAAGGACAGCATGTGTGAAAGAGAATGTTTCAAATCAATTTATAGCTAAAGACCATTCCACTTTGGAACGTTTTTAGCTATACTTTGTGCCCTGTTAGAAAAAATGTCCATATGTTTTTTAGGAGCGTTTTACTCTGCTCTATTTGAAAAACATGTGCAAGTGTTTATGTTAATAGTCATTTAAAAAAAGCAGTCAAGAGCTACAAATATCACACAAAATTACCAATGTTTAATATAAATTGTGACTAAGGCTGAATTAATTTTAACATAATTATTAGTAGTTTGTAGTTATTGGCTCGCGCATGGAATGGATTTAATTCCATGGAATGTGAAGAGACTTTGTTCTCGCCTGGTTTCTTATTGTTATTATTATTATTCATGGTCATTTTGCCCCCTAACATTGATGAATGTCACACATGGAGACATAGACGCGATCGGCTCGGCCCGAACTCCAATAAAATGGAGGTTGGGAGAACGCCCGTCGCAGCGCCACGTAGTTCAAAAAAGAAAAAAACATCAAACTCTTAATCTTTGGCCTAGGCACATGAGACTTGGGACAGTGATAGAACTACCTTTGACCTCTGACCTTTGAGGAGTAAAACGCACCTGGCAGCATCGCTCTATGATAAACAGGAAGTCAGTCATGTTGAATCAAAGTGGCACCACCACGTTTGACTTTTTTTTTTCAAAATCGTACTTGTCCAAGGTTTTTTGTCCGATCGAGCTCAAAACAACACTTTTTGCATCTAAAGACATTGAAATTGAATAAATATTTAAAAAAATGTTGATAATCCTTACGGTCTCCGTGTAACACGCCCTCAAAAAAGGCTTAATTTCCTGTTTTTTTTTCAAGAAGTCACGCCTATTGGAAGTGATCTACGGAGCCCATATTTCACTCACTAATGCGTTTTTATGATCTGATTGGAAATAATTAATACCATGTAAAAAATTTACTATAGAGCCCCCTACCCATTGTGTGAAAAACTCAACATTGTCTGATTTGATTGAAACTTTGAAACTCATGGATTATATTCTCCTCGAGACGCCATGAAAAAAAGTGCATCGCAGATATTGTGTATTTTCACAATTAGCCAGCAGCACTTCCTCTTCCTCTTTTATTTTGATGGAACATTTCCTCTCGTGTCGTGGTCTTATCATTAGCATCAGCATTAGCGGCGGGTCTCTGTTGCTAGGTGACGGAGGTACAGGGAGGAGGGGTCCAAAGAATAAAGTCTAAAGAAAAAAGTCTATAGAATAAAGTCTATAGAATAAAGTCTATAGAATAAAGTCTATAGAAAAAAGTCTATAGAATAAAGTCTAAGAGAATGCAGTATCGGGGCAATCGCGCGGGAAGGCGGTCGTGCGAGCCATCATCGCCGCTAGTGCGGCTTTAATTAAACTTTGTAGTTTTTCCTGGCCGAGAAGGAGGGTCTAAGGATAGGGGACTCTGGAACATCGTCCCTCGTCCCCATGGACATTGTTTAATCCGTTTTTTCACTGTCACCCTCAGAGGCAACAGTTGTTGTGATTTGGGGCGTTACAAAAATAAATTGAATTGAAAAAATGTAATAGTCTTGGATATGTTAAAGATGATTTTTGTGGGTGTGTCCTTCCCCGGGGCGGGGGTTAAGTGTGTGGGCTGGGCATATACTCACAACAGCCTCTGATGGATGTGTCTCGAAATTAACGAGTCCAAACACACACAGCGTCTCTCAAATGAATAATGGCTCATTTATTATCAGGCAGATATGAGTAATTGCTTTTTACCTCCAGATAAAAGTTGACACATTGAGTCATCAAAGTAGATAAATAGTGTTTACCCACTCATCTTTACCTCCTGCACACTCAATTAGCAAGAACGGCTGAACTTTGACTCGGGTTCTGAGTCTCTCTTGTCACAAATATTTCACACTTTTCGATTCCAATACCAAGGAGAAGATATGATACCAATTCTGATACGACAATAATAATTTTCAAAAACAAGTTCTGGACTTGGGCTGTGCAATTATTTGTATATATAATTGTGATTTCAATCACAAAATTGGTATAACTCTGAACAGAAGGCAATTAAATGTATTATTTATGACACAGTAAAGGCACTTTTCTAAAACATTAGTATATGTATTAGAAATATATTCAGTTTGTATACAGGTTAATTTTAACCAAAAATAAGTAATTTTTTTAACTAATTGTGGTTTCAATTATGAGGCAAATCGTTGTGATTATAATTGTTGCCATACTTGAGCAGCCCTAATCAAGACTATTTTAAAACTATTCAGGAAAGTTTTAATGTTGTCTTTTCTATGGCGGTCGTTCTCCACCACCTTTTGAGATGTTTCCCACCTTGTCCTTGGGGTCTCCAGCACGTACTCTGCACAGATGTTTCTGTACACTATGGCGGTTATGGCGCTCCATGTATGCTGTCCCTGCCAGCATCTTGCACCCTGCAGTTATGTGCGGGATTGTCTCAGTGCCCCCTTTGCACAGCCTACACCTTGGGTCTTGTCTGGTGTGGTAGATCTGGGCCTCTATTAATCTGGTGTTCAGGGCCTGCTCCTGTGCTGCCATGATCAGGGCCTCTGTGCTGTCCTTCAGACCGGTCCGCTTGGTAGGATTTTGTGATATCAGCCACTTCAGTTATGTTGCGGTGGTACATCCCATGTAGGGGCTTGTCCTCCCATGATGGTCCCTCCAGCACCTCATCCTCTGTTCCCCATTGCCTGAGAGATTCACTGAGCACGTCATCTTTTGGGGCCTCGTATGTTTCATCCTGGATAGTGGCTCTCACTAGTCCATGGCCTCTTTCGTTATGGTTAACGTACAGTCTCAGGGTGATGGATGTTGGGTGAGGAGAAAAGCTCCAACTCCAGAGCTTGACCTTCTTACTGTGAGGCAAGAGTGCTCACATTAGTCATCAGTGCCAGTTGTACCTGCCTGATGTAGGCTGGTGATTGGCCCGCTGCATCTCACTCACTCAGTTAGTCCACACTAATGTCATCTGGGAACAAACCTCATTTCCCAGCATGCACCACTGCACATTACAAGACATCAACAGGAAAGTCCAATGTCAGGACGCAGCTGGAGTTTTAAAGTGTCACTCCTGCTTCAGCCACTCATCTATCACTGCTCCCATGGTCACAGTCACATGACCAACAGAAGCCAATCAGGTCACAGCGGGGAGCTTTAGCGGTCCGCGTTTCATTGTAAAACAAAACGAGTGCCGCAGTGATAGAGGCCTGGGAAAGTGCAATTAGAAAAAGGATTACATGGCAAAGAGTGAAGCTGTGGCACTAAAAGAACATTGTATGTCTCCGTGGTGATCCGCTTACCCTGTGACTGGATGAGTGCTGGTCGTGAGAGTGTGACGGTTTGTGAAAATGAGTCAAAGAAAAGAAGCGGCCGACATGTTGAGCTGAACATGTCATCGCTGCATAAACCACTGGAGACTTCAGAGTGATTAGAGGCCTCAGCATAAGTCCCATACAATACACCATTCTATGTTATGTGATTGTCTACTGCACTCACAGATTATCAGTAGGATGTATTTGTCTTTGATAACCAAAAGTAAAAAGCCACGTTTCGACTGGCCCTGATCCCCAGGCCGGCTTCCTTTTAGAGCACTTTGTATCACTTCTGTTACAGGCTGAGTGTGTCTCCATGTTCAGGGCCTGGCTCTGGGTCCAGAGGCTCAACTGACCCAAACATAACTCAGGTTTCTTCATAAATAAAACCTAAATCGTACCTGAATTATACTTTTTAAACATGAGGGGGTTCTCAGCAATTCACAAAGAGACATTTAATAATTCTAGGTTTGTGTGTCTGTGAGACATGGCTAAAGCTGGAACAGCTTTTTCCTCATTATTTCCTTTCTCTGCAAAGCCTCTAACCCGCATTTTAACCTCTCTTTGTCTAATGCGTTGGCTTTGGATAATCTTAGATGCATATGACCTGGAAATATCATATTTGGCTCTTGAAGCGAGTGCCGTGCGTCGATAAACAGGAAAAAGCTGTTGCTAACGTGCTTTGCTAGCTTTGTTTAGCTAAGCTTGTTAGGGGTTTATTAATTAAGTTAAATTAATTTTATCTCTAGTGGAAAGGAAGTAATGACTTTGAGAGAATGTCGGATTTTCAGTAGTGAAGGTTTTAATCCCCAGATGAACAAAGGCTGACCGCTCAGTCGTATGCTGGGCATAACTCTACAGAACGGAGATTATTCCATTAATATCTGTGTACACACAAACACACACAAACATGCACGGACACACACAAACACACCAGCGAAAACAACAACTGTTTAATCTGGGCTCAACAGTGCTACTTCTCAGCCGGATTTATGAACCTAATGCATGGTTTACACGGATTCCACTCACATTTGATGTAGTTTGTCTAATTTTTGTGTCCATCCTTTGAAAATATCAGATTTTGTTATTCATTTAAGATTTTGTCCTAAATCAATTACAAATCATAAATCAGATTTCAAGCTGATGTAAATCCAATATAATAATTTCTCACCAAACGCCGACACATTTCCGCTCATGATGACTTTATTTGTTGAGCTTGAATTTTGGAAAAAGTTCAAGACCCAAAATATAATATTTCCAGTTCATAATGCATCTTAACATTATCCAGAGCCAAAGCATGACACAAAGAGAGGTTGGACGCAGCGTAGAGGCTTTGAAGAGAAGTGAAAGAAATGAGGCAAAACTGTTCCTGTTTACTCTACCTATGGCCACGCCCCTCACGCACACAAATACTCTGAATGAATGAACGTCTTTTTGTGAATTTGATTCATAAAGAGAACAGTTATGTTTGTCTCCACGTGCTGCAGGACGCGCGGCCCGAGACCCTCCCAAGTGAACCGGTCTGGGGGCCTGGGCCAGTGGAAATGTGGCTATAGAGATGTTATGGCTTAGCTTAGTGAAGGTTCCACAGTGTCGCATCAGGCTTTAGTATCCATCTTTGAAAAATCTGCACTCTTGTCCTTGTGGCGCCACCAGCTCTTCTCCGTGAGACAGAAATGCCATACTGTGGAACATGGCAGGAAACGCATTAACATAGTGCACCTTTGATAACCAACACAAAATGGAATGGTAATCTAAAACTTGAAATAATGCGACAATTCTATATCAAATAATTCGTTTAACAGACAGAATGTGAGCAGATTCTTATAGAGGCGACGGATTCTCTCAGAATACTATTTGCTGGGAATTCCATGAACATGATTAGTCCTTTTTTGTCCACAGCGTCAGACTGTGGCTGTTTGCTCACATTGATTTGGGGCTCCACTCAGCAGTGTTCTTAGAGCCTGATTAAAGAGAGTAAGAAGAGAATCGATGTGGAGCTGTGTACTAATGTCTCAACAGCACAGCACAGCGTGTGTATCGATCAAAAGTACAATCCCAGAACGTGACCACTCACCACTGCAGATGCACATGTGCAGGCCGGTCTCAAACAAACACATGTGCTGCCACTTTACATCTCTTTAGGCTGTTTCCATGTGTTTTGCTCTTGAAACTAGGGATGCAACAATCACGTTTTGTCATATCTTGATCTCAATACATGGGTTTGTCTATATGTGGTGAATCATGAGCTTTCAATGATTTTTGAACTTTTAGCTTGTGGAACACTTTTTATAATATTCACTGGGAGAAATACACGATCCAGTGCAAGTCATGATCTTAACCTTAGCCGTACCCAGGACGTCTGTAAAGTTGAAACGAACCCTGTGTTTTGTCTGTTTTTTGATCAGCAATGTCAGTCATTTTTACAGACTTTATTCTGGAAATGGCAAACTGGTAATTACATTGACGAACCTTTTAATTCATCCATCCAGTGTTTCTTTTATTTTCAACTATTGCATAGTTGTTTGGAGCGTTATGTGCCTGGGTTGTAGTGTGAAAATGTGGTGACACTTTTTATGAAACATGAGACTACCGGGGTCATGTCTCTTGTCTGTTTTGTGTTTTTTACATTTCATTTGTAGAAAAAAATAATAATGATTGGATTTGAGACGTTAATCATATTAATCCAGCGCAAATTTGGATTCTAAAGACATTTTGAATATGGGAACTTCAAAATTCTTTAAATTACTTTGAGTTTGCTGAATTACAGAAAGTAAAACTAGGGGGATTTTTTGCAGGCATTTTTACAGACATGGATGATTCATGATGAATGACTAGAAACACAGACTACACTCATAATTATTACTATTTACCTGAGGTCCGAAGGGAGAACACATCCTTCCTGAAAAGAGCATTAGAGGCAGAGAAAGCGCTGTGGTCTCATTTTCACCTGAATAGATGCTTTCAACAATATTTGACATGCAAAAGATCAGATACTGGCCCTTTTTGAATTCATTTCTTGAGAGAGAATGTCTGCTTTCTGTTGCTCTGTGGCGACGTGTACAGGGTTATCATAGCGACGCAGAAGACTATTCACACACAGCAGAGACAAACTGAAGGGGAAAGAACATGACAACCATCAGTATTTTAACTATTGGATATTTCTCTTTCACCAATGTTTGCCAAGACATTTGAACTTAATGACTGACTTTGGGTTTTGTAGCAGTTAGACATCTTTGAACAAAGCAGACAACAGTAATTCTCTGTAATCTGGGGTGTACACCATCAACAGATGTGTCAAAGTAATTTGCACTATTAAATCTACAGACATTTTAGTTCATCTGCAATTTTTGCTCGTAATTCGTGATTAAAATGCAGATTGACCCCAAATAAAGTCTGGCTGAAAGCATATGGAATAAAGATCATAGTTTTAGATTCCAAATTGTTTCTCCTACATGCTGTTATAATGATCAGGTGCATACTTCACTTCAAATGATGAGATGTTCATTCCAGACAGTTATTCTTGCTTGAGTCATTCCTTGAACCACTTCTTCAATCTTAATATTATATAAATAGTAATATTATTTGAAGCTGCTTTTACTGGAGTACAATCTCTGTCGACTCCTGCCACCTCTGTCTGCTGAGCTGTTGTGTGTGAAGCTCTGTCTCACTCCTGGATGAAAAGTGTTTGCTGAGGCGGTTGTTCTTGATGGATTCAGTCTGTGCGTTCCTCTGACAGACAGGCCTGGCTTGTACACATAATTGAATCTTGAATTGGCTTGTCACAGACTTTATGAGCTTCACAAAGACAATAAAGTGCTTGTCTCCCGTGAATACACTCTCGCTGTTTACATTGCTGCTTTATGTTGACATTCAGTCGAGTCGTTTTCCTGCACTAACACAAGCGTGGTTCAGAAATGCCACCATCTCCCTCTGGCCTTCAGTCATTTTGTGAGGGTCTGAGCTGTTACTACAGGTGGATTATGTGTCCGGTGTGGTCAAACTGAAGTAATGTTGGAGGAAATTCCTACATTAGCTGTTCACTTTTGTTGTTGGTAGAAAAGGTTTCCAAGGTAGTCATCTGGACAATGTTTTTGAACTCCAGAAGTATTGGTCTGAAGAGCTCGTTTAAACCTGAAGCTTCTGGGTCTTTGCTCGATCATTTGCATTCACATTCTAGTATTTGATCAATCTCAGATGGTATAACTCAATGGGAGATTTACTGCTTTGGAAATAAATCTCTAAATGTTCATTATTAGTTTAGTTATTGCTCCACAAACTTGTCAATCTCATGTTGACAATAATCACACCTGTGGAGTGGAACATTGGCCCTACTTTGTGAGGCTGTGGTGGAAAAAAATCTTCTCCCACTCAAACTTGTATTTAGAGTGATTCATGCTGTTTGAGTCATCTTTATTCTCATGTATCCAAGACGCCATGGCCCCAACTCTTTTCCCCCAATGTTTACAGTGACGTACCATAAAGGGAAAGGCACAGATCAGTGAGGCATCCAAAGGAAAAGTCCCATTTTGTCCAGTATATGTCAAATGTGAGTCCAAATTAGATTTTTTTTTCATTTTTTTTTTTTCATTGTCTGTATGTCGATTATGCCGTTGGTCCAGTCCCTGATCATCGGCACAGTTTGTATCGTCCATTGTACTTTTTGTCCTGCTGCCAGAAGTATGTTCCAGAGGTATCCATTCATTGGGTCCATGTGTGCGATGATGTCAAAAATCATGAATGAGTAACAGGACAGTTGCAGAACACATGGAGATGGTGAGCCTCCAGGAAACCTACAGCATTTCCTCTGAATAATGTGCACTTTGACATGGTGATATTAAAAGACGGTTCACATTCTTCCAACTGACTTCTTTCCAAACATGGGACTTTGTGGTCCACTGTGAAGTACACACATGTTCCCACTTCTCATCGGTCAAAACAAAATTGCGCTCTTTCTCATGTAATTTGAATATATTCAGTAGATTGTTTGTCCGGGTCAGCAATGCATTTATATAATTGATGTATTATTCTCCTTGAAAGTTCAGATTTACATGCATTAATAAAGATTTCAGTCAGAGTAATATAATAATCATTGCTTTATTTTTCTTCTTCATTATAGTGCCACAGTTTTCAACTCAGAAATCAGCTGACTTGTTTCTGATATGAAGTTTTACACCAATATTGTGATTTAAAATGTCCAAAATATAAAAAGCGCCATATTCGAATCCAGGCAAGTAGCGGAGGCCGGCGATCATTGGTTTGGAAAAAAAAAATCTAAAAAATTAAATATCAAATAAAATATCACTTTTCTGTCAAATTGAGGCTATTGAATATATTATTTAATTAATTCCACGTCATATTTATTAAGGATACAAGTGCAGACAGATCCCTAAGGGCAAAAACAAAAAACAAAAACTTTTTTAAATATTACTTGGCATGTTTGGCGGGCCGGATTATAAAGACAAACGGTCCACAGTTTGCCCACCCCTGTAGTAGATGGTAGTCATACAGTAGATTAAAGCAGACTAAAGCCAAATGTTTCTTTTTATAATCCTGTTTTTACACACTTCTACATTTATTTGATATGGATGTTTTATTTCAGGACGGATCACAAAATGATACAACGAAATTCTCAGTGTTTCACTTATAATTTTGATCGGAAACAGCCTCAAACAGAGAGTCAAATGCAAAAGACACTGAAATCTAAATGACTTTACAACTGAAATGTACTAGCCGTGGGAAGGTTATTATTATTTCTTACAAGTTTGAAAAATAGTCCTAGTGCAGTCTAAAGCCTGTGTTGTGAGCCCTGCTGCTGTGCGTTGCAGGTGGAGTCTCCTCTCGCTGTGGACGCGGTCCTGGGAGAGGCCGCCTTCTCTGTCACCGATGACAAAGTGTCCATCACTGAGCTGAGAGTCCACGCCATCTCTGGACTCAGCATGTCGGTCCAGCCCAGTCCAGGGAACAGCCACACCATGGTAGCCAAGGCGGCAGGGGTGCAGACGCTCATCGCCCCCAAACAGGTAGGCACATGGCTCAGGGCTTTTCTGTTTAATCATTTGTCAGACATATTATGCTAATTCAACTTTAATGAGCATTTAACCTGGTTACAACAGTTTTTCCTCTTCACCATCCTCAGAGTTGTATTTGGATTGATTCCTGCATATTTGAGTTAATCCTGTATTGTCTGCAGGATGGTGAAAATATTCTAAAATGTCAGCTGTCTGTTACAGTGAAATGTCCCTTTTGAACAGGAAGTCAATCGACCTGTTTCTGTTACTAAGCTATTTTAGAATTTAGACCTTTATCATGAACAACGTGTAGAATGCTGCTTTTCTTATAATACAGTCCAATAATATGTTAAAATACACAATTCATTCCGGGAGAGCTTCTCCCATGTCCCGGGGGAGGCTGGGGACATTGAGTCCGAGTGGACCATGTTCTCCGCCTCCATTGTTGATGCGGCTGCTCGGAGCTGTGGTCGCAAGGTCTCCGGTGCCTGTCGTGGCGGCAACCCCCGAACCCGGTGGTGGACACCGGAAGTAAGGGATGCCGTCAGACTAAAGAAGGAGGCCTATCAGGCCACTCTGGCTTGTAGGTCTCCGGAGGTCATCGACGGGTATCGGCAGGCCAAGCGAGCCGCGGCTCGTGCTGTCGCAGAGGCAAAAACCCGGGCCTGGGAGGAGTTTCGGGGAGGCCATGGAGGAGGACTATCGGTCGGCACCAAAGAAATTCTGGCAAACCGTCCGGCGCCTCAGGAAGGGGAAGCAGTGTCTCACAAACACCGTTTACGGTGCGGGTGGAGGCCTGCTGACCTCGACTGGGGATGTCGTCGGACGGTGGAAGGAATACTTTGAGGATCTCCTTAATCCCTCAGTCACGTCTTCTGAAGAGGAAGTAGAGACCGGGGACTCGGAGGCTGGCTCATCCATCACCCAAGCTGAAGTCACTGAGGTTGTTCGCAAACTCCTCGGTGGCAGGGCTCCGGGGGTGGATGAGATCCGCCCTGAGTACCTAAAGTATCTGGATGTTGTAGGACTGTCTTGGTTGACACGTCTCTGCAACATCGCGTGGCGTTCGGGGACCGTGCCTCTGGACTGGCAGACCGGGGTGGTGGTCCCTCTGTTCAAGAAGGGGGACCGGAGGGTGTGTTCCAACTACAGAGGGATCACACTCCTCAGCCTCCCGGGTAAGGTCTATTCCAAGGTACTGGAGAGGAGAATCCGACCGATAGTCGAACCTCGGATTCAGGAGGAGCAGAGTGGTTTTCGTCCCGGTCGTGGAACACTGGACCAGCTCTATACCCTCCATCGGGTGCTCGAGGGTTCATGGGAGTTTGCCCAACCAGTCCACATGTGCTTTGTGGATCTGGAGAAGGCTTTTGACCGTGTCCCTCGGGGTGTCCTTTGGGGGGTGCTCCGGGAGTACGGGGTCCGGGGCCCTTTGCTCAGGGCTGTCCGGTCCCTGTATGACCGGAGCAGGAGCTGTGTTCGCATTGCCGGCAGTAAGTCAGACCTGTTCCCAGTGCATGTTGGACTCCGCCAGGGCTGCCCTGTGTCACCGGTTCTGTTCATAATTTTTATGGACAGAATTTCTAGGCGCAGTCAGGGGTCGGAGGGGGTCCGGTTTGGGGACCACAGGATCTCATCTCTGCTGTTTGCAGACGATGTTGTCCTGATGGCTCCATCAAACCCGGACCTGCAACATGCACTGGGACGGTTTGCAGCCGAGTGTGAAGCGGCTGGGATGAGAATCAGCACCTCCAAATCCGAGGCCATGGTTCTCGACCGGAAAAAGGTGGCTTGCCCTCTCCAGGTGGGTGGGGTGTCCTTGCCCCAAGTGGAGGAGTTCAAGTATCTCGGGGTCTTGTTCACGAGTGAGGGAAGGATGGAGCGTGAGATCGACAGGCGGATCGGTGCAGCGGCTGCAGTGATGCAGTCGCTGCATCGGACCGTTGTGGTAAAGAGGGAGCTGAGCCGAAAGGCAAAGCTCTCTATTTACCGGTCGGTCTACGTTCCTACCCTCACCTATGGTCATGAGCTTTGGGTAGTGACCGAAAGAACAAGATCGCGGATACAAGCGGTCGAAATGAGTTTCCTCCGCCGGGTGGCTGGGCGCTCCCTTAGAGATAAGGTGAGGAGCTCGGCCACACGGGGGGAGCTCGGAGTAGAGCCGCTGCTCCTCCACGTCGAGAGGAGCCAGCTGAGGTGGCTCGGGCATCTGTTCCGGATGCCTCCTGGGCGCCTCCCTCGGGAGGTGTTTCAGGCATGTCCCACCGGGAAGAGGCCCCGGGGAAGACCCAGGACACGCTGGAGAGACTATGTCTCTCGGCTGGCCTGGGAACGCCTCGGGATCCCCCCGGAGGAGTTAGAGGAAGTGTCTGGGGAGAAGGAAGTCTGGGAGTCCCTGCTCAGACTGCTGCCCCCGCGACCCGGCCCCGGATAAAGCGGCAGAAGATGGATGGATGGATGGATGGATGGATGGACACAATTCATCTAAGTAAAAATTGTAAGCAGGAGAATGGATGGTTGGTGACAGAGACCGTCTTTAAATAGGAACGTGGGTCTGAAATACAACCTCCCTTCAGTCTATAACAGCCCCACAAGACCTTGGCAGAAACCAAGCCAGTCTAAAGCTAACGACCCAAAACTGTAAGACTAAAACTGACAGACTTGTAAACAAAGACAGGGGCGAGTTTCAGTTATGACTCCTCCCTTTGGGCAGGACCAATCAGAGCTCAGAAGAGTCTAACTGTTGCCATTCAAACCATTTCCATCAGATTGAATATGACTTTTGGATGGAAGTCTGGATTACTTTGACGAGTGAGGCATTCCATGAACTTGTTTACCACCAGAGACAGAGCACCTTCAGATCTCCAGAATCGGCCCCTCCCAAGGCCCTCAAACCACCTGGATTGGGCCCATTAACTCATCTTGGGCTGTACAACAATAAAAAATGTGATCATGATTTTGTTTCCTCATATTGAACAAACACCTTTTTAATTTGTCCTCAAATAAATCTAATAAATAAATAAAAAATGTCTGGGACATAAACAAGACAAATTGGAATTTAAAACAAAACATTGTCAAAATTCTTCTACCAAAGTCTGAACTCCAATCTCCATGTTTTTATTAACTTATTATTATTCACTCAATTAAAACGCACCAAATAATCTGAGCAGGAGCTCCTCACAGAGACCTCCTCTGAGCAGCAGCTCCTCACACAGACCTCCTCTGAGCAGGAGCTCCTCACAGAGACCTCCTCTGAGCAGCAGCTCCTCACACAGACCTACTCTGAGCAGGAGCTCCTCACAGAGACCTCCTCTGAGCAGGAGCTCCTCACAGAGACCTCCTCTGAGCAGCAGCTCCTCACAAAGACCTTCTCTGAGCAGGAGCTCCTCACAAAGACCTTCTCTGAGCAGGAGCTCCTCACAGAGACCTCCTCTGAGCAGGAGCTCCTCACAGAGACCTCCTCTGAGCAGCAGCTCCTCACAGAGACCTTCTCTGAGCAGGAGCTCCTCACAAAGACCTTCTCTGAGCAGGAGCTCCTCACACAGACCTCCTCTGAGCAGGAGCTCCTCACACAGACCTTCTCTGAGCAGGAGCTCCTCACACAGCCCTCCTCTGAGCAGGAGCTCCTCACAGAGACCTTCTCTGAGCAGGAGCTCCTCACAGAGACCTTCTCTGAGCAGGAGCTCCTCACAGAGACCTTCTCTGAGCAGGAGCTCCTCACAAAGACCTTCTCTGAGCAGGAGCTCCTCACAGAGACCTTCTCTGAGCAGGAGCTCCTCACAAAGACCTTCTCTGAGCAGGAGCTCCTCACACAGACCTCCTCTGAGCAGGAGCTCCTCACACAGCCCTCCTCTGAGCAGGAGCTCCTCACAGAGACCTTCTCTGAGCAGGAGCTCCTCACAGAGACCTTCTCTGAGAGGGCAGGAGCTCGTTGCTGCTTTCAAGGCACTGGAGGAAAGACAGTCAATTGAGCTGTTAATGATCTGCTGAGTTCAGGGTCACACTCCTTTATTGTCTAACTACACTGTTGTAATTACACTCTGTGCTCAGCCCCACGGGGAGTGCATGGGAATTAACTTCATATAAAGCGCTCGCTAATGAATATGTAAACAGGCTCTGGCTCCAGGCTGAGCACTGAGACCTGCAATGGGCAGGAAATACTTTCGGATTGGGCAAGACCATGTGAGTAGAACTGTGAAATGTGCTGTTTGACCCTCTGAACAGTTTCGAGTTCCCAGGCATTATAATATCCCAGTATTACAAGTGAGGCTTTATTATGGTATGGACTGTCTCTGGACAAAGACAAAGCCGGAGCCTTCATAAGGTGTGTAATAGACTTATTTTTTTATTGCCTCTTTGGCGTATAAAACAAAACCCAAAATGCTCTGGACCCGTCGGGATCTCTCGGACGGCAGGCATGGAGAGACCAGACAGAGCAGGTCTCTACACTGAGGCTCCGAACAGGAGATGGCCCTTGTTGTGGAGGAAAACCAAGTGAATTGGAAAGAGATGATAGCAATAAAGTAATTTCATATTAACCAGGTGTGCTCCGTATTGAAAAAACACTTCGGTCATAATTGAAATAACAAATATTTGAAACAATATTTACGTAATGTAGACATTGAGCTTGTAGATTTGAGGATTAGATATCCTGGAACAGACTCATTACATTAAAGAAAGTATATATTTTAAGAGTTACACTTTTTTCATAAATTACTTACTATGTCTACAGTGTGTATTAATAATTATGTAGCCTAAACTGTATTTATAGGACATAAAACTGTCAAACTGAAGGAAATCAAACTAGTGCATGTTAAAACTTTTTCAGAAAAGTAGGATTTTACAAAAATAAGAAGCTTAAACCCTGAAGCCCAGGGCTTGTCCTGGAGCACAAATGACAGATGAGCTTTAGAGGGAGAAAAACATTATTATGAAATCATTTGTGAACTGCAAAAATGTCATGTCAAATAAAAGCATTAAATCATCCCATTCAAGATCCATGTTTAGAGATGCTTAAATCTCTAAACATAGATTTCTGTTTTTTATTTCCACTAAATGAATGTTTTTGGTATATTAACATAAGTTTGTTTTAGGCCTAGTAAGTGATTTATTTTTGGCAAATTCTTGGACATAACCCTCCAGAGGCAAAGACAGCAGCCATGGAAACATGCCTCATGGCTTGTTTCTTAGCAATAACCATAGCAAGGTGTGACAATATTTTACAATAAGAAGGGTTAAATTGAACCGAACGGAAATTATTGATGATTTTGGTGTCTTCCTACTTGGAAAATTGGATGACATAAGCTCTTTCACTTCTTTAGAGCTGTATCCCAGATATGAGAACATTTGTACGGCTGTAATCGTGATTTACAATCAGGTAAACACCAGACACCACGTCTTACTATAAAAAATCTTAAACTTATTAAAACAGGAAGACCTGGGGACGTCCGGTTATGGCTCGGGTATAGACGCATGCATTGCCTCTGCCGACACTTGCCATAGAAATATCCTTTTCACGCACATAACCCCACAAAACGAGAAGTAAGTTGAATAAACACGGTAATGCTTCAGGAGCTAAACAATCAAAGCTGACGGACTGTAATCCTAGTGGAAAACAGACTATCACAAGCTAACGAGGCTAACATTGCTAACACGACTCTTGAGGGGAATGCCCCCACCAAAGAGCCTGGGCGGAGGAGAAGACAGCTGCCCCTATTACATGAACTGCAGCGTGATATGGCGTCAATGAGAGCAGTGCCTGGTTCAAGAAGTAGAAGTTGATGTGCAGGGTTGGAGATAGCGGTAGGAGATAGCGGTAGGAGATAGCGGTAGGAGATAGCAGTAGGAGATAGCGGTAGGAGATAGCAGTAGGAGATAGCAGTAGGAGATAGAGGTAGGAGATAGCGGTAGGAGATAGCGGTAGGAGATAGAGGTAGGAGATAGCAGTAGGAGATAGCAGTAGGAGATAGAGGTAGGAGATAGCGGTAGGAGATAGCAGTAGGAGATAGCAGTAGGAGATAGAGGTAAGAGATAGCGGGCACGTCGCTGAGGCAGAACAACATATATCGGACATCATGGTCAAGTTATGGGAGCTGAAAGCTGAGGTGGTGAAAGACCATGAAGAGCAAGATTCTTTGTTTAGAGTCCAGATCCCGCAGAAACAATCTCAGACTCGTGGGAGTCCTGTAGGGTGACAACACCCAAGACCATGATCCCGGAACATGTATCTGAGACTGGAGTTGCGGTCCCCCCATTATTACAGTGAGGAAAGTATTTGAACTTTCTGACGTTTTCATCGTAGCTGCATTTCCACTGTGACAGACAGAATCATAAAAAAAATCCGGAAATCACATTGTATGATATTAAATCATACAAAAATACAAATTGTATTCGAACACCTGCCAATCAGCAAGAATTCTGGCTCTCAAAGACCTGTTAGTCCCATTCAAAAGTTCACCTCCACTTATTAATCTACATTATCAGCACCTGCTTGAGCTCGTTAGCTGCCTAACGACACTTACCAAAAAGTTCATCTTTTGTTCTGTGCACATTTGTTAAAATTAAATCATGTTAAAACAAATCTTTTTGTGACTGTCGGGAAAAGGGAAGTGTCCTGTCTAGGGCTGGGTATCATGGCCAATTTCCTAAATTGATTCGATTTCGATTCATAACGTCCTGAATCGATTAATCACGATTCTATTTTATTCAATACGATTCAATTCAATTTAATCTGCTCTTAAATAATGAAAATGGCTCAATTGTGTTACAAAATACAAATGTACTTCATTTTTTCTTTTCACCATAAACAGGTTTTAAGTGCAAACTTGTAAATTGGACAGTTTAAACTTCAGCTGTAACAAAACTGTTTCAAGTCTCAAAAGTGCAATTTTGAAATATAAAGTAGTTTTTAGAGCTGCTTGTGAGGCTAAGTTCAGTGTGACGTGCATCAGCTGCATTATCTCCACTGCACAAACCATTATATTTGCAGCTTTGTCCGTCACGGCTGCTGGGTCTTTACTGGTCAGTCCCCCACTCCTGTGTGGCCCCCGTCAACATATTAGCTATATAATTAGGCCGTGGCTGCAGAGCCGCGGCACGGTCAAATGGCCGAGCAGTTTCAGGAACCCTGACCCTGACCCTGACCCTGACCCTGACCCTAACCTTAACCCGGCGCGGTCTAAAACGGCGCTAAAACGCGGTCAAATAGCGCAGCAGTTTCAGGAGCCGCGGTGCGCGGCTGGCACAAAATAACATGGCAGTTCCGGCCGCGCGCTGTAGACACTCCCATATTATTAGCGGTGTGGCTTGTCAGGTCACTGTCAGGTACGACTGCATTGACCGTGAAGTCCAAGTGTTATGCATACTCTCTCTGCAGATTCGGCATTTTCGTTAGGATGGCGTATTTTCACACACACGGGATAACTTTCTGTCAGATGTTTACGTTGCACCATAACGTAGTGTGGATCTAGCACAGGAACAAGCCGCTTGAAGCGTTCGTTTTGCACTACCGAGTCTTTATGACCCGCGGAGAATCTGCTGGTCATGTTAGTGATTCCCTCAGTTTCATTTGTTTTGCTGGACGGCTTTTTGTTGGAAGCTAACGTTAGCGTAGTGTGATACCTGGTCAAGTGAGGTTTGTAGTATTTCCGGCTCTTTGTCCTTTGTTGTTTTAAATCCGAAATGGTTCCAGACGTCAGACTTGAGTTGGGACGGCTCGTTGAGCCGAGTTTTACCTGCGTCTTGCACGCTTGACAGGCGGACGTAAACGCGCCACTGCTGCACCTGCACAAGACTACTGGGGTTAACTTCACGGGGAAAAATCTATCTCATGCCTTATGAATCGATATTGCTAAATTTTAACATCGATCCAAAATCAATTAAATCGATTTTTTTACCCAGCCCTAGTCCTGTCTGATCACATTCCCCAAAATATTGACCATATACCAAATCAGAATGCTTCTTTACCTCTTGTTCCAAAGTTTAATAAAATCAGTATTTGATTGCTGTCAGTCAAAATAGCCTCTCTCTTTCTTTGATAAGCTACAGAGCTCTCAGTAATTAAGTTTACATCAGCTGGGTTTAATCGAATCGGCTGAGATTATTTGTATTAAGGAACTAATAGATTTGGTTTCCAATAAATCTAGGTTCCTTGCGATTCTATTCCAGTTTGTTTAATTAAATTGAACAGTCTATAGTCTGTGCTGCCCGTTGGTCGAGTGGTTAAGTCACAGCACACGTATGCCAAGTGCAGCCGGCTGCAGTGTCGTGAGTTTGAATGCTGACTTTGATGATTCACTGTATGTCCTCCCCTCTCTCTGTCCCCATTTCACCCTGTCCTCTTCTGTCTAATAAAGCCTACGGGCCACACAAAAAATTGAAGTCTATTTATGAAGAGTGGGACTCCGACGCTGAGGCTGTAGTTAGCGCGTTAGCTTTGCTCCAACTTACAACAACAACTTGGCACAAGCCACAGAACACAACTAAGGCGAGAGTTTTTATTTTCACGTTATCAAATCACATCTCTACCATCCAGAAGTCGGAGTTGAATTTAAAAATAAAATTTTATTCTAAATACATTTATTGGATTCTTAGAATATAGGCCCTACTACCACCTCTCTACATTATCTACATAATTATAGTTATCAATGCAAGAAATAGAAAATAACCCTGATTATACTGAGCGGCACAAAAATGCCTTTGAAAAAGATGGCTCCAGCAAAATGTCAATGATGCACCACTGGTGTGCAGCCTGTTCACAATAATTTTTGATTAAATGTTGGCCAACTGCACAATAAAGTAGACTACAAAATGTGATTAACCCTAAGCCTGGTGAATGAGTGAACTTCACCTTTATGATGGCCTGTATTCATGTTTAACACACTTACATCCATTGTACTTTGTTTTTAAAGTAAACATTCCTTCCATAGGTTTCAGAGATGGACCGTTGCAATGTCATAAACTAAACTGTTTAATGGAAGGTGGAACTCACAGTGATCAGACAGAAAGTTGTCCCAGACTGACAGCTTCTCAGAAAATGGATCATCCCGTGACCAAACAAGTCGCTTTGATAAACTTTATTGAGTCTTGACAGGAACACAAAGTGTGCAATGAATGAAAATGTCTTATTGAGCAGCTTAAATTTGGCCACAGTGACTGTGGCGTAGGAATCTTTCACACGCTCAAGCCTCGCTGCTACACGTGCGTTTGTTTATTAGCGCGACGGATCGCATCACATCTCTCGTTTCCGTAGATTTCCGTCTCTTCTCAGCAGCTCGAATTGTCTTTCTCTGTCTTAATTTTGTCCTGTACACTGAGGGAACTATATTATAATAGATCCATGCGCTTAAACCAGGAGTGGGCAAACTACGGCCCGCGGGCCACATCCGGCCCGCTGGGCCTTTCAATCCGGCCCGCCAAGCTTGTCCAAGTAATATTTTTTGCCCTCAGGCATCTGTCTGCACTTGTATCTTTAATAACTATGACGTGAAATTAATTGAATAATAGATTCTATAGCCTATATTTGACAGAAAAGTGATATTTTATTTGATATTCAATTTTTGGGATTTTTTTTTTTTTCACACCAATGATCGCAGGCCGGCCCTCCGCTACTTACCTGGATTCGAATATGGCCCTCGGAGGAAAATAATTGCCCATCCCTGGCTTAGACAACCAGGGAAACGTGCTGCTATCCTGGGGATGAGCCAACGAGGCTGCAGCTGTGCAATAGGTGCATCCTATGATTGACATGTGAATGAACTACTCAGCTGTCCACGCCACAAGGAAATGAGACTCAGATTTGGCGCCAAAAAATCCTCCATAATTCCTTTAAAAGGCAGCGACAAAATGGTTCTGATGTAATCGGTCAAAACGCGTATTCTTCATTTCCTCGTTCGAACGCGACAAGTTCAATGAATGGGAGCCCAAGCCAAAGCCACGCCCACCCAGCATCCTTTAACCTGTTACCATCCACCTATTTTCGCCCTGTGCACAATGGTTGGACATACCCAAATGGCATTTCTTATTAAAAGAGGATCTTATGTTCCACATGCAAGTGTGATGCATCATTAGAAAGCTTAGGCCTTCTAGTTTCTGCAGATGCACATGACACACTGTCAGGGCTTCAGAACTTACACTACAGAGGCCCAAACATAAACAAAACATCCTTTTTTAGTCTCGCCTGAATATTGTTAATTTGTAATGGTCCTGAGCATGACATACTTCATTGTGTGCTTATGCTGTTCACTGTACATGATGTTTATCTTGTTGACAACAACTGTGTAAAGTTTCAGATCTCTAGGAACAGGCATTTTGGTGCTGTTGACCTTTTTGTATCAAAAAGGATATTCGGAACAAGTGATCCAAATATGTGCCAACTGTGCCAAACTGTTTTATTACAATTTTAGCTCCTCTATGATCATAAATCATACATCTTGATGTTTTGTAGGCCACTAATAGCAATTATAACTGCTAAAAAAAAAATTGTGAAAATGTGTAAATATGAGTTTACCCATGAATTTCCCATATAGAGGTTAAAAAAAAATAAAAAATTATAATATTTTTATTTTATTTTTGTATTGGTATAATAATACATATATCTAACAATATGCACATCCAAAAGGCTAATAAAATCAGAAAACGTTATGCGCAAAATCCTGCCGAGAAATCTGGCTAAGAGAATACAGAAGATTCTGTGTCAATAAGCCCTTTGTCCCGCCTCTCTTTCTAAAGCTATTTTCATTGGCTAGAATAATATGTCAATCAATCTCAGCTACGTCATTCGCACGCGGCGCTATTTAGATGTAAACAGACTAATCCATGTGCGTCGCAAGCGGCGCATTTTTTTTTGCGGAGGCTGTAGCAAACAAACCCGTGGACAGAAAGTTGTGGATGGTCTCATTCTGTAGGTAACAGTCTGAGGAAAAGAAGGATATCCAACATTATTTTATAGGTCAAACAGGTCATTTGTTATGGACGGAGAAATGCGCCGGACAAGCGCATTCTCGTCCGGCGAGAAACGAAGAAAAGTTTGTTTACTTGACAATATCTCGAAATCGGATAACTTCAGGAAAAATACAAGTGGATATTGTTGTTCAATGGTTCCTTACGGACAGACTGAGTACAAGGATGTACAGAATTAAAGCCGTTTCGTCCGTCATAAACAGCAAACAGGACATGCGTTTGTAAAAGTTGAGACTTTCTCACAAACTATTGGCAATTGCTTCTTGGGGCATATTATTTAATGTAAATCAATGACATATTCGTTTTGTTGAGAAAGTAAGCTTTAAAATGATGTATAGCTTGCTGGTATTGACCACGGAAATAAAAGTGATGATGTAAGAGAATATTTGAGATATAGAAAATGTTCGCCGGCGGACAGGTGGGTGGTAACAGGTTAAGTTAATCTACCAGTCGATCTCATTGATCTATGGTCGATCTAGGAAGCCGTGAGTTGTGAGAGTTTTAAAGCTCTCTGACGTTCTGACGCAAGTGATCTAACTCAGAGTCGGAGTTGCTGGTGCAGAATACATTTTTATTTGTATTTTTATTGAAAACTGCGGAATATCACCAGGGTTTGGTGTGACACTCCACACACTCTTCATCAGTGTTCTTTGCGTTAGGTGAAACTTTCACGAGGTCCTCCTGCTGCCTCCTTGACCTCCTCATCCTCCTTCCTCCTCCTCCATCTGCCAATTCCTCTAAGTGCACTGACACTCGTCATTAATATTTATCTTTTACCACAACCCCCACATTCTGTGTGGCAATTTTGGTTCTTTAACGACAGACTCAGTCTCGCCGGCACCCTCCTAGATTTAGATCCAGCTAAACTAATTGCCCCTGGCAAAAATCATTGTCCCTGACATAGAAGTCTCTCCCTCTCTAATCCGTTAAACAAGGAAATGCTCATCCTTATAATGGCAGAGATAACAATGCCACGTATA
Source organism: Eucyclogobius newberryi (assembly GCF_026437365.1). Taxonomy (NCBI): domain Eukaryota; kingdom Metazoa; phylum Chordata; class Actinopteri; order Gobiiformes; family Gobiidae; genus Eucyclogobius; species Eucyclogobius newberryi. Next base: position 31,572,913 of record NW_027315779.1, read on the forward strand.
CATCAGGCCTGTTTGTAGGTTGTAGCGCGAGACTCTGGAGGTGACCGCTGACACTTTCTCTTTGTTTCTGTGGACCAAAGACGATGATCTCAGTCTTGTCTGAGTTCAGCTGGAGAAAGTTGTTTTGCATCCACACACTGATCTGTTGGATGCAGTGACAGAGTGAATCCACTGGTCCATATTCACCTGCCAGGAACAGTGAAACATAGATCTGAGTGTCGTCTGCATAATTGTGCATAATTTTCACTGCGTATCAACTGACCCAACGGCAGCTTGTAGAGGTTGAAGAGTAGGCGTCCCAGGATTGACCCTTGGGGCACTCCACAAGTCAGGGTCATGTGGTCTGAGACACAGCTACCAATTTCAACAAAGTACTTCCTGTCTTCCAGATAGGACCTTAACCAGATTAGGGCAGTGCCAGTGATGCCCACCCAGTCCTCTAGTCTCTGTAAGAGGATCCCATGATCGACAGTGTCAAAAGCAGCACTCAGATCCAACAGAATTAAGACTGAGGCTTTGCCCGTGTCAGTGTCACCATGACAAGAGCAGTCTCAGTGTTGTGATGAGGTCTCTTTCTCGCAACCCCCTTTTGAGAAAGACCTATCCATTTAAATGTCAAATGGAATCTCTTCCATATTTAAGTGTCATCCATAAAGATTTATCAACAATCTTAATACACCCCTCTTTTCTCTAATTAAACTAATTAAAAACCTTGACGAATGGACTCTTATCCCATCCATAAGTCAAAGTTATAGGCTTCAAAAATGTATGTTTTGCCCAGATTTCTCTATTGATTTCAGACTCTTTCAATCCTCCATCCCCCAACCGGCTGTTCAATAAGTGGAATAAAGATTAAACATAAAAAAACATAAAGGAAAAGGAGGCTTGGGGTTGCCTAGTCTGAAAAAATACTTCATTTCAGGAAAACCTTAAAATCACAAGTTTGGAAAGAATTCTGTTGGAAAAATGTGTCACAATGTTTTAACACCATGGCAACGTGCACATTATTCAAGTAAATTCAAACTATTGGAGAAACTGTAGTTGCCAGGAGGCCAACCATTACCATGTTTGTGGGACTGTCCTCTTGCTCAGACTGTGCCTTTAAACTCCTGCCATGGACACGATCGATGGCTCTCTCTGGACCATACGCCTGGCAGCAGCGGGGCAAGGAAAGGTTGACACAAATTGCACGACAATCAAGGACTGGGCCGACATTATATTAGACATTCACAAAATGGAAAAGTAACATCCAGACTTGATTTGAAAATATACACATTTAACAGACTATGGACTAAATGACGCTTGTTCTGGTTTACATGTGCCTTATTTTCTCTTTTTTGTCTGTCTACTGTTCTCTCTTTAGTCTTGTTTTGTTTCATTGTGATTCTTAAAGCCCCTAATTACATAATGTACACATAGCCAACCATAGTCCCGTAGCTGTAGTTTTTGGCTTTAGCCCTTGTAGATGGTGCAGATTGGCAGCCTCACTTCTATCAGTCTGCCCCAGGACAGCTTAGGCTGTACCAAGTGTGGTGTGAATGAATAATGCAATGTGAAGCTTCTTTGAGTGTTCAGAAAAGCGCTATGAAAATAGTATGTATTATTTAATTTAATTTTTAATTTTGTATTCTATTATTATAGATGGCTCAAACCTCTCCTCTGAGCCACTGCTACACTTTTATTCACAACATTTAGCTTTTAATGGATGGTTTTAATGTTGTTTCTTGTGACTTTTAGTGTTAGATATTTCCTGCAGTATTTAGCCAGTAATATTCTAACAAGATAGGCTGGTTTCAGGGGTGGAATAAGAAGTATACTAGTAGCAGAAAAAAAAAACATCTCACACTTTTCAAAAATGTACTTTAAGAGTAAACTATTAAAGGGTCATATTGTCATCTTGATATGACTTGTCTTCATTACTGGTGATCAGAAAAACATTTCCTGATGATAATTCTTATTGTTTTTAACCTTGAGAAATGGTGGTTTATTCCCGTGGACACTGGCCCAAAAGCCGTGTTGCCCATCGGGAAACGTTCCATTGCTCCTGGCCTTCGTTGTCATTTGAAGCCTGTGGTTTCACTTTGTCTAATGAAATCATTCCTGGGTACATTCCATAAGCTGCAGTTGGCTTTGTTCACAAGGACGGCCATAAAGCTGCACATTATCCTGCTTCACCACAGGAATCCATGGACCCCTGCTTAAGTGTCAATGAGCAGAAATGAGAGAACTGCCCTTATGTCCACAGTCCACAGCTAATGAACATTTGTGTTCCTGAGGGTTGTGTGCAGACTTTGTGTGGCCTAAAGGCGACGAAAACAGTGAGGGAGAAACAAATTCCACAAGTCTGCTTTCTTATAATGAAATGATTGTAATATATCCCTCTAAATGCCCTCCGAGACGGGCTCGCGGTGGAGGAATGCTGTTACTGTGGGACCAAAGAGTGTAGGCTGTTGTAGGGTAACATACTAGTACAAGTACTGTAAGGTTATGAATGTCCACCCACTTGTAAAGGGGGCGGGGCATTCAAGGTTTGATATTGATTAAAGAATTACTCAAGAATTCAAACATGACACACTGCCCAAGTGTGGGTAAGTTTGAATCGTATTTTTAAGAGAAGAATGGGGCACCAGCCGGATAATCGGCAATTTAACAAATCAGATATCTAGATTAATTAATTAATTAGAAATTAATTTGCTCGTTGATCTAAAGGTTTGAGAACGTAACCGTGACATTGACCCCTTTTCTGGAAATGAAGGAACACTTAACCAAATGTGGGTTATGAAGATTTAATGACCAAAGAATTAAACAGATAAATAGGAATCAGGAATATGCAAATGAGTCGATAACAGATGGAAAACACTAGACATGATGGTTCTAGATCTATCTAGGTGTGTGCAAGAGTTAACTCTAAGATGAAATTCAGCCAGCCTGTGAGGTGCATTCATACGAACGGAACCAGAAGCTGTGATCCTGAGGAGACGGGCCTGCTTGGGGTCCAAGGGCCTGCTTGGGGTCCAAGGGCCTGCGTGGGGTCCAAGGGCCTGCGTGGGGTCCAAGGGCCTGCGTGGGGCCAAGGGCCTGCGTGGGGTCCAAGGGCCTGCTCTGGAGTTCGGCTCTGACGTTGTCTGGCCAAAGAAGGACTGGATCGGTTCTGCGATCTGCGTTCTCCTTGGCTCTGAGGCGTTCTCCTTGGCTCTGAGGCGTTCTCCTTGGCTCTGAGGCGTTCCTGAATGAAAAGACCGTCGTGCTGCTCCACCGATGTGGCTGATCTAAAAGGCTGTGGACTTGAAAAAGTTGCAAAAGGTCCTTGCTTGATTTTGCGTGATGCAGCATCAATCACGTTTTTAAAAACGGGCACAGGTTTCTTAGTTCCGGGAGGGAACATTAGCTTCTCTTGGAAAAGTCTTTGTCCCGTAGCGTAGCATCGCTCACGCTAACTAGGCCCGAGGCCTGCTCCCAAGGCCTCATGGACCTTGCTGGTGGGACCCTGGATGGAGGGTCGAGCTTCGAAAGAAACTCGGATGGAACTCGCACTGGAGCTCGGATGGTACTGGTCTGTAACTCTCTGCTCTTTCCTTTTGTCTTTCCCCGCGGGGGTTTTGGCGCCGTGGCTTCAGCCAATCAGCATGCACACTGGGGTCAGAGCTGATAAGGAGACGAGATCTGGCTTTAGGCCACAAGAGTTACACAAAAAGGTAAAATTGTCCACAAAACAAGTTATGAAACAGTTAAAATGACATGTTAAACACGATGACACAATATGTACATGTAAAGTCATCTGGTGGACACATTTTTGCAATCTGATGATTGCCTGTTAAAACCACTAAAGCCGCATAGTCTTTCAGCGTTTTAGCGTTTGTCTTGGAGAGATCGTTACTCTCTGTAATCCAAAAGGAGTCATTTGATGAAGAGTTATTTTCAAAGTTCAGAGCGTCTCTGTTGTCGCTATCACGTCCTCTTTCTTCTGAGGGCAGTAAAACTCCACACGGGCAGTAGATAACACCTAGCCCGCATTCCTGTCACCATGGCAACAGGGGGAGGACATCTGCATATCCAACACTGTTGCATTTTCTAATTGTCCCAATGTTGTCTTTGAGAGTGACTGATTGTCAAGTTATATCATAAAATACAACAAAATTAATTGGAATAAAATGATGTGCCTCACTCCAGCTAGACAAAGGAATTACCTTTTACACTGTAAAGTCTTTATCACAACCGTTTCAGATTGTAAATTGTGCTTTCTGCATATTACTGTTCTAATAGTTACACATCCTTCGTTGTACCGTGCATGTTCTGGTTTATTCAGAAGAAACATAATTTTTCATGTCCTTAAACACAGGCGCAGCTCGTGTTCAGAGCTCTCACTGGTGCAGTCAGCGATCTGCCAAACTCCCATGTTTTATTAACCTCATCCATATCAAAGTCTATGTGGGACCATCAAACAGACGATAGTGAACAGTGTGAGAGGAGCGAGAGGAGGAGCAAGAGAGGAGCATGGGAGGAGGGAGAGAGAGGAGCATGGGAGGAGCATGGAAGGAGCAAGAGAGAGGAGCATGGGAGGAGCAAGAGAGAGGAGCATGGGAGGAGCATGGACGGAGCGAGAGAGAAGCATGGGAGGAGCAAGAGAGGAGCATGGGAGGAGCATGGAAGGAGCAAGAGAGAGGAGCATGGGAGGAGCAAGAGAGAGGAGCATGGGAGGAGCAAGAGAGAGGAGCATGGGAGGAGCAAGAGAGAGGAGCAAGAGAGAGGAGCATGGGAGGAGCATGGACGGAGCGAGAGAGAAGCATGGGAGGAGCGAGCGAGAGGAGCATGGGAGGAACATGGAAGGAGCAAGAGAGAGGAGCATGGGAGGTGCATGGAAGGAGCGAGAGAGAAGCATGAGAGGAGCATGGGAGGAGCATGGGAGGAAAGAGAGAGTAGCATGGGAGGAGGGAGAGAGAAGCATGGGAGGAGCATGGGAGGAACGGGAGAGGAGCATGGGAGGAACGGGAGAGGAGCATGGGCGGTGCAAGAGAGGAGCATGGGAGGAGCAAGATAGGAGCATGGGAGGAGTGAGAGAGGACTGAGAGGAGTGAGAGAGGAGTGAGAGAGGAGCGAGAGAGGAGCGAGAGAGGAGCGAGAGAGGAGCGAGAGAGGAGCGAGAGAGGAGCGAGAGAGGAGTGAGAGAGGAGTGAGAGAGGGGCGTGGAAGAATTACTGAACTATAGCCTAAAGGGCATTGATTTTCTACCTAAATACAGAAGGCCACTAGTGTGCCTTGGGGGACTCCACAGCGCTGGTGCAGAGCTCCACAGTGAAGTGTGCAGAGCGCCACAGTGAAGTGTGCAGAGCTCCACAGTGAAGTGTGCAGAGCTCCACAGTGAAGTGTGCAGAGCTCCACAGTGAAGTGTGCAGAGCGCCACAGTGAAGTGTGCAGAGCTCCACAGTGAAGTGTGCAGAGCGCCACAGTGAAGTGTGCAGAGCTCCACAGTGAAGTGTGCAGAGCTCCACAGTGAAGTGTGCAGAGCTCCACAGTGAAGTGTGCAGAGCGCCACAGTGAAGTGTGCAGAGCTCCACAGTGAAGTGTGCAGAGCGCCACAGTGAAGTGTGCAGAGCTCCACAGTGAAGTGTGCAGAGCTCCACAGTGCAGTGTGCAGAGCTCCACAGCGCTGGTCTAGAGCTCTACAGTGCAGTGTGCAGAGCTCCACAGCGCTGGTGCAGAGCTCCACAGCGTTGGTGCAGAGCTCCACAGCGCTGGTGCAGAGCTCCACAGCGTTGGTGCAGAGCTCCACAGTGCAGTGTGCAGAGCTCCACAGCGCTGGTCTAGAGCTCTACATTGCAGTGTGCAGAGCTCCACAGCGCTGGTGCAGAGCTCCACAGCGCTGGTCTAGAGCTCTACATTGCAGTGTGCAGAGCTCCACAGCGCTGGTCTAGAGCTCTACATTGCAGTGTGCAGAGCTCCACAGCGCTGGTGCAGAGCTCCACAGCGCTGGTGCAGAGCTCCACAGCGTTGGTGCAGAGCTCCACAGCGTTGGTGCAGAGCTCCACAGCGTTGGTGCAGAGCTCCACAGTGCAGTGTGCAGAGCTCCACAGCGCTGGTCTAGAGCTCTACATTGCAGTGTGCAGAGCTCCACAGCGCTGGTCTAGAGCTCTACATTGCAGTGTGCAGAGCTCCACAGCGTTGGTGCAGAGCTCCACAGCACAGCGCTGGTGCAGAGCTCCACATCGTTGGTGCAGAGCTCCACAGCGCTGGTGCAGAGCTCCACATCGTTGGTGCAGAGCTCCACAGCGCTGGTGCAGAGCTCTACATTGCAGTGTGCAGAGCTCCACAGCGCTGAGCTCTACAGCGCTGGTGCTCCTGTGGGAGTGATTGGGCAGCTCTACTGCAGTCCTCTCTACTCTCTGCAGATTTATGTTCTGGGTCAGGGCCAGGACTTCAAAGCTGCAATGTGAGCATTCAAATCACAGTCAGTGCCAATGAGAGAGTTTGAGATCTGAACAAGAAGGATTTTTCATTTTCAGGCACATAAGATTTGTTTTTACTTTTTCACTTATGTCAGTCTCCCCCAGGGCAGTTGTGGCTACATAAGTGTGTTAAAATTGCTGAGTGTGAAGTGAATGAATAATGACACAGTACAGAGCTACAGGTGTAAGGCAGTATTGTTGTTGTTGTTGTTGTTGTTGTTAGTGTTTTTATAGTTTATAGCTGGTGTTAGTGTTGTTGTTCTTGTTAGTGTTACTGTTATTGTTAGTGTTGTTGTTAGTGTTGTTGTTCTTGTTGTTGTCAGTGTTGTTGTTGTCAGTGTTAGTGTTGTTGTCAGTGTTGTTGTTGTCAGTTTTGTGATTGCCAGTGTTAGTGTTGTTGTTGTCAGTGTTAGTGTTGTTGTTGTTGCCAGTGTTAGTGTTGTTGTTAGTATTAAGTGTTGTTGTTAGTGTTAAGTGCTGTTGTTGTTGTTAGTGTTGTCAGTGTTAGTTTTGTTGTTGTTTTTAGTGTTAGCGTTGTTGTCAGTGTTGTTGTTGCCAGTGTTAGTGTTGTTGTTGTTGCCAGTGTTAGTGTTGTTGTTAGTATTAAGTGTTGTTGTTAGTGTTAGTGTCATTGTTGTTAGTGTTAAGTGCTGTTGTTGTTGTTGTTAGTGTTGTCAGTGTTAGTGTTGTTGTTGTTTTTAGTGTTAGCGTTGTTGTCAGTGTTGTTGTTGTCAGTGTTGTTGTTGTCAGTGTTGTTGTTGTTGTCAGTGTTAGTGTTGTTAGTGTTGTTGTTGTTGTTTTCAGTGTTAGTGTTGTTGTTAGTGTTAAGTGTTGTTGTTGTCAGTGTTAGTGTTGTTGTTAGTGGTGTTGTTGTTTTCAGTGTTAGTGTTGTTGTTGTCAGTGTTAGTGTTGTTGTTGCCAGTGTTAGTGTTGTTGTTATCATTGTCAGTGGTAGTGTTAGTGTTGTTGTTGTCAGTGTTAGTGTTAGTGTTGTTGTTGTCAGTGTCAGTGTTAGTGTTAGTGTTAGTGTTGTTGTTGTTGTCATTGTCAGTGGTAGTGTTAGTGTTGTTGTTGTCAGTGTTAGTGTTGTTGTTGTTGTTGTCAGTGTTAGTGTTGTTGTTGTTGTCAGTGTCAGTGGTGTTGTTGGTGTTGTTGTTGTTGTTGTTGTTGTTGTCGTTGTCGTTGTCGTTGTCGTTGTCGTTGTCGTTGTCGTTGTCGTTGTCGTTGTCGTTGTCGGTGTTAGTGTTAGTGTTGTTATATTGCCCTGCTGCCTCCACTGGCAGTAGTGGTGCAGTGGTGATGGGATAAAATCCATATTGATTCTGCAGCAGGTCGTTTTGAAAGTAGGAGGTCAGATAAAACCTGGGGTATAATAGAAAATATATATGTATATATTTCTCTTTGTAGACTTCTCAAGATTGAAATGAAGCCATTGCTTATTATAAGAATACTTGTGTTACTTGTTGTGTCACTTTTAAAAGAGCTAAAACCACTCAGCAGAAATGTGGAGAGAAATGGGTCGGCTAAAGGTTTATTGGATACAGGATATAATTTTAGATTCCAAACTGTTTTCAGTCTTTGATTTCCCGATATGCTGTTTTACTGAATATGTGGACCCAGGTACATATGACAGCCACGCCCACCACCGTGCGCCATAACATGCCTATACAGCCTATGCCCTGATAAATGAACAACTAAATAAACTCAGCTGTGTGTTGGCTGAGAAGCAGTCTGTCACTTCTTTATGGTGTTGGGTCAGATGTCTTTGTTCTCTGACCCTTTGGTTTGTGCTTGTGTGTTTGCAGGAGGCGTCTCTGTCCATCTGGATGCTCTTCACTGACCGCACGGCTGCCACGCTCACGTACTTCGACCCTAAAGACTACACTCTGAATGGCTCGTCCTTGGATGAGAAGGTGGTGGCTGTGGTTCAGGAGCCCGGCCAGCGCTGGCCTGTGGTGGCAGCGGAGGGCGAGGGGTCCGGCGAGCTGGTCCGAGTGGAGATGACTATCTGTGAGGCCTGCCAGAAAACCAAACGCAAGAGTGTCATCGCCTCCGCTAATGTCTTTGTTAAGGTGCGCTTTGGTCCTGAGGAGGATTCGGAGGAAGAGACCACCACAGAAGGAGAGATGGAGATGGTTCCTTTCACTCGCCGACCAGCGCTGGACCCTAGTAACGGTGGCAGAGTCTATGAGACTTCCAACGAGCAACCAGCAAGTGTTCCTATCGATTATACCAACTTTCCAACCATCAGCAACCAGGAGCAGCCCACGGACAGCGACTTAGACGAGGAGGAGTTCATCCACTCGCCTCGGAACATGACTGATCTGGAGATTGGCATGTACGCTCTGCTGGGGGTCTTCTGCCTCGCCATCCTCGTCTTTCTCATCAACTGCATTGTGTTTGTGCTTAAATACCGCCACAAGAGAATCCCCCCAGAGGGCCAGGCCAACATGGACCACTCTCACCACTGGGTGTTTCTGGGTAACGGGCAGCCGCTCCGAGCCCAGTGTGAGATGTCTCCGCAGCAGGCCGACACGCCCGGGAACCCACTAGAGAGCGTCCAAACCTGTTGCCACAGCGACCACCACAGCAGCGGCAGCTCGCAAACCAGCGTGCAGAGCCAGGCTCACGGGCGAGGAGACGGCAGCTCAGGCGGCTCCACCAAAGACAACGGAGAGGATGCCAGCTCACCCACCTCCAAACGCAAGAGGGTCAAGTTCACCACGTTCAGCACGCTGCCCAGTGAGGAGCTGCCCTACAACGCCATCCCTGTCGCTGACGAGCAGGACATTCAGTGGGTCTGCCAGGATATGGGCTTCCAGGACCCAGAGGAACTGCACGACTACATGCGCAGAATAAAGGAGATTGCCTGAGAACGCCACCTTTTAATCCTGACTTTCATTTTTGTTTCTCTTTTACACCTCAGTGACTGTTCTACGCAGACTCAAGGCCAACTGGACTGTCCATGTTCACATTCATGCACGCCATGTACCGGGCAGGTGTAAGGGCGTCTGTAAAGCAAGAATGCTTAAAATTTGAAATTATAACTTTTTATAAGAACCTACGAGCCACAAATATTTTGAAATATCCCAAGAGAAAGCATTCCAAATGTTCTCCACAGTCATGTAGCTGTCAGCAGGAGAGGTTGCAAAGCATTTTGAGCAGATGTTTTATTTTGTGATTTAATACAAAAAGAATGAGAAAAAAGAATGAATACTTAAGGATTCTTGCTTTGTAGTCATACATGACTTGTCTGCAGTGTGCAGTGACGTGCACTTTGAGGGACTGGCACTGGGCCGGGGACTGGGCCGGGACTGGGGACTGGGTGGGACTGGGCCGGGACTGGGCCGGGGACTGGGCCGGGACAGTGACTCTGTAATCACGCTGCCATGAGGCCTTGCTGAACGCACTCCGTCAGACACGAGAGGGAGACGATGTTCATGGAGTTTAGTTTGGGCCAAAGTTAGACACGTCCATCTGATCAGCACAGCATCGTTTCCTCTCAGATTCTGTACATTTTCTACTGCTCGTCACACTCCTGCTCAACTACTGTAATGCCTTATAAAAGGGTCCACACTGACTGTATATGAAGCTACTGTTCTCACTGTGGGCATATTGTGACTGCACAGACCGAGGCCGAGGGGAAACTTATCCAGACACTGCCCTCTGACGTTTGTGTGGTGGTTACATTTGATTCTTTTTCCTCCTTGTAGATTTAACAGGTAATCCCATGACAAATGTGTTTTTTTACATTTAAATTGTTTTTGCACTACATGTAGCAAACATCGATAGAAGATAAAGGGATGACACAATCACCAGGGTAATATTTATTTTATTTAATGAAGCTAGTCTTTCATTTCTGTAAACCACAAAATGTGTCCACTCATGATGAAATTGTCACGACGAAGCAGAGCTGCTGTACAAACAGCAGTGTACTTGAGTTACTGTAGAGGTTGTTTTAAATATCACCTATTGACGTTGAGTATATTATACATCTGAATAAAAACAATATTTAACAATACACGCAAACGTTCATTTTGTCTTTTTCTGAAATACTCCTGGTTTGACATAAGGTTCTATTTTTAATCAATCATCTACTTTTATCCAGTGAACTGTATCTTAAAGGAGACAGTAAAGAGTTTTGCAAAACAGATTTCTCCATTTTCAAGATTTGCCACAAGTTTTGTTGATGTTGTTTTTGTCTCTTTGATACCAAAAGCAACACGGCAAACAGAGCGATGCCTACAGAAGTGAAAGCACACATTTACAGCCTTTCTGAACCTGGGCTCCTTCAAACATTCCACAACTGTCCCAGTAATGTGCTGATGGTAAGTGCACAAATACAACAAACACATACTTTCTATACTTTATGTGAATTGATTGGGACAGGCTTGCCACTTGACACTGTGGCCACTCTCATTCACTGATTATAAGGGTGTGTACGGCAAAATATGCATGCAGTCAGGGGCGGATCCAGGATATTCTGAAGGGGGGTGCGCAAGATTCTAGGTCAACTATCGGAGGTGCGTGTAAGTAATAATACAGAATACTAATTAATTAGGTTTCATGGCTGTGCCATATATTTAACAGTGCATTTGACAAACAACATAAAACCCAGTATTTACATTTAGTCCAGTGCAAAATACGCACACAATAGAAATAACAGTGCAAATCTCAATGAATAGTGAGTGAAATGTCCATAAGAAAGCAACTGAGAGGTCATGTAATGTCCGAAAACAGCGCTTTAACCAGTGTGGGATCGACTTAGACTTAGCTGCACACAGACCCATGTTGAACAGAACAGCAGAGGTGGTCGCATTTAGTTACATTTACTTTTTCAAGAAATTGCACATCTTGGTGTTCTGATTTAAAACAAACGGTGACAAAACCAATATGAAAAACCATTTATTCTCTACCGGGGCTCGAACTTAGAATTAGTGTCTCATGCTCTACCACCTGAGCTAGGCAAACTTCCTGAAATGTACCCATTCTTGGACTCTCAACTAACAGTCTCTTACTTTATGACTGATAAACGATTTGACCATTTTTGAGGAGAGTGACCCTCCGCTCTGCACAAATGACATGTTTCACGTTTAAAACATTTAAATATGAAAAGAAAGACATGAATAATGTGACTGCAGGATTCGTACCCGGGTCAACTTCATACTAATCCACTGCTTGGAAAACCAATGCGGAAAAAATAGATATTTTTGGCGACATGTGCCAACTTAACACACGCCATTGACTTGAATTGACAGCTATCTTGTCCCCCAGGGGCTTGGCGTGGTCCCAGTTGTCTCAGCTTCCCCAGCTTCAGGAACCTTAATTAATAATCTAATACATTTTTCATCCCTATTAATTACACACAAGAACAGATAACTTATAGAAAACTTAAAAACTGTTATAAAAAAAACTCTTATATTCTTAATAAAAAGTTTAAACAAAAATAATAGTAACAAAAGTAACACTCTTATTTACAGCAGTTATATGGACGAAGAATATTGCACCAATATGATTGACATTATGTCAGAGTATTGCACATGAATATGACAGTATTGCGTATGAATATGACAGTATTGCACATGATTAAGTCAGTATTGCACATGATTATGTCAGTATTGCACATGATTATGTCTGCCTCGTTCGGTCAGCCCGCAGCAGATGAAGTGATCCAACGCGATAATAGAATTTGGCATTTCTGGGGTTAACCACGTCTCCATGAAAAGCATGATGCTGCTGTCCCTGTCGTCCCTCTGGAACCGCGTGAGACTCGCCAGCTCCACCGTTTTATTCTGGAGGGATCTCACGTTTCCCGTGACGATGGCGGGGAGAACAGGTCTGAAGCAGCTCGCCGGCTTCTCCGTGTTTTACGTAGGCTAGCCACCGGGATTACGTGACAGGGGAAAATCACGGGGGAAAATCACATCGCTACGCACCGCTAGCAGCTGTTCCTTTGTGTAAACTCTCGTAGGCTGGGGGGGCCCTGAGCCAGTGCACATCGTAACGACAAAAACACACAATAATCCAGGGGAATAAAGTTGAATCAATGCGGGTCCAGCGCATGTCTGCGAGCCCCAGCCGTACAAGTGAATGTACAAAAATATTTACACAAATACAATAAATAGAGCACAGAAAGTTTGAAAGCGAGAGAGAGTGTTGCAACGGGCAGCCGGCACTCACCAGCACCGGAAGTAAGAAAAAATGCTGTATTGCACAACCTCGCTATGGGGCTGACCTTGGACATGAAAGTATTATAATCTTAATGAAAACAAAGCACAAGTGCACTATCTAGTGGTCACTCCATTACGCAAACATGCGTCCAAGGCATCCAGTGTTTTTGCGGTGTGTCCAGAGCGTCCAGGTGGCGTGAATCCTGTGTTTTGAATATTTGGCAGTTTGAGCGTTGGACGCCCTCTGGGTAAATAGCATACCCCTCAGACCAGAATGACTTTTGGATGAAAGTCGAAACGTCAAAACAGGGTCCAGATGACTACAATTGAATCTTTTTCTAGGATTAGCTTGTGATAAACATGAATTGTCTCCTCTCATTCACAGTGGAACCCCTTGAGATTTCTACTTTTCCCAAAATGGTTGGGTTTGGGTTTTCCTTGCCAAGAGGGCAAGTACAGGGGATGCTGGAACATTTGCTAATTTCTCATGAACATTTTTTAATCTGTTTTCACTGTCGCCCTTCGTGTCAACTGCTGTGGTGAAAAAGGACATTACAAAAATGAATTAAATTGAACAATGAGTGAATGGTAGCTTGAATTGCACTGTTAATTTTAGGGCTCATGAGTAGGCTTGAGTGTGAGATCACTGCCACACCACCACCCCGGCCTGTGCTCCTGGAGGTCTGAAAAATAACATGGGTGGGTGGGGTGGACTCATTTAGTCTGACATAATCATCTTGTTGAAGCCAAGTTTCAGTTAGAGCTAGAGGATCTATGTTATAACCACTAATTAATTAATGAAATAAAAGTGATTTGGAGGAAATTGACCTAATGTTTAGCAGTCCACATTTTACATGCTTATGTATTTGTATCTTGTGTGAGTGATATTATGAATTGAATTGATCTGATTGACACCTGAAATAGCTTTTGTGAGATTTGACTTTTTGGCATTATTTGGATGAGGGACACACACAGTTTCTATTTTTCTTGAATCTGAACACACGAAGAGGAGCGTCTGACACTGCTGCACTGCCCCCAGGGCTCATCTCTGGGTGGTCACTTCAGATGACTTAGGTCGTATGAGCGTGGGCTTTCCCCAAAACACACTCCATTTGTCAACAAATACTATGTACATGGTTTTAAGGGCACCAACTAGATAACAAGCACATAAATGCTGAAAAGCGGCTGTACAGTTCAGCATTGATCCGATTGGGCAGGGCGGTGGTGCCGCCCCATCCATTATGCACATAGGGTATGAGGGGCTCTGAGGGGCACCACCAGCTTGACCAGGCAGTTTGGATTGAATGACAAAATAGGCTATTTGTGCAGCAGCTGCACTGTTCCTTTTACAATTAAGCATTTAGTAGGCCTTCTTTATCTTTACTTGTTTATCATTTAAATTAACTCTCGGACTCGAGTGATGTCGCCTCTCTCTTTTCCCAAAGCCAGTTGTAGATGTGCTCAGAAATCTCCACTGCACAAGGGTTACCACCCTATATCTATCTATCTATCTATATATACATATATACACATATACACATATACACATATGCAGTATATAAGCAGTGACAGCTATCCCTACGGCAACCATCACTGAAACCAATGAACTGATATAAAACTCAGCAACAGTGATCCTTGAGACACTCGGCTATCGTAAGAGCAACCATGAGATGAAATACCCACCATGGAAAAGGAGGTTGGAGGCTGAGATCAAGACGGCTCGGAGAGAGGTGAGCCAACTGTCTGAGGCCCGAAAAGGTGCAATGCGAAAGCACAACCAGATGCCCATACCCGAAGCACTCGAAACTGTCAAACAAAGGCTCCAAGCCTTGGCCAGCCGCCTAAAGAGGTACACGAGAGAGAATGAAACCAGGAGAATAAAGTTGTTCTCAACCGGCGAAAGTGTACGCTCAGTGGCAGGGTAATAACAGCAGAGCAGACCCACCAAGGCTGGAAACTGAGTAGTATAGTAGTAATAGTACTGGAAAAGCATATGGGAGAGGGAAGCATCCCACAACCGAAATGCACAGTGGCTGATGGCTCTGAGAGAGGACCTCAGCAACATCCCTGAGCAGAACCCAGTTACTATCAATGTGGCAGACATACAGGAAAGAGTCTCAAGCATGAAAAGCTGGACAGCACCGGGCCCTGACACGATACATGCATACTGGCTCAAGAAGCTCACTCCACAAGCGCCTAGCAGCCCAAATGAACACACTTCTAAGGGTTGGAACTAACCCTGAATGGCTAACCGAAGGGCGTATGATCCTGATCCAGAAGGATCCTTCAAAGGGCACAGTCCCGCCCAACTATCGGCCAATAACCTGTCTCTCCACAATGTGCACAATGCTCCTGTCGGGCATAATGGTGGCTAAGATAAGTGGGCTTATGGATCAATACAAGAGCACAGCTCAGAAAGGTATCGGCAAAAATACCAGAGATGCGAAACACCAGCTCCTGGTAGACAGAACAGTTGCATGGGACTGTAGAACCCGACACACCAACCTGAGCACTGCCTGGATTGATTACAAGAAAGCATACGACTCAATGCCACATACCTGGATCACTGAATGCTTGGAGTTGTACAACATCAATGGGGTTCTAAGAACCTTCATAGGGAACTCGATGAGGTTGTAGAAAACCACCCTTGAGGCCAATGGCAAACCACTCGTCAAGTGCGGCATATACCAAGGTGATGCGCTGTCCCCACTGCTGTTCTGCATAGGTCTGAACCCCCTCAGCCAAATAATCAACAAGACTGGCTATGGAGACCGGCTCAGGAATGGAGCTACCATTAGTCACCTCCTCTACATGGATGACATCAAACTGTATGCTAAGAGCGAGCGGGACATTGACTCCCTGATCCACACCACCAGGATTAACAGCTCGGATATTGGAATGTCCCATAAGTGTGGACGGATGGTGACTAAGAGAGGGAAGGTAGTCCACACAGAGGGGGTCTCACTCCCAGATGGAACGATACCAGACATTGAGGACAGTTACAAGTACCTGGGAATCCATAAGGCAAATGGCAACCTTGAAGAGGTAACAAGGAAAGCGGCTACGGCCAAATACCTACAACGAGTGCGGCAAGTCCTCAGAAGCCACCTCAATGGCAAGAACAAGTCCCGGGCAATAAACAGCTACGCCCTGCCAGTGATACGATACCCTGCAGGAATAATCAGTTGGCCAAAGGAGGAGATGCAGACCACGGATGTTAAGACACGAAAGCTCCTGACCATGCATGGAGGGTTCCATCCCAAATTCAGCACTGTGAGACTGTACACTAGCCGTAAGGAAGGAGGCCGGGGACTAGTGAGTGTGAGAGCCACTATCCAGTGAATGTCTCGGACAATGGAGAATAGAGGATGACGAGGTGCTGGAGGGACCATCATGGGAGCCCATACATGGGATGTACCACCGGAACATAACTGAAGGGGCTGATATCACGAAATCCTACCAATGGCTAGAAAGCGCCGGTCTGAAGGACAGCACAGAGGCCTTGATCATGGCACGAACACCAGATCTACCACACCAGACAAGACCCAAGGTGTAGGCTGCGGAAAGGGGGCCCTGAGACAATCCCGCACATAACTGCAGGGTGCAAGATGCTGGTAGGGACAGCATACATGGAGCGCCATAACCAGGTGGCTGGCATAGTGTACAGAAACATCTGTGCAGAGTACGGGCTGGAGACCCCAAGGACAAGGTTGGAAACGCCTCCAAAGGTGGTGGAGAACGACCGAGCCAAGGTCCTCTGGGACTTCCGGATATAGACAGACAGAATGGTAATGGCGAACCAACCGGACATAGTGGTGGTTGACAAGGGTCAGAGGAAAGCCGTGGTGGTGGACATAGCAGTACCATGGGATGGAAACATCCGGAAAAAGGAACATGAGAAACTAGAGAAATACCAAGGCCTCAGAGAGGAGCTGGAGAAGGCCTGGAGCGTGACGGTATTGGTGGTGCCCGTAGTGATCGGAGCACTACGAAAAACTGGAGGAATGGCTTGAGCAGATCCCAGGAAAAACATCAGACATCTCGGTCCAGAAAAGTGCAGTGCAGGAAAAGCAAAGATACTGAAGAACCCTCAAGCTCCCAGGCCCGAGCTTGAAGGGGGATAATATATATACAGGGCTCAGATTAAGGATTTTCACTTGTATAGCGGTGCTGCTAAACAATCCGTTAATGTTTCGAAATTTGTATAGCAATTTCATAATTGCATAGCAAAACACGAAAGTGACTAACAATCAATATTTTCCATTGATATAACACGATTATTTATTTAAAATGTATTTGTAAACATTCTATTAAAGAAAACTCTTAACAAATTAACTTTTAAACACTTTTTAAACATTTTTTCTTTAAATAAAACTTGCAAATAAAATCAATTGTTGAACAAATTAATCAACGCAAAGTCAGATGGCCTTATTTACAACTTTCTTCCATATCATCATTAATCAGAAGACTATTTGCAGGAGTCTCATTTACATATTAATTGTCATTACACTTGGAAAAATAAAGATTGCTGTGGCGTCCATCATGGTGTATTTTATGTGTTATTCAAATTATACCGCTCTATTTGACATTCCATTCCATTTTTCGTTTTTCTATTTGATGACGGTCCCTAAGTACTCTCGTCACCGCTACGGCTGCACATTTGGATCAGTGTAATTCACTGCGCCCAAAATACGCATCTGATTGTTAAAAACGAGGTTGTCGTCACTTGGCAGTGTAAATATGATTATTTTGGCATGTGTATGATCTGCAAAGACTTTTGCGTTTAGGAGCTATTGACCTCGGAAGTCTGAATCTGTGACGCTAACTTTACCACGCGTGGCTCCTCCCACTTTCAGACTCGATCTGAGACAGCAGCGGGACTCGTCATGACAACACAGTGTCCTACATGTGTCATGTTGTTATTGACGATCGATTGACGAGTGATCAGTACTTTTAGGCGCTTTGGTTACACAATTGAACTCGCATTTTTCTATCGCAAAAGCTGCGATACAAAAACACTCTTTTTCTTGACGAATGCATCGCATTTGAGAGAAATTGCGTCGCATTTTGCGATGCGATACCGCTTATTCTGAACCCTATATATATATATATATATATATATATATATATATATATATGGGAAAGAGAAGATTGTCTTTGATACTCATATTCAATTTGACTTTAAAACAATGTACCTCGGATGTTGGACTCCAGCAATGGAGATGATTAATGGATACCTGTGGAGTGTACTTTTGGCTGCAGCAAAAAGGCAGTAAAGAAAT
Source organism: Eucyclogobius newberryi (assembly GCF_026437365.1). Classification (NCBI taxonomy): domain Eukaryota; kingdom Metazoa; phylum Chordata; class Actinopteri; order Gobiiformes; family Gobiidae; genus Eucyclogobius; species Eucyclogobius newberryi. Next base: position 31,590,808 of record NW_027315779.1, read on the forward strand.
GGATGAGTTTCTGTAAGTGTGTCTGTGTGTGAGCTGATAAATAAATTGGATAGTAATAATAAATGATAAGAATCTTAACATGTTGTGAAGAGAAAACATGGCCTGAATCAGCAGCCCACTGAGACATAAGCTGCTGTTCCACTTTTGAGAGAAACAAAAACTAATGAATGACTTAATGAATAAATTAATGGGCCAAACATATCTATAATTCAACAGTATAGCAATGTGGTTTCAGGTTGTGTAATGCATATACGACTGTTGTCACATCACACATTTAAATGACTAGATTACTACATAACTGCTAGTCTTTTAGTTAGTTTCCATCAGGTTTTGAAACGTCTACGAATTTCAGTAGCTTAATTTTCTACATTTTCAATGTGTTTTTGTTGTTTATAAATTCACAATTTAAAAAAATCCCCTTTTTCGAGGCATAGATTTTGAAGCCCTCAAATTCAACATTTCTACAAGTGTAAAAACAGAAGCAGCAGCGGTTCAAGATGCCAAGCCCTGAACAATCGATTGTGTGGATTGGTGGGATTTACAGTTAAATAATCAAGGAGATGAGGTTAGCTTGGACAAATGTTACTACATTTAATTCACTCATTCATCTTAATGTCTTGAAGTGCTAGAAAATGTGTGTGATTTATTTTATTTATTCATATTTACTGGAAAATGTTTGGAATTATTTTAAATATTTTTTTAATTATTTTTCTACATTCTTAAATATTTAGAGGAAAAAGACATTGAAAACATACACTGCAAATTTTGGTTTTCAGGGTTAAAAAACATTCCAAGTGAGAAATTCAAACTGATACTCCTTCCTGTCCCTCAAACTGTTTTTCACTCTGAGCTGTTGAAGAGATTTAGTCAGAGATACAGCGCTGTGTTTCCCTCATGGTTGATACTGTTGCTGAATCCAGAGCTGCCGATGGCCAATCAGCTCTGCCGATATTTTGATGTCGATGTCCCTCACTGCAGAGCTAGAGCAGGAGTCACAGTTTGTGCTTCTTATGGGCTACAGTTAATGCTATACTTAAACAAAGCACCATAGCGCTCCTTTAACCATTGTTAAGATCTATCATTAAAATTGTCTAAATCAGCGGTTCTTAATTTCTTTCAGACAAACAACATTAAAAACTGAGATTGAGATTAGAATATTTCATGTTTAATTGAATATGAAGTTATTAGATGAATCTGTTACAGATGGATTGCAGAAACTATGTTGTATTATGATCATTAAAGTTTGTTGCATGGACTTAAGAGGAATTACAATAAACTGCAGTACTATTGAAATAAAACATACAAATAATCATTCAGTGGTTTATCAAATCTGCTTTTTTTTTTCAATACCTCTTACTTTCTCTCCATGGTAACACACAGGGGAGCAAAATCAGCTCTTTATTGGCCAAAGTAGGCTGGTACTGAAGGACAAAAACCATGTCCCCATGTCCTCCTCGCCTCTTTACCCTCACAACGCTAACAAAAGCATGTTTTATAAATGAGAGGGACAATGGTTTCAGTGGATGTCTTGCTGTCCTTGTGGATTTTTTGGTCTGATGTCTCTCTACTGCGTCGTGTGCTATTTACAGTAGTAAAGTGAAATGATGAAATGATGATCGAACCCACGACATAGCAGTGGTAAGTGCACAGACCTTATCCGAGTCATCATGCAACGCACATCAGTCTATTGTATAAAGATATAGAATATACAATCAAGAATATTGTATTGCACTAGGGCTGCAGAGATAAATCAGCTGCAGCGGCTTGCAAAAGTGGTACCCTTGGAACTTTACTGCATTTTGTCTCAAACTTATATACATTGTATTGGTGAAAGAGCAACCAACACAAAGTGACACATTATTGTGACGTGAAAGGAAAATTATACATTTCCAGATAAAAAAATAAAAAAGACACTCCAAATGTATTCAGCCCCTTTTCCCTGAGTGCAACCCTCTGATGCCAGAAGATGCCTGATGATTGACTTAGGCAATTAGGTAATGAGGCTAACGGTGTATACGTTTTGAATCCCATTACCCACTTAGACTCACCTTATCACAAAGTTCTTCTGAAATGGGACTTGTTTGTCGGGCGGCATGTTTTTCAGACATTTTGCTATTTTCTCCCGCGTACCCCTAACTCCTAACTATATCTCCAACATGATAGTTTGATGTGTCCTCTGAGGTTCTCTTGTAGAAAAGGGATACACTCTAAATCTCCTCGTGTCACAGATATCCGTATATTTGAGTTGTGGTATGTGCTTGAAAAAATGTTGTTTGTGCTCTCGGGATTACACAGTGTGTGATTTTGATTTGATTTCGGGGATAAGAGGCGTGTCATAAGAAGACTCCAATGACACTGGGAGATATGGACTCAGCAGCCTCCGTGACGCGTGACAGCACAGATATGAGGGCGCAGAGAGAATATACGCTGTAAGTGTCAGAGAGGTGTCAGGCAGCGAATCAAACGCACCCTTCACAGAGCACGACTCACGCGGACAGCTGCCTCCTCGGGACCCACGCTGTCTGCAGCCTCGTGCACATGCTCAGAACATCAGGGAAAGTACAGTCTATAAGAAGATGTACAAGAGGTGGTCATGAGAATCAGTCAAGACAAACCCTGGTGCTTGGATTGTGGCAGGTGGAGATGTTCTGTGATGAAAGGAGAGAGTGGGGAAAGTTATCAAAAGAAAAAGGAGGGGTTTGCCTTGTCTGAAAAATCACATTATTTCAGCTCAGATCAGAGCGTAGCTGGTGTGACCCAGAATGTGAAGCTCATTTCATCTGAGAAGCCTAATGTTCTTTTGACCTATAGTGTACTCTCTGTGGCCCATTTGTGGACCCTCATCCACTGTTTGAGAACCAATGCTTGAAACATACTTTAAAATACACTAGTGTAGAGTACAGCTTCAAATAGGCCTAGTATTTGAAGGCTATGGCCCGTTCATATTACTGAAATGAGAGATTCAAGCAACTTATACGCATGCGCACACTCATCCCCCACCCTCCTGTTGTTTCCAAGACGCCACCTCCCATCAAACCTTGTGCGGAAGCACACAAAAGCCTAGCTGCTTTTGCATTTGTTTTTTAGCGCAACGGATCACATCGCATCTCTCGTCTCCGCAGGTTTCCGTCTCTTCTGAGCTCGAACACAGTCTTTCTCTCATAATTTTTGTACTGTAACTGAAGGAACTCGCTAAACACACACCGACATATCAACCACGCATGCACAGCCAGGGAAACGTAATGCTCTCCAAGGAACGAGGCTGCAGGTGTGTATTGCACGCAGGGAATGATTGACATGTGGAAGAACTACTCTGCTGTCCACGCCACGAGGAAATGAGACTCAGATTGGTCGCCAAAAATCCTCTATTATTCCTTTAATCCAGACTGCGCCGCAGCCACGCCTCTTGCATCACGGCCACGCCTCTCGCATCACGGCCACACGTCTCGCATTACGGCCACGCCTCTTGCATTGTGCTGTCTCATTCCTAAAGAGTTGTTCTACTCACATGGTCAAAGTGTCCTGTGATAATACATCCCCTGATGCAGAGCTCTCCTCCTCTCATCTCCACCTGCTCTGTCCTTTGTTACAGTGAGTGGTCACACGCTCTCACGCACACACCGAGCGTACTGCCCGGCATCACCACTCTGCAGCCCGCTGCTCTCTGGGACAGGGGCACGCTCACATAAAGCCATGCAAATCCACCTGATCCTGCAGCATTTGACCTGCGGGAAATCCCGTCTGCCACAGGTCTCTAGTCACAGCTAAGACAGGGGCAGACAGGGGCCGGATGCGCTGCTCGCCTCTTCTACAGCTCGGCCCACACCGGCCCATTTGCCCATCAGCCCACCGGGCAAATCTCCGTATGCCAGTTCACCCTTGTCTGTCACTCACTGAATCACATACATTTTTATGTGTTTAGTTATTTTTCAATTCAGGTTGGATTTTTATTTTGTGCGCAGTGAAGAATTTCTGTGCGCAGAGACCTTTGGAGCAGTGCGCAATTGCACACGTGTGCAGCTTAGAGGGAACAGTGACAGACTGTTGGAGAAATTGTGGCAGCAAGGAGGCAAATCACTATCACGTATTCTGAGACTGTCCTGTGGTTCAAACCTTTCGGACAGTAATTAAAGATGCTCTGCAGACAGTTTTTGACATTATCATTCCTCTTGATTTTGGAACTCTGTACTTGGGCCTGAGGACTCCTGCCATGGACACAATAAACAGTTACCTCTGGAAGATACTCTAGGCAGCAGCAATAAAGGATCACAAAAAAAATAAAGGACTGGACAGACATTACTTTGGACATTCAAAAAATTTAAAAACTCACATTTGACATTGAACGACGGACCAGTTTGAAGGAATATGGACGATTTGGTTGATTTTTCTTTATTTTATTTTCTCACCTGTTGGATGTCTGCTTACTATGATTGTTGACTGCTGCTGTTTCTCTGGTCCTGTTCTTGTACTATTCTTGTCTTTTTTATGTTTGAAAATATACTAAACTTAAAAAAGTAAAATCTAAAAGCTGGCAGGAGTGAAGAAGGAGACATGGAGAGGCTGAGGTGGTGTAGCTGAGGAAAAGGCCGGTGATGCTGACGTCACTCAAACATAACAAATAAATACTAAATCGTACCTTAATAAAATACACTTTTTAATCCTGTGGCCGATCACAGCAATTCACAAAAAGACGTTTAGTTATTCCAAGTTTGTATCCTCTGTATCCTTTTATGTAATACATTGGGTTTAGAATATAATATTTTGGGTGTTGACACGAATATTTTGCATCTATAAACAGGAAACAGTTTATGTTAATGAGCGCTAGCTTTGTTTTAAGTTCAAGTCAGAGTTTGGGGCGACAGAACTCTCTTTTCTTTTCTTTCCTTTTTGCATCTTGTTTTCTCTGTGAAAACCATGCTATTTCAAAAGTGTTTCCTGATTTTTGGTGCAGTCTTACAGTTTCCTATAGCTGGATGAAGTGTGAGTAAAATCATGGCTTTTAGCCTTTAGCCTAAAGACTAAACCTCAGGTTCACAGCTTATTGTAAATTGCCTACTTTATTTAACCTACACACTTAATGTTTGGCCTATTTTGTATCACACAGCTGCAGACTGGAGCCCTTTGAGCAGAAGATGAACTGATCAATTCTGTTTATTTTAAAGGTGCACCATGTAGCTTTTCTGGTGGGGATTCGCTACCTTCTTGTTTCCATGGAGATGGTATTGCTTGGAATGTCCCACTATGCAGTAGAACAATTACAGGGTTAGAGTTACCTTGAGAAATCTGTATTCTTACAGTGAGCGGGGTCACCTCCACAGATCTGATCTGTATCTGGGCCTGGAGTGGCCACTGGTTGTCTCCATGGAGATATTATATGCCATACAGAACATTCTAGGCAAGAGGTCAGCTCTATGGAGACAAGCACCTCCACCAGAAAAGTCAAAACCTTCCATGATAAAACAAAAAATTGCTAATGCTTCAGTCAATTACCGTCAAATGTCATTTTTTTACAGAACAATACAAATTCATTTGAATGATCTGAATCTAAAGCCGGTCTTCTCCTCCTGCTATTCTGCTAAAAAACAAGTAAACCAACACCAAAGACAAGTGAATACAGGCCTGATTTTGTCATATTACAGACACTGAAATGTGAATGAAACAATCTGAAAAGTCTGCGTGCTGCCATTATCGATCGCTAACAAGAATCAAGAGGGCGGTGAATTAACCTGCTGTATTTCACGTCATTGACAAGTTGACACTTGAGTGCTTTTTATTTAATCCCTGAAAGGATCGAGTTTAAACAAAAACTCCCAAAGAGCTAAAAATGTTTTGCTGTGTCTCTGGTTCCTCCTCTGCCCTGCACACTGACCACACACACTGCAGCTCTGCTCCTGCTCTGGAGCACACTGTGCAGCGAGCACGGAGGAAAGAGCCTCACGGAGCTCAGAGAGTTCGATTGTTGATTCATTTCTCCCTGTGGCCCTCAGAGGCAACTGTTGTTGTGATTTTGGGCCTTACAAAAATAAATTGATTTTGATTTGATTTGACTTAAAAGAGGGAATTTCATGGCAGTTTGCCAATAGATCAGAGAGACAGGGATGCAGAGCAGCAAAGTGAAGGTCAGATTTCACAGTGACAAGCAGCTGCTGTGAAAAGTGGGATTGACATAATCACTCATTTTCAAAAGTGAGAGGGACATGTCCACCCCTTTTATGAATGAGTTTTTACAACAACACTTGTGGCATGTGCTTTGTGGATCTAGAGAAGTCATTGGACCATGTCCCTCAGGATACTTGACATAGCATTACTGTCAGCTGGCACAAGTAGGCTTCATGGCTGTGTTTTACTTTCATTTGTTATATTAGGTATGCTTTAGCTGTATTTCATATTTTGCATCTGAGCAAAATCAAAGACTATATGGATTCATTCAAAATAGTTCAGCCTATAGAAACCAACATCTCATTCCGTCTTTGACTTTAGTTATTGCACTGGTGTTATTGTGGGCTACTGCACTGATGTCACATCTAAACACCCTTTTCATTTTCTGAACTGAACTAATCAATTCATAGACCCTTTTTGATGGCCCAATATCTATAAAATTCATGACAAAATAATCCTATAAGAGGCTACGTTAAACCCTGCAAGGGGCCAGGGGGGCCATCACCTTGCCTTGGGCACCCCCTGTGGATGGGGGAGAGTGTCATAAGACATTGGCTCTGCCTCCCCAGTACGTGCTGTTTAGTGGGGAACCTGGAACATGGGCTGACTAGTCCAAGTGTGGGTGTCGTGTGCTTGGCTGGGCCCGTGTCCTTTAGTGTCCAGAGCGCATGGGAAAGCGGACCAAGGCTGGAAGATCCAGGCTGTATGGAATGATCCTCACCTTTTAATTAACGTATTTAACAAGTGTTATTATTACACATTTGTTAGAAAAATGTATATAATTATCTCCTATTATTTTACTCTTATTATTCTGTGTCGTGAAATGAATGATGTGTTTTTTGAGCAACAGAGATGTGTCCAGTAACGCTCAAGGTCGACCTGCCCTGAGTGCTGTGAACATCTGCAGCGGAATCACGGTTTTAGGAGTGTACGGGAAAAGGGAAGCTCCCTTTCCCTTTTGCTCATTATATGTTTGATGTCTTTTATTTTTATCTTATGTTCCAAGTTGCCTTGGCGTTTATCCCCCCTCCCTTCAGGCTCGGGCAACTTGTTTTATGTAACTCTGGGCGTGAAGAAGTTTCAATAAATGCGGTGAGAACGGCCAAAGGAGCTCAGAACGAGCAGGGATCTGACCCTGATCGCTTATTGTGACTGAGTCGTTTATCCTTGACCGTTCTCCTCGCGAGTAAAATATATTAATCTGTCTTGTCTTCCTTTCCTTGTTTGCAGTGTTTTTAATTACTGTTGGGTCACCAGCCCCAACAACATTTTAGGCTTGGTTTTAGCTAATTTCATTTATTTAAAAAAAAATGTCTTTATTCAATTTTGAAAACCTTATCCTTTTATGTTATTTTGGTCCCACCCACCTTTGCTCTCAACAATCCAACCATTGCCCCCAACTCCATAACACTCATTCCGCCGTGACATTGGTGTTGGGGTGTCCCATCACTAACAGCAGTCTGCACTCCTTTATTCAGGTTCATGTGTGTGACTTGTAGGTGACAAGTCTGAACATAGCAGCTCTCACATTCTTCTACTTTTCTTGTGCTTCTCTTGCACGAATAGGAAACTATAACCCGACGACTAAAAACAAAAAGTTATGAAAGCATATTTATTTAATGAAAAGTGCTCAATGAAATATTCAGTCTTCCGTTGGCAGACACAGTCTTGTCCTGTGTAGTCATATTGGTGGTGTGTGATGCTAAAGTAGCTTGTGCCTTGGTTTTAGACAATGTGGCCTTTGAAAGGGACTCGGGACTTGGAAAACATGGTTAAATATTAACCATGTTTCTTATTTCCAAAGTCATTCATGGTCCATCATCTCCACCACATCCGAAGCAGAAGAGCACAGGGAGAGGGGACTGCACGATCCCAGGTCGGAAAGGTTCATCTGGTCATTTCTGTCTGTGCTCACTCTGGATGAAACCTCACTCAACCATCAGCAACACAAACACATGTCACACTTTCAGTTCAAAGCAATATTCTCTGACAGTGTCCCCCACATTGTCCCCCACAGTGTCCCCCTCTGATCTTCTCACTGACTCGCCAATTCTTATTCAAACATGAATCTTATAGTTGGTTAAATCTCTTCCATGTAATTTATTTTCCTTTAACAAACCCCTTCCTTTTGTTCAGTCCGTATGAGCAGAACATTCGCTGCTCCAGCGCCGCTGTTCCAACTCGCCACTGTACTCATTGTCACGTCTCTGCTTTTGAAATGCTTTTAACACCATCTAACATGGAATTAAACTGGTGTTTTAGCTGTTTATCACTGGTAAAATAGGACTGTGTAAAGAGATGTAGCAAATCTTTATTTAGCTATTAAACACAAATCGCCAACAACGCCACCTGAGATTATGGCTCAGGACCAATCCAAGGCACGCTGTTGGGACAACAGTGGAGAGATTTAAGTTATAGTAGTGATTATTTAGTCATATACGTAAGTCTAAATCGAAGGATTGAAACTATAAAAATGTATATTTTGCCCAGATTACTTTATCTATTCCAGATTCCAATTTCCATCCTCAACCAGCTGTTTGATGAGTGGAATGAAGCAATCTCTAGATTTATAGATTTTAAGGCAAGAAACCTCAAATCGGATTCAAAACTTTACAATTATCAAAAGAAAAAGGAGGATAGCGTTTACTGGTGAGATCCAGAATATGAAGCTCAATGGAAAAATATTGAGAGTAATGTTGTGTCGGGGGTTCCTGTACAGGCTTTACTGGCAGATGACGGACGCTTGAGTCATTTGGGGAAGGTTAAGAACCCTTGGGTGAAATCTGTTCTTGCAACATGGAAGGAGCTAATCAAAATATACAAACTAAACAAAGGTGTTAAAATCTTAAATTGTTGGCTTACAATCAAAATTTCACACCTAACAGCAGACTCAAGATTTAAAGTCTGGACAAAAAGTATGTTTGTCTTTTACCAGAATGTAAAGGAGAGTCATCTGAAGAGCTTTGATGAGGCTTAGAGAAACAGGACGTTTATAGGTAGTTACAAATAATAATATTAAGTTATTATAACCAATACATTAAACAGAATGATGACCTTGTCACATTCTGATGAGCCTTTGACTGAAATATTTAAAAAAGATAATATATCAGAACTTTCACTTGGAATAATATCCATTTTATATAAATGTATTGGCAATTTGGCCTTTTATTCTGCTGATTATATTAAAAGGTAAATCGGAAAGAGAGGGTCACTTTGTTCTGGCTGATGAAGAGTGGGAAAGCATATGTGCATCTAACTGGAGAACCACAGGATCACATGTTTGGAGGGAATTCTCTTGGAAAAGTGTGTCTGGTTTCTTTATAACCCCATGTCAAAGTGCCCATTACTCACAGGGAAATGCAGACTGTTGGAGAGGATGTGGCAGTCATGAGGCCAACCAGTATCATGTGTTTTGGGATTGTCTGTGTGGACTAATAAAGGCTTATTTTATCTTATCTTGTCCTGTAATATATAGAAAACTTAGCAGACAATTTATGACAATCCATTCCGCTGGATTTCAGGACAATGTATTTCGGCCTCAGGACTCCTGCCATGGACACAACCAGCAGATATCTCTGGAGCATCCTCCTGGCAGCAGCAAAAAATTACACGGGTATGGTGAGGACCCAAAAGCAGCAATGACCTTTATTTCTCACATCAGATTTTAGCAGTTCACACAGAGCCAGGGTTAAAAAAAAGTCTATACTCGTCTATACTCTATACTGGTCTCATAGGGAGAGTTGTCGTCTTCCTCAGAGATGACAAGTGTCGTCGTCTTCCTCAGAGTAGGGGGGACCCGCCCTATCCTCGTCGCTATCGTTCGGGGACTCCGATGGAGGGCGCGGTCTGGGAGGTGGCCTGATTCTATACGTCTGGGTGAGGTTACGTCAATGGAAGTCCTTGATGAGTGTGCAGTCTAAGATGTCCCTCCCAGGGACCCAGGACCTTTCATCAGGGCAGTATGCCTCCCAATCCACCAAGTACTGGAATACCCTCAGACGCCGGCGAGACAGCAGGAGGCGACGGACCGTGTAGGTGGGACCTCCATCGATGAGGCAAGGAGATGGTGGAGGCGGCTCGGCAGGAACCAGGGCATTCTCTCGGACCGGTTTAACCTTGGAGACGTGGAACGTGGGACGAACCCACATGGATGTACGGAGTTTGAGCCTCACTGTCACCGGGTTGACGATCTCCTGGATCTCGAACGGGCCGATGAAGCAAGGAGCCTGTTTCCAACCGGAGGGGAAGATTGCAAGTGGGGAGTCAAACCTTCTGACCCGGTTGGTAGTCCGGGGCCTTGGAGCAGTGGCAATTGGAGGCAGCGGTGTAACGATCAGCGACCTGGAGTAGAGCCGAGTTCCAAGTTCTGCGACAGCGGCGGGTGAAGTCCTGGACAGAGGGGCGGGATGCTTCCTTCAATCCATCCATCCATCCATCCATCTTCTTACGCTTATCCGGGGCCGGGTCGCGGGGGCATAAGTCCAAGCAGGGACTCCAGGACTTCCTTCTCCTCAGACACTCCACTCAACTCCTCCGGGGGATCCCGAGGCGTTCCCAGGCCAGCCGAGAGACATAGCCACACCAGCGTGTCCTGGGTCTTCCACAGGGCCTCTTCCCGGTGGGACATACCCGAAACACCTCCCCAGGGAGGCGTCCAGGAGGCATCCGGAACCGTTGTCCGAGCCACCTCAGCTTGCTCCTCCTGCGACTGAGCTCCTCACCCTATCTCTAAGGGAAGGCCCAGCCACCCAGCGGAGGAAACTCGTTTCGACCACTTGACCACCATCTTGTTCTTTCGGTTATTACCCAAATCTATGTTCCTACCTTGACCATAGGTGAAGGTAGGAACATAGATTGACCGGTCAATCGAGAGCTTTGTCTTTCGACTCAGCTCCCTTCTTCACCACAACAGTCCGATGCAGCGACTGCATCACTCCAACCGCTGCACCGATCCAACTGTCAATCTCACATTCCATCCTTCCCTCACTCGTGACCAAGACCCCGAGGTACTTGACCTCCTCCACTTGGGGCAAGGACTCTCCACACAACAGGAAGCCTTTTTCCGGTTGAGAACCATGACCTCGGATTTGGAGGTGCTGTTTCTCATCCCAGCCGATTCACACTCTTCACACGTGCCTAGAAATTCTGTCCATAAAAACTATGAACAGAACCGGTGACAAAGGGCAGCCCTGGCAGAGACCAACATGCACTGGGAACAGGTCTGACTTACTGCCGGCAATGCGAACACAGCTCCTGCTCCGGTCATACAGGGACCGGACATCCCTGAGAAAAGGCCCCCGGACCCCGTACTCCCAGAGCACCCCCCAAAGGACACCCCGAGGGACAAGGTCGAAAGCCTTCTCCAGATCAACAAAGCACATGTGGACTGGTTGGGCAAACTCCCATGAACCCTCGAGCACCCGATGGAGAGTCTAGAGCTGGTCCAGTGTTCCACGACCGGGACGAAAACCACTCTGCTCCTCCTGAATCCCAAGTTCGACTATCGGTCGGATTCTCCTCTCCAGTACTCTGGAATAGACCTTACCGGGGAGGCTGAGGAATGTGATCCCTCTGTAGTTGGAACACACCCTCCGGTCCTCCTTCTTGAAAAGAGGGACCACCACCCCAGTCTGCCAGTCCAGAGGCACTGTCCCCGACCGCCATGCGATGTTGCAGAGACGTGTCAGCCAAGACAGTCCTACAACATTCAGAGACTTTAGGTACTCAGGGCTCATCCAACCTGAGCTCATCCACCCTCGGAGCCCTGCCACTGAGGAGTTTGCCAACAACCTTAGTGACTTCAGTTTGGGTGATGGACGAGTCAGCCTCCGAGTGCTCAGTCTCTGCTTCCTCTTCGGAAGACGTGACTGTGGGATTAAGGAGGTCCTCAAAGTATTCCTTCCACTGTCCGACGACATCCCCAGTCGGGAGGAACTGTTCTTCCTGATCACCCCTGATCACCCGTGTCACTGTCATTGCCCACGTGGGTGTTGAAGTCCCCCAATAGAACAACAAGTCCTCGGTCGGTGTCCAGTACCCCTCCCAAGGACTCCAAGAAGGCAGAGTACTCTGCACTGCTGTTCAGCCTGTAGGCCAACACAACAACAATGAGAGACCTGTCCCCCACCCGAAGGCGTAGGGACTCTCGTTCACTGGGGTGAACTCCAACACGTGGCGGCTGAGTTGAGGGGCTATAAGCAAGCCCAAACCAGCCCGCCGCCTCTCCCCGCAGGCAACACCAGAGAAGTGGAGTGTCCAGCCCCTCTCGAGGAGATGAGTTCTAGAGCCCAAAATGTGCATGGAGGTGAGGCCGACTATATCTAGTCGATGCCGCTCAACCTTCCGCACAAGCTCAGGCTCTTTACTCCCCAACGAGGTGACATTCCATGTCCCCAGAGTTAGTTTCTGTGTCTGGAGATCTGGTCATCGAGGCCCCTGCCGACGACTGCCGCCCAGATCACTCTACACCCACCCCTTACGGATCCTGCTGCAGGTGGTGGGTCCACGGGAGGACGGCCCCCCCCCCAAAAAAAGTGGTGGCTGGAACCCATAGGTGCACTCAAAAGGGAGAGAGGCCGGTGGCAGAGCTGGTAAAGGTCTTGTGGGTGTATTCTACCCATAGGAGCTGTTAGGACCAGGAAGTAGGGTTTTGAGACGTCATGCCATTGAAAGTGGTGGGAAGTACATACGAAATTAGTTCGTCCTTAATGTAGTCGGCGATTCCCCACAGAAATGCGTTGCACTCCTGCTGCCTGGTTCTACTCACTAGAGCTAGCCTGGGTGCGGAATTGGATGGAGTAATCGACCACTGAACGAGATCCTTGGTTCAGGCCTAGATAGGGTTGCCAACTACCTCAACCCCAAATGAGGGACACCTTCTTCCAGGCGCGCGCGCGCCAACAGCTGACCAACAATAATGGAAATTGCAAGGTTTCATTAACCATACTATAAACCTACTAATTTCAGTGTAATTTTGGCAAACCACTACTGTACTTGCTTGGATGTATTGTTCATGGGAATAGTGAAGACAATTATTACAAGTTTCTCTCAAATGTCATGTTAGCATTAGACTATAACCATATGCTGCAGACACTGAAAAGCTTTAGGCCTAAACCATTGTCAAACTAATTTATCACAGTTCTTAGCAATACACATGGGAGGCCATATCATATTGAAGAGGGAAAAAGACAGACATTTATGTAAGTTATATATTAACGTTTTATTATAACTCTGACATTTAAGCTTTTAAAAAACATGTCATTTAACGGGTTTAGAACTTTTTGTTATTATCCATCTGTCTTCAGTTTTTCTCTCATACATAAATTGTATTGGTGTTGCTCTCCTGACCTGTTTCTGTTGTTTCTTACACTGTATTGTCTTGACTGTGTCTCTGTTGTTATCCTCAGTTGTCTGTGTATTTGCTGTCTGTTTCATGGACCTCCTCTTACCCTGCAGTAAATTACAGAAACAAATCATTCTTAGTTTGAGAAATACTGCCCCAAACCTATGAGGTTATGTGTGGGGCATAAATAAGAATTTTAAATTAACAAACAAAGTCAAAATCGTTCGCCTCGGTTTAAACGCGCTTTACCTTCAGTTTCCCTCTCTGGATATGAATAATACTTGATCTTGAGCTGGCGGTGGCAGTCAGAGAGCGAGGACAGGCCAGGTATTTCAATTCAATCTAACCTCGGATCAGCGCGCAGCAGCCGCTGTTCAGTTGCTGCGCGCTGATTGGCTGAGACGCGCGTCTGTCACGGTAATTCCAGGAAGTGGTGCTTCGAGAGGCGCGTGGTAAATGTGTGCGTAGCGCGTTTGCAGTAGCCAATTATTGGCCGGCGAGGCTGTGATTGGAATACGGGACTGGAGCTGCCCCGCCCATAATTCGGGACCCGGGACGGTTGGCAACCCTAGGCCCAGAAGCCCTCCAGAATCGTCCAGACCTCGGGAAGCTTCTCAAAATACTTTGTGGAGCATGCTGGAGTGCGACGCTCCCACTTGGCTGTTCCCCACAGCTGAATGCTCCCCGTCAGATGATTCACAATGAACGCCATCCTGGCATCCTCAGAAGCGAAAGTATGGAATAGTTTGTGAGGAACGGGTGGCAGCCCTCCGTGCCCATGCATTATCATGCAGTTATATTATATTTCTGTGTCCTATTTATCATGGGTCACGATGATCTTACTGCATATGGGTCACAATGAAATTTCGGTGTACTTTCTGATTATCTGTGGACTGGTATAAACAATCTTAAAGCTGATGTCACGCCATTTTATCAGATCCAAGCAACAGATAGATAAAACACAGTTAAATCTTGTGGAAAGTCCAATCTCAGCTGCCAGACGACCAACATGCTACTGTTTTTACTGTTTTTCCCTGTTTTGATCAAATAAAGACCTTGAGAACGATCCTCGCCTTTCGCAGTCTGTTATAGACTCAACATCGACACCGGCAGAGTGGAAAGACACCAGCAGACAGGAGATGAGCAGACTGTGACAGTGACAGTGACAAAAAGCCTTTACAAATAAACTGAAGACACAAAATGCACTGACAATGAAAGATTGGACAGACCTTTTATTGGACATTAGAACATTATAGGACATTAGAACATTATTGGTCATTAGAACATTATTGGACATTAGAATTATGGAAAAAAATCACATTCAGACTAAATTTGAAAATGGGCAAATATGACATTCTGTGAGACAACTTGACAATTGTTTTATTGGATGTATTTAAATTTATATATGTTGTTCTCTCTCTGATCTTGTTTTGTTTATTCATTTTTTTTCTTGTTCTTTAAACATTTTGGGGGGAAAAATCTTAATAAAAAAAACTAAACAAAAAACAAAGGTAATGATATGGGAGCTAGAAACGGACTCAAAACTGACACACTGTAGAGTGGGAAACAGACCCTCCTACAAGCTAACACGGCTAACAAGACCACGCAATTTCCGAGGGGACATAACTTTATAACATCTGGCCCTAAAGCTATGTGAAGTGCAGCGTGACAAAGAGATGCTACATCTAAGTGGGACTTAATAACATCAGCCTGCCCAGCGACTAAAGGTGGAAATTAGTACTTACAACCTGGTACAATGCATCTCTCCTGTTAATATGAAGGTATATTGCGCACAATCACTGTCTCAATAAATAAACTCACTCATCTTAACACGGCGACATTGACAAAATAGAAACTGAAGAGGGAGGAGGCGGCAGGCACGGCGCTGAGGCGGAGCAGCGTATCAGAGACATTATGGATGAGCTGTGGGAGCTGAAGGCTGAGGTGGTGAAACTGCAGGACAACAAGACTACGAAGAGCTAGAATGTGATCCCAGAATTTGTATCCGGGACTGGAGTTAAGGTCCCCTCAATAACTATATCGAAAGCACAACGCCTTTGCCAAAGAAAATATGCTTTTTAGCAGATTCAAAATAAAATTAAAGCCGCAAGCGGCATCCAACGGCCCTCGCGGGCCGCCGGCCTTCCGACTCTGCGCTTTCGACTTGATAAAGATGGCGCCCTTATTGTGTGTTGAATTAAAAAAGAACTTGACAGACGGCGACACATTGGACATGGCCAATCCAGTGCAAATGAACACAAGTGTCAGTCAAATGTGCTGCTCCGCCGCACAGAGACCGTAGCACTTGGAATAAAAATATGGATAACTTTTGATGCCCCGCTTGTGTAGATGATATTTCCCAAAGTAAAGCTTGATCGGGCTATTGCCCACAGAGGAGTTTGTTAAAGTGTGAAGCGTAAATGTGAACATTTCAAAGATTTGGCGTTTTCCCATTTGTGACAGTATATTTGCAGCTCCACGGCACAGAGACCGTACCACTTAAAATCAAAATATGACTAACTTTTGATGCCCCGCTTGTGTAGATGATTTTCCCCAAATATGAGCTTGATCGGGCAATTGCCCTAGGAGGAGTTCGTTAAAGTGTGAATGTGTAAAACATAAAAATGTGGTAATTTGAGAGATTTTGCGGTTTTCCCATAGGGATTACATGGGAGGTTTCTGTCATCGCTACGACTACGCCGTAAAAATTAAGGCATTTGTCTGATAAGCTTTTTTGATCGGGACGGCAAAATAGAATTTTGGGTAAAGTTTAGAACATTTTGGTAAAACAAATTTTTGACCTTCAATGTTAATTTAAAGGTCACTCTGTAGGGGGCGCTATCGCGCCCATTTCAATTTTGTCATCATAAACTGGTCCAAACTAGAATGTTTAACAACTGATTCAAATTTGGTCCTAATCGGACTCGTTTTGATCAAATGGGAGCAATTTTTAGATTAGCAATATCCCAAAATAAGTGGTCCAACTTTGCGGCTGCGCCGCACACAGACCATAAAAGGTATATCAAAAATTTGGATAACTTTAGATGCCCCACTTGTCCAGAGGACGTACGCCGATTTTGAAGTTGGTGGGCAAAACGCCCTAGGAGGAGTTCGTCAAAGTTTGACGTGAACAAAATGGCTAACTCAGCTTGTTTTCATTTTCAAAGGAAGATGGCGGGCATAGGGTAAGTCTGGGGGCGTGGCCACAATTACATTTTTTTTTGTCCTCAAGAGAGGAATGCGTGTCCCGAATTTCGTAGCTCTACGGCAAAGTTGACCCCGGGGGGTCTCCCATAGGCGTATAGGTATTTTGACTTTTGTCGGTGGCGCTGTCACGCCATTTTTTAACGGAAAAAAAAATGGCCCAGAAAAAATCAAATTTTTTGCCGATTCAGAATTTTGGGCAAAGTTTGGTGAGTTTTTGAGCATGTTCAGGGGGTCAAATTAGAGCTCAAAAAGCAGAAGAAGAACAATAAAAATTAAAGCCGCAAGCGGCATCCAACGGCCCTCGCGGGCCGCCGGCCTTCCGACTCTGCGCTTTCGACTTGATAAAGATGGCGCCCTTATTGTGTGTTGAAT
The DNA here is from genome assembly GCF_026437365.1 of Eucyclogobius newberryi. Taxonomy (NCBI): domain Eukaryota; kingdom Metazoa; phylum Chordata; class Actinopteri; order Gobiiformes; family Gobiidae; genus Eucyclogobius; species Eucyclogobius newberryi. The sequence goes on from NW_027315779.1 coordinate 31,607,888, forward strand.
TAAAAAAGAACTTGACAGACGGCGACACATTGGACATGGCCAATCCAGTGCAAATGAACACAAGTGTCAGTCAAATTTGCTGCGCCGCCGCACAGAGACCGTAGCACTTGGAATAAAAATATGGATAACTTTTGATACCCCGCTTGTGTAGATGATTTTCCCCAAATATGAGCTTGATCGAGCTATTGCCCACGGAGGAGTTTGTTAAAGTGTGAAGCGTAAATGTGAACATTTCAGAGATTTCGCTGTTTTCCCATTTCTGACATATATTTGCGGGTCAGCCACACAGAGACCGTAGCACTTAGAATCAAAATATGGATAACTTTTGATGCCTCGCTTGTGTAGATGATTTTCCCCAAATATGAACTTGATCGGACAATCGCCCTAGGAGGAGTTTGTTAAAGTGTGAAGCGTAAAAATGTGGTCATTTTAGAGATTCCGCTGTTTTCCCATTTGTGACATATATTTGCGGGTCAGCCACACAGAGACCGTAGCACTTAAAACAAAAATATGGATAACTTTTGATGCCCCGCTTGTGTAGATGATTTTCCCCAAATATGAGTTTGATCAGACAATCGCCCTAGGAGGAGTTCGTTAAAGTGTGAAGCGTAAAAATGTGGTGATTTGAGTGATTTTGCGATTTTCCCATAAGGATAACATGGGATGTTTCTGTCATCGCTACGGTTACGCCGTACAAAATATGACTTTGGCTCTCATACTTGTATGATCAGGATGGCAAATTAGAATTTAGTGCAAAATGTCATGTCATTTGGAAAAACTCTATTGTTTATAGGCCACTCTGAAGGCCAAATAGTCAGAATTCTGGGAAATGTTTGCGGCTCCGTCGCACAGAGACCGTAAAAGTTATCCTTAAAATTTGGATAACTTTAGATGCACCACTTGTCTAGAGGACGTACACCGATTTTGAGGTTGGTGGGCAAAACGCACTAGGAGGACTTCGTTAAAGTGTAAAACATAAAAATGTGGTAATTTGAGAGATTTTGTGGTTTTCCCATAGGGATAACATGGGAGGTTTCTGTCATCGCTACGACTACGCCGTAAAAATTTAGGCATTTTTGTGATTGGCTTTTGTGATCGGGATGGCAAAATAGAATTTTGGGTAAAGTTTAGACAATTTTGGTAAAACTAATTTTTGACCTTCAATGTTAATTTAAAGGTCACTCTGTAGGGGGCGCTATCGCGCCCATTTCAATTTTGTCAGCCTAAACTGGTCCAAACTAGAAAGTTTAACAACTGATTCAAATTTGGTCCTGATCGGACTCGTTTTGATCAAATGGGAGCAATTTTTAGATCTGCAATATTCCAAAATATGTTGTCCAACTTTGCGGCTGCGCCGCACACAGACCGTAAAAGGTATCTCAAAAAATTTGATAACTTTAGATGCCCGACTTGTCCAGAGGACGTACGCCGATTTTGAAGTCGGTGGGCAAAACGCCCTAGGAGGAGTTCGTCAAAGTTTGACGTGAACAAAATGGCTAACACAGCGTGTTTTCATTTTCAAAGGAGGATGGCGGCTATAGGGTAAGTCTGGGGGCGTGGCCACAATAATATTTTTTTTTTGTCCTCACGAGAGGAATGCGTGTCCCGAATTTCGTAGCTTTACGCCAAAGTTGACCTCGAGGTGTCTCCCATAGGCGCAATGTATTTTGACTTTTGTCGGTGGCGCTGTCGCGCCATTTTTTAAAGAAAAAAAAAAATGGCCCAGAAAAAACAAAATTTTTCGCCGATTCTGAATTTTGGGCAAAGTTTGGTGAGTTTTTGAGCATGTTCATTGGGTCAAATTAGAGTTCAAAGCGCTGAAGAAGAACAAGAAAAATTAAAGCCGCAAGCGGCATCCAACGGCCCTCGCGGGCCGCCGGCCTTCCGACTCTGCTCTCTGCATTTTACAGAGATGGCGCTAACGCAATTGTCTAAGAACTAAGACAGTGACACATTGTACATGTACAATGCTGTGCTTAACCAGTGCAAATGAACACAAATGTGGGTCGAAAGTGTGGCTCCAGCGCACAGAGACCGTGACACTTGGAATAAAAATATGGATAACTTTTGATGCCCCGCTTGTGTAGATGATCCTCCCCAAATATGAACTTGATCGGATAATCGCCCTAGGAGGAGTTTGTTAAAGTGTGAAGTGTAAAAATGTGGTCATTTTAGAGATTTTGCGGTTTCCCCATAGGGATAACATGGGATGTTTCTGTCATCGCTACGGCTACGCTTTACCAAATATGACTTTGGCTCCCATACTTTTATTTTGGGGATGGCAAATGAGAATTGTGTGCAAAATGTCATGTCATTTGGAAAAACTTTTATAGGCCACTCTGAAGGCCAAATAGTCCAAATTCTGCGAAAAGTTTGCGGCTCAGCTGCACAGAGACCGTAAATGTTATCCATAAAATTTGAATAACTTTTGATGCCCCACTTGTATAGAGGAGGTACACCGATTTTGAGATCGGTGGGCCAAACGCACTAGGAGGAGTTTGTTAAAGTGTGAAGCGTAAATGTGAACATTTCAAGGATTTGGCGTTTTTCCCATTTGTGACAGTATATTTGCAGCTCCACGGCACAGAGACCGTACCACTTAAAATCAAAATATGGATAACTTTTGATGCCCCGTTTGTGTAGATGATTTCCCCAAATATGAACTTGATCGGGCAATCGCCCTGGGAGGAGTTCGTTAAAGTGTGAAGCGTAAAAATGTGGTCATTTTAGAGATTTCGCTGTTTTCCCATTTCTGACATATATTTGCGGGTCCGCCACACAGAGACCGTAGCACTTAGAATCAAAATATGGATACGTTTTGATGCCCCACTTGTGTAGATGATATTCTCCAAATATGAACTTGATCAGACAATCGCCCTAGGAGGAGTTCGTTAAAGTGTGAAGCGTAAAAATGTGGTGATTTGAGCGATTCTACAATTTTCCCATAAGGATAACATGGGATGTTTCTGTCACCGCTACGGTTACGCCGTACAAAATATGACTTTGGCTCAATTAGTGAATGGGCTACGCCCATTCACTAATTGTTGACTATTTCTGTCATAGCAGGAGTAAGTATGCATGATCCATGCCTTCGGCATGGGCTAGTTCACTGTACTTGCCAGGGGCGACGGGGTACCAAACATGCGGGCTGCGCCCGCATGTTTGGTACCCCATGTTGGGTCAGACAGTTGCAACGCTGCCTTCGGCACGGCACGGGACGATGCCAGGAGGGTTTTTGGAGGAATGCAGCGCTTCGCGCTGCTGTTGTCAACAATGAGTGAATGGGCTACGCCTACGCATGGGCTAGTTCACTGTACTTGCCAGGGGCGACGGGGTACCAAACATGCGCCCGCATGTTTGGTCAGACAGTTGCAACGCAGCGTTGCGGGAGCAATAGGCCCTCCGCCCTGCTGGGGCTCGGGCCTAATAATAATATTTTTAGCAAAAACAATATAGCCGTTTCCACTATAACAACAAATTATACATCGTTTGAAAGCTCTAAGCCTTCCCGATGCCGCCATGGGGTGGAATCATCATTACGAGCGCTTACGCGCTCGTCACTCCCTAAATGCAACGCTGCCTTCGGCAGCGTTGCGGGAGCAATAGGCCCTCCGCCCTGCTGGGGCTCGGGCCTAGTAATAATATTTTTAGCAAAAACAATATAGCCGTTACGCCTTACGCGCTCGTCACTCCCTATTCCGTCAGGATGCCCCGCCCACTCCCCATAGACTTCCATTGATTTGAGCAGATACAAGCATGGCCCATGCCTGCGGCATGGACTCTCGCGTACAGGACGATGCCAGGAGGGTTTTTGGAGGAATGCAGCGCTTTGCGCTGCTGTTGTCAACAATAAGTGAATGGGCTACGCCCATTCACTCATTGTTGACTATTTCTGTCATAGCAGGAGTAAGTATGCATGATCCATGCCTTCGGCATGGGCTAGTTCACTGTACTTGCCAGGGGCGACAGGGTACCAAACATGCGGGCTGCGCCCGCATGTTTGGTCAGACAGTTGCAACACTGCCTTCGGCAGCGTTGCGGGAGTAATAGGCCCTCCGCCCTGCTGGGGCTCGGGCCTAATAAAATGAAAAGCTTTGATTTTGGACAATCAGTTTTCTCAGTGAAGACCACGATGCAGTGGAATATTCTGCCTGACTCTAAATTATAGAATCTATGAGGACATACATCCACAACAATCCAAAGCTTTAAAACTGAAATTAAAAAAGCATCTCAAAAGCCCCCAGAAAAACCATAAGACTCTCCAGGTCCCATGCTGTGATGGCACTGGCTCTGTATGTGTCAGTATCCGTTGTGATGGATGTCGATTTTCAACCATGTTTGAAGAATGTATGTGCTTGAGTCAAAGGTTTGTGGGTTGTACTTTTCCCTGCCAGGGGCAGATGTAAATTAGCCAAAGGCTAACTCTGGTACAATGCATCAAATGGTAACATTATGTTCTAAATGTACATGGTCCCCTTTTAAAATATTTTTTTTAAAACAATTTAAAAACTAGATATGATGAAGAAATCTTTTGACTTGGAGAAACAGGACTTTTATAGATATTTACAAATAAGAAATTATTATAACCAAGAAATTAAACAGGGACCATTATAACCTTATGACTGAAATATTTCAAGGGAGTAATATTTTAATTATATAAATGCATAAATAGTTTGGACAACCACTCTACTAAATATGTTAAAAATAAATGGGAAAGTTAAGATCATTTTGTTTTGATTGACAAAGAATGGGTAAATATATGCACTTCACAATGGAGACCACAAAGTCACATGTCTAGAAAGAATGAATCCTGTTCATTCATAACACCATGTCAAAGTGCTCATTATTCACAGGGAAATGCTAAATGAAGCCTGCGTAAATCATCGCACTCAAGCGGCGTCCGCCTGTCCGTCTGTGAGAGTCAGATCCCTCACTTCACCATGGACTCTCCCAGGTTTCTGCGCTTATCCCAAAGAGGTTATGCAGTTTTTCCCGGCCAAGAAGGAGGGTGAAAGGTCAGGGGGCGTCTGCATTATGGCCCTCGCACCTGCTCCTCATCCCTAATCAACGCTGTCAAGTGACTCCTCCCCGCTCCAATCAGTGCCCAGACGGTCGCATTTAAGCCCTCAGGCAGATGGCTCGGCCACTCAAACCGTACTGCGACTGATATTATGTCAGATTTCAAATCAGATGACCCTCCGTTTTCCTCTCACGGGGGCTCCGGGTCCTCCCGCGGTCCTCCGGCTCGGAAGAGCGCATTCACCTGACCCGGTGGAAGAGCTGAGCGGCTTGCCGCGTTCTCTCATTACAAGGACTCCTCACTTTCGCTCAAAACACTCCCATCCACCAGCCGCGCGCCCCGCATCAGGAACCAGGAAATCATCAGCCGCTCCCGCGCACGCCGCAGCACCGCGCCGCCTCTCCTTCGCATCGAGCATCGGGACGTCTCCTTCGCGTGGCTCCTCCCGCGCCGCGGAGTCTCTCCGCCGGATCGCGCTGACGCCTGGGTCCGGCTGCGTCGCCCGGCGGCTCTGGGGCACGTTCCTCTCCGCGTCGGGCTTTAACACGCCGTCACCGCTCTCATCCTCTACTCCAGGAGGATGGCCCCAGGTTTCGCTGCCAGCCATGCCGGGCCCCAAGCCGGACGCCTGGTGACGCCCCCAGTCGAAATTGAGTATTCTTAAATGTTTCTTCCGAGTATATTGCGCAAACCACAATCGTGGTTATATTTTCGAGTCTCAACCACGTCGTTTCCCCAATACACGAATGGAGTCGTAGAGTCGTGTAGAGTTTTTTAAACCGTGTTTTCATGTTTGCGGTGCACGTTCTCCTTCCTCCCCTCACGAGCACGGAGCGCTCACTTGACGGAGCGCACACCTGGCGGAGCACACACGTGCACGGAGCACACACCTGACGGAGCACACACGTGCACGGAGCGCACACCTGACGGAGCGCGCACCTGACGGAGCGCACACGAGCACGGAGCGCACACGAGCACGGAGCACACACCTGATGGAGCGCACACGCACGAGAAGGGGCACTCACAGCATATGGGTTCTCTCGTCAACTCCATGACGTCTCATGGCTTAGCGCCCCGCGTAGCGACACCGCAAAACACAAGTCCATGCATTCAATTGAACTCCCCGGCCAAGCGGCGACACCCCCGCTGCAGCCATGCGGCCCTAAATCGAATGCCCAACGGCGCCCCCAGTCGAATTAAGTATTCTCCTACGTCTTATTCTGTCTTTTGGCTATCGCATAATCACAATCTCAGAGATATTTCGGGCATCAATCAGTCTATTCTCAATAGGCGTAAAATTGCACAAGTCGCTTATTTGCTTCAACTGTTTTTCATGTTTGTGGCTGCGTGCTCTCCCTCTCCCAAAGGCGGAGGAGGCACGGAGCGGCTGCATGTCCCCCTCCCCCAAAGGCGCGGGGAAGCACCAAACGGCGCAGGTTCTCCCTCTTAACGCAGGGGATTTTCTCATTACCTGTCCCCTCGTTTTCTAGGCCGCGCTTGCCCCGCCTACTCCCCGTCCATCCCAATTTGTAATATCTATACCCGTTGTCCCGCTCCAGTCCATATCCTATATCCCACGTCCCACAGTCAGCCTCCGGCCAGCTCCCGTTCGTGACCCAAGTCCCAGTCATCCCTCGCCTTCCCCGCTGCCCATTCCCGCTGTCCCGCTCCCGTTCATGTCCCACATCTCTCATGCACCCCTCCGTACGGCATTTCCACGCTCTGCCGTCTGCCGGCACCTCCAGTCCTACGCTCTGCCGTCTGCCGGCACCTCCAGTCCTACGCTCTGCCGTCTGCCGGCACCTCCAGTCCTATGCTCTGCTTTCTGCCGGCACCTCCAGTCCTACGCTCTGCCGTTTGCCGGCACTTCCACATCGACGCTGTTTGCCGGCACTTCCCCCATCGACGCCGTTTGCCGGCACTTCCCCATCAATGCCGTTTGCCGGCACTTCCCCATCAACGCCGTTTGCCGGCACTTCCCCATCAAAGCCGTTTGCCGGCACTTCCCCATCAACGCCGTCTGCCGGCACCTACAGTCCTACGCTCCGCCGTCTGCCGGCACTTCCAGTCCTTCGCTCCGCCGTCTTCCGGCACTTCCAGTCCTGCGCTCCGCCGTCTGCCGGCACTTCCACTCCTACGCGCCGCCGTCTGCCGGCACTTCCAGTCCTGCGCTCCGCCGTCTGCCGGCACTTCCAGTCCTGCGCTCCGCCGTCTGCCGGCACTTCCAAGTCCTGCGCTCCGCCGTCTGCCGGCACTTCCAGTCCTACCCTCTGCCGTCTGCCCGGCATCTGCAATAACCATGGCGGCTCAGACCCCGGGTTTTTGGGGGAGACATCTAATTCAATCAGATTATGGAGTGCCCATGATCACTGTTTTCCACCGGGGTCTGAGCGCCAAATAACCTCCGTAATAAAGCTCGCTAATCATTCTCTTCTGTGTCCTGTGTCTGAGTCTCTCCGGGGTGAAATGAAGCCTGCGTAAATTCACCTGGAAGACCTAACGTAAATCGCCGTCGGCCACCATGGAAGCGCCATCATCGCACTCAAGCGGCGTCCGCCTGTCCGTCTGTGAGAGTCAGATCCTTCACTTCACCATGGACTCTTCCAGGTTTCTGCGCTTATCCCAAAAGGTTATGCAGTTTTTCCCGGCCTAGAAGAATGGTGAAAGGACAGGAAGCGTTGCATCATGGCTCTCGCACCTGCTCCTCATCCCCAATCAACGCTCTCAGTGACTCCTCCCCGCTCCCAATCAGCACCAGGCGGTCGCATTTGAGCCCTCAGGCAGATGGCTCGGCCACTCAAACCGTACTGCGACCCACCGCCTCCCCTTCTCCTCCTCTGCATTCCCCTCATCCTCAACCTTCTCTCCACATCTACCACCACCAGTCTCCAGGCTCCGAGGGGAGCCATCTAATTCAATTAGATTATGGAGTGCCCATGATGATCACTGTCTTCCACCGGGGTCTGAGCGCCAAATAACCTCCGTAATAAAGCTCGCTAATCATTCTCTTCTGTGTCCTGTGTCTGAGTCGCTCCAGGGTGAAATGTTTGAGAAATTGTACATGCCAGGAGGAACACAATTACTGTGTGTTCTGGGACTGTCCTGTTGCTCAAAAATACGGACTGAAATTAACAAGGCACTGCAACCTATTCTTGACAATATCGTCCCACTCAATTTTAGAACTGTGTATTTGGGTCTCAAAACTCCTGCCATGGACATAATAAATAAATAAATGGATATCTTTGGACTCTACCTCTGGTTACAGGGAATAAGGCCATCCCAAAAAGTAAGTGACACAAACTGCACCTACGATCAAGGACTGGGCCGACATTAATAATAATAATAATAATAATAATAACTTTTATTTTTATAGCGCTTTTCAGTGACCCAAAGACGCTTAACATATACAAAAAAGGGGGGGTATTTAAAGACAGGGGGGGACAGCACGCACAATACACAATAAAATGAACAAGACAGAAGAAGTAGAAAGAAAGTGATGGGGATGTAACAGGGGGTAGAAGAGTAGACAGTGGAGTAGAGGAGGCTAAGGGTAGGGGAGGTCAAAGGCTTGAGTGAAGAGGTATGTTTTTAGGCGGGATTTAAATGTTGTGAGTGAGGGAGAGTGGCGGACAGGTTGGGGGAGGGAGTTCCAGAGTCTGGGTGCTGTTTGGGAGAACGCTCTGTCACCAAAAGTTTTGAGTCGGGATGTTGGTGCAGTCAGGGTGAGAGTGGAGGAGGAGCGGAGGGCTCGGGAGGGGCGGTGGGGGATGAGGAGGTCAGACAGGTAGGGGGGGGGGGGCTAGGTGGTGAAGAGCTTTGAAGGTGAGGAGTATTATGAAGTTGATGCGCTGCTTGACATTATAATTTATCATTTAAAAAATCTATTTCGACTTAATTAGACGTTTATTTTGGACTTTGTATATCTTGATTTTCTTTTGTTTTGATGTCTTCTTTCTGTCTTTATATTTTTATTGAAATTATTCTCTGTTTCTTGTTTTTGAAGTTTCAAGAGATGATAATGTGTGTGGGATGATGCTTGTGTGCTGTATTGTGTTGTATTGTATTGTACACCGTAAAGCTGTAGACTGCCTCTTCTGGGCAACTTCTCCTTTTACCAGGGTTGGATCCTCACCTTGCTGTGAACAAGCTGCTCGTAACTATGATGAGTCACTTCAGGAAACTTTCCCAAAGTGACATTTTGTTACGACACTTAGAGCAATAAGCCATTTCTCATAAATGACAGTGTTTGCAACAATAGCCAATTTCACGCACCACAGGCGTAATATAAGTGAGGGTATTTAGAAAGCACTGAGTTGTATCGATCCCTGTGGGAACATGAGGCTAAAGCAGAACACAGTCAGTTTACAGAGGCTACACTATAGGGGCCCACTACAGGGGCCACCATCATAGACTATTAGGAGGTTGATGGTACGACAGAGGGTGGCCACCTAACATTAACACAATAATTATACTTTACGCAGACAGATTTGAAATATATCAGTGTTATGAACTGCAGTCTATTAGCCCCTATCAAGTGGCCTTGTTTTGGAGCGACTCGAGGATCCGAAAGAGCCTCCACTCTGTACCGGCCCGTTTAAGGGGTCCAAAGCAGCCTGCGAGTCGCACTAGCTTTCCAAAGCGGTCTGGTGATGTAGGTGGAAGAACTGGTCAGGAGGCGAGTGGGAGTGTTCTGCACTAACTGATGGCAATGGAGTGAGGACTGTCAATTATTTTCAAGGTGAAGCTGACAAGAGCGGAATCGGATGTTGCATCCTGATCAGTGATATATTTATGGATCTACATCTTACACTAATTGTGCGTAGCCCAGAAGTGTGTTGGTGTTTTTTGTTGTGTTTTCGGGGCTCGCGTGTGTCTGCCGCTGCCGGCCCGTATGCTCTCTGCATCCTGGTTCATGTACCTAAATAAAATCGTGTTGCAAACAAGTCATAAGTCAGGGGAAGAATGTAACATTAGTTTGTTCAGCGCATTTCAATCTTATTATTAGAGATGAAAACCGCAGTAGAAGTCTCTCACCTCCGTATAATGCATGAATGGATCACATTTTACACTTTGCTTATTTGTTTACATGCCTGCTGGGTATTTTAAGTTGAGCTGCTATTTTTATTTTATTCAAATTTTGCACTATTATTTCTTATTCAAGCTACCTCAAAGAAAGGTACACTGTTAAAGTGTTAAAAAAATAAAATAAAAACTGGGGACAACCTGTTTATGTTGCATTTGTGCATTTTTTTTATGTGTTACGAAAGTATCAGATCGGGACTCCGTATCGGCAGATACCCGAAATCAGGTGACTCGGAATCGGCTCTGGGACAAAAAAACTTGATAGGGACATCCCTACTTAGAACTGGGTGGCGCATTAGCATGCAGAGACAAGCCATTTATGTATTTACATCTACTGCCACTAGATGGAGCCAAAGGTCAGTTCCTACTGTGGGAAAAGCCAGAAGTTTTTTTTTGTTCTAAGACATGAGATGCCAAAGTAACAGTACTCTAAAGCATGTTGTAAGGCCAATAGCAATACAAATAATGAATAAGTACATGGGCATGTTAATTTTGAACAGATTTGGTGATCCAGAAAGGTCGAGAATCAAATTCTTAATTTGTCTAGGCTTTCTTTTGTTTTGTTATTTTCTTTGTTTTGTTTGCTGAAAGCCAAGACTTGAACTCAAAATGTTTAGGCAGAAATTCATGGTTAGGGTCAAACCATTCAGAACTTATGTATTACTTTTCCATCCTTTTCAAGAATGTAGTGGAGTAGAAATATGTTCAGAAGTAAAAATAAAAAGTATCCACTGTAAAGTAAGTACAGATATCTAAAAATCGTACTTACAGTACTTTTACTTTTGTACTTAAGTTACTTTCAAGCACTGTTAAAATGAAAGTAATATCCACAGATCTAAATGTAACAGTATTAAGATATTTTAGTTAATGGGAAAATATGATTCATTATTTGTATTGTTATTAGGCTTTAAATATGCTCTTTAGTACTTTTTTTTGAATAACAAACAATATTACATGTGGATCTCTGCTGTTTAACCCAGGGCTACCTGTGTTTTGACATCATCTATTGGCAACAGAGAGTTTAAGATAAACATTTTAATGCATTTCAAAATTGCCTCACTTACGGGGTTCAATACACAGTTGTACTGATCGTGGTCAGACGGGAGAAATTCACAGAACAAGTCTGGAGATGAATTATGGACAGAAGATTCTCAGAGCCACGCCCATGGATGTATTATATTATCTGGATAGGGTACGCCCCCTCTGCCTCTGGCTCCAAATTGAGTAGTGGCCACTCCGCAGAATGCAGCCTCTTGGTTTGACAATTTCAGGAGTTCGGCCTCTAAAATTACCAAAAATGCTAAATTATTTTTAGTTGAAAAAACCTCTCCTTGAACCGACACCTTAACGTGGTGGAGGGGTTTGAGTGCCCGAATGATCCCGGGAGCTATGTTGTCGGGGGCTTCATGCCCCTGGTAGGGTCTCCCAAGGCAAACAGGTCCTAGGTGACGGGTCAGACAAAGATCGGTTCAGAAGCCTCTTATGACGACGACACGAACAAGGCCGTTTACGTCGCCCGGATCGGCGTCACCGGGGCCCCATCCTGGAGCCAGGCCTGGGATGGGTGCTCCATGGCGAGCGCCTGGTGGCCGGGTCTTACCCCACGGGGCCCGGCCGGGCACAGCCCGAAAGAGCGACGTGGGGCCGCCCTCCCGTGGGCCCACCACCCGCAGGAGGATCCATAAGGGGCCGGTGCAGAGAGATTTGGGCGGCAGTCGACGGCAGGGGCCTCGGCGACCAGATCTCCAGACACAGAGACTAACTCTGGGGACATGGAATGTCACCTCGCTGGGGGGGAAAGAGCCTGAGCTTGTGCGGGAGGTTGAGCGATACCGACTAGATATAGTCGGCCTCACCTCCACGCACAGTTTGGGCTCTGGAACCCATCTCCTCGAGAGGGGCTGGACGCTCCACTTCTCTGGTGTTGCCCGCGGGGAGAGGCGGCGGGCTGGTGTGGGCTTGCTGATAGCCCCTCAGCTCAGCCGCCACGTGTTGGAGTTTACCCCGGTGAACGAGAGGGTCGCGTCCCTCCGCCTTCGGGTGGGGGACAGGTCTCTCACTGTTGTGGCGGCCTACTGGCCGAACAGCAGTGCAGAGTACCCGGCCTTCTTGGAGTCCTTGGGAGGGGTACTGGACAGTGCACCGGCCGGGGACTCCGTTGTTCTACTGGGGGACTTCAACGCCCACGTGGGCAATGACAGTGACACCTGGAGAGGGGTGATCGGGAAGAACGGCTTCCCCGATCTGAACCCGAGCGGTGTTCAGTTATTGGACTTCTGTGCTAGCCACGGATTGTCCATAACGAACACCATGTTCAAGCACAAGGGTGTCCATCAGTGCACATGGCACCAGGACACCCTAGGCCGGAGGTCAATGATCGACTTTGTTGTCGTGTCATCAGACCTCCGGCCGCGTGTCTTGGACACTCGGGTGAAGAGAGGGGCAGAGTTGTCAACCGATCACCACCTGGTGGTGAGTTGGATCCGCTGGCAGAGGAGGAAGCCGGACAGACTTGGCAGACCCAAGCGCATTGTGAGGGTCTGTTGGGAACGTCTAGTGGAGCCCTCTGTCAGTAGGGTATTCAACTCGCACCTCCGGGAGAGCTTCTCCCATGTCCCGGGGGAGGTTGGGGACATTGAGTCCGAGTGGACCATGTTCTCCGCCTCCATTGTTGATGCGGCTGCTCGGAGCTGTGGTCGCAAGGTCTCCGGTGCCTGTCGTGGCGGCAACCCCCGAACCCGGTGGTGGACACCGGAAGTAAGGGATGCCGTCAGACTGAAGAAGGAGGCCTATCAGGCCACTCTGGCTTGTAGGTCTCCGGAGGTCATCGACGGGTATCGGCAGGCCAAGCGAGCCGCGGCTCGTGCTGTCGCAGAGGCAAAAACCCGGGCCTGGGAGGAGTTCGGGGAGGCCATGGAGGAGGACTATCGGTCGGCACCAAAGAAATTCTGGCAAACCGTCCGGCGCCTCAGGAGGGGGAAGCAGTGTCTCACCAACACCGTTTACGGTGCGGGTGGAGGCCTGCTGACCTCAACTGGGGATGTCGTCGGACGGTGGAAGGAATACTTTGAGGATCTCCTTAATCCCTCAGTCACGTCTTCCGAAGAGGAAGTGGAGACCGGGGACTCGGTGGCTGGCTCATCCATCACCCAAGCTGAAGTCACTGAGGTTGTTCGCAAACTCCTCGGTGGCAGGGCTCCGGGGGTGGATGAGATCCGCCCTGAGTACCTAAAGTATCTGGATGTTGTAGGACTGTCTTGGTTGACACGTCTCTGCAACATCGCGTGGCGTTCGGGGACCGTGCCTCTGGACTGGCAGACCGGGGTGGTGGTCCCTCTGTTCAAGAAGGGGGACCGGAGGGTGTGTTCCAACTACAGAGGGATCACACTCCTCAGCCTCCCGGGTAAGGTCTATTCCAAGGTACTGGAGAGGAGAATCCGACCGATAGTCGAACCTCGGATTCAGGAGGAGCAGAGTGGTTTTCGTCCCGGTCGTGGAACACTGGACCAGCTCTATACCCTCCATCGGGTGCTCGAGGGTTCATGGGAGTTTGCCCAACCAGTCCATATGTGTTTTGTGGATCTGGAGAAGGCTTTCGACCGTGTCCCTCGGGGTGTCCTTTGGGGGGTGCTCCGGGAGTACGGGGTCCGGGGCCCTTTGCTCAGGGCTGTCCGGTCCCTGTATGACCGGAGCAGGAGCTGTGTTCGCATTGCCGGCAGTAAGTCAGACCTGTTCCCAGTGCATGTTGGACTCCGCCAGGGCTGCCCTTTGTCACCGGTTCTGTTCATAATTTTTATGGACAGAATTTCTAGGCGCAGTCAGGGGTCGGAGGGTGTCCGGTTTGGGGACCACAGGATCTCATCTCTGCTGTTTGCAGACGATGTTGTCCTGATGGCTCCATCAAACCCGGACCTGCAACATGCACTGGGACGGTTTCCAGCCGAGTGTGAAGCGGCTGGGATGAGAATCAGCACCTCCAAATCCGAGGCCATGGTTCTCGACCGGAAAAAGGTGGCTTGCCCTCTCCAGGTGGGTGGGGTGTCCTTGCCCCAAGTGGAGGAGTTCAAGTATCTCGGGGTCTTGTTCACGAGTGAGGGAAGGATGGAGCGTGAGATCGACAGGCGGATCGGTGCAGCGGCTGCAGTGATGCAGTCGCTGCATCGGACCGTTGTGGTAAAGAGGGAGCTGAGCCGAAAGGCAAAGCTCTCTATTTACCGGTCGGTCTACGTTCCTACCCTCACCTATGGTCATGAGCTTTGGGTAGTGACCGAAAGAACAAGATCGCGGATACAAGCGGTCGAAATGAGTTTCCTCCGCCGTGTGGCTGGGCGCTCCCTTAGAGATAAGGTGAGGAGCTCGGCCACACGGGGGGAGCTCGGAGTAGAGCCGCTGCTCCTCCACGTCGAGAGGAGCCAGCTGAGGTGGCTCGGGCATCTGTTTCGGATGCCTCCTGGGCGCCTCCCTCGGGAGGTGTTTCAGGCATGTCCCACCGGGAAGATGCCCCGGGGAAGACCCAGGACAGGCTGGAGAGACTATGTCTCTCGGCTGGCCTGGGAACGCCTCGGGATCCCCCCGGAGGAGTTAGAGGAAGTGTCTGGGGAGAAGGAAGTCTGGGAGTCCCTGCTCAGACTGCTGCCCCCGCGACCCGGCCCCGGATAAAGCGGCAGAAGATGGATGGATGGATGGATGGATGAAAAATAAAATAGAAGGAATTTCACTCTTTGAGTGTTTCTAAAATACTTTAAAAATACATTTTTAACCTCACGGTGAACGATGTACGCGCACAGAGCGCGCGCACAATCCTCATGAACGAGCCTCGGGAGAACGACGAAAACGTTGTTTTGTTTGTCATTCCTCACGTTTTCACACATCATTCAATATGAAGTGTAAATCAACGATTACACAGTTAACACAAGCTAACACAAGCTAACACAAGCTAACGTTTAGCTACACAAAGATGCATTGGAACGACGCGCTGTGATGGCTCATGCCTTCTGCAAATAAATAACTCATTATTTCTGCCTACAAAATGTTAAAAGAGACAAAAGGTTAAGCACAGACCAAGGGAAACTAGAGAAAGAAGGGGAAATAAAGTGATGTTTGTATTATGTGCAAAAACTACCAATAATTCAAATATGACCTGCTGAAATGGGTAATATCTTACCTATTTAAATACGTTTACATAAATGTAAACGTATTTAAATGTGACAGTCGTGACTACATTTGAGGTTTTATCACCAATTTCATAATGAAGTGTGCTGTGTTTAAACAGCAAAGCACACGCTTGTTTTCTTTAGGAATGTCATGGATTTACTTCCATGGAATATGTGCAGAGATTTAGCAAACATGTCAGTTATGTTCTAACTTCGAAGGTTTAAACTTATGCATAAGTAAATGACTTTTGGTTCTAGCTTTAAAAATGACTGTGAAAAGAGGAACTTTTGTGTTACAGAGCGAAATGTAAATGTGTCAATAACATAATCCAGTTTTTACAACATTATATATCGATGTTCTAATGATTATTTTTCTCATCTTCTCCAGAGTGAAGCAGCTGTCCAGAGCTGACCGTCCTGACCAGTGAGTTTGGTCTCTGTCTGTGCTGACCAGAGCTCTACAGGCCACTACAGGTCACTACAGGTCACTACAGGTCACTACAGGTCACTGCAGACATGGTCATCTCAAGTAAACTCCTGACAACTCCACAGCAAAAGGTATTTTAATAATAACTTGTGCCTCGACTAAAAGTAAACCGTGAGTAGAATCAGTACTTTGAACTTATAAAATGTCTGTTAGTTTTGTTATGACCAAAAAAACTAAATAATACTTGTTCTACAAAAGAGCCACTGCTGTGTCACATGTGTCTGTAAAGCAGGTTCAGGACAAACATTTGAAGTGGTATGTTTTATGAGTTGTATCATCTAAAACATTTGAAGTGGTATGTTTTATGAGTTGTATCATCTAAAGCTGTGACATGTTCTGTTTGTCTCTCAGTCAAACGATGGAGCTGAACGGAGCTGTTTACAGAAGTCCTTTTCTCCAGAAGACTGTGTAGCCATGGAAACAAAGTCTTGTTAAATACTGATATATTCAGTATTCAGTATGTTCTATTTGACTTATACATGTTGTTTTATCATTGTTCATTGTTTTATGTTGCACTGAATCACCAAGACATGATCTTATGTTTGTGAATTCTGTTCTTTGACAATGGAAATAAAGCTTTTCTGATTCAGATTCTAATAATGATAATAATAATAAACAGTACACGGACTCCAGAACTCCTCTTAATAAGGGATTCCCACATTGAAGCTTTAAAACTCAACTCAAACTGTGGCTAAAATCAAACCTGATTCCTTGTGTTGTGTTAATCTTCTATTTGTCTGTTGTATTGTTTTGTTACATTTATAGCTATAATCAGATATACATTTATTCAACAAGTTCATTCATGTTCATTATTCTTATTAAATAGATGAATAAACAAATGTTTTTTTGTATTTATTAAAGAAAATAAAGAAGAGACAAAAATACACACAAGGAAACTGAATACAATTAAATACTGATTAACTCCATTATGTAACAGAATCGATGATTATGTTTTATATTTCTCCTCATTTGATAAAAAAAAAAATCTGCATATTGGCTAAATTATATTATGTAAATTAATAACTGAAAAGTTAATAACAAAATAAATACCCAAACCAAAAACTACAGACAATGATGAGGACGTTATTACACCTCTAAATGGGCAAATTTTAATTTGCCCATTTCTTCTTTACACTTCTTTACACACCTCTTTATAATTCTCTTAAATATCAGACCTTTACAACATCATACATGTATATTTAAAGATGGATATAAACAATTCATCATTATACGTTACGTAAATAGACCATTACAAGTGGAAATATTCCGAAAGTCCGCGGTGACTCTTCTCAGTCTTTCACACAGTCTGCTCTCGGCGTGCTCGCTCCCGACGCCAAAGCCTCATGGTGATGTCGTCACAAAAGTGGGAGAAGATGAGACAGTATTCAGGAAGTAATGCTAAAAAACTTTTTGGGAGCCACGCGCCAATGAGCACGCTCCATAGGCTTCAATGGCGGCCATCTTGCCTTCCGGGGCCTTGGCCACGCCACACGTCGAGAAAACGTCAGTCATCGAGGAGATTCAGAACGGAGTGTTTCTGACGCTCGGGGGGAGAAGACTTTCTAACCAGGATTCATCAAACTAGTGTGAATGAAGCTAAACGCAACTCCAAGTGTGTGGGAGGGAACAATGTTAGAAAAGGGTTAAATTCTCAGAAAGGTCCATTTTGCACAATATGTGTCCTTCAAATCAATGTTAAAACAGGCATTTTGAGTATCGACCTTGACTAGGCTTTTGATAATGTGGACCATTGTCACTAATGGAATGAACTGATCACCATGTTGCTGTGTTCCTTGTTCTAGACTGTGCATTAATGATAGGCTACATATCATCACATATCATCACAGTGCGGTCAGACAGCTGTCACAGTTATGTGCAAAACAAAGCAATCATCCTGCAAATGTTTTAATTAAAACAGTCACTTTATGCTGATTGATTGTGAGTGTATACTGGGCTGCAACCTCTTACAAAAGAGATTGTTAAACCTCAATGAGGTGTATCCTGTTTAAATAAAGGTAAAATAAAAATGATAATAAGCAGCGACAGTGGACAAACAAAGGCATGTCGCTGTGCACGCGCTGATGCCTCTGAGACATTTCAGGTTCTTTCACAGTTGCTCAGTCCAAATATTGAATAAAGACTTCAAACCCACAGTTGTGTCATCAGAACCCAAAGCCCTGAGCAGCATTATCCGAGTCAACACAACTTAAAAAATTCAGGAGTCCTTGACAGCTCAGCTTTTGAGATGCTAGACTGTAGAACATTTTGTCTTTCGAAAGGTTTTTTTACTCTCCCTGGAGCGAAGTTGATTTTCAAGCTTTTATGTGAGCTTTATAAAAGGCATCTCCCAAACTTAAGTCAATTAATTTCTTTAGTGAAATGCGTAGTGTCTTGTGATGAGAGCAGATGTGACGTGTGAGTCACTCGAGACTCACACGAGTACACGTGTGACATGGAGACCAGAGGAACATATCTAGGGCCATGTACAGTATCACATCCACTAAACGTTGGAACCAAATGTGGGGGTACAGTTATATGTATTTAATATAGATATATATATATATATAGAGAGAGAGAGAGAGAGAGAGAGAGAGAGAGAGAGAGAGAGAGAGAGAGAGAGAGAGAGGAGAGGGGGGGGGGTACGGAGCCCCAATAACCACGCTGAGCACGACAGCAACTGACATGAAGGATAAGATCATGGCGAGAATGCACAACAGGCAACTCACAAGCCCATTACAATGGCTCAGTGAAGTACACTCAGGAATGCAGCATTGACAGCTATCCCTACGGCAACTATCACTGAAAACAATGAGCTGATATACAACTCAGCAGCAGTGATCCTTGAGACACTCGGCTATCATAAGAGCAACCATGAGATGAAATACCCACCATGGAAAAGAAGGTTGGAGGCTGAGATCATGACAGCTCGGAGAGAGGTGAGCCAACTGTCTGAGGCCCGGAAAGGTGCAATGCGAAAGCACAACCAGATGCCCATACCCGAAGCACTCGAAATTGCCAAACAAAGGATCCAAGCCTTGGTCAGCCGCCTAAGGAGGTACACGAGAGAGAATTAAGCCAGGAGAATAAACAAGTTGTTCTAGTCTCAACCGGCGAAAGTGTACACTTAGTGGCAGGGTAAAAACCGAGATGCACAGTGGCTGATGGCTCTGAGAGAGGACCACAGCAACATCCCTGAGCAGAACCCAGTTACCATCAATGTGGCAGACATACAGGAAAGAGTCTCAGGCATGAAAAACTGGACAGCACCGGGCCCTGACACGATACATACTGGCTCAAGAAGCTCACTCCACAAGTGCCTAGCAGCCCAAATGAACACACTGCTAAGGGACAAAACTCACCCTGAATGGCTAACCGAAGGGCGTCTTCAAAGGGCACAGGCCCGTTCAACTATCGGCCAATAACCCGTCTCTCCACAACGTGGCAGCTCCTTTCGGGCATAATGGCGGCCAAGACAGGTGGGCACATGGATCAACACAGGATCACTGCTCAGAAGGGCATCGGCAAAAATACCAGAGATGCGAATGTAACCCTGGTTAAAAACTCTGCCTTGATCTCTCTCACTCACTTGCGCGTTCCCTAGCACACTCGCTCTCTCGCGTCAGTCCGTCACGTGACGGCGCGCAGCCAACCATCTGCATATAATCAGGAAATCACTGCAGCTAATGACATGCCGGTCGAGGGAAATCAGGGAATGCTACAGTTGGGTTGAAATAGTAATGGATCGTCCTCTTTTTGTTGCATTTGTTCAATGTATTAAATACATTTACGGGCCGAATCTTAGGAGCCGACTACAGGGCCCAGATCGTCCAATTAAGAGTGTGTTTTGCTAATGTGGCAAGATGGGCTGTGGAGGCCTGTGCTCCGTGGCGCTCAGCTGGCAGACTATTTAAGCGCGCTCATCCGCCTCTGGTTTCGCCCACACGCTCTTCCGGGCCTTGGTTGTTGGCCACTCCGTCCTCCATTCCAGGTAATGACAATCCTGCAGCTTCGATTCATTCATTTCACAAATTCATGAATTAAATTCTTCCGGTAGTGCCGCTGCAGTGCCACAGGCACCCACAATCCAGTCCGGGGCTCTGTCAAATCACCTCGCAGGTAATGAACGCCCAATTCTCCTCAGTCATTCAGTTTCAATGCTCCTAAATCCCGGTCAAGTACACCCGTTTGGCTTTTAACGCCTTGTCCGTGAGCACGCGCCGCAGATTGCGGCGAAGGCAACAGCTGGCCAACGTTGCGTGCGCTGGTCCACTCAGTTTGGACGCAGCATGTGGTGTGGAGCGATCCCATTGAGCAGCTAAGGAAGTATCGCGCTACTCCGTCAACCATCCCCGGTATGTGCCGTGAATTTATTTAGATCAGTTTCGATTGAATGTAGTAATCCCACCGGTAATATTGCAGGTCTCCTGTGGTGGTCTGCAGCGGCTTGGGCACGCCCCCCTCTGCTGTTTTGTTCCTTCTTGGCTTCTTTTTGTTTTGTTCCTATATTGCTCCAATTTTGCCGATCTGTTTTGTTCCGGCTCTGTTCTGCTCCCGTATTGTGCCTATTTTGCCGTCCCGTTTTGTTCCTTCTTGGCTTTTTTTTGTTTTGTTCCTGCTCTGTCCCTATTTTGTTTTTATTTCGCCCCTCTTTTACCTCTGTTTTGTTCTGTCTTGTTCCCGGTTTTGTTTTGTCTTGTTCGGTCTTGTGTTGATCTGTTTTGTTCACCTGTTTTGCTTTGTCAGGTTACGGCTGGACAGGGGGACTCTGTGCACGGGGCACTTTCCCCCGATTTTTGACTGACAGGCAGTCAATTCGGGGTTAGTTTTAGAAAAATGAGTGAGTGCGAATGAGTGAGAGAGTGAATGTGTTTTAGTAAAGATTATATAGCTAATTAAATTGATTAAAATACTGTTTGTGTGCAATATTATTGTGAAATAAAAAATGTGTAATTTAAATGGAACCTGGCCAGCCTCCTTCTTAATCGACTTATCTGCGTGCCTTTGAGAAATATTCTCGTTGTTGCAACAAAATACTATAATAACTGATTCGTCCACGACCCGGCCAGCACACTAACGTTTGAAACCGGTGAGTGCCCTATATTAACTAGCTTAGCCTAGCCGCATCCATTGTTTTCAATGGAGCGGTTAGCATATCTTGAGTGTCTTTCTGCAAATATCATGTTATTTAAAACTATTTATTGATTATTTGTGAATGTATTTAAAGCACTTTAAGGTCGAAACTTAATTGTTTGCTCCTATGCCATTCAAAGCACTTTAAGCCTCATGCACTTTACTTTTAATCTATACTAATTCAATACACTGTTTTTAAGTACATGATTGATCATTGATCTACTTTTGTAATGTTATTTATTATATTATAAATGGTGCTCTTTTGATAGTTTGTAATATTCAACACTGATATTGAAACCTGGTTGTATTTATGTTTGGAAACCTAGTTGTATTTATCTTTTTGACGTGCACATGATTTATTTATTTATTTGGTCCTGTTACTGTACAAGCCAGCTTGGATGGCGAGCTAGAACCTGAACCTGAACCTGAGAACTCTTGGCAGCAAGCCTACATCCTTACCACCAGTCCGGACTCTACAATGAGAACTCCATCTGCTCTGGTTGGGCCGGTAGGAGGCTCCTGTAGCCACCCTTCTTTTTGTTTACTCAAGAACTCTTTCAAATTGCATCGCTGCTGATGGTTCAGACACTTTTCGTACAGATATTGCCTTCTTCCTTACACTTCCTCCTGCCCATGGACAATTTCAACCACACAATGCCTTACGTGTCAGCATGAAATACGCTGGAACCTCATGAACTTTCATACTTGGATAAATGGATTCATATGACTGAACTAATTTGCGTTTACCTCTGATGTACATATCTCTATCCTCTATTGTAAACAATTGAATGGCCATTCCCATGTATGTTTAAAAGTTGTCTGTCTCTCTATATATATGGTACCAACACGCATTCTGCATTCCGTCTTAATCTTCACCCCTGCTCCAGCAGCCGAACTATAGAACCTTCTGATTTTAGCCCAAACAGTCAATTCTACACAACTCATGGTGTGGCTCCCATCCTCCCCCTTCCTCCACATCCTCCCCCAAATCTTAGTGTCAAAATCAGACCACTGTGTGCTGTTTAATTATACAAACCATAAAAATATGGATGCTCAGAATTAAGTGAGCAATAACTTTGGACCTCAGCAAAGAGTTTAAAGTTCTGTTTTTCACTACTGCCTTATATCATAACCATAATCTTCACAGAATCTTTGGATTCATCCATCCATCTTCTTCCGCGTATCCGGGGCCGGGTTGCGGGGGCAGCAGCCTAAGGGACTCCCAGACTTCTTCCTCCCCAGACACTTCCTCCAACTCCTCCGGAAGGATCCTGAGGCGTTCCCAGGCCAGCCGAGAGACATAGTCCCTCCAACGTGTCCTGGGTCTTCCCCGGGGGCCTCTCCCCGGTGGGACATGCCCTAAACACCTCCCCCAGGGAGGCGCCCAGGAGGCACCGAAACAGATGCCTGAGCCACCTCAGCTGGAGGAGCAGCGGCTCTACTCTGAGCTCCCCTCATGTGACTGAGCTCCTCACCCTATCTCTAAGTCAGCGCCCAGCCACCCGGCGGAGGAAACTCATTTTGACCGCTTGTGTCCGCTATCTTGTCCTTTTGGTCATTACCCAACGGTCATGACAATAGATGGTCTTCGGATTCAATCTTAAATTATTTATGTGTTTCTATAATATTTTGCCCTCAATAAAATGTATAGTTTTTCAATTAAAAGAAGTTTAAATTGTCTCAATTTGTTCAAATCAGAGAACTTCATCAAAACAAAAATGTACGTCACATTGAAATGGGAGACATACAACACAAACGTACAGTAGATGATGGAACATTCTCTCAAGGTTAGAAGCTCATGTGTCAATTTTTCTTTTTATGTCACAAACTTCACAAACCAAACGACCAGAGCAACAGGACTAAAGATTCTCAAACTGAATGATTGCGGAACTCAGACAGTGTTTTTTCTACTACACCAGTAAAATATCTGCTGAAACCCTCTCCAGGCTGCGAATATGATCTCAGATTATTATTATGGAGGAGATTTGGGTGATAAACGAGCTAAATGGAAGCAGGAGGGGGGGGACACATCAGCAGGACACATCCAAAGCAATGGTACAATGAGAAAATGAGTCTGTCTTTAGTGGAGACATTTATCCAGGTAATGTGGACACAAATGGAGCAGAGGAAGCAGGACGGACACAAATAAGGGAGAAGATGAATAAATACAACATTGTCATTTTCTCCCAGACAAAGTGAAGCGGAACAAACAGCGGTCAGATTGGTTTACATTTTGCTGTCGGGCTTGTCTGTGTTTACAGCGTCTCGTTACTCTCAGCAGGCCGGAGGACAAGGCTCTCTGGGGATGGTTAATGGTCACTTCTCCGCATTAGTGGACAAACACTGAGGGTGAGCCGGGGGAGTGTCTTGCCCAAGTGGAGCTGGATGGATGGACTGAGCTTATTTACTTACTTACTTAAAACTAAATGATGGAACGTTAAATGATCGAATTAAAAAGCAGATATAAAAAATATTGGTCTTGTGAATCAAAAACAAAACACAAAAACAAACCAATCATTTTTCTTCTTTTTTTTTAGTCAATTGAACAACGATGCAAAGATTCTTCTAGATTCTAGAAAGATACTGCCACCTGCTGGTGGAAAATGAGTTTACCTTAGATCAGGGGTTTCCCTGATCTAAGTACTTTTACAAAATTCCTTTTACTGGTCACAAGAAAAACATAAACCATTATCCACTCATTAGTGCACAAACTTAGGTGTGATTAATCTAATTTGAATGGTTTAGTGCACTGCGTTCACATGGAAGGGGTGGAAAAGTTACTGAAGAGTTACTTCACCCTAGTTTAGCCCTCACACCTTCCAGTTTCACTTGCTAATATCATTTTTGTTGTTTTATTTGTACTTTATTATCCACGTTCAACCCCAAAGAGAAAGAGCAGCAGCAGAGTCAATAATCATTTACAGTACAATCATTTATTCGGACCCCATCATGTCTCCAGGTGTGAGTCTGTCTCAGTGAGAGGTACGCAGCAATACAAAGATGTAGAGCAGTGGTTCCCAAACTACGGCCCGCGGGCCACATCCGGCCCATTGGGTCTTTCAATCCGGCCCGCCAAGCTTGGTCAAGTTATATCAAAAATTAAAATAAAATATAAAAATGTATATATATATTTTTTTTCTTTTTTTTGCCGTAGGCTTTATTAGACAGTAGATGGAATGAGAAAGAAAGTAAGGGCAAGTGTTTGACACAGAAGAAGACTCTTGTGGACAGTAGAAGACAGTAGATAATGAATCATTATTTAATACATTTGGAAAACAATTTGTACATTGAGCCTTGCATTTGTTGCTTTGTTACAAGTTACAGGTCAAATCTTGCGTGTAATTTATAGGAATTCATTTGTTCACACAAACACCATATTTTCCTGTGGCCCCTCGGCCACATTTTAGAACCCGATGTGGCCCTCGAGTCAAAAAGTTTGGGGACCACTGATGTAGAGCAAAGGTTAGCACTCACTTCACTGCAAGGTCCCGAGATCAATTCCCGTTTTGTGTAGGGTCTTTCTGTGTAGTTTGCATGTTCTCCTGTATCTGCGTAGGTGCAATAATTAATTCTGTATTTTAATTACAGTTATTGTAAATAAGTAAATTGAACTGTAGCCTAATTGAGTGTACTCTCTACTCTAATGTTCTAAATATGAACATTAACTACCTAAAATCCTTCACGTGTTGTCCACAATGTAATGGCTAGTCCCAGAGAATATACATTACATCTTGGTACAAATATGTGAGGAGGAAACGAGTAAGCATACCCTACATAGTTCTGCTGAAGAACTGGTTCTCCTCCTTAAGAACTGGTTCTCCTCCTGAGTGGGTCCAGCTCCACTGTCTATCTCGGGTCCTCCTGTCCGTCTGAGGGAGTCGGATCTCTCCTTCACTGTGGAACTCCTCCAGGTTTCTACTTTTTCCCAAAGAGGTTTTGTTGTTTTTCCTGCAGAAGGAGGGTCTATGGACATGGGAGCTTGGGACATTTGTCTAAGGACACAGGATGCTGGGACATTGCCAAGTCCCTTGTTTAATCCGTTCACACTGTTGCCCCTCGAGGAAACTGCAGTTGTGATTTTGGGCGTTACAAAATAAATAGAATTGAAAGTTCATGATATTTGGTTTCCTTTCATATAGGGCTTTACATATGAATCTTCTTCAGACTTTAGCCTGTGCCCGTCATATTTCACGTGGGAGCTTCTTTACTGCATAAACACGTTTTTGCGTCTTTACAGCCAGATTTACATACACCACTGTCTGCTTTGCCTGTACATGTGCTGTCTCGGGGCAATTCACTTGTGTTTGTGTGTGTCCGTGTGCGTGCGTGTCTGTGTGTGTGTCTGTGTGCCTGTGTGTGTCTGTGTGTCTTACAGCGCACTGTAAGAACTCACGTTGCACTGTCCAGGTGTAATATTTTAGAATCAGACACAAAGTCCGTGCTCTTGAAAGCTTTGAGGGCGTGTCCGGGGCAGAGGGCGTGTCCGGTGCAGAGGGCGTGTCCGGTGCAGAGGGTGTGTCCGTGCAGAGAGCGTGTCCGGTGCAGAGTGCTAGATAAGAAATATCAACCCTTTTCATTTTAAACTTTATGCTCCGTCTTAAAAATGGTGGCGACAACAAGTCACGTGACTGAAACCCATGAACACATTCTGACAGAGGCTTGAATCAGTTTTAAACATTCAGATCACACTCAAAAGTTTTTTTCTCTCCAAAACACAGTGCAGGTCGGGGTTTTTTGCCAATCAACGGCATCTGTTAAAAAACTGAGCTCGTTATATACGGACAATTAAGCATCTGATTGGCCACTGTACATTTGCATCAGACCAATCACAGAGGAGATAGTGCCCATGAGCCCAACTGTCCAGTCAGGGACAGTTGGGCTCAGGGACATTTGTGTGTCTGTCTCTGTGTATGCGTGCGTGTCTGTCCCTGTGTGCGTGTCTGTGTGTGTGTGTCTGTGTGCGTGCGTGTCCGTGGCCTCTGCCTCTCTCACAAAGACAAAGGAGGAAGTTTGAAGAGTGGCGAACATCTGATCAAAGCTGTGTCGAGCACGTACGATGATGATAGTTTGACACTCACATTTGTCTGCGTGAAGCCACACGACTCGCAGGGTCGTTTTAATGTTGTTTTTCAGTGCGTCTGTATATTTGACATCGAGACATCTGTACAATCCTTATGGTGACAGTTAAGAATGGCGATGCATCTTGGCATGCTTATTACATGTGTTTGTTACACAATCGACCCAACAGCAAACCTCTAGAACGACCCTGCGCTTCACCCACATTTAATAAACAATGCACTTTGAGTCAGTGATTTTTATTTGAGTGTGTTAAAGGGCCCTGAGCAGGCTCTCGCTCCACAGCGCCACCACCAGGCTGAGCTGTTCCTCTGGACAAGGGAGCAGAAGGTCAGTCACACACAGCTGTTCCTCCCGCTGCAGCTGCTGCAGCGCCCCCAGGTGGGACAGGGGGAACTGCAGACCCTAGAACACACAACACTTGATGCTTTCACCTGCTTTCAATTCAGGAAGCGCCAGGGTGGAGCTTGTTCTAGAACACTTTGTGCAAAATATCAAATTTAAATTTTTATTTTGGCTCAGCCCTTCATGTAGGAGGAGTCCCACCGAGGGGTCCCACCCACTTTTGTGTCATCCACTAAATACTGATGAACACCCCAAGTCTGCTTGCCCATCCAGTAAAGTCACACTACGATATTTTGTCATTTGTGGGGGAAATGACTTCAAAAAACCTTTGAATTGCATCCATTTTGATTTCAATTCAGTAGCGATTTATTTGTGTCTCTGTCTGTTGTGTAATATTTAAATACTGATTATTTGAGCATGGCTCCAGAGAAACCCTCATAAGGATAGAACTCTGGCTGAAACAGTGAGACGGAGTGCAACTGTAACTTTGCGGGGCTGAGCACAGACACATCCTTCACATGCACGTTCACTTTCAGATATACTGTTTATAGTAGAAATGCTTAATGATTAAAACATAAAATATGTACTTTTAAAATGTTTTGAAGCCCTGTGAGGTGCCACTGTAATACTGGGATACACTCAGACTGAAATGAACTGAAGTGATTTGCTGAGCCCTCACACACATGATGTGTTTGTGCGAGTGTGTTGAAGCTGGAGCAGGGGTCCATGCAGAACGCTTACACTGGACACATGTGGGTCTTCCTTGTCCTCGGGGCCCTCACTCATCATGTGCTGGCTCCTCTGGTTCCTCAGAGAGTGCAGGACAATCACAGCCATCTCGGGGGCCTCATCCTGCAACAGAAGCACACAGCGGGGCTATAGAGGCGGGTTATTCATAAATTCATAAAGAAAACACGAGTTGTTTGGGTCAGCTGCTCTGGACCCAGAACATAACTGGGTGAATGTGGTGAAGGGTCCACAAACTGCTCATCTTCCACAGAGTGGTATTATATTTATCCAACTTGCATTTATTTAAACACAGGTGTTTTTAATCCTCATTGAAAAACATGAACTGAGGGTCGCCTCTCCACAGGTCGACAGTGGCCTTGTGGCGTCACCTGATCATTTCCATGGAGATAGATCAGTTCAATGCCAAATTGTGGAACACCAGACAAAGAGTAGATTTCCATGGGCTGCAGATTATGGCTCTGTAATTGTACTTGCAAATCCTTTGAAAACTGCTGCATTTTTCACATTTTCAAAACTAATAAATAAGATAAGATAAGATAAGATATTCCTTTATTGTCCCACATGGGGAAATTTCATTGGTGCAACGCAGGTAGATACAGAGGTAGATACAGAAGAACAGATCACTTATAGGAAGTCTGAAAAACACTTTCAGTAGAAGATCTCCTATAAATAAATAAAAACTCCCATAGACAAATGAATAAATAAATACATAAATACCATTGCATGTGATCACGACAGTAATTGCACATGAATATGTGTCACGACAGCACATAGATTGCACATGAATTTCATAGTAATTGCACATGAATTGCACATGAATTCCAACAGCAATTGCACATATGACAGAATTGCACATGGTTAGGTCAGTATTGCGAGTGTTCAGTACTAACAGTTTTTGTTATAAAGTCTGACAGGAGCAGGAAGGAAAGACCTACGGAACCTTTCCTTCACACAGCGAGGGTGGATCAGTCTCTCACTGAAGCTGCTCTCCAGAGCGGACAGTGTCCTGCAGGGGGTGACACTCATGGTCCAGCATAGATGTTAATCTAGCCAGGACCCTCCTGTCCCCCACCTCCTGCACCGAGTCCAGAGCACAGCCCAGGACGGAGCTGGACTTCTTGATGACTCTGTCCAGCTTCCTCCTCTCCCTCTCTGTGATGCTGCTGCTCCAGCAGGCCACACCATACAGGAGGGCTGATGCCACCACAGAGTCGTAGAAGGTCTTCAGAAGTGGCCCTGTCACTCCAAAAGACCTGAGTCTCCTCAGGAGGTAGAGCCGACTCTGGCTCTTCCTGTACAGTGCGTCTGTGTTATGAGTCCAGTCCAGTTTGTGGTTCAGATGAACACCCAGGTACTTGTATGAGTCCACTCTCTCAATGTCCCGTCCCTGGATGTTCACTGGTGAGGGGGCAGTGGGGTGGCGTCTGCGGAAATCCACCACCATCTCCTTGGTCTTCCCCGCGTTGATGAGGAGGTGGTTCCGCTGACACCAGTCCACAAAGTCCTGCGCCAGTCCTCTGTACTCCGCAACATCGTCGTCCGTGATGAGTCCGATGATGGCAGAGTCGTCAGAGAACTTCTGCAGGACACAGCTGTCCGTGTCATGTCTGAAGTCTGCAGTGTAAAGGGTGAAGAGAAAGGGCGCGAGGACAGTGCCCTGGGGCGCCCCCACACTGCAGGTCCGAGTGTCAGACACACAGTTCCGGGCTCTCACAAACTGGGGTCGGTCTGTGAGGTAGTCCAGGATCCACTCTGCCAGGTCATACTCCACACCAGCCATCTCCAGCTTGTCCCTCAGGAGCAGCGGCTGGATGGTGTTGAAGGCGCTGGAAAGATCGAAGAAAAGAATCCTCACAGAGCTGCCAGGCTTTTCCAGGTGAGAGAGAGAGCGGTGCAGCAGGGAGATGACGGCGTCCTCCACTCCGATGCCAGACCGATATGCAAACTGCAGCGGGTCCATGGCTGAGCTCACGGTGGAGCGGAGGTGGTCCAGGACTAGCCGCTCCAGTGTCTTCATCAGGTGGGACGTGAGAGCCACTGGCCTGAAGCTGTTGAGATCTTTGGGGCGCGGTGTCTTAGGCACAGGTACCAGACAGGAGGTCTTCCAGACCTGTGGTACCACCCTCAGCTTCAGGCTCATGTTGAAGACATGCTCCATAACTCCACACAGTTCATCTGGGCAGGACTTAAGGAGCCTGGGGCTGATGCCATCAGGTCCTGCTGCCTTCCTCACTTTAATCCTCTTCAGCTCACTCCTCACCTGTGCTGCTGTGACAGTCAGTGGTTGGCAGGGGGACCGTGTGCTGGGGGGATGGGTGAGTCCAGGCGAAGTGGGGAGCTGATGGTCCGGGGCAGATAAGCGAAGAGGAACAGATGCAGGGCATTGTCCAGCTGTGGAAGAGGGAGCATGCAGCTGTGCAGGGGGAGGGGCGGGTGACCGATCAAACCTCAAGAAGTGAGCATTTAAATCATTCACCCACTGTAGATCCCCCTCTGTCTGGGCAGGGGGGATTTTGAAGCACGAGATGGTTTTCAGGCTCCTCCACACTCCCTGAATGTTCTTTTGCTGCAGCTGCTCCTCCATCCTCCTCTTGTAGCCGGCCTCAGCCTGCCTGATCTTCCTCCTCAGCTCCTTCTGCACAGTCCTCAGCTCCTCCTTGTTCCCTGACCTGAAGGCTCTCTTCTTCTCCTTCAGCAGAGCCTTCAGTACACGGTTAATCCATGGCTTGTTGTTTGGAAAACACCGCACCGTCCGGGAGGGAACAATGTTCTCAAAACAGAAGTTGATGTAGTCCGTGATGCACTCTGTGATGGTGTTGATGTCCTCCCCATGTGGGTCATAAAGCTCAGTCCAGACAGTAGTGCTGAAGCAGTCCCTCAGAGCCTCCTCGCTCTCAGCAGACCACATCCTCACCTCACGGGACACCACAGGCTGCCTGCGCACGATGGGTTCATACACAGGCCTCAGATGTACAAGGTTGTGGTCCGAGCTGCCC
Organism: Eucyclogobius newberryi; assembly: GCF_026437365.1. Classification (NCBI taxonomy): domain Eukaryota; kingdom Metazoa; phylum Chordata; class Actinopteri; order Gobiiformes; family Gobiidae; genus Eucyclogobius; species Eucyclogobius newberryi. The sequence goes on from NW_027315779.1 coordinate 31,637,927, forward strand.
AGGGGAGGGAGGGGGGAAGAAGAATAAGCCTCCTTGGTGTTGGCAAAAAACAAGTCCAATGTTCTATTCTCTCTGGTGGGGCAGGTAACATACTGGGTGTATGTTGGTAGAACAGAAGAGGGAGAAGCGTGGTTAAAGTCACCAGAGATGAGGAAGAGAGCCTGTGGATGCTGTGTTTGCAGCCTACAAGTGCAGGAGAGCAGTGCTTCACAAGCATTTTCAGCATTGGCAGACGGGGCCACATAGACTGCGATCAAAATCACATGTGAGAACTCCCGGGGCAGATAATATGGCCTCATGCCAATAGCCAATAGTTCAATATCCTTGTTACATAGCTGCTCCCTCACTGTGCAGTGTTCGGGTTTGGACCAGCTCGTGTTCACATACACCGCCAGACCTCCACCTCTTTTCTTCCCGGATTCTCTCGTTCTGTCCGCCCGCAGCAGATGAAAATTGTCCAAACCTAAATAGAGTCTGGCATTTCTGCTGTTAACCAGGTCTCTGTGAAAATCAAGACGCTGCTGTCCCTATAAATCCTCTGGGACCGCATGAGGCTCGCTATTTCCGTCATTTTATTTTGAAGGGACCTCACGTTACCCATGACTACGGCGGGAACCGACTTCCTGTTTGTCCCTCTCTTCTCTCGGAGTTTACGTCCAGCCCGTCTGCCTCGTTGCGTTTTCCTTAGGATGTCCGCCGGGATAACGTGACGATCTCCGGGTAAGACGACTGTTCTCCGCAGTTTCATGAGTTCCTCCTTTGTGTAAACGCGGTACGGCGCCGGCTGGGGGGCGGGGCCGGAGCCGCGGGACTCAGAGCCAAGACACATCGTAACGACACGACGAAAACACTCAATCCAGCCGAATAAAGTCAAAACAAGTTAATTTAAAGCGATTCCAGTGCGTGTCCCGATCGTTCGTGAAGTTCCTCTTTCATATAAACGTGTATATAAACGTGTACCAACGACACGCCGTACTTTAGCGCGGCCGGAGGGCGCGGGGGGGGGGGCTGGTGGGCTCGCTCGGAGCTAGCTCACGTCACAACAACACAACGAACGCAACGAAAAACGCTCAAATCCAGCCGAAAAAAGTCAAAAACAGTTGAATTAAAAAACTATTCCAGCGCATGTCCCTATCGTACAGTAAAATAGAAAAAATATACTAATTATATTTACAAAATATAGGAGATAAAGCACAATAAGTGTGAGAAAGAAGAGAGAGCGTTTACACCGGGCTGCCAGCTGTACCAGCGCCTTATGACGTATGAGTGCGCTGTATGACAAATGACTGCGCTGCTCGTTACAGAGACAGATCACAGTGTTGAACAGGAAGTCAATGCACCGGTTTCTATAACTGAGCTGTTTTAGATTAAAAAACACTAGAAAATGTGCAATGACTGAAGCCATTGCGAGTGTCTGCGTGCTAGCGTAAAAGTACAGTATTGCGGTAATATAACATTTGGATACCAGCGTCTAAAGAATAAAGCCTAAAGAATAAAGTCTAAAGAATAATAATTCTAATGCCCCATTCATTTCAATGGGGAAAAAGTACTAATACTTTTGAAAATACTGCAAAAAGTACAAGTTGTTCAAATGTCAAAAGTAAGCGTCATTACAGACTTACGCTGGTCCTGTGCGCGGGCTCCAGAGTGAAGAGCATGTGTTCTCTGAAGGTCAAGCAGACGGTGTCATGGAGCTGCGGCAGCCTCCCCTCTGAAACATACATGACACACACATGTAATACACATGAAACACACATGTAACACACAGGTGAAGCACACATGAAACACACATGTAATACACATGAAGCACACATGACACACATGTAACACACAGGTGAAGCACACATGTAATACACATGACACACACATGTAATACACATGACACACACATGTAACACACAGGTGAAGCACACATGAAACACACAGGTGAAGCACACATGAAACACACAGGTGAAGCACACATGAAACACACAGGTGAAGCACACATGAAACACACAGGTGAAGCACACATGAAACACACAGGTGAAGCACACATGTAACACACAGGTGAAGCACACATGAAACCCACATGTGAAGCACACATGTGAAGCACACGTGTGAAGCACACATGAAACACACATGACACACACATGAATCACACATGTGAAGCACACATGAACCACACAGGTGAACCACACAGGTGAAGCACACAGGTGAAGCACACATGTGAAGCACACAGGTGAAGCACACAGGTGAACCACACATGTAAACCACACATGTGAAGCACACAGGTGAAGCACACAGGTGAAGCACATATGTGAAGCACACAGGTGAACCACACATGTGAAGCACACATGTGAAGCACACATGTGAAGCACACATGAACCACACATGCAACACATGAGGCACATGCAACACACTTGTAACACATGACACACATACGAAGCCCACACATGAAGCACACACATGACGCACACACATGACGCACACACAAGACACACACACAAGACGCACACACAAGACGCACACATAAAACACACACATGTTGGAGAGTCTGGGTTTTGGGTGTGTTCAAACTTGTCCTGGTCTGAGCAAAGTTTTGACCTGATCTATACCCGATTGGCCCCGCTTGGCCCCGTCCTGGTGCAGGTTTAGCTTTGGGTTGAGGCCCCAGTTTTCTGTCCCGGGCTTTTCTTTGTCTTCTCATTGGTTTCTCACTGCTTTCCCTTGTATAATGCCTCATGACAGAACTGGACTATCTCAGTCGGTCAGTGGCCTGGCCAGATCTGGGCTGGGGATACAAAATGAGATGCTTTTTGTCTTAAAGGTGCATTATGTAACTTGTCTGGTGCGGGTCTGATCTCTGCTTCTCATTTGATTGCTATGGCTGGATTTGGTTAAAAGGCTCCATGATGATCATAACATGCTACAGGCCAATAATATTTAATACAAATGAGGGGCAGCAAAAATGCAAAATTGTTATAATATAAGAGGTTAATGAGCATAGTTACTAATACATTTGTGAATTTACCTTTTAGATATTTCACAGTAATCAATAAGGGATTATTTGTCTTTAATTATTATGATATAATATATATTATTGTATATATATATATATAATTATATAATATATCTAAATATATTATTATTTAAAACAATACAATCGCTTTCCATATTATCAATGTCTAACTTATGTATTCATGATTAGAATGCACATATGAGTATGGGTGTACTCGTGTACAACTCAAGCCGGTGAGAGAAGCCAGTGAGGAGCCACTTGAATGGCAAAAAGCCTTCGGTCTCGGCCTAACTATAGATTCATAAACAACAAATAACCCACAGCCTTAAAAAAAAGGCCGTGGCTGGAATTTCCCTTATAGCCCGTTATAGCCTCATCATGGCTAACCCTAACCTTAACCCTAACCCTAACCTTAACCCTAACCTTAACCCTAACCTTAACCCTAACCTTAACCCTAACCCGGCGCGGTCTAAAACGCGGTCAAATAGCGGCGCAGTTTCAGGAGCCGCGGCGCGCGGCCGGCACAAAAATAATATGGCAGTTTCGGCCGCGCGCTGCGGCACTGCAGACACTCCCTAAAAAAAAAAAACACCCACAGCTTCCAAATACATACATTGTCATCTCCCACTTGAAGCCAATTCTATAATAACACTGAAGACCAAAAGGGGGCGCAACAAAGAGCTTTAAATTTTTTTTTGAAAAAGTTACAAAAACTCTCCAGTTTTGGATCTTGTGCTCGCTTTTCACTTTTGTCGGTGTGTGTGTCTGTGTGTGTGTGTGTGTCTATGTGCAGACATACCCGGGGCCAGCTGCTCCTCGAGGCCGTGTGGAGGCAGGCGATTCATGATAAAGTCCCTCTTTAGACTAGCAGAGCTCATGTCCCCTGTGTGAGTCTCCAGTCTGTCAGCTAGGTGGTGCAAGTGAGCAGCCACCTGCCTCCTGAGGCCTGCGTCGTCACAGGCTCCCTGCAACACACACGCACTTTACGGCGCACTTCACGGCGCACTGACAGTATGCTACAATCACCAGCAAGAGGAGACATTTACACACGGATCACTCGAAAAAGACGAGGCCATTTGAGGCCTCAGAATTTGAGGGGAGGCAGTTAGTTATTTCTGTTCTAAATAAGATAATACAAATGAATGTTTTAGTCAAAAGAGTAACATATATTTTCTATTCATTTGTGAGTTAAAATAGTATTATTTGCTATGTGTAAATTTTATGTTGTTAAATTTGCAATATATTTTAAAACAAATTAAAATATTGTATTTAATTTTATGTATATATACATTTTTTAAACAATAGACTTAAGTTTAACACATAAATCATAATTTCTAATCTAATCAGAATCTCATTTAGATAATAGTTTTATTATTGATTAGTATCTGATTGGCAGCACAAATTCAACAAATGTTATTGCTTTTAGGGATGGTTTATGAGTGATATCGATATCGTTGTCTGTCTGATATTGAACTGAAGAAAATCTTACCAGTAAAATCCTTTTGGGCATGCCCTGTCTTAGGCGTATCTCCGTTCTGCTGCTCTCACTTAGAATGCCAGGGAGAACGTCCAAGAGCAGATCTGACCAGGACCTGCAGGAGAGACATCTCGTCACACAGGCATCAGCATTGGTTCTTCTGACAAGTCATCTCTTGCATGGGACAGCAGAACATCAGTGTAGAGGCTTATCAAGACTTGCCTCAATAACTGACTGCTGCTTGATAGTTCATGTTCTGGTTACGGATGTCAGGGTATATCAAATTTTAGAGTCACGAGAAATATCAAGATTCTACAAAACGGAAAAAGGAAACATTTATATAGTATGTTTTATGTTTAAACTCGCAGATATTCTTGTGAGAAGAAAATATGTTTATTATAACAATTAACCTGTCTACCAATCAGGTAAGATTACGCTCTGGCACTACCCGTCTCCTCTTTTTCTCCTGTTCGAGCTTGTGTGTTCCTGTGGCTCCGCATTCGGCTCGCGCTGAGCGGCTGATTTATAAACAGATAGGGCTTGTTAACACGCTGGAACCAAATAACTGTGCCCAGCCCTAGTTGTGCGTCAAAAAAACAAACAGGTGACACTTGTTTTGTATTCCAGGTAGGCCTACATTTCCCAGTAGACGGGGTATCCGCTTACTGGATGTAGGACCACCCTACATTTTCCAGTAGGCAGGGGATGGGCCTACGTGGTGGGCCTACATGTTCCGGTATGTGGGTGGTGGGCCTACATGTTCCGGTAGGTGGGTGGTGGGACCTACATTTTCCGGTAGGTGGGTGGTGGGACCTACATTTTCCGGTATGTGGGTGCTGGGTGGCGGGCCTACATGTTCTGGCAGGTGGGTGGTGGGACCTAAATGTTTCGGTAGGTGGGTGGCGGGCCTACATGTTCTGGCAGGTGCTGAGGGTCAGGTGGGTGGAGTGGTTTCCGGGCAGAGTGTTGGCCTGGTGGATTGTTCCCCTCGGAAAGTACAGCAAGTCTCCTTCCTGAAAGAGAGCAGTTTCATCTCCGTGAGTTGGAAGCTGCAGTGCCTTCGTCATTTTGTTTCAAGTCCATTTAATTTTAAATTCTAGCACAGGGGTGGCAAACTACGGCCCGCGGGCCACATGTGACCCGTTTTGTCTTTATAATCCGGCCCGCCAAACATGCCAAGTAATATTAAAAAAATATATTTTTTCCACACTATACACTACACACTAACTACACGCTACACACTACACACTAACTACACGCTAAATGCATTAAAATCACAAAGAAATTACATAAACAACAGTTTTTAGATTAGATTTGAACATTGTCAGAGCAGAACGAAAGTTACGACTGTAACTACGGTTCTATGAATCCCGGATGACCGCCAGAGGCGGTGCATAAAGCACTGGATGATCATCCTTGCGCATACACAGGTCGAGAATTAATAACAAAAAAGTCACCTTTGACCCCCCGGTGGCTCACGTGAGTCTATATAGTCACGTGACACCGGGAGCTCAGTCCCTGGAAACCTTCTCGCAAAGCACGAGAATTCCGAGGGACCGGATGCTCTGGCGGTCATCCGGGATTCATAGAACCGTAGTTACAGTCGTAACTTTCGTTCTATTTCATCCCTACTGACCGCCAGAGGCGGTGCATAAAGCACTGGATGACGAATACCAGCAGAGTCCCGAGGAATAGACAAAACCATACCTCAATGGGACGCAGAAGAGTGTTGCCGGAGAACCTCTTCCAGCGGTTGTGGAGAAACCACATTCACTCTGTAGAATCTTGCAAATGTATTCGGGGATGTCCAAGAGGCCGCCGCACAGATCACGTCCAAGGACACTCCGTTCATAGCGGCCCACGAAGTTGAGAGCCCCCTTGTGGAGTGGCACCTCACCCCGGACGGCAACGGTCGCCCTTGCCGAGTATAGGCTTCCGTGATTACATCAACAATCCAGCGCGCGAGACGCTGTTTGGACAGAGCCTGGCCCTTGCGTGGGCCGGCAAAACAAACAAACAGGCTCTCAGATTTGCGTATCAACGCTGTAGCACGCACATATGCCTCAAGCGCACGGACAGGACACAGCTGTTCGGCGGCAGATCCCGCACCAAAACGTGCAAGTTGTAGCGGGCGGTTGTGCGCCTCCGACAAAATCACCTTTGGAACAAAATCTATATTCGGCCAAAGGGAAACCCCAGAGTTGTCGGGGTGCCAACGAAAACAGGATTCTGCCACGGACAAAGCCTGGAGCTCACTCACCCGCTTCGCAGAGGCCATCGCCAGAAGGAATGCCGTCTTCATTGACAGCCATTTAAGGTCAACCTGCGACAGAGGCTCAAATGGAGAGGATCGCAACGCCTCCAGCACCAGGGACAGGTCCCAGGCCGGGGCCACAGACCGGGCCGGCGGATGCAAACGCCGAGCACCCTTTAGAAAAAGGGAAATATCTTGGTTACGGCCAACCGAGAAACCATTCCACCCCACATGCCCACAAGAAATTGCGGCAATGTATACCTTCAGGGTAGATGGAGAGCGCCCCTGGCCAAGTAGCTCCTGCAGGAATGCGAGCACCGTTGACACAGCACAATGTACTGGATCCTCCCCGCTTTTGCGACACCAGGCGTCAAACAGTTTCCACTTGCAGGAATACAGAAGACGGGTAGACCGGGCACGAGCATTGCTTATTGTGTTCCCAATCTCCCCGGCGTACTTCGAGAAGGTCAGGCCGGGCCCTGCAGCGGCCATACCCAGAGCTTCAGGCGCTCGGGATTGGGGTGCAGAATCTGACCCCCTAGTTGAGAGAGGAGATCCCGCCTGGGGGGGAGAGGTCTCACTGTGCCGCAGCAGAGCCTGCGCAGCAAAGGAAACCATGTCCTCCCTGGCCAAAACGGGGCCACAAGCAGGAGACTGTGGCCCTCCTGAAAGACCCTGAGAAGCGTCTGATGAATCAGGGGGAATGGGGGAAATGCATAAAGCATCGTCCTCGGCCAGTCGTGAGCCAGTGCATCCTGACCCAGTGGGCTGGCCCTGTCTGCCAGCGAGAACCACTGAGGGCAGTGTGTCGCGTCGCGGGAGGCAAAAAGATCCACCTGTGCCCTGCCGAAGGTCTCCCAAATGTCCCTCACCACCTCCGGGTGAAGCTGCCAGTCCCCCGGCAGCGGCCGATGGCGAGACAGAAAGTCCGCGGACACATTCCAAACCCCCGGAATGTGAACAGCGCTCAGACTGGCAAGGCGCGGGGTAGCCCAAGTCAGGACCCGTTGTGCAATCCTGAACAGGGTCACCGACCCAGTGCCGCCCTGGTGATTTATGTGAAAAACCACACTGGTGTTGTCGGACCGTACCATGACATGACGGCCGCGCAGGTGTGGCAAGAAATGGCGCAGCGCTAGCTCGACAGCCAAGAACTCCAGCACATTGATGTGCAGCCTGCTCTGCCTCTGGGACCATGACCCTTGCACCATCCGTGCCTGCCATGTCGCACCCCAGCCTAAGAGGGATGCGTCGGTGTACACAACCTCCCGTCTGGAAGGAAGAGGCCCCAGCGGAACGCCCTGTGTCATAAAGGCCTCGTTCCGCCACCTGCATAGAGACACCCGGCATTGGGGAGATACAGGTAGCCGCTGCCGCCTGTGATCCTGACGTGTGGGGTCCAGGTGTAGGCTGTTGAGCCACATCTGAAGGGGGCGCAAAGACAGCAGCCCCAGAGGAACCACCGTTGCGGCCGCAGTCAGCTTGCCCAAGAGGCTTAGGAACAAGACGTAGGGAAGAGAACTCCCCTGTCGAAAGTCCCGCAACATTCCCAAAATATCGTCCACCCGCTTGGGCGAAGGGCGTGCAGTCGCTGTATGGGAGTCGAGGACCACGCCGAGGAAAGTTGCTACCTGTGACGGCACAAGGCAACTCTTTGCCAAGTTCACCCACAGCCCCAAGTTGGCCACGTGCCTGAGCACAGTCTCTGTATCTTGAAGCGCCTGCTCGTGACTGGGCGCACAAATGAGCCAGTCGTCCAGATAGGGCAGAATCCGCAACCCCTGGGCCTGCAAGGGGGACAAGGCTGCAGCGACACACCTTGTAAACACTCGAGGGGACAGAGATAACCCGAATGGCAGGACCCTGAACTGGAAGTGTTCTCCCCGGAAAGCAAAGCGGAGAAACTTCCAATGTGGCGGTGCAATGGGGACATGAAAATATGCATCCTTCAAGTCTACTGTTGTGAACCAGTCGCCTGGGGAGATCGCCTGGAGCACTTGTCTGACCGCCAACATTCTGAAAGGGAGTACCTTTAAAAACATATTTAGACCCCTGAGGTCCAGAACTGGGCGTAAATCGCCTGTCTTCTTGGGTACTAAAAAATAATGGGAATAAAAGCCCCCTGGATCCAGCAGGGGGTCCACAGGAACTATCGCCCCCTTGTCCAGCAAGGTGCGAATCTCCTGAGAGAGCGCCTGCGCCTTGGCCGAATCCTGAATAACTGTCATTCGGATCCGACCAGGAACAGGAGGCCGGCGGCGGAACTGCAGACGATATCCTTCGGACAGCGTGGCCAGCACCCAAATATCTGGGGAGTGAGCCGTCCAGTACTCCAGCTGTCCTGGGGAAAAATGTCCTACCGCCGGCCCTGTGGCCTCATCTGGAGGCCCCTCGACCCCGCCCGGGTTTGTGGGGGCCACGGCCGGGCTGTGAGGAACGGGACGCACGGGACGGACGAAATCCAAATCTTGGGGCCTGTTGAAAGTCTGAGTCATGATGGGGCGGTGGTGTGTATCTCCGTGAAGGAACGGGAGGGGCGGCCTGAGCCGGTCGATGAGACCCCCGCCTATGAAGCCCTGCCAACTGTTGCCGTGTACGGCAAGCCTGGGCCGTGCGCTCTAGAGCCTCCAGGGCGGCCGGGCCAAATAGTTCTCCGGGAAGAACTGGAACACCCCTCAAGGTCTTCCTACTGGCCTCAGAGAGCGGAGACTGTGCCAGCCATACTTGGCGGCGAGCTTGCACTAATGTAGAGAGCAGTCGCCCTAGTTCCCTTGACATGAGGGCAAAAGCCTGCAAGGAGGCATCAACCAGCCCATGTGTTGGTTGGTCCACTGGCACCGTCTCAAGGGAAACCGACAGGCCAAGCATTAAATGAGACAATGAGTTCCCAATGCGACCCATACGAGCTCCCATGTCGTACGCCTTACACAGAAGGTCGTCTGTAACCCGGCACTGTGGTCGTGGACACCGGGCATTAGTCCGTAAAGTCTCCTCTGGGCGGACGATGAGGGAGGCAATAGCCGGCTCCACTGCCGGCATATGTCCCAGGCCAAGCTTCTGAGGATCCTGCATCAGTGCCAAAACCCTGCCATCTGAAGTAGGCCTCGAAAATGCCTTTGGGTCTGTCCAACAGGCATGCAGTTCCTTAATGTACTCCTCCGAGGGAGGAACTGCAAAGTGGGACGCTGCAGCCTGGCGCCGAAAGAAGGCGCTCGAGGGTGCCGCCTCATCCCGCGGAACATCCAGCTTTAAGCGGGAAAGTGCCGTCCGCAAAGGCGCTGTGACAGTGTCATCACTGTCGGCCTGAGAGCCGGCAGAGGCCAGTGAGCCAGATTCTGAAACTCTGGAGCTCAGAAGGTCAGAATCCAGCTGAAACTGCGTGTCTGAAGCAGCCACAGATATGACGTCATCATATACTGAGGCTGTGCCATGCCCCTCATGCCGTTGTGCCACCACACGACTGGCATCAGTCTGGAGAGTCTGGATAACTGCCCGCATTTGGGCCAGTTCAGATGTCAGCGTGCTCACTTGAGCCGCTAACTTCCCGGGGCCCTTCTTTTTCTTAAATGGGGGGCCGCCTTGAGTAGCCGTGGACGGCCGCTTGAGGCCCCCAGTCTGGCCAGCTGGTAACTGACTCGGAGGCGCCACAGACAACCAGTCTGAAGCGTCCTCGAAAGCCGCCAAGCGTGCCACGCGCACAGACCGGGGCATAACCGAACAGTTGGAGCAAGCATCATCGGAGAGTGCCTCCCGAAGATGATCCACTCCAAGACAAGCAGGGCAGAGATCATGCCCATCGTCAGGCTGCAGCGGCGCCAGGCAGGACTGGTAACACAGGGACTCCAGCATGATAAGACCGGAGCCAATAGAGTCGGGTCGAGCGGAACGCCACTAGCGACTCTAAGATGTAAAACCTCTTACCTACCCCGGTAAGAGGGGCGCAGCGGGGTCAGGTCGAGCAGTGAACGCCACTAATGACCCGCTATATGAGGGGACACCGCGGGGTCAGACTGAGCTGAGCACGCCACTAATGACCCAATGTAAACACAAAACCAGCTACATGTAACCACCAGGTCGAGCCGAAAACGCCACCGCTGGTGTATAACTGGCTGAAAACAAAGCAGTTCAGAACTAATGACCCTAAAACGGCTATAGTTAGAACTTAGAGCCGCGCGGCTGTATCAGTAAACCAAACAACCGGCTTTAGCTCACGGATAAATACAGAACCGGGTACAATTGTACGGTTCAAATTCAACAAAAAACTACCGAGCGCACGGCTACGGCGAAATGCATTAAAGGGGTACTTACCAGTCGTAGAAAACAACGTAAATATACCTCCTATTGCAACAGGTCCGACACGCTTGTGCAGCCCCAGGAGGGCGAGCGAACTCGCTGCACCGACTGTACCACAGTCACAGGGCTAATAGGCTACAAGCGGCAAAACGAACAAAACTTTGTGGGAAAACAGCAATATTAGCCGAACAACAACCACGTATACAACCTGCATGCGAGAAGGTGAAAAGGGACTGAGCTCCCGGTGTCACGTGACTATATAGACTCACGTGAGCCACCAGGGGGTCAAAGGTGACTTTTTTGTTATTAATTCTCGACCTGTGTATGCGCAAGGATGATCATCCAGTGCTTTATGCACCGCCTCTGGCGGTCAGTAGGGATGAAATAGAACCTGTCTCACATCTTCAGGAAGACTGTTCCAGATTTTAGCAGCATAAAACTGAAACACAGATTCCCCATGTTTAGTCCCGACTCTGGGCACCAGCAGGAGGCCGGCCATGTTTAGTCCTGACTCTGGCACCAGCAGGAGGCCGGTCCATGTTTAGTCCTGACTCTGGCACCAGCAGGAGGCCGGTCCATGTTTAGTCCTGACTCTGGCACCAGCAGGAGGCCGGTCCATGTTTAGTCCCGACTCTGGGCACCAGCAGGAGGCCGGTCCATGTTTAGTCTTGACTCTGGCACCAGCAGGAGGCCGGTCCATGTTTAGTCCTGACTCTGGCACCAGCAGGAGGCTGGTCCATGTTTAGTCCTGACTCTGGGCACTAGCAGGAGGCCGGTCCATGTTTAGTCCTGACTGGCACCAGCAGGAGGCCGGTCCATGTTTAGTCCTGACTCTGGGCACCAGCAGGAGGCCGGTCCAAGTTTAGTCCTGACTCTGGCACCAGTAGGAGGCCGGTCCATGTTTAGTCCTGACTCTGGGCACCAGCAGGAGGCCGGTCCAAGTTTAGTCCTGACTCTGGCACCAGCAGGAGGCCGGTCCATGTTTAGTCCTGACTCTGGCACCAGCAGGAGGCCGGTCCATGTTTAGTCCTGACTCTGGGCACCAGCAGGAGGCCGGTGAGCAGGTCCTGCCGGGGGCCCGCATGAGCAGGTCCCGACGGGCGTCGTAGCTGGGGAGATCTGCGAGAAGGGCCCGGCGCGCGTCTTTATCAGATGAAAACGTGAATAATCTGGTGCCTTAGCAACTGGCTTAGTGCAGAGGAGTAAAAAAAACACCCAGTTTTAGGAATCTACAAACTTTTCTGGTTCTTTTCAATGCCCTGGCAGTGGCAATAAGCTTTAGTTTTGTGTTTGAAAACATTGTTTAAGTTAAAATGTACACAATGTATTTATTTTTATTTAACTGGTTAAGTGTTTGTTTGCACAACTAATGTTATGGCGCTTTAGTGTCAAGTTCTAAGAATTTACAAACTGTACTGAAGTGTTTTCTGGTTTAGGGACATTTGGTACTAGACTGGTTCTGCTGCTCCTAAAATGTGTTTTGAGTGTCTAATGTTTCATGAGATTACAATGTTTCTGACGTTACCTCTGAAGTGGCCTGTTAATCTTTAATGATTGTGGCTCAGGATTTTCAGAGACCTTTCAGAGACCTGTTCAGAAATGCACCTTCACCGTGGAATCAATCCAATCAATCAATCAGATATACATACACATATACATACACACACATATTTTTATATTCATCATTGTTTTGATGCCGCTGTGTCTTTTAGTGGATGCTAAGACCCAGAAGTAAGAGGCCAGCTTGAAATCATGGATCTCTGTTTATCTTAAACTGTGTGAAATTACATCTGCAGTAATCACATGTAATTTAGTTTGCTATAAAGCATTTTTTTTAGTTCTAAAACATGAGATGCAAAAACTAAAAAAGGTACTCAAGAGCATGTTTAACGGCTAATGACAATACAAATAATGAATCCTACTAGCCCATTCAATCCGACGGCCAGGCCTGAGAAACCCGCTGTCCTCCAGTGCTACTGTGACGTTCCTTGTTGATGAGACTTCCAGCACTACACGTATATGCTTTGACAGAGCAGTTTTAAGATGAACCGGGGCTTTGGCCGCCGTAAACAGCTATATTTTTAATACTGGGCCGGAGTTGGCCCGCGGGACGCCTCATGTATTTGACTCATGTACTGCCATGTAAACATCCCGCTGCACAGTGCAAGTCAGATGATTCTATTGTTAGGCTTACAGTGCATTGTGTCCGTACCTTGAGCAGGATGTCATGGCTGGGGCTCCCCAGTTTGTCCTCGGGCACCAGGCTGTAGTCGGATGCCAGGGGCACAATGGGGTTGTACAGGCGCCAGTGCTTCTGCCCCTCCAGCTGCAGGATGAACACCTGACACAAACACACACACACAAAATGACAACAGTATTTCTTCACCATTAGTTGACTCAGTTGTATTTTGTCTGATTCCTGCATGTTTGAGTTAAACCTTGTTCTGCAACTGAGGCTTGAGTGCTCCAAAACGTCCAGTTTTCACCTGCCCCATATCCCCGCCCACTGCTCTGCACTCTACCACTATGAAGAGGTGGGGCGTATACGTTTGGCAGTTTTGAACAGTAAGTTAGTGGACCCATTTCTATTACTAATAGGCCATAGGCTGTAGCCTGTATCGTTCAAGTTCGCTACACCTGTCACAAGACTAAAAAATTACTTCAAATATAAAATTATCATTGTACCATTAGCTCATGACCAAAAGTTCTCCACTCGCATCACGCCAGTTTTTTTACGGCGATAACTTAAAGGCGGAACTATATTCTCAGCCTGATAGCGCAATATCCCTACGCCTGAACCATTCCGCCTCTGAATCAGCCAATCAGGGGAGAGATTACTACAACAACATCAAACATGGCTGCTCCCGTGGACCGGCATGTTATCTCTCGAGCCGATAGAAAACGCTATGAAAATATGGATTACACGTGCATCACACACATTTCAGCGGTAGAAAAAGAGCAAACACAGCCACAGACTGTTGTCCGCTGGAGGAAGCTGGTGACTTGTGCTCGGAAGTGGATAGAAATCGATGGAATAGACCGCGCGTTAGCGGCAGCTGTTTGTGTACACAATGATGACTTCGCCAAACAAAACTATCCTACGTCTTCTGTGGCTTCTTCGGACGGAAATCTTTCTCATTTTCTGGAGAGTAACAAGCCAGGCTTTCACCCTACATGCTATAGACGTTTCACCCTACATGCTATAGACGTTTCACCCTACATGCTATAGACGTTTCATTGACAAGAAACGAATTACTAGTGCTGAAAAGAAGGTGAATCTACCACATCTACTCTGCCACCTTCTCCCAAACGACTGAGATCTACCACAGATGTAAAGACAAAATCATCTAAAAAGTCAAGGGATGTACTTCCTGCAGTTTGCATCATTTGCAGAAGGTTGATCGCTGTATCAAAGAGGCTCACAAGACAAAGAAAGATAAATTGGTCCAAGCTGAAACTTTAACTGCTGGTGAGTAGATTATATATTGATTATTGCATGTGTGTTTTCTCTTGCTCGTGGTAAATATGACTAATCACAGTGAAATAAGTTGGCCAAAATATACATAGATAAGATAATCCTTTATTGTCCCACATGGGGACATTTCATTGATGCAACGCAGGAAGATCCAGAGGTAGATACAGAAGAAAAGAACAGATCACTATAGGAATATGTGCCTAGTTTATTACATGTAGGTGTAGATGTAATGTACGTAAGACTGTATGATGATGTGAGTTGAATAAAAAGGCAATACAACTTTTGCGATTGTTTACTGATTGTGCTCACCCTTGATTGAAATTCTTTTACTTCTCCTTTACTGGGAAGTTTGGTCAAAGCAGCTGAATCAAGAGCAGATGAATCCATCCTGATGTTTACCAGAGGCACCTCTATCACAAGAGGTGTCACAAAGAATACTCAAGCTTTCCGACAAAGAAGACAAGTGATGAAAGGTAACATTTTGGTAATCAAATAAAATATATATATTTCCATATATTTAGATAAATTCATAATTTAATTGAAAATTATTGTAATGACTACACGATAATTTTAAAGACGTTTGAATCAAAGCAAATTTCTGTTTGTAGTGAGCTAGTATATTTCAATCACTGCATTTCCTTGCTTTATACAGGTTACCTAAAGTCTGGGAGTACGGCAGACATACAGCATTCTGTGACACTGTCATCCGGACACAACTGATTGAAAATCAGGAAATCCTCAGAATGAAGAAGCTCTTGTCCCTGTTCCAGAAATTCATCAAAAAACACCCTGGTCATGGAAGTTACCGGTAATTAAATTCTTCTTATTGTTTATGAAAGAAAACAATAGAAGATCAGATAAACATCACAGCTATGTTTATTCATAAAATTTCATTCAAGATCAAACCAATCCAGTTAGCTACAGGAGTCTACATATTTCCATTCATTTTGTTTATTTATACAGGGAAAACCCAGTGAGAAAAGTGGTTACCCTGTTAAAACACAACACAAAATAAACAACAAACAATAGGATACTAAAACACAAAATAAAATAATAATTCTAAAACTAAAACACAAATAAAATAGTAATCTATCAATACTTATGAATTTCTATTCCTTGTCTAATTTTTACAGATCCGATCTTCTGAAGAAGAGGTTACAGCGAGACTTCCCACTGCTGAATTTACACAAACCACCAAGAAGAAACCTGAGTGAAATGGTTTCCACGGAGACGACAGGACTTCTCCACCAGGATTTTTCAACTGAAACTGATATGTCAGTTTCTGAGATGTCATGTAGTGATGGAGAAATGGTGCCAGAAAGTGGTAAAGATGCAGCACTGCGAGAGCTCTCAAGGACAGTTTACAGTGCAGGTGTATCACTGAAACAAGCGGTCAAGAGTGCCCCTAGTATGGATGAAACAAGCGGTCAAGAGTGCCCCTAGGATGGATGAAACAAGCGGTCAAGAGTGCCCCTAGTATGGATGAAACAAGCGGTCAAGAGTGCCCCTAGGATGGATGAAACAAGCGGTCAAGAGTGCCCCTAGTATGGATGAAACAAGCGGTCAAGAGTGCCCCTAGTATGGATGAAACAAGCGGTCAAGAGTGCCCCTAGTATGGATGAAACAAGCGGTCAAGAGTGCCCCTAATAAATAAATAATGAAAACCCGACCTTAAACATTTTATCGCAGATTTACTGGCCGTATGTTTCGAGAATGTAACATTTTGAGAGCGAATCCAAAAGCTGCGGGAAAAATCATCTGTGGGGATCGTAAGATATGAAAATCACTGCACTTTTGATAGGTTTGTTTTACCTACGGGCGCATTCATGTTTGCGCGCAATGCTCTATTATTTGGTCAGGGTGCAGACCCGGCAGCCATGGCGGGGGCGATATGCACGCCCGGTGTTTCAGCGGTGAAGTTATAAGCCCGCTTTACTTGTGGGATATAATCATATAATCGTTTTATGAGCATCTTTCACAAACGTGGTGCGAGTACAGCGCCAGATCAACTCGGGGAACTTGCAGCTGTTCTATCCTCTGCTTCTGACTACTTATTCTATCAAACAATATTTAATATTTAATTCCACTTGCAAACTGTTCATTGCCTTTTCTGTTTTTTTCTCTCACTCCCTTCTATCCCTGAGGACCTGTGGACCCAGATGATCCTCTCCTGGTGAAGCGGTCTCTACCCCATGTGGATCTTTATCTGCCTGGAAGATCTGGTTCTGCTCCTGAAGACCTCCTGAAGAGCTGGTTCTCCTCCTGAAGAGCTGGTTCTCCTCCTGAAGAGCTGGTTCTGCTCCTGAAGAACTGGTTCTGCTCCTGAAGACCTCCTGAAGAGCTGGTTCTGCTCCTGAAGAGCTGGTTCTGCTCCTGAAGAGCTGGTTCTGCTCCTGAAGAGCTAGTTCTGCTCCTGAAGAGCTAGTTCTCCTCTTGAGTGGGTCCACCTCCACTGTCTCCCTCGCATCCGTCTATAGGAGTCAGATCCCCGCTTCACTGTGGAACTGCTCCAGGTTTCTACTTTTACCCAAGGAGGTTTTTTGTAGTTTTTCCTGGCCAAGAAGGAGGGTCTAAGGACAGGGGACTCTGGAACATGGTCCCTCGCCCCCACAGACATTGTTTAATCCGTTTTTTACTGTCGGCCTCAGAGGCAACTGTTGTGATTTTGGGCGTTACAAATTTAAAAAATACAATTGAATTTAACTGAATTCAGAGCAGCAACCAAAAAGTGTGGTTTGTCGCCGTGAGCAAACCAGCAAGACCTGGTTACAGAGCGGTGTTGCGTTGCCTGTGATAGCACGTGTGAACGCAATGATTGGAAACATTTGTGGGTAAACTACAAAACCAAACAATCCCGTGTTCGCTCATTTCCTCATCGGAGCCACGGCGTGAATAGAAGCCGAAGCCCCGCCCCCTCTTCAGCATCCGGCGAGTTAATCTAACCGGTGAGATAAACGCGAGCAAACCGCGACAGGGCGGGCGACAGAGCAGGCAACAGGGCGGCGATTACTAGATCACTGTTTGATTCAATATCTGCATACCAATAAGGCCGCTTCAATGCAAAGCGCTCACTTCTGAGAAAAGGAGGATTTTAAAATAAAAAAAATTAAAATTAAAATCTGACCTACCGACCTGGATTTTTTTTCAATGTTACCGGAAACACACTATATTTTTAATTTTTTTGGCCTAAGACAGGTTCATGCATCATGTATAGAGTTTGCCTTTTGGTTCAGAGACTCACACAGGACTGGACAGTGTTACCTCCACGTCGTCATAGTGAGCGGGCAGGCCCTGGGAGTCCGCTGGGGTCATGTAAACGTTGGAGCCCACCAGAGCTCCAAAGAAACTCTCCAGTTTCTCCTGGATGCGCCACAGCTCGTCCTGAAAGAAAACAGGTTGTTTGTTTGTATGATGTAGGGTCAAGGGTCAAGACGGCGGTCCAGTCCAAACTCATGACTTTTCCATTCCACAGAGTTAACCTGAACCCTGAGCGAGTCACCACTGTCACTACACGCTTTGGCATGCTTTATCAGACCGCTCACGCCCAGCTGCTTCGGCACAAGCACTGATGCATGCATTTAATCTATGAATATAAAACGTTTTTCCCAACATCAGACAAAACATTTTTTAAAAGTAAATGTTGACAAGAATAAACTCTGTGAAATAGTCAACCTTTGATAGAACTACATTTAAACTGAGCACAATTTGAGCCCACAGAACAAAGAAAAAACATTTAATTTCTTTCATATATGATTACCATACTTTCCGCACTATAAGCAGGCCGCGAAATGCGAGGACAGTGCCCTGCATCGCCGGAGCGGGGGGCGTGGCTTAGGGGGCTCAAGCTTTGGATGTTTTTCCAAAATCTTTGAGTCTTAAAAAAGGGGAATTTGGTCATTTGCAGAACAAAATCCTTATACCAATAAATTCCTTCTTGTCTTAATTTAAATAATTCTTGTCTTAATTTAATCATAAAATGCTACATACACAAAGAATACTAAGGTTTAGCTCAGCAGGTAAAATGATACGTTGGGGTGCGAGTGATCTAGGCTCGAGACCCACACTGACCTTAAAGGATGAATGGACGATTTTTTTGGCCCAAATCTAAGTCTTATTTCCTCGTGGCGTGGACGGCCGATTAGTCCTGCCACGTATCAATCATAAAACGCACCTATCGCTCACCTGCAACCGCGTCAGGCTCGTCCCCACGTTTCCGCGTGTCTGAGCGCATTGATCTATCATTATACAGTTCTCTCAGTGTACGGGGCAAAATGAAGACGGAGAAAGACAGTTCGAGCTGACGCAGAAGAAGACGGAAATCTACGGGAGACGAGAGATGCGATGCGATCTGTCGCGCTAATAAACAAACGCACGTGTGTGTTGTATCAGTCCGCACGGGGCAGTGCGCATGCGCACTTCCGCCTGCGTTCTCAAATCGCCGAAAAATAGTCCATTGCGCCTTTAATTTAATCATTTTGTTCTTTTCATATTGAAACTTTTTAAAGTCATAGATTGCAAAGTCTCTAGTGTTTGTTACAGAGCATTCTATTCAACAGCAGCAGTTTCATGAATAAACGTGTCATTCGTGCAGAGCTGATGCCGACCTTCTCTGCACGGTTCCCTGCTCTGAGCACTGATTGGCTGCTCTGGCTGTCTGTCATGTTCGCTCTTCTCTGATTGGATGCTGGCTCTTTTTACCTGTTGTCTCATCAACCATAAAGTAAGAGACTGTTAATTCAAACTACATTTTACTCAAGTAAAAGTATTGCGTCAGAGAGTTACTCCAAGTAACTAATAAGTAATGTACAATTTCATGAAAAAGTTACTCAAGTAAATGTAACAAAATACTACCACCTCTGCTGTTCTGTTTTAACAAGGCAAAGGAGGCTTACTGTATGTACAGGAAATACAGTATTGGGGGGCACTAAAACCACATCTTATTGGCCTGAATGAGCAATGCTCATCATCTTTTTGAGCTCAGCCACAGATGTTTGGAATGTCTGGCTCCGCCTCTGTGCATGGCACTGCCACAGTCAGCTCCGGAGCAGAGTGAGGTTGGATCAGGTCCACTGTCCTCTCCAGTTGTCCTGTCCATATGCAAATCTGTATGGCCCAGTCTCATTGGCCAAGACCATGCAGTAGTAACCGTAGCTCTTGGACGAGAAGCCTGTAGAGTACAGGAGGTTCTGCAGCTCTGCGTAACCGTGGTGAACTCTTTCATCCCTGGAGAATGGAGTGTATCCCCTGTCCGGACCAGACCAGGACCAGACCAGGACCAGACCAGGACCAGACCAGGACTAGACCAGGACCAGACCAGGACCAGACCAGGACTAGACCAGGACCAGACCAGGACTAGACCAGGACTAAACTAGGACCAGACCAGGACTAGACCAGGACCAGACCAGGACTAAACTAGGACCAGACCAGGACTAGACTAGGACTAGACCAGGACCAGACCAGGACTAAACTAGGACCAGACCAAACAGGCGGTGGACACTGTGCAGAGGCTTGTGTACCAATCACACGTCTCCTCCTCGATCTACTTGTCCACATTTAGAAAGCACATTGTGCTCGGCCTCCAGGGGCCGACAGCAGCTACTGGAGCGGATGATCCACATCCAGACCTGTGCTGTCCACGGTGCGTGACTCACAGGAGCCCCACTGACAGGAGAGTGCAGGAGCCATGCTGTTTTTATATAAGATAAGCCTTTATTTGTCCCACATTGGGGACATTTTGGTATTGCAACGCAAGTGGGTACAGAAGTAAAAGAACAGATAACTTAGAGAAAGCTTTAAGGAAAAAACTCTTATGAAAAAAAACTCTTATATTCTTAATAAAAAGTAAAATAAATAAAAATAAAAGATAAATATAATAATAATAGTAACAAAAGTAACCCTCTTATTTACAGCAGTTTAAATATATTCTCAACAAATTCCTGCATTGTGTATAATAGAAAAGGCAAATTGATTAAGGGATCCAAGGTCCACACCTTCTTTTGAATAGTGTATTTTTTGTATCTAAAGATCAACTGGAAAAAAATCTAAATCGTATTTTTGTTTAAAAAAAAAAGAGGCTTTTGGTTACACAGACATCATACTCAAGGTAAAGTCAAACTGTTTCCTAAAAGAGTCTAATGGCCTACTCAAATGTTGACTTTCCATATTTTGACACATGGAAGATTGTTTAGAGTGACTTTATATGAAGTAACCGCTTAACCTCCTAAATTAATGTTTGGCATACAAGGTTTACCGAAGGCGCTCTGTTCGCCGAGCGCTCTCACCTTGAATCGTTGCGGCTGGTGGAACTGAACCGTGGCCTTACTCTGCGCGATGAGCTTGTTGAGCGCTTCAAACTTCACTTTTCCCGCTTTGTTCAGGACTTTCTTCTTGCCGTTGACGCAGCGGACCGCATTGACGTCGCGGTAGTACTCCAGGCCGAGCGCGCACAGGTCGGGCAGGTCGGCGAGGCTGAACAGCGAGCGGTAGTACGGCGCCACCGCGGCCTCGTCCCTGCGCACGTGCACCGGCTTCTGCTCCCAGTGCTCGGTGAAGAACTGCTCCGGGCTCAGCGGGGCGATGAGGCGGGCGAAGAGCTCCGCCGGGCTCTCGAAACGCAAAGGGCACTCCTCCTGGGCTGTGCGCTTAGGGGGAACCGTCTGCTCGCCCTGCACCACCGGGTCAGAGCTTCTTTTTATCGCGCCTCGGCTTTTCTTTGGCATTATGATCTGCAGGAAAGCACACAGATTAGATTGTTAGATGGGCGCTGTAAAAACGTGGCAGTAAACATGGCTAATGGCGATGACCAGAGAAACCTGAGGCCGATAAGCTCTGCAGAGGCTGAGATACTGTAAGATAAAGCGCCGTTTGAGTTTCCCACACTCCAGTTTTACACTGAGGAGTCTCGTTTTGCCCTCTTCATTAAGTGTTCAAATGAAGCTTTAGTTACTCTCTTTAGTTTAGTTACTCCGTTTCGGCCTGTACTTGAGCTTTAGGGCCGATAGAGGCAGTGGGAAAATACTTAGAAAATGTATTTAGTTACAGAATGCCTAATAATAACGTTAAAGTGTGTTTTGGAGCAAAATACGGTACTTGGTCTAATCATAATGTAGTATTAGGAATACTTGTATTAGAAAACTCTACATAATATTATAGTGTGAAAACATGACCACGGATTGAAACAGATTTGTATTTCTGTTTCATTGTTTATGCATTTGAGTAAAATTTGCACGTACGCTTTGAGAGCTGTAATTTCAATTTTTCAAATGATTAAGTAAAGTTAGAAGCCTAAATGTCATGATCAAATACCACAATGTTTTCATCTGATTTAATATCATATTTTGTTCAGTTGTAGTCATTAATACATTCATACAGTTACTGCCAAACACTGTTAATTACACAGTTTTAGTGGTGGAGGAAACACAAGGCGGCTCATGCCAAAAACTGTTCTCAAAGGAAAATTAGAAAAACTGAATCTGAAGAAGCGAAGAAATGTTTTAACCATATAATATTGTCACACAAAGCGTTGGTGACTTGTAGATTTAAGAGGAAAAACACTTGAGTAAGAGCCTGTTATACACTAAAGTACTGGCTCTGAAAAGTACACAGACGTAGGCAGCACTTCTCTGCAAAAGTAAAAGTGTACAAGGCTAAAAACAGCACAAACCCAGGAAACGGGACGATCCGGGACCAAACAGAGCCAATAACTCCAGTGCACACGTGCGCAGTCTCCAACCTGCGGTGGCACAGGCTGTGGCACATATACACGCACACCAAAGGACCAGAAACAGCACTAACCTGTGGAGTTAGGACGCACACAGCAGCCTACAGCACCCGAATGTACCCACACTGCACCCTACAGCACCCAAAAGTACCCACACTGCACCCTACAGCACCCGAATGTACCCACACTGCACCCTACAGCACCCGAATGTACCCACACTGCACCCTACAGCACCCAAATGTACCCACACTGCACGCGACAGCACCCAGATGTACCCACGCTGCACGCGACAGCACACACGGGGAGGCTGCCTCGGCTCACACCGCCCCCTTGTGGTCGGGGTCCCAACTTCAGCGAGAAAACGTCCTGACGTTGGTTTTGTCACAGCTCCCTCTAGTGGCAACTTCAATAATGCACAGGTTTGATGAAGCTGTGAGACTTGGAATAACCCTTTAGGCGCCAGAGATTATGGATGAAATAAATGTACAAATAAAAAACTTCCTGAGATACAGAGAACTGAAGCCGGGGCACAGCTCTGGGTCGGCAGTGCCCCTGGAGGCCCGTAAAAGCTCCACACTCCAGTTGATTCTTGGATAAAAGTGCACCCAGCCGGTCCCGAACTCACGTGAGGCGGAGCAGGGATCATCCACCCCGCACACGGCCAGACTTTGCCCGGCCAGGGAGCACCTTCTGCGGGTCGGAGGCTCCGGGTCGGAGCCCCTGGAGCCTGGAGCCCTCACCGGGCCCCGAACTCGGCTGCCGGAGGCAGTGCAGTGCCTCATGGATAAAAGTGCACCCAGCCGGTCTCGAACTCGCGTGAGGCGGAGCAGGGATCATCCACCCCGCACACGGCCAGACTTTGCCCGGCCAGGGAGCACCTTCTGCGGGTCGGAGGCTCCGGGTCGGAGCCCCTGGAGCCTGGAGCCCTCACCGGGCCCCGAACTCGGCTGCCGGAGGCAGTGCAGTGCCTCATGGATAAAAGTGCACCCAGCCGGCCTCGAACTCGCGTGAGGCGGAGCAGGGATCATCCACCCCGCACACGGCCAGACTTTGCCCGGGGAAGGGCCACTCTGGCTGGGCATGGCCTCCACTGAGCACCCCCTGGAACCCCTGGAACCCCCGGAGCACCTCCAGAGCCACCCCCCACTCTCCCCAGACTCTGCCCGGGGAAGGGCCACTCTGGCTGGGCATGGCCTCCACTGAGCACCCCCTGGAACCCCTGGAACCCCCGGAGCACCTCCAGAGCCACCCCCCACTCTCCCCAGACTCTGCCCGGGGAAGGGCCACTCTGGCTGGGCATGGCCTCCACTGAGCACCCCCTGGAACCCCTGGAGCCCCTCCAGAGCCACCCCCCACTCCTCCAGACTCACCCCGGGGAAGGGCCACTCTGGCTGGGCATGGCCCCCACTGAGCACCCCCTGGAACCCCTGGAGCCCCTCCAGAGCCACCCCCCACTCCTCCAGACTCACCCCGGGGAAGGGCCACTCTGGCTGGGCATGGCCCCCACTGAGCACCCCCTGGAACCCCTGGAGCCCCCGGAGCACCTCCAGAGCCACCCCCCACTCTCCCCAGACTCTGCCCGGGGAAGGGCCACTCTGGCTGGGCATGGCCTCCACTGAGCACCCCCTGGAACCCCTGGAGCCCCTCCAGAGCCACCCCCCACTCCTCCAGACTCACCCCGGGAAGGGCCACTCTGGCTGGGCATGGCCTCCGCCGAGCACCCCCTGGAACCCCTGGAGCCCCTCCAGAGCCACCCCCCACTCCTCCAGACTCACCCCGGGGAATGGCCACTCTGGCTGGGCATGGCCCCCACTGAGCACCCCCTGGAACCCCTGGAGCCCCCGGAGCACCTCCAGAGCCACCCCCCACTCTCCCCAGACTCTGCCCGGGGAAGGGCCACTCTGGCTGGGCATGGCCTCCGCTGAGCACCCCCTGGAACCCCTGGAGCCCCCGGAGCACCTCCAGAGCCACCCCCCACTCTCCCCAGACTCTGCCCGGGGAAGGGCCACTCTGGCTGGGCATGGCCTCCACTGAACACCCCCTGGAACCCACGGAGCACCTCCAGAGCCACCCCGCATTCCCCCAAACTCAGTCTGGGGACGGGCCACTCTTCCCCGGGTTGCGGGCTCTGGGACTCCGGGGATGACCACCGGGGACCAGGCTCTCCCTTCGAACCCGGGGACCCACACTTAAGCACCCCCACACGGGCTACACACCCTTGGTTCAGCCCCCTGGAGGTCCGTGCCCTTGGTACTATACCATGGAAGTCCGTGCCCTTGGTACTCTGACTGGAGTACCAAGGGAACGGCCCAGCACTCACCACAGAGGCTCGCGCCGGCCCCGGCCCACCTTTCGTCCCCGGGTACCCACACTTAAGCACCCCCACACGAGCTACACACCCTTGGTGCAGCCCCCTGGAAGTCCGTGCCCTTGGTACTCTGAGCCACTTTAAAAGATAAAAAGAACCAGGGCCCCAAGGCCCTGGCTCCCCTGTCCCCTACACCACACTTGGAGGCAGGGCCCTTGCCCTCCACTGGCTGCCCCCGCGCCCAGTGTACTCCATAACCGAAGAAGAGAGGGGGACCCGGAGGCCGGCCTACTAGGGTAACAGGTTTAATTTAGAGCCGGGGCTCTGGACCACAAATGCCTACAACCCCGCAGTGCGCAGGAGCCTTCGAAGCTGGATGAAACCAGAACGGGGCCCTACGATGGCGGTGACCAGCCAGTTGATAGCAAAGTGAGCCCTGGACAGGCGCTGCATTTGAAAAACTCAGAGACGAGGAAGGGACCGGAGTCCGACCAAATATATCATCTGGCGCTGTGTCCAGCGTGAGGGTGAGCCAGCGCAAATCAGGACCACAAATGCCTACAACCCCGCAGTGCGCAGGAGCCTTCGAAGCTGGATGAAACCAGAACGGGGCCCTACGATGGCGGTGACCAGCCACGGGTGACCCCAGTTGATAGCAAAGTGAGCCCTGGACAGGCGCCGCATTTGACAAACTCAAGAGACAAGGAAGGGACCGGAGTCGGACCAAAAATATGCGCCGGCCCTGCCCCCCGCCCCGCGCAGAGCCATCGGACACGTTGAGGCTGAAGGGGACTGGCCCTTGGGCCTAGGGGCTAAGCGCAGCCATCATCCTTCAAGCCGCGCCTCCTGCTGCGCGGGGGTGAGTGACAGTGGGCCCGGACTGTGGTTCCGTCGGACGCGTTGAGGCTGAAGGGGACTGGCGCAGAGCCCCTGTAACAGGGGCTAAGCGCAGCCATCATCCTCCAAGCCGCGCGTCCTTCAGTGCGGGGGTGAGTGACAGTGGGCCTGGACTGTTGTTCCACCGGACGCGTTGAGGCTGAAGGGGACTGGTGCAGAGCCCCTGTGCCAGGGGCTAAGCGCAGCCATCATCCTCCAAGCCGCGCGTCCTTCTGCGCAGGGGTGAGTGACAGTGGACCCGGACTGTGTTTCCACCGGACGCGTTGAGGCTGAAGGGGACTGGCTCAGAGCCCCTGGCACAGGGGCTAAGCACAGCCATCATCCTTCAAGCCGCGCGTCCTTCAGTGCGGGGGTGAGTGACAGTGGGCCTGGACTGTTGTTCCACCGGACGCGTTGAGGCTGAAGGGGACTGGTGCAGAGCTCCTGTGCCAGGGGCTAAGCGCAGCCATCATCCTCCAAGCCGCGCGTCCTTCTGCGCAGGGGTGAGTGACAGTGGACCCGGACTGTGTTTCCACCGGACGCGTTGAGGCTGAAGGGGACTGGCTCAGAGCCCCTGGCACAGGGGCTAAGCACAGCCATCATCCTTCAAGCCGCGCGTCCTTCAGTGCGGGGGTGAGTGACAGTGGGCCTGGACTGTTGTTCCACCGGACGCGTTGAGGCTGAAGGGGACTGGTGCAGAGCCCCTGTGCCAGGGGCTAAGCGCAGCCATCATCCTCCAAGCCGCGCGTCCTTCTGCGCAGGGGTGAGTGACAGTGGACCCGGACTATGTGTTCCCACCGGACGCATTGAGGCTGAAGGGGACTGGCTCAGAGCCCCTGGCACAGGGGCTAAGCACAGCCATCATCCTTCAAGCCGCGCGTCCTTCAGTGCGGGGGTGAGTGACAGTGGGCCTGGACTGTTGTTCCACCGGACGCGTTGAGGCTGAAGGGGACTGGTGCAGAGCCCCTGGGACAGGGGCTAAGCGCAGCCATCATCCTTCAAGCCGCGCGCCCTTCAGTGCGGGGGTGAGTGACGGTCCCATCTCCGGAGACAAGGGGCCAGGCGCGGGGGAAGCCAGTCAGACTGACGCCCCGCGCCTGGTGGGACATCCGTGGGAGAAAACCTGGGTGAGACGTGTCCGGCGTGAGGTTAGCCGGAGCAAAACCACAGCCGCAAAATGTAAACAAACCCGCAGTGCGCAGGAGCCTTCGAAGCTGGATAAAACCAGAACGGGGCCCTACGATGGCGGGTCTTGAGTGCCAATAGACCAAGCTCCTTGTCCGGTATACATAGAACCATGATTTGTACCATTTTCATGGTTGATTCATGGATGATCCCTGCTCCGCCTCACGCGAGTTCGAGACCGGCTGGGTGCACTTTTATCCATGAGGCACTGCACTGCCTCCGGCAGCCGAGTTCGGGGCCCGGTGAGGGCTCCAGGCTCCAGGGGCTCCGACCCGGAGCCTCCGACCCGCAGAAGGTGCTCCCTGGCCGGGCAAAGTCTGGCCGTGTGCGGGGTGGATGCTCCGCCTCACGCAAGTTCGAGACCGGCTGGGTGCACTTTTATCCAAGAATCAACTGGAGTGTGGAGCTTCTACGGGCCTCCAGGGGCACTGCCGACCCAGAGCTGTGCCCCGGCTTCAGTTCTCTGTATCTCAGGAAGTTTTTTATTTATACATTTATTTCATCCATAATCTCTGGCGCCTAAAGGGTTAACCTGGGGCTCAATCGTCGGGTGGAAGCTGGTCCATGCAAATGGCTGGAAGGACCATGCTGCCACATTGCCTCTTCCAGGGCCTGGGCCTTGGCTCGGAGCAGAGCAACTCATACTTACCTGGCAGGGGCGACACCATGATCAGGAAGGTGGTTCACCCAGGGCGAGGCTCGTCCATTGCACAAACAGGATGTGCTGACCCCTGTGAATTCCCCAAATGTGGGAATCTCAACTGCATAATTTCTGGTAGTGGGGGACTGCGTTCGCGCTCTCCCCTCTTGTTTTTTGTCAGAGGATAAAAAAAAAACCAAAGGGTCGTTTTCATGTACGCCGCTCGTGCTCCGGCCTCTCCGCCGGGCGCTTTGCGCGGGTGCCGCTTTGGACCGTTGACGGGAGGGTCAGCGTGGGGAGAGCTCACTGCTCCCCGAACCCATTGTGGGCATCGCTTCTCGGCCTTTTGGCTAAGATCAAGTGTAGTATCTGTTCTTATCAGTTTAATATCTGATACGTCCCCTACCCGGGGACCATATATTAAATAGATTTTTGGACCAGGGAGATGGAATTTGGGGCTTGCTCCGTCCACTCCACGCATCGGCTCGGTATTGCAGTACCTCCGAGAACGGTGCACCTCCTCTCTCAGGTTAAAAAAAGTCATTCAGTTTGTTTTCGCCGTCACGTTACATGCAAATGTGCCATCATACCCTCATGTGAGTAAAATTGTCGGAGACGTTCTGAGTGGAAGGGCTTGATATTTCACGGTGTGTTCTGTGTGCGGGTCAGTCACGGTGTGCTCTGTGTGAGGGTCAGTCACGGTGTGTTCTGTGTTTGCGTCAGTCACGATGTGTTCTGTGTGCGGGTCTGTCACTGTGTGTTCTGTGTGCGGGTCACTCACGGTGTGTTCTGTGTGCGGGTCAGTCACGGTGTGCTCTGTGTGCGGGTCAGTCACGGTGTGCTCTGTGTGAGGGTCAGTCACGGTGTGTTCTGTGTGCGGGTCAGTCACTGTGTGTTTTGTGTGTGGGTCAGTCACTGTGTGTTCTGTGTGCGGGTCACTCACGGTTTGTTCTGTGTGCGGGTCAGTCACGGTGTGCTCTGTGTGCGGGTCAGTCACGGTGTGCTCTGTGTGCGGGTCAGTCACGGTGTGCTCAGTGTGCGGGTCAGTCACGTGTCCAGGTCAGTCACGGTGTGCTCTGTGTGTGGGTCAGTCACAGTTTGTTCTGTGTTTGGGTCAGTCACGGGGTGTTCTGTGTGCGGGTCAGTCACGGTTTGTTCTGTGTGCGGGTCAGTCACGGTGTGCTCTTATTGCGGGTCAGTCACGGTGTGCTATGAGTACGGGTCAGTCACGGTGTGCTATGAGTGCGGGTCAGTCACGGTGTGCTCTGTGTGCAGGTCAGTCACGGTGTGCTCTGTGTGAGGGTCAGTCACGGTGTGTTCTGTGTGCGCGTCAGTCACGATGTGTTCTGTGTGCGCGTCAGTCACGATGTGTTCTGTGTGCGGGTCAGTCACGGTGTGTTCTGTGTGCGGGTCAGTCACGGTGTGATCTATGTGCGGGTCAGTCACGGTGTGCTCTGTGTGCGGGTCAGTCACGGTGTGCTCTGTGTGTGGGTCAGTCACAGTTTGTTCTGTGTTTGGGTCAGTCACGGGGTGTTCTGTGTGCGGGTCAGTCACGGTTTGTTCTGTGTGCGGGTGGGTCACGGTGTTTTCTGAGTGCGGGTCAGTCACGGTGTGCTCTGAGTACGGGTCAGTCACGGTGTGTTCTGTGTGTGGGTCAGTCACGGTTTGGTTTGAGTGCGGGTCAGTCACGGTGTGCGGGTCAGTCACGGTGTGCTCTGTGTGCGGGTCAGTCTCGGTGTGTTCTGTGTGCGGGACAGTCACGGTGTGCTCTCTGTGCGACTCAGTCACGGTTTGTTCTGTGTGCGGGTCAGTCACGGTTTGTTCTGTGTGCGGGTCAGTCACGGTGTGTTCTGTGTGCGGGTGGGTCATGGTGTTTTCTGAGTGCGGGTCAGTCACGGTGTGTTCTGTGTGTGGGTCAGTCACGGTGTGCGGGTCAGTCACGGTGTGCTCTGTGTGCGGGTCAGTCTCGGTGTGTTCTGTGTGCGGGTCAGTCACGGTGTGTTCTGTGTGCGGGACAGTCACGGTGTGCTCTGATTGCGGGTCAGTCACGGTGTGCTCCGTGTGCGGGTCAGTCACGGTGTGCTCCGTGTGCGGGTCAGTCACGGTGTGCTCCGTGTGCGGGTCAGTCACGGTGTGCTCTGTGTGAGGGTCAGTCACGGTGTGTTCTGTGTGCGGGTCAGTCACGGTATGCTCTGTGTGCGGGTCAGTCACGGTGAGTTCTGTGTGCGGGTCAGTCACGGTGTGCTCTGTGTGCGGGTCAGTCACGGTGTGCTATGAGTGCGGGTCAGTCACGGTGTGCTCTGTGTGCGGGTCAGTCACGGTGTGCTCTGTGTGAGGGTCAGTCATGGTGTGTTCTGTGTGCGGGTGGGTCACGGTGTTTTCTGAGTGCGGGTCAGTCACGGTGTGCTCTGAGTACGGGTCAGTCACGGTGTGTTCTGTGTGTGGGTCAGTCACGGTTTGGTTTGAGTGCGGGTCAGTCACGGTGTGCGGGTCAGTCACGGTGTGCTCTGTGTGCGGGTCAGTCTCGGTGTGTTCTGTGTGCGGGACAGTCACGGTGTGCTCTCTGTGCGACTCAGTCACGGTTTGTTCTGTGTGCGGGTCAGTCACGGTTTGTTCTGTGTGCGGGTCAGTCACGGTGTGTTCTGTGTGCGGGTGGGTCATGGTGTTTTCTGAGTGCGGGTCAGTCACGGTGTGTTCTGTGTGTGGGTCAGTCACGGTGTGCGGGTCAGTCACGGTGTGCTCTGTGTGCGGGTCAGTCTCGGTGTGTTCTGTGTGCGGGTCAGTCACGGTGTGTTCTGTGTGCGGGACAGTCACGGTGTGCTCTGATTGCGGGTCAGTCACGGTGTGCTCCGTGTGCGGGTCAGTCACGGTGTGCTCCGTGTGCGGGTCAGTCACGGTGTGCTCCGTGTGCGGGTCAGTCACGGTGTGCTCTGTGTGAGGGTCAGTCACGGTGTGTTCTGTGTGCGGGTCAGTCACGGTATGCTCTGTGTGCGGGTCAGTCACGGTGAGTTCTGTGTGCGGGTCAGTCACGGTGTGCTCTGTGTGCGGGTCAGTCACGGTGTGCTATGAGTGCGGGTCAGTCACGGTGTGCTCTGTGTGCGGGTCAGTCACGGTGTGCTCTGTGTGAGGGTCAGTCATGGTGTGTTCTGTGTGCGCGTCAGTCACGATGTGTTCTGTGTGCGGGTCAGTCACAGTTTGTTCTGTGTTTGGGTCAGTCACGGTGTGTTCTGAGTGCGGGTCAGTCACGGTGTGTTCTGTGTGCGGGTCAGTCACGGTGTGCTCTGTGTGCGGGTCAGTCACGGTGTGTTCTGTGTGCGGGTCACTCACGGTGTTCTCTGTGTGCGGGTCAGTCACGGTGTGCTCTGTGTGCGGGTCAGTCACGGTGTGCTCAGTGTGTGGGTCAGTCACGGTGTGCTCTTTGTGTGGGTCAGTCACAGTTTGTTCTGTGTTTGGGTCAGTCACGGTGTGTTCTGAGTGCGGGTCAGTCACGGTGTGTTCTGTGTGCGGGTCAGTCACGGTGTGCTCTGTGTGCGGGTCAGTCACCGTGTGTTCTGTGTGCGGGTCACTCACGGTGTTCTCTGTGTGCGGGTCAGTCACGGTGTGCTCTGTGTGCGGGTCAGTCACGGTGTGCTCAGTGTGTGGGTCAGTCACGGTGTGCTCTTTGTGTGGGTCAGTCACAGTTTGTTCTGTGTTTGGGTCAGTCACGGGGTGTTCTGAGTGCGGGTCAGTCACGGTGTGCTCTGTGTGCGGGTCAGTCACGGTGTGCGGGTCAGTCACGGTGTGCTCTGTGTGCAGGTCAGTCACGGTGTGCTCTGTGTGCGGGTCAGTCACGGTTTGCTCTGTGTGCGGGTCAGTCAAGGTGTGTTTTCTGAGTGCGGGTCAGTCACGGTGTGTTCTGTGTGCTGGTCAGTCACGGTGTACTATGAGTGCGGGTCAGTCACGGTGTGCTATGAGTGCGGGTCAGTCACGGTGTGTTCTGTGTGGGGGTCAGTCACGGTGTGTTCTGTGTGCGCCTCAGTCACGGTGTGTTCTGTGTGCGGGTCAGTCACGGTGTGCTCTGTGTGCGGGTCAGTCACGGTGTGCTCTGTGTGCGGGTCAGTCACGGTCTGGGGGTCATTCACGGTGTGCTGTGTTTGCGGGTCAGTCACGGTGTGCTCAGTGTGCGGGTCAGTCACAATGTGTTCTGTGTGCGGGTCACTCACGGTTTGTTCTGTGTGCGGGTCAGTCACGGTGTGTTCTGTGTGCGGGTCAGTCACGGTGTGCTATGAGTGCGGGTCAGTCACGGTGTGCTATGAGTGCGGGTCAGTCACGGTGTGTTCTGTGTGCGGGTCAGTCACGGTGTGCTCTGTGTGCGGGTCAGTCACGGTGTGTTCTGTGTGCGCCTCAGTCACGGTGTGTTCTGTGTGCGGGACAGTCACTGTGTGTTCTGTGTGCGGGTCACTCACGGTTTGTTCTGTGTGCGGGTCAGTCACGGTGTGTTCTGTGTGCGGGTCAGTCACGGTGTGCTATGAGTGCGGGTCAGTCACGGCGTGCTATGAGTGCGGGTCAGTCACGGTGTGTTCTGTGTGCGGGTCAGTCACGGTGTTCTCTGTGTGCGGGTCAGTCACGGTGTGCTCTGTGTGAGGGTCAGTCACGGTGTGTTCTGTGTGCGGGTCAGTCACGGTGTGCTCTGTGTGCGGGTCAGTCACGGTGTGCTATGAGTGCGGGTCACTCACGGTTTGTTCTGTGTGCGGGTCAGTCACGGTGTGCTCTGTGTGCGGGTCACTCACGGTTTGTTCTGTGTGCGGGTCAGTCTCGGTGTGCTCTGAGTACGGGTCAGTCACGGTGTGTTCTGTGTGTGGGTCAGTCACGGTTTGGTTTGAGTGCGGGTCAGTCACGGTGTGCGGGTCAGTCACGGTGTTCTCTGTGTGCGGGTCAGTCTCGGTGTGTTCTGTGTGCGGGTCAGTCACGGTGTGCTCTGTGTGCGGGTCAGTCACGGTGTGCTTTGTGTGCGGGTCAGTCACGGTGTGCTCAGTGTGCGGGTCAGTCACGGTGTCCGGGTCAGTCACGGTGTGCTCTTTGTGTGGGTCAGTCACAGTTTGTTCTGTACTTGGGTCAGTCACGGGGTGTTCTGTGTGCGGGTCAGTCACGGTGTTCTCTGAGTGCGGGTCAGTCACGGTCTTGGGGTCATTCACGGTGTGCTGTGTTTGCGGGTCAGTCACGGTGTGCTCAGTATGCGGGTCAGTCACGATGTGTTCTGTGTGCGCCTCAGTCACGGTGTACTATGAGTGCGGGTCAGTCACGGTGTGCTATGAGTGCGGGTCAGTCACGGTGTGTTCTGTGTGGGGGTCAGTCACGGTGTGTTCTGTGTGCGCCTCAGTCACGGTGTGTTCTGTGTGCGGGTCAGTCACGGTGTGCTCTGTGTGCGGGTCAGTCACGGTGTGCTCTGTGTGCGGGTCAGTCACGGTGTGCTCTGTGTGCGGGTCAGTCACGGTGTGTTCTGTGTGCGGGTCAGTCACAGTGTGTTCTGTGTGAGGGTCAGTCACAGTGTGTTCTGTATGCGGGTCAGTCACGGTGTGCTCAGTGTGTGGGTCAGTCACGGTGTCCGGGTCAGTCACGGTGTGCTCTGTGTGCGGGTCAGTCACAGTGTGCTCTGTGTGAGGGTCAGTCACGGTGTGTTCTGTGTGCGCGTCAGTCACGGTGTGTTCTGTGTGCGGGTCAGTCAGGGTGTGTTCTGTGTGTGGGTCAGTCACGGTCTGGTTTGAGTGCGGGTCAGTCACGGCGTGCTATGAGTGCGGGTCAGTCACGGTGTGTTCTGTGTGCGGGTCAGTCACGGTGTGCTCTGTGTGCGGGTCAGTCACGGTGTGCTCTGTGTGAGGGTCAGTCACGGTGTGTTCTGTGTGCGGGTCAGTCACGGTGTGCTCTGTGTGCGGGTCAGTCACGGTGTGCTATGAGTGCGGGTCACTAGCGGTTTGTTCTGTGTGCGGGTCAGTCTCGGTGTGTTCTGTGTGTGGGTCAGTCACGGTTTGGTTTGAGTGCGGGTCAGTCACGGTGTGCGGGTCAGTCACGGTGTTCTCTGTGTGCGGGTCAGTCTCGGTGTGTTCTGTGTGCGGGTCAGTCACGGTGTGCTCTGTGTGCGGGTCAGTCACGGTGTGCTTTGTGTGCGGGTCAGTCACGGTGTGCTCAGTGTGCGGGTCAGTCACGGTGTCCGGGTCAGTCACGGTGTGTTCTGTGTGCGGGTCAGTCACGGTGTTCTCTGAGTGCGGGTCAGTCACGGTCTTGGGGTCATTCACGGTGTGCTGTGTTTGCGGGTCAGTCACGGTGTGCTCAGTATGCGGGTCAGTCACGATGTGTTCTGTGTGCGGGTCAGTCACTGTTTGTTCTGTGTATGGGTCAATCACGGTTTGTTCTGTGAGCGGGTCAGTCACGGTGTGTTCTGTGTGCGGGTCAGTCACGGTGTGCTATGAGTGCTGGTCAGTCACGGTGTGTTCTGTGTGCGGGTCAGTCACGGTGTGCTATGAGTGCGGGTCAGTCACGGTGTGCTATGAGTGCGGGTCATTCACGGTGTGCTCTGTGTGAGGGTCAGTCACGGTGTGTTCTGTGTGCGGGTCAGTCACGGTGTGCTATGAGTGCTGGTCAGTCACGGTGTGTTCTGTGTGCGGGTCAGTCACGGTGTGCTATGAGTGCGGGTCAGTCACGGTGTGCTATGAGTGCGGGTCAGTCACGGTGTGTTCTGTGTGCGGGTCAGTCACGGTGTGCTCTGTGTGCGGGTCAGTCACGGTGTGCTCTGTGTGAGGGTCAGTCACGGTGTGGTTTGAGTGCGGGTCAGTCACGGTGTGCGGGTCAGTCACGGTGTGCGGGTCAGTCACGGTGTGCTCTGTGTACAGGTCAGTCACGGTGTGCTCTGTGTGCGGGTCAGTCACGGTTTGCGGGTCAGTCATGGTGTGCGGGTCAGTCACGGTGTGCGGGTCTGTCACGGTGTGCTGGTCAGTCACAGTGTGTTCTGTGTGAGGGTCAGTCACAGTGTGCTCTGTGTGCGGGTCAGTCGCGGTGTGCGGGTCAGTCGCGGTGTGCGGGTGAGTCACGGTGTGCGGGTCAGTCACGGTGTGCTCTGTGTGCGGGTCAGTCATGGTGTGTTCTGTGTTCGGGTCAGTCACGGTGTGTTATGTGTGCGAGTTAGTCATGGTTTGCTCGGAGTGCGGGTCAGTCACGGTGTGTTCTGTGTGCGGGTCAGTCACGGTGTGTTCTGTGTGCGGGTCAGTCACAGTGTGTTCTGTGTGAGGGTCAGTCACAGTGTGTTCTGTGTGCGGGTCAGTCGCGGTGTGCGGGTGAGTCACGGTGTGCGGGTCAGTCACGGTGTGTTCTGTGTGCGGGTCAGTCACGGTGTGTTCTGTGTGCGGGTCAGTCACGGTGTGTTCTGTGTGCGGGTCAGTCACGGTGTGCGTGTCAGTCACGGTGTGCGGGTCACTCACGGTGTGCTCTGAGTGCGGGTCAGTCATTGTGTGCTCTGATTGTGGGTCAGTCAAGGTGTGCTCTGTGTGCGGGTCAGTCACAGTGTGTTCTGTATGCGAGTCAGTCACGGTTTGCTCTGAGTGCGGGTCAGTCACGGTGTACGGGTCAGTCACGGTGTGCTCTGTGTGCGGGTCAGTCACGGTGTGTTCTGTGTGCGGGTCAGTCACGGTGTGTTCTGTGTGCGGGTCAGTCACGGTGTGCTCTGTGTGCGGGTCAGTCACGGTGTGCTCTGTGTGCGGGTCAGTCACGGTGTGCTCTGTGTGCGGGTCAGTCACGGTGTGCTCTGTGTGCGGGTCAGTCACGGTGTGTTCTGTGTGCGGGTCAGTCACGGTGTGTTCTGTGTGCGGGTCAGTCGCGGTGTGCGGGTGAGTCACGGTGTGCGGGTCAGTCACGGTGTGCTCTGTGTGCGGGTCAGTCACGGTGTGTTTTCTGAGTGCGGGTCAGTCACGGTGTGTTCTGTGTGCTGGTCAGTCACGGTGTACTATGAGTGCGGGTCAGTCATTGTGTGCTCTGATTGTGGGTCAGTCAAGGTGTGCTCTGTGTGCGGGTCAGTCACAGTGTGTTCTGTATGCGAGTCAGTCACGGTTTGCTCGGAGTGCGGGTCAGTCACGGTGTGCGGGTCTGTCACGGTGTGCTCTGTGTGCGGGTCAGTCACGGTGTGCGTGTCAGTCACGGTGTGCGGGTCACTCACGGTGTGCTCTGAGTGCGGGTCAGTCATTGTGTGCTCTGATTGTGGGTCAGTCAAGGTGTGCTCTGTGTGCGGGTCAGTCACAGTGTGTTCTGTATGCGAGTCAGTCACGGTTTGCTCTGAGTGCGGGTCAGTCACGGTGTACGGGTCAGTCACGGTGTGCTCTGTGTGCGGGTCAGTCACGGTGTGTTTTCTGAGTGCGGGTCAGTCACGGTGTGTTCTGTGTGCTGGTCAGTCACGGTGTACTATGAGTGCGGGTCAGTCACGGTGTGCTATGAGTGCGGGTCAGTCACGGTGTGTTCTGTGTGGGGGTCAGTCACGGTGTGTTCTGTGTGCGCCTCAGTCACGGTGTGTTCTGTGTGCGGGTCAGTCACGGTGTGCTCTGTGTGCGGGTCAGTCACGGTGTGCTCTGTGTGCGGGTCAGTCACGGTGTGCTCTGTGTGCGGGTCAGTCACGGTGTGTTCTGTGTGCGCGTCAGTCACGATGTGTTCTGTGTGCGGTCAGTCACTGTGTGTTCTGTATGCGGGTCACTCACGGTTTGTTCTGTGTGCGGGTCAGTCACAGTGTGTTCTGTGTGCGGGTCAGTCACGGTGTGCTCTGTGTGCGGGTCAGTCACGGTGTGCTCTGTGTGCTGGTCAGTCACGGTGTGCTCAGTGTGCGGGTCAGTCACGGTGTCCGGGTCAGTCACGGTGTGCTCTGTGTGTGGGTCAGTCACAGTTTGTTCTGTGTTTGGGTCAGTCACGGGGTGTTCTGTGTGCGGGTCAGTCACGGTGTGTTCTGTGTGCGGGTCAGTCACGGTGTATTCTGTGTGCGGGTGGGTCACGGTGTTTTCTGAGTGCGGGTCAGTCACGGTGTGCTCTGTGTGCGGATCAGTCACGGTGTGCTCTCTGTGCGGGTCAGTCACGGTGTGCTATGAGTGCGGGTCAGTCACGGTGTGCTCTGTGTGCGGGTCACTCACGGTTTGTTCGGTGTGCGGGTCAGTCACGGTGTGCTCTGAGTACGGGTCAGTCACGGTGTGTTCTGTGTGTGGGTCAGTCACGGTTTGGTTTGAGTGCGGGTCAGTCACGGTGTGCGGGTCAGTCACGGTGTGTTCTGTGTGGGGGTCAGTCACGGTGTGTTCTGTGTGCGCCTCAGTCACGATGTGTTCTGTGTGCGGGTCAGTCACGGTGTGCTCTGTGTGCGGGTCAGTCACGGTGTGCTCTGTGTGCGGGTCAGTCACGGTGTGCTCTGTGTGCGGGTCAGTCACGGTGTGTTCTGTGTGCGCGTCAGTCACGATGTGTTCTGTGTGCGGTCAGTCACTGTGTGTTCTGTATGCGGGTCACTCACGGTTTGTTCTGTGTGCGGGTCAGTCACAGTGTGTTCTGTGTGCGGGTCAGTCACGGTGTGCTCTGTGTGCGGGTCAGTCACGGTGTGCTCTGTGTGCTGGTCAGTCACGGTGTGCTCAGTGTGCGGGTCAGTCACGGTGTCCGGGTCAGTCACGGTGTGCTCTGTGTGTGGGTCAGTCACAGTTTGTTCTGTGTTTGGGTCAGTCACGGGGTGTTCTGTGTGCGGGTCAGTCACGGTGTGTTCTGTGTGCGGGTCAGTCACGGTGTATTCTGTGTGCGGGTGGGTCACGGTGTTTTCTGAGTGCGGGTCAGTCACGGTGTGCTCTGTGTGCGGATCAGTCACGGTGTGCTCTCTGTGCGGGTCAGTCACGGTGTGCTATGAGTGCGGGTCAGTCACGGTGTGCTCTGTGTGCGGGTCACTCACGGTTTGTTCGGTGTGCGGGTCAGTCACGGTGTGCTCTGAGTACGGGTCAGTCACGGTGTGTTCTGTGTGTGGGTCAGTCACGGTTTGGTTTGAGTGCGGGTCAGTCACGGTGTGCGGGTCAGTCACGGTGTGTTCTGTGTGCGGGTCAGTCTCGGTGTGTTCTGTGCGCGGGTCAGTCACGGTGTGCTCTGTGTGCGGGTCAGTCACGGTGTGCTCTGTGTGCGGGTCAGTCACGGTGTGCTCTGTGTGCGGGTCAGTCACGGTGTGCTCAGTGTGCGGGTCAGTCACGGTGTCCGGGTCAGTCACGGTTTGTTCTGTGTTTGGGTCAGTCTCGGGGTGTTCTGTGTGCGGGTCAGTCACGGTGTTCTCTGAGTGCGGGTCAGTCACGGTCTGGGGGTCATTCACGGTGTGCTGTGTTTGCGGGTCAGTCACAGTGTGCTCTGTGTGCGGGTCAGTCACGGTGTGCTGGTCAGTCACGGTATGCTCTGTGTGCGGGTCAGTCACGGTGTGTTCTGTGTGCGGGTCAGTCACGGTGTGTTCTGTGTGCGCGTCAGTCACGATGTGTTCTGTGTGCGGTCAGTCACTGTGTGTTCTGTATGCGGGTCACTCACGGTTTGTTCTGTGTGCGGGTCAGTCACAGTGTGTTCTGTGTGCGGGTCAGTCACGGTGTGCTCTGTGTGCGGGTCAGTCACGGTGTGCTCTGTGTGCTGGTCAGTCACGGTGTGCTCAGTGTGCGGGTCAGTCACGGTGACCGGGTCAGTCACGGTGTGCTCTGTGTGTGGGTCAGTCACAGTTTGTTCTGTGTTTGGGTCAGTCACGGGGTGTTCTGTGTGCGGGTCAGTCACGGTGTGTTCTGTGTGCGGGTCAGTCACGGTGTATTCTGTGTGCGGGTGGGTCACGGTGTTTTCTGAGTGCGGGTCAGTCACGGTGTGCTCTGTGTGCGGGTCAGTCACGGTGTGCTATGAGTGCGGGTCAGTCACGGTGTGCTCTGTGTGCGGGTCAGTCACGGTGTGCTCTGTGTGCGGGTCACTCACGGTTTGTTCGGTGTGCGGGTCAGTCACGGTGTGCTCTGAGTACGGGTCAGTCACGGTGTGTTCTGTGTGTGGGTCAGTCACGGTTTGGTTTGAGTGCGGGTCAGTCACGGTGTGCGGGTCAGTCACGGTGTGTTCTGTGTGCGGGTCAGTCTCGGTGTGTTCTGTGCGCGGGTCAGTCACGGTGTTCTCTGTGTGCGGGTCAGTCACGGTGTGCTCTGTGTGCGGGTCAGTCACGGTGTGCTCTGTGTGCGGGTCAGTCACGGTGTGCTCAGTGTGCGGGTCAGTCACGGTGTCCGGGTCAGTCACGGTTTGTTCTGTGTTTTGGGTCAGTCTCGGGGTGTTCTGTGTGCGGGTCAGTCACGGTGTTCTCTGAGTGCGGGTCAGTCACGGTCTGGGGGTCATTCACGGTGTGCTGTGTTTGCGGGTCAGTCACAGTGTGCTCTGTGTGCGGGTCAGTCACGGTATGCTGGTCAGTCACGGTATGCTCTGTGTTCGGGTCAGTCACGTGGGTGGGTCAGTCACGGTGTGCTGTGTGTGCGGGTCAGTCACAGTGTGCTCTGTGTGCGGGTCTGTCACGGTGTACTCTGAATGCGGGTCAGTCACGGTGTGCGGGTCAGTCACGGTGTGCGGGTCAGTCACAGTGTGTGGGTCAGTCATGGCGTGCTCTGTGTGCTTCCGAGATCAGACGAGATCTGGCGGGTCCGGGGTGGTATGGCCGTGAGCGAAATATTCCAGGTCAAAACTCTTATGGAGGGGGTGATGGATGTGGGTGACGGGAGGGTTTCGATGTGGGTGAGGGGAGGGTTCGGATGTGGGCGAGGGGAGGGTTCGGATGTGGACGAGGGGAGGGGTTTGGTTTTGGGTGAGGGTCTGGATGTCGTCAGCGTAGCAGTGGAAGTCCAGGTTGAGTTGGCGGAGGATGTGACCAAGGGGGTAGCAGATGAAGAGGAGGGGGCCGAGGACTGAGCCCAGGGGGACCCTGCATTACTGGGCAGAGGGTGGCTGAGTGGCAGAGTGAGTGTTATCCGACACTGTTGAGTGGTGGTGCCAGCTCGTGGTCACAAGGGGAAATCACACAATTTGGAGTGCGGCGAGTAACCAAAAATCTCAAATTTATTCTGTTTGTTAGAAATATTTATTTTTTTAGTTCTAAAACATAAGGTGCCAAACTAAAAGTACTCAAGACTATGTTTAAATACATTTAAATAAAAATAAAGTACCATATGACAGTTCAATTTAATGTACCAGTAGTGAACAGCAGTATTTTTGAAAACCATGTGACTGGATCAGCCCATCAGTGATGAGGGTGCTGTGACAGGGCTGTCAGGGGAACAAAGGTGAACAGGTGAAACTTAGACAGTGTAAACACATAGAAAAACAGCAGGGCTTACTCTGGAGAGAATAAATATCTGAGGTCTCAGACCAGACGGATTGAGAGTCACTTTTGGATGGAAGTTTTCAAAAACAGTGTCCAGAAGACACAAATGTTTTTTTTTTCTGCAGAATATTGTTGAGATAGTACTGGCAATTTTCTGGATTCAGTCACACAAATACTTATTTCCCTCACTGTAACTAGAGGTTATCAAATGATAATATGACATGACTCTCTCCTTCAGCCCTGATGCAAACACAAGAAGAGGGTGAGACAGGTAAGTCTGGAGCTGGTGTCTTCTGCTGTTCCACGGTGTGTGCAGCTCTACAGTCTGTTCAGTGGAGCCTATTCTTCATCCTCAAAGCAGCTGCAGAGAGAGGACAGCACAGCATCATCCATCTGATTTGAACAACAAAGAGGAGAGTGACCAGGAGAAGGCTTCCTCTTGCCTTCAGCAGGCTGGCTCAGGTCACTCCGGGGTTAGGCAACGCTCCGAGAAGTTGGCCTTGACGGATGGGTTTAGCTAAAAAACAGACAGAGATGTTTTGATGCACAAAAATGGCACTATATAGCACTATACATATCAATAACAGTGTTTACTGTGGGTCTCGTGTGTTTACTGTGGGTCACGTGTAGGGATGCATACCTAAACCCTCGTTCAGGTTTAAGTCCGGATTCGAATCCAGAGGTTCAGGTTCAGGTCCGGACCTAATGAGTCCGGCTGAACTCATGCCATTTTTGCATAATGTTATAACAGCATAACACAAGCTACTTGGCTAAATTAAGTTGAAGACACATGAACAAGGACGACTATCAAACACAAGGCTTAACTGCAGACTGAAATAAACTCAATTTATCTGGTTTACTCACTGTTTATTAACAGAAGTTACAACTTGCAAATCACAAGCTACTAGCTAGCTAACACAAATTCATGTGTTTTACTATAAGAACAACTTCCGAACAAGAGCAAGTTGAGTATTGGTATTGGGGCAGCTGTTTCAGCTGATACTGTGTTTGTCATGTGTGTTACTGGTTTGACTTGGCTGTTTCCCACACTTGAAGTTTAATGCTTTAGATACATTTCCACTCTTTAATTTTGCAGATCCATTGGCTTCAAGGTCATGTAAAAACCTTCAAAAACTAGCATAACAGTCAACTAGAACCACTATAAATCAATCAACTTAGCAGTATCAAAAATAGAATTTGAAAATATTTTACATTACACACAATACATCATATTAAAAGCATTAAACACAAGACCATATTTAATAACTCTAGAATACAAACGCTATTACAAAATATAAGCTCCAATTAATTAATCCAGCAATTAAACAATATTCCTTTGACTTAGTATTTACTTAGATGTATAAATATGTATATTGCACATTAACCCACCTAAATAAATGCTACATCACACCACAACATAACAGTTATTTTATTCATATTGTAGCGACCCTCGTCTCTAGTGCGCGTGTGTGGTCTCTGGGGCGGAGCTAAGAGCGGGCTCAGGAGACGAGGTAGTTTTTGATGTTCCTGTTCCATCACCATGGTTACGGCCAACAATAACCAACTCTGTTCAAGAAATAAAGTGACAACTTTGGTCTCTCGCGTCTTAAAACTCAATGCGCCGGCTTCAACTTCTGCCGCGAGGAAGACGCGTGCGTCGCTGATGGCTCCGGGTGCGCCATTGACAGCGATGTCAATGGCGCAGGAGGCGCAGGAGCCGGGCAGGAGCCCGGTTGGGTCGGGCCGCAGGAGACGGGCAGGAGCCCGTTTGAGTCGGGCCGCAGGAGCCCAGTTGAGTCGGGCCGCAGGAGCCCAGTTGAGTCGGGCCGCAAGAGCCCGGTTGAGTCGGGCCGCAAGGGTCCGGTTGAGTCGCGCTGCCAGGGTCCAGTTGAGTCGGTTGAGTCGGGCCGCAAGGGCCCAGTTGTAGTAGTAGTAGTAGTAGTAGTAGTGCATCTTGTCCCAAGTAGTTCATCTTGTCGCAAGTAGTGCATCTTGGATAGGTACTGCATCTTGGATAGGTACTGCATCTTGGATAGGTACTGCATCTTGTAGTTTTTCGACCGACCTATGACAGTTGAGTTGACGGTTGAGTCGGGCCGCAAGAGCCCAGTTGAGTCGGTTGAGTCGGGCCGCAAGGGCCCAGTTGTAGTAGTAGTAGTAGTAGTAGTGCATCTTGTACCAAGTCGTGCATCTTGTCCCAAGTAGTGCATCTCGGAGAGGTACTGCATCTTGGATAGGTATTGCATTTTGGATAGGTACTGCATCTTGGATAAGTAGTGCATCTTTGATAGGTACGGCATCTTGGATGGCTACTGCATCTTGGATAGGTACTGCATCTTGGTTAGGTACTGAATCTTGGATAGGTACTGCATCTTGGATAGGTACTGCATCTTGGATAGGTACTGCATCTTGGATAGGTACTGCATCTTGGATAGGTACTGCATCTTGTAGTTTTTTGACCGACCTATGAAAGTTGAGTTGACAGTTGAGTCGGGCCGCAAGAGCCCAGTTGAGTCAGGCCCTAAGAGCCCTGTTGAGTCGGGCCGATAGGTCCCAGACTCCTACGGCAAGAGCCGCAAGAGCCCAGTTGAGTCGGGCCGCAAGAGCCCAGACTCCTGCGCCACAAGCCGCAAGAGCCCAGTTCAGTCGGGCCGCAAGGGCCCAGTTGAGTCGGGCCTCAAGGACCCAGTTGAGTCGGGCCTCAAGGTTCCAGTTGAGACTGGCCGCAAGAGCCCAGACTCCTGCGCCAAAAGCTGCAAGAGCCCAGTTGAGTCGGGCCGCAAGGGGCCAGTTGAGTCGGGCCGCAAGGGCCCAGTTGAGTCGGGCCGCAAGGACCCAGTTGAGTCGGGCCGCAAGGGCCCAGTTGAGTCGGGCCGCAAGGGCCCAGTTGAGTCGGGCCGCAAGAGGCCAGTTGAGTCGGGCAGCAAGAGCCCAGACTCCTGCGGAAAGAGCCGCAAGAGCCCAGTTAAGTCGGGCCGCAAGGGGCCTGTTGAGTCGGGCCGCAAGAGCCCAGTTGAGTCGGGCCGCAAGGACCCAGTTGAGTCGGGCCGCAAGAGGCCAGTTGAGTCGGGCAGCAAGGGCCCAGTCGGGTACTGCATCTTGGATAGGTACTGCATCTTGGATAGGAACTGCATCTTGGATAGGTACGGCATCTTGGATAGGTACTGCATCTTGGATAGGTACTGCATCTTGTTTTTCGACCGACCTATGACAGTTGAGTTGACAGTTGAGTCGGGCCGCAAGAGCCCAGTTGAGTCGGCCCGCAAGAGCCCAGTTGAGTCGGGCCGCAAGAGCCCAGTTGAGTTGGGCCGCAAGAGCCCAGTGTAGTCGGGCCGCAAGAGCCCAGTTGAGTCCGGCCGCAAGGGCCCAGTTGAGTTGGTTGAGTCGGGCCGCAAGGGCCCAGTTGTAGTAGTAGTAGCAGTAGTCGTGCATCTTGTCCCAAGTAGTGCATCTTGGATAGGTACTGCATCTTGGATAGGTACTGCATCTTGGATAGGTAGTGCATCTTGTAGTTTTTCGACCGACCTATGAAAGTTGAGTTGACAGTTGAGTCGGGCCGCAAGAGCCCAGTTGAGTCGGGCCGCAAGAGGCCAGTTGAGTCGGTCAGCAAGGGCCCAGTTGAGTTGGGCCGCAAGTGCCCAGTTGAGTCGGGCCGCAAGAGCCCAGTTGATTCGGGCCGCAAGGGCCCAGACTCCTGCGGAAAAGGCCGCAAGAGCCCAGTTGAGTCGGGCCGCAAGGGCCCAGTTGAGTCGGTTGAGTCAGGCCGCAAGGGCCCAGTTGTAGTAGTAGTAGCAGTAGTAGTGCATATTGTCCCAAGTAGTGCATCTTGTCCCAAGTATTGCATCTTTGATAGGTACTGCATCTTGGATAGGTACTGCATCTTGTAGTTTTTCGACCGACCTATGAAAGTTGAGTTGACAGTTGAGTCGGGCCAAAAGAGCCTAGTTGAGTCGGGCCGCAAGGGCCCATTTTTTTCAGTTGTAGTAGTAGTAGTAGTAGTGCATATTTTCCCAAGCAGTGCATTTTGTCCCAAGTAGTGCATCTTGGATAGGTACTGTATCTTGGATAGGTACTGCATCTTGTAGTTTTTCGACCGACCTATGAAAGTTGAGTTGACAGTTGAGTCGGGCCAAAAGAGCCTAGTTGAGTCGGGCCGCAAGGTCCAAGACTCCTACGGCAAGAGCCGCAAGAGCCCAGTTGAGTCGGGCCGCAAGGTCCCAGACTCCTACGGCAAGAGCCGCAAGAGCCCAGTTGAGTCGGGCCGCAAGAGCCCAGACTCCTGCGCCA
Source organism: Eucyclogobius newberryi (assembly GCF_026437365.1). Lineage (NCBI taxonomy): Eukaryota > Metazoa > Chordata > Actinopteri > Gobiiformes > Gobiidae > Eucyclogobius > Eucyclogobius newberryi. The sequence continues at coordinate 31,681,780 of NW_027315779.1, forward strand.
AAAGCCGCAAGAGCCCAGTTAAGTCGGGCCGCAAAGGCCCAGTTGAGTCGGGCCTCAAGGGTCCAGTTGAGTCGGGCTTCAAGGGTCCAGTTGAGTCGGGTTTCAAGGGTCCAGTTGAGTCGGGCTTCAAGGCTCCAGATGAGTCAGACCTCAAGGTTCCAGATGAGTCGGGCCGCAAGGGCCCAGATTAGTCGGGCCTCAAGGGCCCAGTTGAGTTGGGCCTCAAGGGTCAAGTTGAGTCGGGTTTCAAGGGTCCAGTTGAGTCGGGCTTCAAGGGTCCAGTTGAGTCGGGCCTCAAGGGTCCAGATGAGTCGGGCCTCAAGGTTCCAGTTTAGTCTGGCCTCGAGGGTCCATTTGAGTCGGGTTTCAAGGGTCCATTTGAGTCGGGTTTCAAGGGTACAGTTGAGTCGGGTTTCAAGGATACAGTTGAGTCTGGTTTCAAGGGTCCAGTTGAGTTGGGCTTCAAGGGTCCAGTTGAGTCGGGCCACAAGAGCGGCGGTCGAGGGTCCAGTTGAGTCGGGCCTCAAGGGTCCAGTTGAGTCGGGCCTCAAGTGTGCAGTTGAGTCGGGCCGCAAGAGCTCAGTTGAGTCGGGCGGCAAGAGCCCAGACTCCTGCGGCAAGAGCCCAGACTCCTGCGGCAAGAGCCCAGACTCCTGCGGCAAAAGCCGCAAGAGCCCAGTTGAGTCGGGCCGCAAGGGCCCAGTTTTTTCAGTTGTAGTAGTAGTAGTAGTAGTGCATATTGTCCCAAGCAGTGCATCTTTTCCCAAGTAGTGCATCTTGGATAGGTACTGCATCTTGGATAGGTACTGCATCTTGGATAGGTACTGTATCTTGGATAGGTACTGCATCTTGGATAGGTACTGCATTTTGGATAGGTACAGCATCTTGGATAGGTACTGCATCTTGTAGTTTTTTGACCGACCTATGAAAGTTGAGTTGACAGTTGACCGCAAGAGCCCAGTTGAGTCGGGCCGCAAGAGCCCAGACTCCTGCGGCAAGAGCCCAATTGAGTCGGGCCGCAAGAACCCAGTTGAGTCGGGCCGCAACGTCCCAGACTCCAGGGCCAAAAGCCGCAAGAGCCCAGTTGAGCGGCGGTCGAGGGTCCAGTTGAGTCGGGCTTCAAGGGTCCAGTTGAGTCTGGCTTCAAGGGTCCAGTTGAGTCGGGCTTCAAGGGTCCAGTTGAGTCGGGCTTCAAGGGTCCAGTTGAGTCTGGCTTCAAGGGCCCAGTTGAGTCGGGCCTCAAGGGTCCAGTTGAGTCGGGCCTCAAGGGTCCAGTTGAGTCGGGCTTCAAGGGTCCAGTTGAGTCGGGCTTCAAGGGTCCAGTTGAGTCTGGCTTCAAGGGTCCAGTTGAGTCGGGCCTCAAGGGTCCAGATGAGTCGGGCCTCAAGGGTCCAGATGAGTCGGGCCGCAAGGGCCCAGTTTAGTCGGGCCTTAAGGGTCCAGTTGAGTCAGGCCTCAAGGGTCCAGTTGAGTCGGGCCTAAAGGGTCCAATTGAGTCGGGCTTCAAGGGTCCAGCTGAGTCGGGCCTCAAGGGTCCAGATGAGTCGGGTTTCAAGGGTACAGTTGAGTCGGGTTTCAAGGGTACAGTTGAGTCGGGATTCAAGGGTCCAGTTGAGTCGGGCTTCAAGGGTCCAGTTGAGTCTGGCCGCAAGAGCGGCGGTCGAGGGTCCAGTTGAGTCTGGCCTCAAGGGTCCAGTTGAGTCGGGCCGCAAGGGTCCAGTTGAGTCGGGCCGCAAGGTCCCACACTCCAGCGCCAAAAGCCGCACGAGCCCAGTTGAGTCGGGCCGCAAGGTCCCAGACTCCAGCGCCAAAAGCCGCAAGGGCCCAGTTGAGTCGGGCCTCAAGGGTCCAGTTGAGTCGGGCTTCAAGGGTCCAGTTGAGTCGGGCTTCAAGGGTCCAGTTGAGTCGGGCCGCAAGAGCGGCGGTCGAGGGTCCAGTTGAGTTGGACCTCAAGAGCCCATTGTGGGTATCGCTTCTCGGCCTTTTGGCTAAGAGCAAGTGTAGTATCTTAAACTATATTTGGTTTTGGTTTAGTGAGTTTTATTTGGTTTTAAGCTGTTGGTACCTCCAGAATGTCGGCCTCCCATGCCGGCAGGAGGAGGCACCACAGCGTGTGCTTCACCCTGAAGGAGGTGTCTGGAAAAGTACCACAGTTTTCACGTTTCACGACACCTCGTCCAGAAAGCTCTGAATTTCAAAGCCGATGACCTGAACTGTATCTTGACCCTGCCTTTCAACAAAGACTTTGATGTGAGCTTTCACTCTGCGATAATTCTGAAAGAATTCTGGACAAGGTTTGAAGGGGTGAAGCCCCAGTTTACAGCATTTATTGTGGAGAATTTGACTGACAACTCACTGAAACATGTGATTGTTAGAATGTTCAATGAAACTGTGAGTGCTGATGACATTTGTATGTGGCTGGGAAGATTTTGCACGGTGAAAGGCCAGGCTATCAAGGTCAGAGATGTGGATGGCATTTGGACAGGCAGCTGGAGGGTCCCCATCCAACAATGCAGGACCCCCAGGGCTACCAAGGCCTGAAGCACCTACCTAGTATGATAGTCCTGGGGGATAACCGGGGCTACATCCACTACCAAGGACAACCCAAGCTCTGCCGGCGGTGTGGGGATTATGGGCAGGGAGGCTTGCACTCAAGTGGTCTCCCACACAGACCCAGGAGGAGGAGGTGGGGTCTGCGGAGGCTCCACCCACACACACTTGGGAGGGGGTGGTGGTGCCTGAGGGAGTCCCACCCACTGACACAGACGGGGGAGGGAGAACAGAGGCCTGAGAAGGCCTCCATTCCTGAAACCCAAATGGAACTCGGGACCATAGGCGATGGGACCCCTCGGGCCTCCGGACCCCCTGGATGAGTGTCTGAACTCCCTCTTGAACCACGCCCAGTACCTCAAGAGGCCTCTGTCAGAATCGTCCTCTGAGAGTAACTTGCTCTCGGAGAAGAGACCTGGGACCCTCTCAGACAGTGACTCTGTGGAGGAGCCCAGAACCTTCCCCTCTGATTCACCCAACGAGGTCTCGTTCCTCACGGTAGCTATGAAATCAACCCCAAGGACTTTCCCCATGAAGAGAATGGACAAAAGGGGACACGTTGCTAAAACCCCTCCTCTCTCACCTACAAGAGAGAAGGCAGAGCAACATTTACAAGGTCTCTTTTAACCGGATTTTAACTGTTTTACTTTGTTTCATCGTTATACCTGTTTTTAACCATGCTCATGGCGATCACATTCTCAACAATCAATGTCAGAAGTGTGAAGTCTAGAGTTAGAGCCCAGAGCATTTTATCCTGTCTTAACTCTTTTAACTCGGATGTGTTTTTATTACAAGAATGTAAATATTTATGGTTTTACTGATAAACACAACAGGTATGAATTTTTAGAAGATCTGCAGTCCCACATGCTAGGTAGAACTCCTTTTATTTTAGCAGGGGATTTTAACTGTATTTTAACCAAAGATGATAGGAACAGAACAGGGGATTTTCAACTAGACAAAACATCGGTTTTATTGCAGGGTTTGTGTAGGGATTTTAAACTACGAGACTGTTTCAAAACCATGCATCGTAGAGAGTTGGGCTTCACCTGGTTCAGTGGTGATGGCACCAGAGCCTCTCGCATTGACTAGGTTTTTACCAGGGACTGCCCACCTACCGATGCTAGATTGACCCCTGTTTTCTTTCCCGATCACGTGATGCTTTCCTGCACTCTGTCGCTGTCCTCGGGTTTGACTTCAGGAAGTGGTCTGTGGAAGTTGAACTGCTCCCTGTTAAACGATGCTGACACCGTCAGTCAGTACAGGGAGCAGTTCAAGGACTGGCAGACCCTTCAAGACTTACATGAGACACGAGCACACTGGTGGGAGATGGTCAAATCTAGGACTAGGACTTTTTTTAGACACATGGGGAAAAATAAAAAAATAAAAGAGAATAGCCGCATGTTGGGACTGCAGAAACGGTTACAAAGATATTTTAACTTAATAAAAGAAGGACTTGATTTTAATGAAGAAATAAAAAAGATAAAAAGGGAAATGTCAGATCTTGCTGAAATAAAAAGTAAAGGAATCATTTTAAGAGCCAAAGAAAAAGAATTGGAACAAAACGAAAAATGCACAAGGTACTTTTTAAAGAAAATTTTGAACAAAAGTGAAACATTTTGAACACTCAAAAAAGAGGACGGCCAGCTGGCACAAACAACCTAAGAATTAAAACAAACAGTTGAAAAGTTTTATGAAAAGCTATATGGTACGAAACAAATAAATGAATCCGTTTTAAACACACTTTTTAACTGCATTGAAAACATTTTATCAGACAGTGAGCTTTTAACCCAGGATTTTACCCTTTTAGATTCAACAAAACATATCAGGACTTTTAAAAAGGGCAAATCCCCGGGGGCCGACGGGCTCCCGGTGGAGTTTTATCTGACTTTCTGGGACATTTTAGCACCTGACACTGTCAAGTGCATTTTATACATGGACGACGTGAACATTTTATGCACTGACCTTTTATCTGTAAACAGGACTTTGGACTTGACGGACTGGTTTGGACTGGCCTCTGGGTCTAGACTTAACAGGACCAAGACCCAAGCCCAATTTTATGGACCATGGACCCCCGACGAGACCGCCGGACTCCCCCTCACTGTGACCCAAGGACAAAAGATACTGGGAATCAAGTTTGACCGGGAGGGGGGTGGAAATGCAAATTGGGGCGACCTGATAGGAAAAGTTAGGCAAAGACTGGGACTCTGGACATTTAGAGGACTGACCATGGAAGGGAAGGTTTTAATCGTCAAGTTAATGATTTTACCCTTGTTTTTACTAATTTGTTCTGTTTTTATCCCTCCAAGGAGCGTGCTTTTAACTGTGGAGAGGGCGATCTTTTACTTCTTATGGGGGTCAAAGTGGGAAAGAATAAGAAGAGATGTCATGAAGAGAACCAAAGAAAAAGGGGGGAAAGGTGTCCCGGACCTCCACCTTTTCCTGGGAGCCAGATACACGGCAATGCACCTGACACTTTCAAAGGACCCATCCAGAAATCCAAAGACTACAACCTTCACACGATTCTGGATGGGTTCCTACCTGAGGACCAAGAAGTTTTTACCGATCGACCTGAGAACACCAGTGTCTTTTAACCTGCCTAAGTTTTATGCTTTCATCCCCACCTTTTTAAAGCATTTTAACCTAGAACAGGAGGAGTTGCAACTTTTAACCAACCACCGTTTTATAATCTCTTCTGTGCAGGAGCGGGAACCAGTGAGTCCAGTGCGTGGGCTCGCACTTGGTGAGCCATCACAAGTTTAGCGCAATGTCAACCATCCTTCTCTCCCAAACAGACTCCGGGACCTGTCCTGGATGGTGGCTCATGAGGTTCTCCCGGTCAGAGCCGTGATGCACTCCCGAGGACAGTCCCGAAACCCGTCCTGCCCCCGACCAGGTTGTGGCGCGCCTGAGTCGGTAAGGCACTTCCCCTTGGAGTGCAGAGCCGCCGTCGACCAGTGGGCAATAGCCGGATTCTTGCAATTCCCGTACCTACCAGCAGGGGAGGTCCTGACAGCCCAGCTGATGCTGTACGGGGTGGGCCTAAGTCAGAGAGTAACAAAAAAGGACTTCTCAAGAATTTGGCTCACCCTCGCCGCCATCAAAGACGCCATCTGGACCTCCAGAAACCTGTTGGTAGGAAGGCACATGCAGATCCCCCCCGTGGCTGTGATCCGGAAGGCAGCAGCTACAGTCCGAGAGGCTGTAGCTGCAGGCGGCGGGCCCTAGGACACAGCCACAAAGAAGAAATCGCCTCTGTGCTCATTCGGACAAAGGTTACCGGAAGCCTCACTCGAAGGTCAAAGCCGCAGCGGCCTGGCTCTCCAAAAGAGGAGCTGTGGGAGAGAGCCTCCTCTGAACATCACAGGCTCCCGAGAGAGCAAATGTTTGGGGGAGCAGGTTGAGTTATTCTGGATAGGGACTCACCCCGCTTGTGACGAAGGACCCGCCCCGTTTCTGCCAGGTGCCTGATTGACAGGTCGAGTAGCCAATCACGCGTTAGCATAGGCAAGTTAGGTTGAGGATGCTACGTGTTTGCAGAGTTTTAGTTGTTTTCCCCCACATCGTGTAGAGCTTGTGGTTGTTGTTTGGTGTGCGTGATAAAAAGTGAGTATTTGTTAGAAACGAAAGTAGACATAGACACACCATTTGTTCCATGAGTGTGTAAAGTGTTGCATGCCATTCGAATTGTTTAATAGTGTAGTTAAAGTTATATATTTACCTTGTTTTGTATTTGTGAATGCTAAGTGCCTCGAGCTAAGCGCTAACAGCAGTAGCTCCGACGGAGCTCATGTATATTTGTGCATTATATGTTATTGTTTTACAGATTTTATTATAATTTATGTTCTCCTTGTTTATATTACAGAACCACACTCGTATTTGCATGATCAATAACTGCTCTGTAAATACCAACCACCAGTATTATTTGACTAAAATCTTTAATAAAGATTAAACCCTGGATCATCTCTCCCAGTGCATTCTTGCCAATGCCCCCTGGCGGTCACAACCCGTATGAAACCAGAAAATTAGCTCACCCCAAAACACCGCTTCTGCACAAAGAGGGCTTTTATGAACTGCACTCCCTTTTAATGGACACTTTTATTGACACATTTATTTAAATAAACATTGTTTTTAGCCATTTTATCACTAAACCACTTTAATGAAAACATATTTTTTAAACTATAGGTTTTATTGTTGATGTGTGTAAAAATGTGCAAAAAAGAAACAATGTGAAAATGTAAATCAATGAAATGTGATCAATATTGTTTATGGTGTCAATAAACTTTTTCGAAAGAAAAAATCTGTTCTTATCAGTTTAATATCTGATACGTCCCCTACCTGGGGACCATTAAATTGATTTTTGGACCAGGGAGATGGAATTTGGGGCTTGCTCCGTCCACTCCACGCATCGGCTCGGTATTGCAGTACCTCCGAGAACGGTGCACCTCCACTCTCAGGTTAAAAAGTCATTCAGTTTGTTTTCACCGTCACGTTACATGCAAATGTGCCATCATACCCTCATGTTAAACGTTTTTTTGCCGTTTGTCTGCTCCGGAAGTGGACAAAAATTGTCGGAGACGTTTTGAGTGGAAGGGCTGGACATTTCAAATCTCCCGCCAAAAGCCCTGACTGGAGAAGAGGGGGAGGGAAGGTGAAGTATCTGTTCCTAAACCCAACCCCATTGGGAGGTAGCCCATTCAACGTAAACCCTTGTGCAAAATAGGCCACATTTGGAATTTGAGCGGCCCCTTTGTGAAGTACAGTATATGTGTGTGTGACTAGCTGGGGTTTTTTTTTTTTTTTTTTGGGTCAAATGCAACACTGACATTCAAACCCATCCTCGACAAGTAAAGTCTTCACATGAGGGCGTGCTTCTGCCCAGTTTCGAGCCGGGGACCTTTAGCAAACGAGCTTCAAAATATATATATTTTTTGCCTAAAATACTCTCAAATGTACAAAAGTAGCAAGACAGTAAAGTTTTGTTTTTATCTTTTTGCTTAAAATACTCTAGATTTTTATTTTACACTCTATTGTTTAAAAATTGTTTTCAGCACCTGGTATTTTTTACATACGTTTTACAAGCTTCAAAATATTTTTGGGGCATAAAATACTCAAAAATGTACAAAAGTAGCAGGACAGCAATGTTTTTCAGGGGTTTCTTGTGGCATAAATACTTTTTTTTTATATATATATTAAACAGGTAAATTGTGTTGAAAATTTCTTTCAGCACCTGGTATTTTTACATACTTTTTTACAAGCTTCAGAATATATTATTTGGCCTAAAATACTCCCTAAAATACTCTCTAAATGCACAAAAGTAGCAGGACAGCTCCCTCTGCTGCCCATATTCTAAATTGCAGTTTGTACAAAAATGTGTGATTTTAAAGTCAAATTGACTGTGTTTTTCTTTCCACTTTAGTTTCTACATATCCACACATACTGTGTTTCTTTGTTCTTTGTCTGTTGAAGGATTTACAAAAGAAGATAAAAGCTCACAGCACCTGGTATTCCCAGGCGGTCTCCCATCCAAGTACTAACCAGGCCCGACCCGCGGGGGCCAGCCGTGGATAGTGGGCATAGAGCGCCAGCCAATCAGAATGAGCCTGTGTGCCATGTGCCACTGTGATGAAGGCCAACCAATCAGAATGCAGAGATTCGTGTTGTTCACAAATTCATCTCAAGAGACCAGAGTTCAAATCCTGCTGTGCCCAGAAGAAGAGGAACGTTTCAAAGGATCAAAACTTTAAATGTATTAAGTTTATGAGTTCAAACATTAAATGCAGGGTTCAGAATAAGCGATGTCGCAAAATGCGACGCAATTTCTCTCAAATGCGATGCGTTCGTCAGAAAAAAGGGCTAAAAGTACTGATCACTCGTCAATCGATCGTCAATAACGTCATGACACATGTAGGACGTGTGTTGTCATGACGAGTCCCGCTGCTGTCTCAGACCACGAGTCTGAAAGTGGGAGGAGCCACGTGCGGTGAAGTTAGCGTCACAGATTCAGACTTCCGAGGTCAACAGCTCCTTAACGCAAAAGTCTTTGCAGATCATTCACATCCAAAATATTCATATTTACACTGCAGTGACACAGCCTCGTTTTTAACAATCAGATGCGTATTTTGGGCCCAACGAATTACACTGATCCGAATGTGCAGAGCCGAGACGAGTGCTTAGGGACCGTCATCAAACGTTCAGCCGGAGCTGAGGCAAGTGCTTAGGGACCGTCATCAAGTAGCAAAACGAAAAATTGAAATGTTTTATAGCTGGAATGGAACGTCAAATAGAGCGGTACAATTTGAATAACACAATAAATACACCATGATGGTCGCCACAGCAACCTTTATTTTACCATCAGAAGCTTAACACATATTTTTTGTGAGTGTAAAGACAATTAATATGTAAATGAGACTCCTGCAAATAGTCATCTGATGATGATGTGGAAGAAAGTTGTAAATAAGTTAATCTAACTTGGTGTTAATTAATTTGTTCAACAACTATTTTTTTTTTTTTAATAAGAATGTTTACAAATACATTTGAAATAAATAATCTTGTTACATCAATGGAAAATATTGATTGTTTAACAAATAGTGATTTCTGCTTCACCTTAAGAGATTTACCCACGTCACACCTTCTGCATAAATAAACTTGGAATGGGTTAGAAAACTCCAGGTGTTTAGTCCGCAGGGGTCAGAGGTCACACTATCACATCTCTAACACTGCAGCACTGAACTGTACCACTGTGTTCAGTTTATGCTCTGCAGAGAAATAAAACATTGACTCATATTATTAATGATATGATATCTCAATCATGTATAGAATATTATTGTATTGTTATATTGGAAAGAAAACACAATAACATATACTTTTAAGAATATTTATTGACAGGGAAAATGCCAGAAATATTAAGTTTCATTTATTTACACTTCAGACAGCATTCATTACTTGACAGTAGTATTTACATTAAATATACAGATATATACAGTCCAGGGAAGTATGTGTGGATGTGAGGACTGTGCGGGGCCTGCTTCAGCTCCAGTTTGCAGAACCTGCACGTTCTCCCTGGGGCAGAACTGGGCAGAACCTGCACGTTCTCCCTGGGGCAGAACTGGGCAGAACCTGCACGTTCTCCATGGGGCAGAACTGGGCAGAACCTGCACGTTCTCCATGGGGCAGAACCTGCACGTTCTCCCTGGGGCAGAACTGGGCAGAACCTGCACGTTCTCCCTGGGGCAGGTGACTCCTCTCTCTTCCTCTTCTGCTGCTTCCTTTTTCCACTCTCTGTCTTGTGGCCTCCAGCTCCCTCTGGAAGAACTCTGTGTCCACAAAGTCCTTAAAGGGTTTCTTCTGGGCTGCTGCTGCTGCTGCTGCTCAGGGCGTCCTGAGAAAGAGACGGTGATGGTCAGAGCTGTAGGAGGAGACGAGGTGATGGTCGGAGCTGCAGGAGGAGACGAGGTGATGGTCAGAGCTGTAGGAGACTAGGTGATGGTTTGAGCTGCAGGAGGAGACGAGGTGATGGTTGGAGCTGCAGGAGGAGACGAGGTGATGGTCAGAGCTGTAGGAGACTAGGTGATGGTTTGAGCTGCAGGAGGAGACGAGGTGATGGTTGGAGCTGCAGGAGGAGACGAGGTGATGGTCAGAGCTGTAGGAGACTAGGTGATGGTTTGAGCTGCAGGAGGAGACGAGGTGATGGTCGGAGCTGCAGGAGGAGACGAGGTGATGGTCAGAGCTGTAGGAGACGAGGTGATGGTCTGAGCTGTAGGAGACGAGGTGATGGTCGGAGCTGCAGGAGACGAGGTGATGGTCGGAGCTGCAGGAGACGAGGTGATGGTCAGAGCTGTAGGAGACGAGGTGATGGTCGGAGCTGTAGGAGACGAGGTGATGGTCAGAGCTGTAGGAGACGAGGTGATGGTCAGAGCTGTAGGAGACGAGGTGATGGTCGGAGCTGCAGGAGACGAGGTGATGGTCAGAGCTGTAGGAGACGAGGTGATGGTCGGAGCTGTAGGAGACGAGGTGATGGTCGGAGCTGCAGGAGACGAGGTGATGGTCAGAGCTGTAGGAGACGAGGTGATGGTCGGAGCTGCAGGAGGAGACGAGGTGATGGTCAGAGCTGTAGGAGACGAGGTGATGGTCGGAGCTGTAGGAGGAGACGAGGTGATGGTCAGAGCTGTAGGAGACGAGGTGATGGTCGGAGCTGTAGGAGGAGACGAGGTGATGGTCAGAGCTGTAGGAGACGAGGTGATGGTCAGAGCTGTAGAAGACGAGGTGATGGTCGGAGCTGCAGGAGACGAGGTGATGGTCAGAGCTGTAGGAGACGAGGTGATGGTCAGAGCTGTAGGAGACGAGGTGATGGTCAGAGCTGTAGGAGACGAGGTGATGGTCAGAGCTGTAGGAGACGAGGTGATGGTCGGAGCTGCAGGAGACGAGGTGATGGTCAGAGCTGTAGGAGACGAGGTGATGGTCGGAGCAGCAGGAGACGAGGTGATGGTCTGAGGAGGAGGCTTCACTGTGGCAGGTGTCGTGGTGACGGCAGGTGTCGTGGTGACGACAGTTGTCGTGGTGATGACAGGCAGAGTTGTGGTGCTGCCAGAGTGTCTGTGTTTGCTCCAGCTTTTTCGGGCTGATGTTGAGTGAAGATGATGCATTTAATAATTTGATGTGATGATGATGTAATGACAAATATGTAGTTTTGTGGTCGGGTGTAGCGCGCTGTTGGCTGATTGGCTCAGGGACAGTGGAGGGGGAGGCGGCCTGTTGTGACGACTGCGGCTGAAGCTTCACTGGAGGAGGAACTACAGAACAAAACAGATGAATGTTTTAGTGATAAGCAACACGTGAAATACAAGACATGACACACATTTAGAACCACTGCACTGGCTGTCAAACTACAGTCAGCATGAAGCATTCATCTGTTCACTCTGATCGTTTGACTGAGACAGACACAGACACACATGGAGCATGAAGCATTCATCTGTTCACTCTGTGATCGTTTGACTGAGACAGACGGTGCACGGGCCGCGGTGCGGTGCGCGCACAGGTGGGCCGCGGTGCGCAGTGCTCCCCCGTACGCACTCCCCGTGCTCCGCGCCCGCCGCCTAATGTCGGCCTAATGCTCGTTGCTGAGAGTTTTTTAGCATTTCAAAACAATGACTGACACAACGATGTATTGAAGCTTCAAAGCAACAAAAAATAAATACAAATGTTAAAGATGTTTTTAATAATAAAAGTAAAAAAAAAAAAACAGGCCCGATCTGGTCTGATCTCAGAAGCTGCTGGGCCTGGTTAGTACTTGGATGGGAGGCCGCCTGGGAATACCAGGTGCTGTGAGCATTTTACAACTTTTTCACCTGTAGAAAAAAAAAAAAAAAAAAAAAAAGAAGAAGTTTTTTATTGAAATCCCAGTTGTGACGGAGCAAGTGGCGTGAAGGTTCTCTTCACGAAAAGAGAGTGTTTGATGCAAAAAAAGCCATTGATACGAGTTTTGACCTGGAACATTTCGCTGACGTCATACCACCCTGGACACGCCCCTTTGCAATCAGTGCAGGTGCGTGAGATCAGTGGAGAGCTGCATGGTCTGGAGCTGGAGGTCTGGTGGTTTTTGGCAGTTTGAATCGTTCTTTTGATCATTTTGATTGACTTTTTTCAGTTCTTTAGTTTGTTACTGGGAGGTGGATGTTTTGTATTTGGTTCTGAGCATGGCCCAAAGGACGGACAACACGGCATCGGACACAGGAATGGACACGACAAAGGAAATGGAGAAAGACGGAACGAACAAGGCAAGACAAAGTTTGAATGAATCTGTAAATAATCGAAAGAAGGAAGAAAGAAGAATGAAATGTATGAAAGAAGTCACTGTGGTGTTGGAGTTGACGGAGGGAGCACAGATCACGCCGCTCGCATTTCTCAAAGCGACTCAGGAGGTGTGCGGCTCCATAGCAGCTGCAGACTCATCTCAAAGGACAAATACTTGGTCCCGTCAGTCGCACCAAAGCGAAGGAGCGGCTCCTGCACTGGAGGAACTCAGCCACACTTAGCCTCATATTCACACATTCGGACTTCGGAGGTCAATAGCTCCTAATGCAAAAGTCTTTGCAGATCATTCACACACCAAAATACTCCCATTTACACAGCCAAGCGACTACAAGCCCGTTTTTGAAGATTAGATGCGTCTTTTGGGCGCAGCGACTGCCGCGGCTCCGAATGGGCAGAGCCGAGACGAGTGGGAAAAAGCAAAACAAAAAAGGAAACGTATCATAGCTGGAATGGAACATCAAATGGAGCGATACCATTTTAATAACACTAACCATACACCATGATGGACACCACAGCAACCTTTATTTTTTTCATATGAAGCTTTGTTTATTTATGAAATATGAGAATTAATCTTCAATAGTATTTTTATTATTTAATGTAGGGTCACCAAATGCACAGCACATATCAATAATGTCACCATCTATCTACTACAGCCTTTATTTCATCCATCAGAAGTATACTACATTTTAAATTAAATATGATGAATTATGGATATTAAACTTCAATAGCTTTTTTATTATTGGATGTAGGGTCGCCAAATCCTGTGTACATATCAATAATGACAATATCTACCTACTACAACCTTTATTCTACCCATCAGTAGATTAATACATTTATTCATGATTAAATTTATGAATTAATCTTCTTTACCTTTTTTCTTTTTTTACAAAATGTTTTTGGGTTTGATTTCCAGTAATAGCATGTGTCCAATATTGCAACTACTACATTTCTCAGTCTGGCAGTGTGATATTTTGGCTTCTATCTGGACACTTGTTGACCTGTTTCACATTGTGGACATCTAGTGGTCATTTTCTAAGCATTAGCTAAGCATTAGCTAAGCATTAGCTAAGCATTAGCTAAGCATTAGCTAAGCATCCAAGTTGCATTCACCAAGTGCATGATCAGTTGAAAAATGGGCCAATCAGAAACAACTATCAATTAGGAACATCATCTTCATGCAACTGTTTCCTTTTCAGTCGGCCAGAGTCGGAGTCCAGTCGGAGGCGTCTCTTCTCGGGGTCCAGTCGGAGGCGTCTCTTCTCGGGGTCCAGTCGGAGGCGTCTCTTCTCGGGGTCCAGTCGGAGGCGTCTCTTCTCGGGGTCCAGTCGGAGGCGTCTCTTCTCGGGGTCCAGTCGGAGGCGTCTCTTCTCGGGGTCCAGTCGGAGGCGTCTCTTCTCGGGGTCCAGTCGGAGGCGTCTCTTCTCGGGGTCCAGTCGGAGGCGTCTCTTCTCGGGGTCCAGTCGGAGGCGTCTCTTCTCGGGGTCCAGTCGGAGGCGTCTCTTCTCGGGGTCCAGTCGGAGGCGTCTCTTCTCGGGGTCCAGTCGGAGGCGTCTCTTCTCGGGGTCCAGTCGGAGGCGTCTCTTCTCGGGGTCCAGTCGGAGGCGTCTCTTCTCGGGGTCCAGTCGGAGGCGTCTCTTCTCGGGGTCCAGTCGGAGGCGTCTCTTCTCGGGGTCCAGTCGGAGGCGTCCCTTCTCGGGGTCCAGTCGGAGGCGTCCCTTCTCGGGGTCCAGTCGGAGGCGTCCCTTCTCGGGGTCCAGTCGGAGGCGTCCCTTCTCGGGGTCCAGTCGGAGGCGTCCCTTCTCGGGGTCCAGTCGGAGGCGTCCCTTCTCGGGGTCCAGTCGGAGGCGTCCCTTCTCGGGGTCCAGTCGGAGGCGTCCCTTCTCGGGGTCCAGTCGGAGGCGTCCCTTCTCGGGGTCCAGTCGGAGGCGTCCCTTCTCGGGGTCCAGTCGGAGGCGTCCCTTCTCGGGGTCCAGTCGGAGGCGTCCCTTCTCGGGGTCCAGTCGGAGGCGTCCCTTCTCGGAGTCCAGTCGGAGGCGTCCCTTCTCGGAGTCCAGTCGGAGGCGTCCCTTCTCGGAGTCCAGTCGGAGGCGTCCCTTCTCGGAGTCCAGTCGGAGGCGTCCCTTCTCGGAGTCCAGTCGGAGGCGTCCCTTCTCGGAGTCCAGTCGGAGGCGTCCCTTCTCGGAGTCCAGTCGGAGGCGTCCCTTCTCGGAGTCCAGTCGGAGGCGTCCCTTCTCGGAGTCCAGTCGGAGGCGTCCCTTCTCGGAGTCCAGTCGGAGGCGTCCCTTCTCGGAGTCCAGTCGGAGGCGTCCCTTCTCGGAGTCCAGTCGGAGGCGTCCCTTCTCGGAGTCCAGTCGGAGGCGTCCCTTCTCGGAGTCCAGTCGGAGGCGTCCCTTCTCGGAGTCCAGTCGGAGGCGTCCCTTCTCGGAGTCCAGTCGGAGGCGTCCCTTCTCGGAGTCCAGTCGGAGGCGTCCCTTCTCGGAGTCCAGTCGGAGGCGTCCCTTCTCGGAGTCCAGTCGGAGGCGTCCCTTCTCGGAGTCCAGTCGGAGGCGTCCCTTCTCGGAGTCCAGTCGGAGGCGTCCCTTCTCGGAGTCCAGTCGGAGGCGTCCCTTCTCGGAGTCCAGTCGGAGGCGTCCCTTCTCGGAGTCCAGTCGGAGGCGTCCCTTCTCGGAGTCCAGTCGGAGGCGTCCCTTCTCGGAGTCCAGTCGGAGGCGTCCCTTCTCGGAGTCCAGTCGGAGGCGTCCCTTCTCGGAGTCCAGTCGGAGGCGTCCCTTCTCGGAGTCCAGTCGGAGGCGTCCCTTCTCGGAGTCCAGTCGGAGGCGTCCCTTCTCGGAGTCCAGTCGGAGGCGTCCCTTCTCGGAGTCCAGTCGGAGGCGTCCCTTCTCGGAGTCCAGTCGGAGGCGTCCCTTCTCGGAGTCCAGTCGGAGGCGTCCCTTCTCGGGGTCCAGTCGGAGGCGTCCCTTCTCGGGGTCCAGTCGGAGGCGTCCCTTCTCGGGGTCCAGTCGGAGGCGTCCCTTCTCGGGGTCCAGTCGGAGGCGTCCCTTCTCGGGGTCCAGTCGGAGGCGTCCCTTCTCGGGGTCCAGTCGGAGGCGTCCCTTCTCGGGGTCCAGTCGGAGGCGTCCCTTCTCGGGGTCCAGTCGGAGGCGTCCCTTCTCGGGGTCCAGTCGGAGGCGTCCCTTCTCGGGGTCCAGTCGGAGGCGTCCCTTCTCGGGGTCCAGTCGGAGGCGTCCCTTCTCGGGGTCCAGTCGGAGGCGTCCCTTCTCGGGGTCCAGTCGGAGGCGTCCCTTCTCGGGGTCCAGTCGGAGGCGTCCCTTCTCGGGGTCCAGTCGGAGGCGTCCCTTCTCGGGGTCCAGTCGGAGGCGTCCCTTCTCGGGGTCCAGTCGGAGGCGTCCCTTCTCGGGGTCCAGTCGGAGGCGTCCCTTCTCGGGGTCCAGTCGGAGGCGTCCCTTCTCGGGGTCCAGTCGGAGGCGTCCCTTCTCGGGGTCCAGTCGGAGGCGTCCCTTCTCGGGGTCCAGTCGGAGGCGTCCCTTCTCGGGGTCCAGTCGGAGGCGTCCCTTCTCGGGGTCCAGTCGGAGGCGTCCCTTCTCGGGGTCCAGTCGGAGGCGTCCCTTCTCGGGGTCCAGTCGGAGGCGTCCCTTCTCGGGGTCCAGTCGGAGGCGTCCCTTCTCGGGGTCCAGTCGGAGGCGTCCCTTCTCGGGGTCCAGTCGAGTACTGCATCTTGGATAGGTACTGCATCTTGTTTTTCGACCGACCTATGACAGTTGAGTTGAAAGTTGAGTCGGGCCGCAAGAGCCCAGTTGAGGCGGGCCGCAAGGGCCCAGACTCCTACGTCAAGAGCCCAGTTGAGTTGGGCCGCAAGAGCCCAGTTGAGTCGGGCCGCAAGGGCCCAGTTGTAGTAGTAGTAGTAGTAGGGCATATTGTCCCAAGTAGTGCATCTTGTCCTAAATAATGCATATTGGATGGATACTGCCTCTTGGATAGGTACTGCATCTTGTAGTTTTTCGACCGACCTATGACAGTTAAGTTGAAAGATGACCGCAAGAGCCCAGTTGAGTCGGGCCGAAAGAGCCCAGACTCCTGCGCAAAAAGCTGCAAGAGCACAGTTTAGTCAGGCCGCAGAGCCCAGTTGAGTCGGGCCGCAAGAGCCCAGTTGAGTCGGGCCGCAAGGGCCCAGTTGAGTCGGGCCGCAAGAGCCCTGTTGAGTCAGGCCGCAAGGTCCCAGACTCCTACGGCAAGAGCCCAGTTGAGTCGGGCCGAAAGAGCCCAGATTCCTGCGGCAAGAGCCGCAGAGCCCAGTTGAGTTGGGCCGCAAGAGCCCAGACTCCTGCGCAAAAATCTGCAAGAGCACAGTTCAGTCAGGCCGCAGAGCCCAGTTGAGTCGGGCCGCAAGAGCCCAGTTGAGTCGGGCCGCAAGAGCCCAGTTGAGTCGGGCCGCAAGAGCCCAGTTGAGTCGGGCCGCAAGAGCCCAGTTGAGTCGGGCCGCAAGAGCCCAGTTGAGTCGGGCCGCAAGAGCCCAGTTGAGTCGGGCCGCAAGAGCCCAGTTGAGTCGGGCCGCAAGAGCCCAGTTGAGTCGGGCCGCAAGAGCCCAGTTGAGTCGGGCCGCAAGAGCCCAGTTGAGTCGGGCCGCAAGAGCCCAGTTGAGTCGGGCCGCAAGAGCCCAGTTGAGTCGGGCCGCAAGAGCCCTGTTGAGTCGGGCCGCAAGGTCCCAGACTCCTACGGCAAGAGCCGCAAGAGCCCAGTTGAGTCGGGCCGCAAGAGCCCAGACTCCTGCGCCAAAAGCCGCAAGAGCCCAGTTGAGTCGGGCCGCAAGTGCCCAGTTGAGTCGGGCCGCAGGGGCCCAGTTGAGTCGGGCCGCAGGGGCCCAGTTGAGTCAGGCCGCAGGGGCCCAGTTGAGTCGGGCCGCAGGGGCCCAGTTGAGTCGGGCCGCAGGGGCCCAGTTGAGTCGGGCCGCAGGGGCCCAGTTGAGTCGGGCCGCAGGGGCCCAGTTGAGTCGGGCCGCAGGGGCCCAGTTGAGTCGGGCCGCAAGAGCCAAGTAGAGTCGGGCAGCAAGGGCCCAGACTGCTACGGCAAGAGCCGCAAGAGCCCAGTTGAGTCGGGCCGCAAGAGCACAGACTCCTGCGCAAAAAGCCGCAAGAGCCCAGTTCTGTCGGGCCGCAAGGGCCCAGTTGAGTCGGGCCTCAAGGGCCCAGTTGAGTCGGGTTTCAAGGGTCCAGTTGAGTCGGGCTTCAAGGGTCCAGTTGAATCGGGCTTCAAGGGTCCAGTTGAATCGGGTTTCAAGGGTCCAGTTGAGTCGGGTTTCAAGGGTCCAGTTGAGTCGGGTCTCAAGGGTCCAGATGAGTCGGGCCTCAAGGGTTCAGTTGAGTCGGGCCTCAAGGGTTCAGTTGAGTCGGGCCTCAAGGGTTCAGTTGAGTCGGGCCTCAAGGGTCCAGTTGAGTCTGGCTTCAAGGGTCCAGTTGAGTCGGGTTTCAAGGTTCCAGTTGAGTCGGGCTTCAAGGGTCCAGTTGAGTCGGGCTTCAAGGGTCTAGTTGAGTCGGGCTTCAAGGGTCCAGTTGAGTCGGGTCTCAAGGGTCCAGATGAGTCTGGCCTCAAGGGCCCAGTTGAGTCTGGCCTCAAGGGCCCAGTTGAGTCTGGCCTCAAGGGTCCAGTTGAGTCGGGCCTCAAGGGTCCAGTTGAGTCGGGCCTCAAGGGTCCAGTTGAGTCGGGCCTCAAGGGTCCAGTTGAGTCGGGCCTCAAGGGTCCAGTTGAGTCGGGCCTCAAGGGTCCAGTTGAGTCGGGCCTCAAGGGTCCAGTTGAGTCGGGCCTCAAGGGTCCAGTTGAGTCGGGCCTCAAGGGTCCAGTTGAGTCGGGCCTCAAGGGTCCAGTTGAGTCGGGCCTCAAGGGTCCAGTTGAGTCGGGCTTCAAGGGTCCAGTTGAGTCGGGCCGCAAGAGCGGCGGTCGAGGGTCCAGTTGAGTCGGGCCTCAAGGGTCCAGTTGAGTCGGGCCTCAAGGGTCCAGTTGAGTCGGGCCTCAAGGGTCCAGTTGAGTCGGGCCTCAAGGGTCCAGTTGAGTCGGGCCTCAAGGGTCCAGTTGAGTCGGGCCTCAAGGGTCCAGTTGAGTCGGGCCGCAAGGGTCCAGTTGATTTGGGCCGCAAGAGGCCTGCCTCAACTGGGCCCTCAACCGCCGCTCTTGCGGCCCGACTCAACTGGACCCTTGCGGTCCGACTCATTTGGACCCTCGAGGCCCCACTCAACTGGACCCTCGAGGCCCAACTCAACTGGACTCTCGAGGCCCGACTCAACTGGGCCCTTGCGGCCCGACTCAACGGGACCCTTGAGGCCCGACTCAACTGGACCCTTGAAACCCGACTCAACTGGACCCTTGAGGCCCGACTCAACTGGACCCTTGAGGCCCGACTCAACTGGACCCTTGAGGCCCGACTCAACTGGGCCCTTGAGGCCCGACCCAACTGGACCCTTGCGGCACGACTCAACTGGACCCTTGAAGCCCGACTTAACTGGACCCTTGAAACCCGACTCAACTGTGCTCTCGAGGCCCGTCTCAACTGGACCCTTGAGGCCCGACTCAACTGGACTCCTGAAACCCGACTCAACTGGACCCTTAAGGCCCGACTCAACTGGACCCTTGCGGCCCGACCCAACTGGACCCTTGAGGCCCGACTCAACTGGACCCTTGAGGCCCGACTCAACTGGACTCTTGAGGCCCGACTCAACTGGACCCTTGAGGCCCGACTCAACTGGACCCTTGAAACCCGACTCAACTGGACCCTTGAAACCCGACTCAACTGGACCCTTGCGGCCCGACTCAACTGGGCCTTTGCGGCCCGACTTAACTGGGCCCTTGCGACCCAACTCAACTGGGCCCTTGCGGCTCGACTCAACAAGAGCCCAGTTGAGTCGGGCCACAAGAGCCCAGACTCCTGCGGCAAGAGCAGCAGAGCCCAGTTGAGTCGGGTCGCAACAGCCCAGACTCCTGCGCTAAAAGCCGCAAGACCCCAGTTGAGTCGGGCAGCAAGAGCCCAGTTGAGTCGGGCAGCAAGAGCCCAGTTGAGTCGGGCAGCAAGAGCCCAGTTGAGTCGGGCAGCAAGAGCCCAGTTGAGTCGGGCAGCAAGAGCCCAGTTGAGTCGGGCAGCAAGAGCCCAGTTGAGTCGGGCAGCAAGAGCCCAGTTGAGTCGGGCAGCAAGAGCCCAGTTGAGTCGGGCAGCAAGAGCCCAGTTGAGTCGGGCAGCAAGAGCCCAGTTGAGTCGGGCAGCAAGAGCCCAGTTGAGTCGGGCAGCAAGAGCCCAGTTGAGTCGGGCAGCAAGAGCCCAGTTGAGTCGGGCAGCAAGAGCCCAGTTGAGTCGGGCAGCAAGAGCCCAGTTGAGTCGGGCAGCAAGAGCCCAGTTGAGTCGGGCAGCAAGAGCCCAGTTGAGTCGGGCAGCAAGAGCCCAGTTGAGTCGGGCAGCAAGAGCCCAGTTGAGTCGGGCAGCAAGAGCCCAGTTGAGTCGGGCCGCAAGAGCCCAGTTGAGTCGGGCCGCAAGAGCCCAGTTGAGTCGGGCCGCAAGAGCCCAGTTGAGTCGGGCCGCAAGAGCCCAGTTGACTCGGGCCGCAAGAGCCCAGTTGAGTCGGGCCGCAAGAGCCCAGTTGAGTCGGGCCGCAAGAGCCCAGTTGAGTCGGGCCGCAAGAGCCCAGTTGAGTCGGGCCGCAAGAGCCCAGTTGAGTCGGGCCGCAAGAGCCCAGTTGAGTCGGGCCGCAAGAGCCCAGTTGAGTCGGGCCGCAAGAGCCCAGTTGAGTCGGGCCGCAAGAGCCCAGTTGAGTCGGGCCGCAAGAGCCCAGTTGAGTCGGGCCGCAAGAGCCCAGTTGAGTCGGGCCGCAAGAGCCCAGTTGAGTCGGGCCGCAAGAGCCCAGTTGAGTCGGGCCGCAAGAGCCCAGTTGAGTCGGGCCGCAAGAGCCCAGTTGAGTCGGGCCGCAAGAGCCCAGTTGAGTCGGGCCGCAAGAGCCCAGTTGAGTCGGGCCGCAAGAGCCCAGTTGAGTCGGGCCGCAAGAGCCCAGTTGAGTCGGGCCGCAAGAGCCCAGTTGAGTCGGGCCGCAAGAGCCCAGTTGAGTCGGGCCGCAAGAGCCCAGTTGAGTCGGGCCGCAAGAGCCCAGTTGAGTCGGGCCGCAAGAGCCCAGTTGAGTCGGGCCGCAAGAGCCCAGTTGAGTCGGGCCGCAAGAGCCCAGTTGAGTCGGGCCGCAAGAGCCCAGTTGAGTCGGGCCGCAAGAGCCCAGTTGAGTCGGGCCGCAAGAGCCCAGTTGAGTCGGGCCGCAAGAGCCCAGTTGAGTCGGGCCGCAAGAGCCCAGACTCCTGCGCAAAAAGCTGCAAGAGCCCAGTTGAGTCGGGCCGCAAGGGCCCAGTTGAGTCGGGCCGCAAGAGCCCTGTTGAGTCGGGTTGCAAGGTCACAGACTCCTACGGCAAGAGCCGCAAGAGCCCAGTTGAGTCGGGCCGCAAGAGCCCTGTTGAGTCAGGCCGCAAGGTCCCAGACTCCTACGGCAAGAGCCCAGTTGAGTCGGGCCGCAAGAGCCCTGTTGAGTCAGGCCGCAAGGTCCCAGACTCCTACGGCAAGAGCCCAGTTGAGTCGGGCCGCAAGAGCCCTGTTGAGTCAGGCCGCAAGGTCCCAGACTCCTACGGCAAGAGCCCAGTTGAGTCGGGCCGAAAGAGCCCAGATTCCTGCGGCAAGAGCCGCAGAGCCCAGTTGAGTTGGGCCGCAAGAGCCCAGACTCCTGCGCAAAAAGCTGCAAGAGCACAGTTCAGTCGGGCCGCAAGAGCCCAGTTGAGTCGGGCCGCAAGAGCCCAGTTGAGTCGGGCCGCAAGAGCCCAGTTGAGTCGGGCCGCAAGAGCCCAGTTGAGTCGGGCCGCAAGAGCCCAGACTCCTACGGCAAGAGCCGCAAGAGCCCAGTTGAGTCGGGCCGCAAGAGCCCAGACTCCTGCGCCAAAAGCCGCAAGAGCCCAGTTCAGTCGGGCCACAAGGGCCCAGTTGAGTCGGGCCGTAAGAGCCCAGACTCCTGCGCCAAAAGCCGCAAGAGCCCAGTTGAGTCGGGCCGCAAGAGCCCAGTTGAGTCGGGCCGCAAGGGCCCAGTTGAGTCGGGCCGCAAGGGCCCTGTTGAGTCGGGCCTCAAGAGCCCAGTTGAGTCGGGCCGCAGGGGCCCTGTTGAGTCGGGCCGCAAGAGCCCAGTTGAGTCGGGCCGCAGGAGCCCAGTTGAGTCGGGCCGCAGGGGCCCAGTTGAGTCGGGCCGCAAGAGCCAAGTAGAGTCGGGCAGCAAGGGCCCAGACTGCTACGGCAAGAGCCGCAAGAGCCCAGTTGAGTTGGGCCGCAAGAGCCCAGACTCCTGCGCAAAAAGCCGCAAGAGCCCAGTTCTGTCGGGCCGCAAGGGCCCAGTTGAGTCGGGCCTCAAGGGCCCAGTTGAGTCGGGTTTCAAGGGTCCAGTTGAGTCGGGCTTCAAGGGTCCAGTTGAATCGGGCTTCAAGCGTCCAGTTGAGTCGGGTTTCAAGGGTCCAGTTGAGTCGGGTTTCAAGGGTCCAGTTGAGTCGGGTCTCAAGGGTCCAGATGAGTCGGGCCTCAAGGGTTCAGTTGAGTCGGGCCTCAAGGGTCCAGTTGAGTCGGGCTTCAAGGGTCCAGTTGAGTCGGGTTTCAAGGTTCCAGTTGAGTCGGGCTTCAAGGTTCCAGTTGAGTCGGGCTTCAAGGGTCCAGTTGAGTCGGGCTTCAAGGGTCCAGTTGAGTCGGGCTTCAAGGGTCCAGTTGAGTCGGGCTTCAAGGGTCCAGTTGAGTCGGGCTTCAAGGGTCCAGTTGAGTCGGGCTTCAAGGGTCCAGTTGAGTCGGGTCTCAAGGGTCCAGATGAGTCGGGTCTCAAGGGCCCAGTTGAGTCGGGTCTCAAGGGCCCAGTTGAGTCGGGTCTCAAGGGCCCAGTTGAGTCGGGCCTCAAGGGTCCAGTTGAGTCGGGCTTCAAGGGTCCAGTTGAGTCGGGCCTCAAGGGTCCAGTTGAGTCGGGCCGCAAGAGCGGCGGTTGAGGGCCCAGTTGAGGCAGGCCTCTTGCGGCCCGACTCATTTGGACCCTTGAGGCCCCACTCAACTGGACCCTTGAGGCCAACTCAACAAGACTCTCGAGGCCCGACTCAACTGGGCCCTTGCGGCCCGACTCAACTGGGCCCTTGCGGCCCGACTCAACTGGACCCTTGAGGCCCGACTCAACTGGACCCTTGAAGCCCGACTCAACTGGGCCCTTGAGTTCCGACTCAACTGGACCCTTGCGGCCCGACCCAACTGGACCCTTGCGGCACGACTCAACTGGACCCTTGCGGCACGACTCAACTGGACCCTTGAAGCCCGACTTAACTGGACCCTTGATGCCCGACTCAACTGTGCTCTCGAGGCCCGTCTCAACTGGACCCTTGAGGCCCGACTCAACTAGACTCCTGAAACCCGACTCAACTGGACCCTTGCAGCCCGACTCAACTGGGCCCTTGCGACCCAACTCAACTGGGCCCTTGCGGCTCGACTCAACAAGAGCCCAGTTGAGTCGGGCCACAAGAGCCCAGACTCCTGCGGCAAGAGCAGCAGAGCCCAGTTGAGTCGGGTCGCAACAGCCCAGACTACTGCGCTAAAAGCCGCAAGACCCCAGTTGAGTCGGGCAGCAAGAGCCCAGTTGAGTCGGGCAGCAAGAGCCCAGTTGAGTCGGGCAGCAAGAGCCCAGTTGAGTCGGGCAGCAAGAGCCCAGTTGAGTCGGGCAGCAAGAGCCCAGTTGAGTCGGGCAGCAAGAGCCCAGTTGAGTCGGGCAGCAAGAGCCCAGTTGAGTCGGGCAGCAAGAGCCCAGTTGAGTCGGGCAGCAAGAGCCCAGTTGAGTCGGGCAGCAAGAGCCCAGTTGAGTCGGGCAGCAAGAGCCCAGTTGAGTCGGGCAGCAAGAGCCCAGTTGAGTCGGGCAGCAAGAGCCCAGTTGAGTCGGGCAGCAAGAGCCCAGTTGAGTCGGGCAGCAAGAGCCCAGTTGAGTCGGGCAGCAAGAGCCCAGTTGAGTCGGGCAGCAAGAGCCCAGTTGAGTCGGGCCGCAAGAGCCCAGTTGAGTCGGGCCGCAAGAGCCCAGTTGAGTCGGGCCGCAAGAGCCCAGTTGAGTCGGGCCGCAAGAGCCCAGTTGAGTCGGGCCGCAAGAGCCCAGTTGAGTCGGGCCGCAAGAGCCCAGTTGAGTCGGGCCGCAAGAGCCCAGTTGAGTCGGGCCGCAAGAGCCCAGTTGAGTCGGGCCGCAAGAGCCCAGTTGAGTCGGGCCGCAAGAGCCCAGTTGAGTCGGGCCGCAAGAGCCCAGTTGAGTCGGGCCGCAAGAGCCCAGTTGAGTCGGGCCGCAAGAGCCCAGTTGAGTCGGGCCGCAAGAGCCCAGTTGAGTCGGGCCGCAAGAGCCCAGTTGAGTCGGGCCGCAAGAGCCCAGTTGAGTCGGGCCGCAAGAGCCCAGTTGAGTCGGGCCGCAAGAGCCCAGTTGAGTCGGGCCGCAAGAGCCCAGTTGAGTCGGGCCGCAAGAGCCCAGTTGAGTCGGGCCGCAAG
Source organism: Eucyclogobius newberryi (assembly GCF_026437365.1). Taxonomy (NCBI): domain Eukaryota; kingdom Metazoa; phylum Chordata; class Actinopteri; order Gobiiformes; family Gobiidae; genus Eucyclogobius; species Eucyclogobius newberryi. Next base: position 31,705,673 of record NW_027315779.1, read on the forward strand.
AGCCCAGTTGAGTCGGGCCGCAAGAGCCCAGTTGAGTCGGGCCGCAAGAGCCCAGTTGAGTCGGGCCGCAAGAGCCCAGTTGAGTCGGGCCGCAAGAGCCCAGTTGAGTCGGGCCGCAAGAGCCCAGTTGAGTCGGGCCGCAAGAGCCCAGTTGAGTCGGGCCGCAAGAGCCCAGTTGAGTCGGGCCGCAAGAGCCCAGTTGAGTCGGGCCGCAAGAGCCCAGTTGAGTCGGGCCGCAAGAGCCCAGTTGAGTCGGGCCGCAAGAGCCCAGTTGAGTCGGGCCGCAAGAGCCCAGTTGAGTCGGGCCGCAAGAGCCCAGTTGAGTCGGGCCGCAAGAGCCCAGTTGAGTCGGGCCGCAAGAGCCCAGTTGAGTCGGGCCGCAAGAGCCCAGACTCCTGCGCAAAAAGCTGCAAGAGCCCAGTTGAGTCGGGCCGCAAGGGCCCAGTTGAGTCGGGCCGCAAGAGCCCTGTTGAGTCGGGTTGCAAGGTCACAGACTCCTACGGCAAGAGCCGCAAGAGCCCAGTTGAGTCGGGCCGCAAGAGCCCTGTTGAGTCAGGCCGCAAGGTCCCAGACTCCTACGGCAAGAGCCCAGTTGAGTCGGGCCGCAAGAGCCCTGTTGAGTCAGGCCGCAAGGTCCCAGACTCCTACGGCAAGAGCCCAGTTGAGTCGGGCCGAAAGAGCCCAGATTCCTGCGGCAAGAGCCGCAGAGCCCAGTTGAGTTGGGCCGCAAGAGCCCAGACTCCTGCGCAAAAAGCTGCAAGAGCACAGTTCAGTCGGGCCGCAAGAGCCCAGTTGAGTCGGGCCGCAAGAGCCCAGTTGAGTCGGGCCGCAAGAGCCCAGTTGAGTCGGGCCGCAAGAGCCCAGTTGAGTCGGGCCGCAAGAGCCCAGACTCCTACGGCAAGAGCCGCAAGAGCCCAGTTGAGTCGGGCCGCAAGAGCCCAGACTCCTGCGCCAAAAGCCGCAAGAGCCCAGTTCAGTCGGGCCACAAGGGCCCAGTTGAGTCGGGCCGTAAGAGCCCAGACTCCTGCGCCAAAAGCCGCAAGAGCCCAGTTGAGTCGGGCCGCAAGAGCCCAGTTGAGTCGGGCCGCAAGGGCCCAGTTGAGTCGGGCCGCAAGGGCCCTGTTGAGTCGGGCCTCAAGAGCCCAGTTGAGTCGGGCCGCAGGGGCCCTGTTGAGTCGGGCCGCAAGAGCCCAGTTGAGTCGGGCCGCAGGAGCCCAGTTGAGTCGGGCCGCAGGGGCCCAGTTGAGTCGGGCCGCAAGAGCCAAGTAGAGTCGGGCAGCAAGGGCCCAGACTGCTACGGCAAGAGCCGCAAGAGCCCAGTTGAGTTGGGCCGCAAGAGCCCAGACTCCTGCGCAAAAAGCCGCAAGAGCCCAGTTCTGTCGGGCCGCAAGGGCCCAGTTGAGTCGGGCCTCAAGGGCCCAGTTGAGTCGGGTTTCAAGGGTCCAGTTGAGTCGGGCTTCAAGGGTCCAGTTGAATCGGGCTTCAAGCGTCCAGTTGAGTCGGGTTTCAAGGGTCCAGTTGAGTCGGGTTTCAAGGGTCCAGTTGAGTCGGGTCTCAAGGGTCCAGATGAGTCGGGCCTCAAGGGTCCAGTTGAGTCGGGCCTCAAGGGTCCAGTTGAGTCGGGCTTCAAGGGTCCAGTTGAGTCGGGTTTCAAGGTTCCAGTTGAGTCGGGCTTCAAGGGTCCAGTTGAGTCGGGCTTCAAGGGTCCAGTTGAGTCGGGCTTCAAGGGTCCAGTTGAGTCGGGCTTCAAGGGTCCAGTTGAGTCGGGCTTCAAGGGTCCAGTTGAGTCGGGCTTCAAGGGTCCAGTTGAGTCGGGCTTCAAGGGTCCAGTTGAGTCGGGTTTCAAGGGTCCAGTTGAGTCGGGTCTCAAGGGTCCAGATGAGTCGGGTCTCAAGGGCCCAGTTGAGTCTGGCCTCAAGGGCCCAGTTGAGTCGGGCCTCAAGGGCCCAGTTGAGTCGGGCTTCAAGGGTCCAGTTGAGTCGGGCCTCAAGGGTCCAGTTGAGTCGGGCCGCAAGAGCGGCGGTTGAGGGCCCAGTTGAGGCAGGCCTCTTGCGGCCCGACTCAACTGGACCCTTGCGGTCCGACTCATTTGGACCCTTGAGGCCCCACTCAACTGGACCCTTGAGGCCAACTCAACAAGACTCTCGAGGCCCGACTCAACTGGGCCCTTGCGGCCCGACTCAACGGGACCCTTGAGGCCCGACTCAACTGGACCCTTGAGGCCCGACTCAACTGGACCCTTGAAGCCCGACTCAACTGGGCCCTTGAGTTCAGACTCAACTGGACCCTTGCGGCCCGACCCAACTGGACCCTTGCGGCACGACTCAACTGGACCCTTGCGGCACGACTCAACTGGACCCTTGAAGCCCGACTTAACTGGACCCTTGATGCCCGACTCAACTGTGCTCTCGAGGCCCGTCTCAACTGGACCCTTGAGGCCCGACTCAACTAGACTCCTGAAACCCGACTTAACTGGACCCTTAAGGCCCGACTCAACTGGACCCTTGAGGCCCGACTCAACTGGACCCTTGAGGCCCGACTCAACTGGACCCTTGAGGCCCGACTCAACTGGACCTTTGAGGCCCGACTCAAATGGATCCTTGAGGCCCGACTCAACTGGACCCTTGAGGCCCGACTCAACTGGACCCTTGAGGCCCGACTCAACTGGACCCTTGAGGCCCGACTCAACTGGACCCTTGAGGCCCGACTCAACTGGACCCTTGAAACCCGACTCAACTGGGCCCTTGAAACCCGACTCAACTGGGCCCTTGCGACCCAACTCAACTGGGCCCTTGCGGCTCGACTCAACAAGAGCCCAGTTGAGTCGGGCCACAAGAGCCCAGACTCCTGCGGCAAGAGCAGCAGAGCCCAGTTGAGTCGGGCCGCAACAGCCCAGACTCCTGCGCTAAAAGCCGCAAGACCCCAGTTGAGTCGGGCAGCAAGAGCCCAGTTGAGTCGGGCAGCAAGAGCCCAGTTGAGTCGGGCAGCAAGAGCCCAGTTGAGTCGGGCAGCAAGAGCCCAGTTGAGTCGGGCAGCAAGAGCCCAGTTGAGTCGGGCAGCAAGAGCCCAGTTGAGTCGGGCAGCAAGAGCCCAGTTGAGTCGGGCAGCAAGAGCCCAGTTGAGTCGGGCAGCAAGAGCCCAGTTGAGTCGGGCAGCAAGAGCCCAGTTGAGTCGGGCAGCAAGAGCCCAGTTGAGTCGGGCAGCAAGAGCCCAGTTGAGTCGGGCAGCAAGAGCCCAGTTGAGTCGGGCAGCAAGAGCCCAGTTGAGTCGGGCAGCAAGAGCCCAGTTGAGTCGGGCAGCAAGAGCCCAGTTGAGTCGGGCAGCAAGAGCCCAGTTGAGTCGGGCAGCAAGAGCCCAGTTGAGTCGGGCAGCAAGAGCCCAGTTGAGTCGGGCAGCAAGAGCCCAGTTGAGTCGGGCAGCAAGAGCCCAGTTGAGTCGGGCAGCAAGAGCCCAGTTGAGTCGGGCAGCAAGAGCCCAGTTGAGTCGGGCAGCAAGAGCCCAGTTGAGTCGGGCCGCAAGAGCCCAGTTGAGTCGGGCCGCAAGAGCCCAGTTGAGTCGGGCCGCAAGAGCCCAGTTGAGTCGGGCCGCAAGAGCCCAGTTGAGTCGGGCCGCAAGAGCCCAGTTGAGTCGGGCCGCAAGAGCCCAGTTGAGTCGGGCCGCAAGAGCCCAGTTGAGTCGGGCCGCAAGAGCCCAGTTGAGTCGGGCCGCAAGAGCCCAGTTGAGTCGGGCCGCAAGAGCCCAGTTGAGTCGGGCCGCAAGAGCCCAGTTGAGTCGGGCCGCAAGAGCCCAGTTGAGTCGGGCCGCAAGAGCCCAGTTGAGTCGGGCCGCAAGAGCCCAGTTGAGTCGGGCCGCAAGAGCCCAGTTGAGTCGGGCCGCAAGAGCCCAGTTGAGTCGGGCCGCAAGAGCCCAGTTGAGTCGGGCCGCAAGAGCCCAGTTGAGTCGGGCCGCAAGAGCCCAGTTGAGTCGGGCCGCAAGGTCCCAGACTCCTACAGCAATAGCCGCAAGAGCCCAGTTAAGTCGGGCCGCAAGAGCCCAGTTAAGTCGGGCCGCAAGAGCCCAGACTCCTGCGCCAAAAGCCGCAAGAGCCAAGTTGAGTCGGGCAGCAAGGGCCCAGATTCCTACGGCAAGAGCCGCAAGAGCCCAGTTGATTCGGGCCTCAAGGGCCCAGTTGAGTCGGGCCTCAAGGGCCCAGTTGAGTCGGGCCTCAAGGGCCCAGTTGAGACGGGCCGCAAGAGCCCGGACTCCTGCGCCAAAAGCCGCAAGAGCCCAGTTGAGTTGGGCCGCAAGGGGCCAGTTGAGTCGGGCCGCAAGGGGCCAGTTGAGTCGGGCCGCAAGGGGCCAGTTGAGTCGGGCCGCAAGAGGCCAGTTGAGTCGAGCCGCAAGGGCCCAGTTGAATCGGTTGAGTAGGGCCGCAAGGGCCCAGTTGTAGTAGTAGTAGTAGTGCATCTTGTCCCAAGTAGTGCATCTCGGATAGGCACTGCATCTTGGATAGGTACTGCATCTTGGATAGGTACTGCATCTTGGATAGGTACGGCATCTTGGATAGGTACTGCATCTTGGATAGGTACTGCATCTTGGATAGATACTGCATCTTGGATAGGTACTGCATTTTGGATATGTACTGCATCTTGGATAGGTACTGCATCTTGGATAGGTGCTGCATCTTGTAGTTTTTTGACCGACCTATGAAAGTTGAGTTGACAGTTGAGTCGGGCCGCAAGTGCCCAGTTGAGTCGGGCCCTAAGAGCCCTGTTGAGTCGGGCCGCAAAGTCCCAGACTCCTACGGCAAGAGCCCAGTTGAGTCGGGCCGCAAGAGCCCAGTTGAGTCGGGCCTCAAGGGCCCAGTTGAGACGGCCCGCAAGAGCCGAGACTCCTGCGCCAAAAGCCGCAAGAGCCCAGTTCAGTCGGGCCGCAAGGGCCCTGTTGAGTCGGGCCTCAAGGGCCCAGTTGAGACGGCCCGCAAGAGCCCAGACTCCTGCGCCAAAAGCGGCAAGAGCCCAGTTGAGTTGGGCCGCAAGGGGCCAGTTGAGTCGGGCCCCAAGGGGCCAGGGGCCAGTTGAGTCGGGCCGCAAGGGGCCAGTTGAGTCGGGCCGCAAGGGGCCAGTTGATCCGTGCCGCAAGGGCCCAGTTGAGTCGGGCCGCAAGGGCCCAGTTGAGTCGGGCCGCAAGGGCCCAGTTGAGTCGGGCCGCAAGGGCCCAGTTGAGTCGGGCCGCAAGGGCCCAGTTGAGTCGGGCCGCAAGGGCCCAGTTGAGTCGGGCCGCAAGGGCCCAGTTGAGTCGGGCCGCAAGGGCCCAGTTGAGTCGGGCCGCAAGGGCCCAGTTGAGTCGGGCCGCAAGGGCCCAGTTGAGTCGGGCCGCAAGGGCCCAGTTGAGTCAGCCCAAAAGAGGCCAGTTGAGTCGGGCAGCAAGAGCCCAGACTCCTGCGGAAAGAGCCGCAAGAGCCAAGTTAAGTCGGGCCGCAAGGGCCCAGTTGAGTCGGGCCGCAAGGGCCCAGTTGAGTCGGGCCGCAAGGACCCAGTTGAGTCGGGCCGCAAGGGCTCAGTTGAGTCGGGCCGCAAGGGCCCAGTTGAGTCGGGCCGCAAGGGCCCAGTTGAGTCGGGCCGCAAGGACCCAGTTGAGTCGGGCCGCAAGGGCCCAGTTGAGTCGGGCCGCAAGGGCCCAGTTGAGTCGGGCCGCAAGAGGCCAGTTGAGTCGGGCAGCAAGGGCCCAGTCGGGTTCTGCATCTTGGATAGGTACTGCATCTTGGATAGGTACTGCATCTTGGATAGGTACTGCATATTGGATAGGTACTGCATCTTGGATAGGTACTGCATCTTGGATAGGTACTGCATATTGGATAGGTACTGCTTCTTGGATAGGTACTGCATCTTGTTTTTCGACCGACCTATGACAGTTGAGTTGACAGTTGAGTCGGGCCGCAAGAGCCCAGACTCCTGCAGGAAAAGCCGCAAGAGCCCAGTTGAGTCGGGCCGCAAGGGCCCAGTTGAGTCGGTTGAGTCGGGCCGCAAGGGCCCAGTAGTAGTAGTAGTAGTAGTGCATCTTGTCCCAAGTAGTGCATCTCGGATAGGTACTGCATCTTGGATAGGTACTGCATTTTGGATAGGTACTGCATCTTGGATAAGTAGTGCATCTTTGATAGGTACGGTATCTTGGATAGGTACTGTATCTTGGATAGGTGCTGCATCTTGGATAGGTGCTGCATCTTGTAGTTTTTTGACCGAACTATGAAAGTTGAGTTGACAGTTGAGTCGGGCCGCAAGAGCCCAGACTCCTGCGCCAAAAGCCGCAAGAGCCCAGTTGAGTCGGGCCTCAAGGGCCCAGTTGAGTCGGGCCTCAAGGGCCCAGTTGAGTCGGGCCTCAAGGGCCCAGTTGAGTCGGGCCTCAAGGGCCCAGTTGAGTCGGGCCTCAAGGGCCCAGTTGAGTCGGGCCTCAAGGGCCCAGTTGAGACGGGCCGCAAGAGCCCAGACTCCTGCGCCAAAAGCCGCAAGAGCCCAGTTGAGTTGGGCCGCAAGGGGCCAGTTGAGTCGGGCCGCAAGGGGCCAGTTGAGTCGGGCCGCAAGGGGCCAGTTGAGTCGGGCCGCAAGGGGCCAGTTGAGTCGGGCCGCAAGGGGCCAGTTGAGTCGTGCCGCAAGGGCCCAGTTGAGTCGTGCCGCAAGGGCCCAGTTGAGTCGTGCCGCAAGGACCCAGTTGAGTCGTGCCGCAAGGACCCAGTTGAGTCGGGCCACAAGAGCCATGTTGAGTCGGGTTGCAAGGTCACAGACTCCTACGGCAAGAGCCGCAAGAGCCCAGTTGAGTCGGGCCGCAAGAGCCCTGTTGAGTCAGGCCGCAAGGTCCCAGACTCCTACGGCAAGAGCCCCAAGAGCCCAGTTGAGTCGGGCCGAAAGAGCCCAGATTCCTGCGGTAAGAGCCGCAGAGCCTAGTTGAGTCGGGCCGCAAGAGCCCAGACTCCTGCGCAAAAAGCTGCAAGAGCCCAGTTGAGTCAGGCCGCAAGAGCCCAGTTGAGTCGGGCCGCAAGAGCCCAGTTGAGTCGGGCCGCAAGGGCCCAGTTGAGTCGGGCCGCAAGAGCCCTGTTGAGTCGGGTTGCAAGGTCACAGACTCCTACGGCAAGAGCCGCAAGAGCCCAGTTGAGTCGGGCCGCAAGAGCCCTGTTGAGTCAGGCCGCAAGGTCCCAGACTCCTACGGCAAGAGCCCCAAGAGCCCAGTTGAGTCGGGCCGCAAGAGCCCAGACTCCTGCGCAAAAAGCTGCAAGAGCACAGTTCAGTCAGGCCGCAGAGCCCAGTTGAGTCGGGCCGCAAGAGCCCAGTTGAGTCGGGCCGCAAGAGCCCAGTTGAGTCGAGCCGCAAGGTCCCAGACTCCTACGGCAAGAGCCGCAAGAGCCCAGTTGAGTCGGGCCGCAAGAGCCCAGACTCCTGCGCCAAAAGCCGCAAGAGCCCAGTTCAGTCGGGCCACAAGGGCCCAGTTGAGTCGGGCCTCAAGGGCCCAGTTGAGTCGGGCCGCAAGAGCCCAGACTCCTGCGCCAAAAGCCGCAAGAGCCCAGTTGAGTCGGGCCGCAAGAGCCCAGTTGAGTCGGGCCTCAAGGGCCCAGTTGAGTCGGGCCTCAAGGGCCCAGTTGAGTCGGGCCGCAAGGGCCCAGTTGAGTCGGGCCGCAAGGGCCCAGTTGAGTCGGGCCGCAAGGACCCTGTTGAGTCGGGCCGCAAGGGCCCTGTTGAGTCGGGCCGCAAGGGCCCTGTTGAGTCGGGCCCCAAGGGCCCTGTTGAGTCGGGCCGCAGGGGCCCAGTTGAGTCGGGCCGCAGGGGCCCAGTTGAGTCGGGCCGCAGGGGCCCAGTTGAGTCGGGCCGCAAGAGCCAAGTTGAGTCGGGCCGCAATAGCCCAGACTCCTGCGCAAAAAGCCGCAAGAGCCCAGTTCTGTCGGGCCGCAAGGGCCCAGTTGAGTCGGGCCTCAAGGGCCCAGTTGAGTCGGGTTTCAAGGGTCCAGTTGAGTCGGGTTTCAAGGGTCCAGTTGAGTCGGGTCTCAAGGGTCCAGATGAGTCGGGCCTCAAGGGTCCAGTTGAGTCGGGCCTCAAGGGTCCAGTTGAGTCGGGCTTCAAGGGTCCAGTTGAGTCGGGTTTCAAGGTTCCAGTTGAGTCGGGCTTCAAGGGTCCAGTTGAGTCGGGCTTCAAGGGTCCAGTTGAGTCGGGTCTCAAGGGTCCAGTTGAGTCGGGTCTCAAGGGTCCAGTTGAGTCGGGTCTCAAGGGTCCAGATGAGTCGGGTCTTAAGGGTCCAGATGAGTCGGGCCTCAAGGGTCCAGATGAGTCGGGTTTCAAGGGTCCATTTGAGACGGGCTTTAAGTGTCCAGTTGAGTCGGGCCTCAAGGGTCCAGATGAGTCGGGCCTCAAGGGTCCAGTTGAGTTGGGCCTCAAGGGTACAGTTGAGTCGGGTTTCAAGGGTACAGTTGAGTCGGGCTTCAAAGGTCCAGTTGAGTCGGGCTTCAAGGGTTCAGTTGAGTCGGGCTTCAAGGGTTCAGTTGAGTCGGGCTTCAAGGGTCCAGTTGAGTCGGGCCGCAAGAACGGCGGTCGAGGGTCCAGTTGAGTCGGGCCTCAAGAACGGCGGTCGAGGGTCCAGTTGAGTCGGGCCTCAAGGGTCCAGTTGAGTCGGGCCGCAAGGGTCCAGTTGATTTGGCCCGCAAGAGGCCTGCCTCAACTGGGCCCTCAACCGCCGCTCTTGCGGCCCGACTCAACTCGACCCTTGCGGTCCGACTCATTTGGACCCTTGAGGCCCGACTCAACTGGACCCTCGACCGCCGTTCTTGCGGCCCGACTCAACTGGACCCTTGAAGCCCGACTCAACTGAACCCTTGAAGCCCGACTCAACTGAACCCTTGAAGCCCGACTCAACTGGACCTTTGAAGCCCGACTCAACTGGACCTTTGAGGCCCGACTTAACTGGACCCTTGAGGCCCGACTCACCTGGACCCTTGAGGCCCTACTCAATTGGACCCTTGCGGCCCGACCCAACTGGACCCTTGAGGCCCGACTTAACTGGGCCCTTGAGGCCCGACTCAACTGGGCCCTTGAGGCCCGACTCAACTGGGCCCTTGAGGCCCGACTCAACTGGGCCCTTGAGGCCCGACTCAACTGGGCCCTTGAGGCCCGACTCAACTGGACCCTTGAGGCCCGACTCAACTGGGCCCTTGAGGCCCGACTCAACTGGACCCTTGAGGCCCGACTCAACTGGACCCTTGAGGCCCGACTCAACTGGACCCTTGAGGCCCGACTAAACTGGACCCTTGAGGCCCGACTAAACTGGACCCTTGAGGCCCGACTAAACTGGACCCTTGAGGCCCGACTAAACTGGACCCTTGAGGCCCGACTAAACTGGACCCTTGAGGCCCGACTAAACTGGACCCTTGAGGCCCGACTCAACTGGACCCTTGAAACCCGACTCAACTGGACCCTTGCGGCTCGACTCAACAAGAGCCCAGTTGAGTCGGGCCACAAGAGCCCAGACTCCTGCGGCAAGAGCAGCAGAGCCCAGTTGAGTCGGGCCGCAACAGCCCAGACTCCTGCGCCAAAAGCCGCAAGAGCCCAGTTCAGTCGGGCCGCAGACCCCAGTTGAGTCGGGCAGCAAGAGCCCTGTTGAGTCTGGCCGCAAGGTCCCAGACTCCTACAGCAATAGCCGCAAGAGCCCAGTTGAGTCGGGCCGCAAGAGCCCAGTTGAGTCGGGCCGCAAGGGGCCAGTTGAGTCGGGCCTCAAGGGCCCAGTTGAGTCGGGCCTCAAGAGCCCGGACTCCTGCGCCAAAAGCCGCAAGAGCCCAGTTGAGTCGGGCCGCAAGGGGCCAGTTGAGTCGGGCCGCAAGGGGCCAGTTGAGTCGGGCCGCAAGGGCCCAGTTGAGTCGTGCCGCAAGGGCCCAGTTGAGTCGGGCCGCAAGAGGCCAGTTGAGTCGGGCCGCAAGGGCCCAGTTGAATCGGTTGAGTAGGGCCGCAAGGGCCCAGTTGTAGTAGTAGTAGTGCATCTTGTCCCAAGTAGTGCATCTCGGATAGGTACTGCATCTTGGATAGGTACTGCATCTTGGATAGGTACTGCATCTTGGATAGGTACTGCATCTTGGATAGGTACTGCATCTTGTTTTTCGACCGACCTATGACAGTAGAGTTTACAGTTGAGTCGGGCCGCAAGAGCCCAGACTCCTGCAGGAAAAGCCGCAAGAGCCCAGTTGAGTCGGGCCGCAAGGGCCCAGTTGTAGTAGTAGTAGTAGTAGTGCATCTTGTCCCAAGTAGTGCATCTTGTCCCAAGTAGTGCATCTCGGATAGGTACTGCATCTTGGATAGGTACTGCATCTTGGATAGGTACTGGATCTTGGATAGGTACTGCATCTTGGATAGGTACTGCATCTTGGATCGGTGCTGCATCTTGTAGTTTTTTGACCGAACTATGAAAGTTGAGTTGACAGTTGAGTCGGGCCGCAAGAGCCCAGTTGAGTCGGGCCCTAAGAACCCTGTTGAGTCGGGCCGCAAAGTCCCAGACTCCTAAGGCAAGAGCCGCAAGATCCCAGTAGAGTCGGGCCGCAAGAGCCCAGACTCCTGCGCCAAAAGCCGCAAGAGCCCAGTTCAGTCGGGCCGCCAGGGCCCAGTTCAGTCGGGCCGCCAGGGCCCAGTTCAGTCGGGCCGCCAGGGCCCAGTTGAGTCGGGCCTCAAGGGCCCAGTTGAGACGGGCCGCAAGAGCCCAGACTCCTGCGCCAAAAGCCTCAAGAGCCCAGTTGAGTTGGGCCGCAAGGGGCCAGTTGAGTCTGGCCGCAAGGGTTGTGAGTCTGGCCGCAAGGGCCCAGTTGAGTCTGGCCGCAAGGGCCCAGACTCCTGCGCAAAAAGCTGCAAGAGCAAAGTTTAGTCAGGCCGCAGAGCCCAGTTGAGTTGGGCCACAAGAGCCCAGTTGAGTCGGGCCGCAAGGGCCCAGTTGAGTCGGGCCGCAAGAGCCCTGTTGAGTCGGGTTGCAAGGTCACAGACTCCTACGGCAAGAGCCGCAAGAGCCCAGTTGAGTCGGGCCGCAAGAGCCCTGTTGAGTCAGGCCGCAAGGTCCCAGACTCCTACGGCAAGAGCCCCAAGAGCCCAGTTGAGTCGGGCCGAAAGAGCCCAGATTCCTGCGGCAAGAGCCGCAGAGCCCAGTTGAGGTGGGCCGCAAGAGCCCAGACTCCTGCGCAAAAAGCTGCAAGAGCACAGTTCAGTCAGGCCGCAGAGCCCAGTTGAGTCGGGCCGCAAGAGCCCAGTTGAGTCGGGCCGCAAGAGCCCAGTTGAGTCGGGCCGCAAGAGCCCAGTTGAGTCGGGCCGCAAGAGCCCAGTTGAGTCGGGCCGCAAGAGCCCTGTTGAGTCGGGCCGCAAGGTCCCAGACTCCTACGGCAAGAGCCGCAAGAGCCAAGTTGAGTCGGGCCGCAAGAGCCCAGACTCCTGCGCCAAAAGCCGCAAGAGCCCAGTTCAGTCGGGCCACAAGGGCCCAGTTGAGTCGGGCCGCAAGAGCCCAGTTGAGTCGGGCCCTAAGAACCCTGTTGAGTCGGGCCGCAAAGTCCCAGACTCCTAAGGCAAGAGCCGCAAGATCCCAGTAGAGTCGGGCCGCAAGAGCCCAGACTCCTGCGCGAAAAGCCGCAAGAGCCCAGTTCAGTCGGGCCGCCAGGGCCCAGTTCAGTCGGGCCGCCAGGGCCCAGTTCAGTCGGGCCGCCAGGGCCCAGTTCAGTCGGGCCTCAAGGGCCCAGTTGAGTCGGGCCTCAAGGGCCCAGTTGAGTCGGGCCTCAAGGGCCCAGTTGAGTCGGGCCTCAAGGGCCCAGTTGAGACGGGCCGCAAGAGCCCAGACTCCTGCGCCAAAAGCCTCAAGAGCCCAGTTGAGTTGGGCCGCAAGGGGCCAGTTGAGTCTGGCCGCAAGGGTTGTGAGTCTGTCCGCAAGGGCCCAGTTGAGTCTGGCCGCAAGGGCCCAGTTGAGTCTGGCCGCAAGGGCCCAGACTCCTGCGCAAAAAGCTGCAAGAGCACAGTTTAGTCAGGCCGCAGAGCCCAGTTGAGTCGGGCCACAAGAGCCCAGTTGAGTCGGGCCGCAAGGGCCCATTTGAGTCGGGCCGCAAGAGCCCTGTTGAGTCGGGTTGCAAGGTCACAGACTCCTACGGCAAGAGCCGCAAGAGCCCAGTTGAGTCGGGCCGCAAGAGCCCTGTTGAGTCAGGCCGCAAGGTCCCAGACTCCTACGGCAAGAGCCCCAAGAGCCCAGTTGAGTCGGGCCGAAAGAGCCCAGATTCCTGCGGCAAGAGCCGCAGAGCCCAGTTGAGTCGGGCCGCAAGAGCCCAGACTCCTGCGCAAAAAGCTGCAAGAGCACAGTTCAGTCAGGCCGCAGAGCCCAGTTGAGTCGGGCCGCAAGAGCCCAGTTGAGTCGGGCCGCAAGAGCCCAGTTGAGTCGGGCCGCAAGAGCCCAGTTGAGTCGGGCCGCAAGAGCCCAGTTGAGTCGGGCCGCAAGAGCCCAGTTGAGTCGGGCCGCAAGAGCCCTGTTGAGTCGGGCCGCAAGAGCCCTGTTGAGTCGGGCCGCAAGGTCCCAGACTCCTACGGCAAGAGCCGCAAGAGCCAAGTTGAGTCGGGCCGCAAGAGCCCAGACTCCTGCGCCAAAAGCCGCAAGAGCCCAGTTCAGTCGGGCCACAAGGGCCCAGTTGAGTCGGGCCGCAAGAGCCCAGACTCCTGCGCCAAAAGCCGCAAGAGCCCAGTTCAGTCGGGCCGCAAGAGCCCAGTTGAGTCGGGCCTCAAGGGCCCAGTTGAGTCGGGCCGCAAGGGCCCTGTTGAGTCGGGCCGCAAGAGCCCAGTTGAGTCGGGCCGCAGGGGCCCAGTTGAGTCAGGCCGCAGGGGCCCAGTTGAGTCGGGCCGCAAGAGCCAAGTTGAGTCGGGCAGCAAGGGCCCAGACTGCTACGGCAAGAGCCGCAAGAGCCCAGTTGAGTCGGGCCGCAAGAGCCCAGACTCCTGCGCAAAAAGCCGCAAGAGCCCAGTTCTGTCGGGCCGCAAGGGTCCAGTTGAGTCGGGCTTCAAGGGTCCAGTTGAGTCGGGTTTCAAGGTTCCAGTTGAGTCGGGCTTCAAGGGTCCAGTTGAGTCGGGCTTCAAGGGTCCAGTTGAGTCGGGTTTCAAGGTTCCAGTTGAGTCGGGCTTCAAGGGTCCAGTTGAGTCGGGCTTCAAGGGTCCAGTTGAGTCGGGCTTCAAGGGTTCAGTTGAGTCGGGTTTCAAGGGTCCAGTTGAGTCGGGTCTCAAGGGTCCAGATGAGTCGGGCCTCAAGGGTCCAGATGGGTCTGGCCTCAAGGGCCCTTTTGAGTCTGGCCTCAAGGGTCCAGTTGAGTCTGGCCTCAAGGGTCCAGTTGAGTCGGGCCTCAAGGGTCCAGTTGAGTCGGGCCTCAAGGGTCCAGTTGAGTCGGGCCTCAAGGGTCCAGTTGAGTCGGGCCTCAAGGGTCCAGTTGAGTCGGGCCTCAAGGGTCCAGTTGAGTCGGGCCTCAAGGGTCCAGTTGAGTCGGGCCTCAAGGGTCCAGTTGAGTCGGGCCTCAAGGGTCCAGTTGAGTCGGGCCTCAAGGGTCCAGTTGAGTCGGGCCGCAAGAGCGGCGGTTGAGGGCCCAGTTGAGGCAGGCCTCTTGCGGCCCGACTCATTTGGACCCTTGAGGCCCCACTCAACTGGACCCTTGAGGCCAACTCAACAAGACTCTCGAGGCCCGACTCAACTGGGCCCTTGCGGCCCGACTCAACGGGACCCTTGAGGCCCGACTCAACTGGACCCTTGAGGCCCGACTCAACTGGACCCTTGAAGCCCGACTCAACTGGGCCCTTGAGTTCCGACTCAACTGGACCCTTGCGGCCCGACCCAACTGGACCCTTGCGGCACGACTCAACTGGACCCTTGCGGCACGACTCAACTGGACCCTTGAAGCCCGACTTAACTGGACCCTTGATGCCCGACTCAACTGTGCTCTCGAGGCCCGTCTCAACTGGACCCTTGAGGCCCGACTCAACTAGACTCCTGAAACCCGACTCAACTGGACCCTTAAGGCCCGACTCAACTGGACCCTTGAGGCCCGACTCAACTGGACCCTTGAGGCCCGACTCAACTGGACCTTTGAGGCCCGACTCAAATGGATCCTTGAGGCCCGACTCAAATGGATCCTTGAGGCCCGACTCAACTGGACCCTTGAGGCCCGACTCAACTGGACCCTTGAGGCCCGACTCAACTGGACCCTTGAGGCCCGACTCAACTGGACCCTTGAAACCCGACTCAACTGGGCCCTTGAAACCCGACTCAACTGGGCCCTTGCGACCCAACTCAACTGGGCCCTTGCGGCTCGACTCAACAAGAGCCCAGTTGAGTCGGGCCACAAGAGCCCAGACTCCTGCGGCAAGAGCAGCAGAGCCCAGTTGAGTCGGGCCGCAACAGCCCAGACTCCTGCGCTAAAAGCCGCAAGACCCCAGTTGAGTCGGGCAGCAAGAGCCCAGTTGAGTCGGGCAGCAAGAGCCCAGTTGAGTCGGGCAGCAAGAGCCCAGTTGAGTCGGGCAGCAAGAGCCCAGTTGAGTCGGGCAGCAAGAGCCCAGTTGAGTCGGGCAGCAAGAGCCCAGTTGAGTCGGGCAGCAAGAGCCCAGTTGAGTCGGGCAGCAAGAGCCCAGTTGAGTCGGGCAGCAAGAGCCCAGTTGAGTCGGGCAGCAAGAGCCCAGTTGAGTCGGGCAGCAAGAGCCCAGTTGAGTCGGGCAGCAAGAGCCCAGTTGAGTCGGGCAGCAAGAGCCCAGTTGAGTCGGGCAGCAAGAGCCCAGTTGAGTCGGGCAGCAAGAGCCCAGTTGAGTCGGGCAGCAAGAGCCCAGTTGAGTCGGGCAGCAAGAGCCCAGTTGAGTCGGGCAGCAAGAGCCCAGTTGAGTCGGGCAGCAAGAGCCCAGTTGAGTCGGGCAGCAAGAGCCCAGTTGAGTCGGGCAGCAAGAGCCCAGTTGAGTCGGGCAGCAAGAGCCCAGTTGAGTCGGGCAGCAAGAGCCCAGTTGAGTCGGGCAGCAAGAGCCCAGTTGAGTCGGGCAGCAAGAGCCCAGTTGAGTCGGGCAGCAAGAGCCCAGTTGAGTCGGGCAGCAAGAGCCCAGTTGAGTCGGGCAGCAAGAGCCCAGTTGAGTCGGGCCGCAAGAGCCCAGTTGAGTCGGGCCGCAAGAGCCCAGTTGAGTCGGGCCGCAAGAGCCCAGTTGAGTCGGGCCGCAAGAGCCCAGTTGAGTCGGGCCGCAAGAGCCCAGTTGAGTCGGGCCGCAAGAGCCCAGTTGAGTCGGGCCGCAAGAGCCCAGTTGAGTCGGGCCGCAAGAGCCCAGTTGAGTCGGGCCGCAAGAGCCCAGTTGAGTCGGGCCGCAAGAGCCCAGTTGAGTCGGGCCGCAAGAGCCCAGTTGAGTCGGGCCGCAAGAGCCCAGTTGAGTCGGGCCGCAAGAGCCCAGTTGAGTCGGGCCGCAAGAGCCCAGTTGAGTCGGGCCGCAAGAGCCCAGTTGAGTCGGGCCGCAAGAGCCCAGTTGAGTCGGGCCGCAAGAGCCCAGTTGAGTCGGGCCGCAAGAGCCCAGTTGAGTCGGGCCGCAAGAGCCCAGTTGAGTCGGGCCGCAAGAGCCCAGTTGAGTCGGGCCGCAAGAGCCCAGTTGAGTCTGGCCGCAAGGTCCCAGACTCCTACAGCAATAGCCGCAAGAGCCCAGTTAAGTCGGGCCGCAAGAGCCCAGTTAAGTCGGGCCGCAAGAGCCAAGTTGAGTCGGGCAGCAAGGGCCCAGATTCCTACGGCAAGAGCCGCAAGAGCCCAGTTGATTCGGGCCTCAAGGGCCCAGTTGATTCGGGCCTCAAGGGCCTAGTTGAGTCGGGCCTCAAGGGCCCAGTTGAGTCGGGCCTCAAGGGCCCAGTTGAGTCGGGCCTCAAGGGCCCAGTTGAGACGGGCCGCAAGAGCCCGGACTCCTGCGCCAAAAGCCGCAAGAGCCCAGTTGAGTTGGGCCGCAAGGGGCCAGTTGAGTCGGGCCGCAAGGGGCCAGTTGAGTCGGGCCGCAAGGGGCCAGTTGAGTCGGGCCGCAAGAGGCCAGTTGAGTCGAGCCGCAAGGGCCCAGTTGAATCGGTTGAGTAGGGCCGCAAGGGCCCAGTTGTAGTAGTAGTAGTAGTGCATCTTGTCCCAAGTAGTGCATCTCGGATAGGCACTGCATCTTGGATAGGTACTGCATCTTGGATAGGTACTGCATCTTGGATAGGTACGGCATCTTGGATAGGTACTGCATCTTGGATAGGTACTGCATCTTGGATAGATACTGCATCTTGGATAGGTACTGCATTTTGGATATGTACTGCATCTTGGATAGGTACTGCATCTTGGATAGGTGCTGCATCTTGTAGTTTTTTGACCGACCTATGAAAGTTGAGTTGACAGTTGAGTCGGGCCGCAAGTGCCCAGTTGAGTCGGGCCCTAAGAGCCCTGTTGAGTCGGGCCGCAAAGTCCCAGACTCCTACGGCAAGAGCCCAGTTGAGTCGGGCCGCAAGAGCCCAGTTGAGTCGGGCCTCAAGGGCCCAGTTGAGACGGCCCGCAAGAGCCGAGACTCCTGCGCCAAAAGCCGCAAGAGCCCAGTTCAGTCGGGCCGCAAGGGCCCTGTTGAGTCGGGCCTCAAGGGCCCAGTTGAGACGGCCCGCAAGAGCCCAGACTCCTGCGCCAAAAGCGGCAAGAGCCCAGTTGAGTTGGGCCGCAAGGGGCCAGTTGAGTCGGGCCCCAAGGGGCCAGGGGCCAGTTGAGTCGGGCCGCAAGGGGCCAGTTGAGTCGGGCCGCAAGGGGCCAGTTGATCCGTGCCGCAAGGGCCCAGTTGAGTCGGGCCGCAAGGGCCCAGTTGAGTCGGGCCGCAAGGGCCCAGTTGAGTCGGGCCGCAAGGGCCCAGTTGAGTCGGGCCGCAAGGGCCCAGTTGAGTCGGGCCGCAAGGGCCCAGTTGAGTCGGGCCGCAAGGGCCCAGTTGAGTCGGGCCGCAAGGGCCCAGTTGAGTCGGGCCGCAAGGGCCCAGTTGAGTCAGCCCAAAAGAGGCCAGTTGAGTCGGGCAGCAAGAGCCCAGACTCCTGCGGAAAGAGCCGCAAGAGCCAAGTTAAGTCGGGCCGCAAGGGCCCAGTTGAGTCGGGCCGCAAGGGCCCAGTTGAGTCGGGCCGCAAGGACCCAGTTGAGTCGGGCCGCAAGGGCTCAGTTGAGTCGGGCCGCAAGGGCCCAGTTGAGTCGGGCCGCAAGGGCCCAGTTGAGTCGGGCCGCAAGGACCCAGTTGAGTCGGGCCGCAAGGACCCAGTTGAGTCGGGCCGCAAGGGCCCAGTTGAGTCGGGCCGCAAGAGGCCAGTTGAGTCGGGCAGCAAGGGCCCAGTCGGGTTCTGCATCTTGGATAGGTACTGCATCTTGGATAGGTACTGCATCTTGGATAGGTACTGCATATTGGATAGGTACTGCATCTTGGATAGGTACTGCATCTTGGATAGGTACTGCATATTGGATAGGTACTGCTTCTTGGATAGGTACTGCATCTTGTTTTTCGACCGACCTATGACAGTTGAGTTGACAGTTGAGTCGGGCCGCAAGAGCCCAGACTCCTGCAGGAAAAGCCGCAAGAGCCCAGTTGAGTCGGGCCGCAAGGGCCCAGTTGAGTCGGTTGAGTCGGGCCGCAAGGGCCCAGTAGTAGTAGTAGTAGTAGTGCATCTTGTCCCAAGTAGTGCATCTCGGATAGGTACTGCATCTTGGATAGGTACTGCATTTTGGATAGGTACTGCATCTTGGATAAGTAGTGCATCTTTGATAGGTACGGTATCTTGGATAGGTACTGTATCTTGGATAGGTGCTGCATCTTGGATAGGTGCTGCATCTTGTAGTTTTTTGACCGAACTATGAAAGTTGAGTTGACAGTTGAGTCGGGCCGCAAGAGCCCAGACTCCTGCGCCAAAAGCCGCAAGAGCCCAGTTGAGTCGGGCCTCAAGGGCCCAGTTGAGTCGGGCCTCAAGGGCCCAGTTGAGTCGGGCCTCAAGGGCCCAGTTGAGTCGGGCCTCAAGGGCCCAGTTGAGTCGGGCCTCAAGGGCCCAGTTGAGTCGGGCCTCAAGGGCCCAGTTGAGACGGGCCGCAAGAGCCCAGACTCCTGCGCCAAAAGCCGCAAGAGCCCAGTTGAGTTGGGCCGCAAGGGGCCAGTTGAGTCGGGCCGCAAGGGGCCAGTTGAGTCGGGCCGCAAGGGGCCAGTTGAGTCGGGCCGCAAGGGGCCAGTTGAGTCGGGCCGCAAGGGGCCAGTTGAGTCGTGCCGCAAGGGCCCAGTTGAGTCGTGCCGCAAGGGCCCAGTTGAGTCGTGCCGCAAGGACCCAGTTGAGTCGTGCCGCAAGGACCCAGTTGAGTCGGGCCACAAGAGCCATGTTGAGTCGGGTTGCAAGGTCACAGACTCCTACGGCAAGAGCCGCAAGAGCCCAGTTGAGTCGGGCCGCAAGAGCCCTGTTGAGTCAGGCCGCAAGGTCCCAGACTCCTACGGCAAGAGCCCCAAGAGCCCAGTTGAGTCGGGCCGAAAGAGCCCAGATTCCTGCGGTAAGAGCCGCAGAGCCTAGTTGAGTCGGGCCGCAAGAGCCCAGACTCCTGCGCAAAAAGCTGCAAGAGCCCAGTTGAGTCAGGCCGCAAGAGCCCAGTTGAGTCGGGCCGCAAGAGCCCAGTTGAGTCGGGCCGCAAGGGCCCAGTTGAGTCGGGCCGCAAGAGCCCTGTTGAGTCGGGTTGCAAGGTCACAGACTCCTACGGCAAGAGCCGCAAGAGCCCAGTTGAGTCGGGCCGCAAGAGCCCTGTTGAGTCAGGCCGCAAGGTCCCAGACTCCTACGGCAAGAGCCCCAAGAGCCCAGTTGAGTCGGGCCGCAAGAGCCCAGACTCCTGCGCAAAAAGCTGCAAGAGCACAGTTCAGTCAGGCCGCAGAGCCCAGTTGAGTCGGGCCGCAAGAGCCCAGTTGAGTCGGGCCGCAAGAGCCCAGTTGAGTCGAGCCGCAAGGTCCCAGACTCCTACGGCAAGAGCCGCAAGAGCCCAGTTGAGTCGGGCCGCAAGAGCCCAGACTCCTGCGCCAAAAGCCGCAAGAGCCCAGTTCAGTCGGGCCACAAGGGCCCAGTTGAGTCGGGCCTCAAGGGCCCAGTTGAGTCGGGCCGCAAGAGCCCAGACTCCTGCGCCAAAAGCCGCAAGAGCCCAGTTGAGTCGGGCCGCAAGAGCCCAGTTGAGTCGGGCCTCAAGGGCCCAGTTGAGTCGGGCCGCAAGGGCCCAGTTGAGTCGGGCCGCAAGGACCCTGTTGAGTCGGGCCGCAAGGGCCCTGTTGAGTCGGGCCGCAAGGGCCCTGTTGAGTCGGGCCCCAAGGGCCCTGTTGAGTCGGGCCGCAGGGGCCCTGTTGAGTCGGGCCGCAGGGGCCCTGTTGAGTCGGGCCGCAGGGGCCCAGTTGAGTCGGGCCGCAGGGGCCCAGTTGAGTCGGGCCGCAGGGGCCCAGTTGAGTCGGGCCGCAGGGGCCCAGTTGAGTCGGGCCGCAAGAGCCAAGTTGAGTCGGGCCGCAATAGCCCAGACTCCTGCGCAAAAAGCCGCAAGAGCCCAGTTCTGTCGGGCCGCAAGGGCCCAGTTGAGTCGGGCCTCAAGGGCCCAGTTGAGTCGGGTTTCAAGGGTCCAGTTGAGTCGGGTTTCAAGGGTCCAGTTGAGTCGGGTCTCAAGGGTCCAGATGAGTCGGGCCTCAAGGGTCCAGTTGAGTCGGGCCTCAAGGGTCCAGTTGAGTCGGGCTTCAAGGGTCCAGTTGAGTCGGGTTTCAAGGTTCCAGTTGAGTCGGGCTTCAAGGGTCCAGTTGAGTCGGGCTTCAAGGGTCCAGTTGAGTCGGGCTTCAAGGGTCCAGTTGAGTCGGGTCTCAAGGGTCCAGTTGAGTCGGGTCTCAAGGGTCCAGATGAGTCGGGCCTCAAGGGTCCAGATGAGTCGGGTTTCAAGGGTCCATTTGAGACGGGCTTTAAGTGTCCAGTTGAGTCGGGCCTCAAGGGTCCAGATGAGTCGGGCCTCAAGGGTCCAGTTGAGTTGGGCCTCAAGGGTACAGTTGAGTCGGGTTTCAAGGGTACAGTTGAGTCGGGCTTCAAAGGTCCAGTTGAGTCGGGCTTCAAGGGTTCAGTTGAGTCGGGCTTCAAGGGTTCAGTTGAGTCGGGCTTCAAGGGTCCAGTTGAGTCGGGCCGCAAGAACGGCGGTCGAGGGTCCAGTTGAGTCGGGCCTCAAGAACGGCGGTCGAGGGTCCAGTTGAGTCGGGCCTCAAGGGTCCAGTTGAGTCGGGCCGCAAGGGTCCAGTTGATTTGGCCCGCAAGAGGCCTGCCTCAACTGGGCCCTCAACCGCCGCTCTTGCGGCCCGACTCAACTCGACCCTTGCGGTCCGACTCATTTGGACCCTTGAGGCCCGACTCAACTGGACCCTCGACCGCCGTTCTTGCGGCCCGACTCAACTGGACCCTTGAAGCCCGACTCAACTGAACCCTTGAAGCCCGACTCAACTGAACCCTTGAAGCCCGACTCAACTGGACCTTTGAAGCCCGACTCAACTGGACCTTTGAGGCCCGACTTAACTGGACCCTTGAGGCCCGACTCACCTGGACCCTTGAGGCCCTACTCAATTGGACCCTTGCGGCCCGACCCAACTGGACCCTTGAGGCCCGACTTAACTGGACCCTTGAGGCCCGACTTAACTGGGCCCTTGAGGCCCGACTCAACTGGGCCCTTGAGGCCCGACTCAACTGGGCCCTTGAGGCCCGACTCAACTGGACCCTTGAGGCCCGACTCAACTGGACCCTTGAGGCCCGACTAAACTGGACCCTTGAGGCCCGACTCAACTGGACCCTTGAAACCCGACTCAACTGGACCCTTGCGGCTCGACTCAACAAGAGCCCAGTTGAGTCGGGCCACAAGAGCCCAGACTCCTGCGGCAAGAGCAGCAGAGCCCAGTTGAGTCGGGCCGCAACAGCCCAGACTCCTGCGCCAAAAGCCGCAAGAGCCCAGTTCAGTCGGGCCGCAGACCCCAGTTGAGTCGGGCAGCAAGAGCCCTGTTGAGTCTGGCCGCAAGGTCCCAGACTCCTACAGCAATAGCCGCAAGAGCCCAGTTGAGTCGGGCCGCAAGAGCCCAGTTGAGTCGGGCCGCAAGGGGCCAGTTGAGTCGGGCCTCAAGGGCCCAGTTGAGTCGGGCCTCAAGAGCCCGGACTCCTGCGCCAAAAGCCGCAAGAGCCCAGTTGAGTCGGGCCGCAAGGGGCCAGTTGAGTCGGGCCGCAAGGGGCCAGTTGAGTCGGGCCGCAAGGGCCCAGTTGAGTCGGGCCGCAAGGGCCCAGTTGAGTCGTGCCGCAAGGGCCCAGTTGAGTCGGGCCGCAAGAGGCCAGTTGAGTCGGGCCGCAAGGGCCCAGTTGAATCGGTTGAGTAGGGCCGCAAGGGCCCAGTTGTAGTAGTAGTAGTGCATCTTGTCCCAAGTAGTGCATCTCGGATAGGTACTGCATCTTGGATAGGTACTGCATCTTGGACAGGTACTGCATCTTGGATAGGTACTGCATCTTGGATAGGTACTGCATCTTGTTTTTCGACCGACCTATGACAGTAGAGTTTACAGTTGAGTCGGGCCGCAAGAGCCCAGACTCCTGCAGGAAAAGCCGCAAGAGCCCAGTTGAGTCGGGCCGCAAGGGCCCAGTTGAGTCGGTTGAGTCGGGCCGCAAGGGCCCAGTTGTAGTAGTAGTAGTAGTAGTGCATCTTGTCCCAAGTAGTGCATCTTGTCCCAAGTAGTGCATCTCGGATAGGTACTGCATCTTGGATAGGTACTGGATCTTGGATAGGTACTGCATCTTGGATAGGTACTGCATCTTGGATCGGTGCTGCATCTTGTAGTTTTTTGACCGAACTATGAAAGTTGAGTTGACAGTTGAGTCGGGCCGCAAGAGCCCAGTTGAGTCGGGCCCTAAGAACCCTGTTGAGTCGGGCCGCAAAGTCCCAGACTCCTAAGGCAAGAGCCGCAAGATCCCAGTAGAGTCGGGCCGCAAGAGCCCAGACTCCTGCGCCAAAAGCCGCAAGAGCCCAGTTCAGTCGGGCCGCCAGGGCCCAGTTCAGTCGGGCCGCCAGGGCCCAGTTCAGTCGGGCCGCCAGGGCCCAGTTGAGTCGGGCCTCAAGGGCCCAGTTGAGTCGGGCCTCAAGGGCCCAGTTGAGACGGGCCGCAAGAGCCCAGACTCCTGCGCCAAAAGCCTCAAGAGCCCAGTTGAGTTGGGCCGCAAGGGGCCAGTTGAGTCTGGCCGCAAGGGTTGTGAGTCTGGCCGCAAGGGCCCAGTTGAGTCTGGCCGCAAGGGCCCAGACTCCTGCGCAAAAAGCTGCAAGAGCAAAGTTTAGTCAGGCCGCAGAGCCCAGTTGAGTTGGGCCACAAGAGCCCAGTTGAGTCGGGCCGCAAGGGCCCAGTTGAGTCGGGCCGCAAGAGCCCTGTTGAGTCGGGTTGCAAGGTCACAGACTCCTACGGCAAGAGCCGCAAGAGCCCAGTTGAGTCGGGCCGCAAGAGCCCTGTTGAGTCAGGCCGCAAGGTCCCAGACTCCTACGGCAAGAGCCCCAAGAGCCCAGTTGAGTCGGGCCGAAAGAGCCCAGATTCCTGCGGCAAGAGCCGCAGAGCCCAGTTGAGTCGGGCCGCAAGAGCCCAGACTCCTGCGCAAAAAGCTGCAAGAGCACAGTTCAGTCAGGCCGCAGAGCCCAGTTGAGTCGGGCCGCAAGAGCCCAGTTGAGTCGGGCCGCAAGAGCCCAGTTGAGTCGGGCCGCAAGAGCCCAGTTGAGTCGGGCCGCAAGAGCCCAGTTGAGTCGGGCCGCAAGAGCCCAGTTGAGTCGGGCCGCAAGAGCCCAGTTGAGTCGGGCCGCAAGAGCCCTGTTGAGTCGGGCCGCAAGGTCCCAGACTCCTACGGCAAGAGCCGCAAGAGCCAAGTTGAGTCGGGCCGCAAGAGCCCAGACTCCTGCGCCAAAAGCCGCAAGAGCCCAGTTCAGTCGGGCCACAAGGGCCCAGTTGAGTCGGGCCGCAAGAGCCCAGTTGAGTCGGGCCCTAAGAACTCTGTTGAGTCGGGCCGCAAAGTCCCAGACTCCTAAGGCAAGAGCCGCAAGATCCCAGTAGAGTCGGGCCGCAAGAGCCCAGACTCCTGCGCGAAAAGCCGCAAGAGCCCAGTTCAGTCGGGCCGCCAGGGCCCAGTTCAGTCGGGCCGCCAGGGCCCAGTTCAGTCGGGCCGCCAGGGCCCAGTTGAGTCGGGCCTCAAGGGCCCAGTTGAGTCGGGCCTCAAGGGCCCAGTTGAGACGGGCCGCAAGAGCCCAGACTCCTGCGCCAAAAGCCTCAAGAGCCCAGTTGAGTTGGGCCGCAAGGGGCCAGTTGAGTCTGGCCGCAAGGGTTGTGAGTCTGGCCGCAAGGGCCCAGTTGAGTCTGGCCGCAAGGGCCCAGTTGAGTCTGGCCGCAAGGGCCCAGACTCCTGCGCAAAAAGCTGCAAGAGCACAGTTTAGTCAGGCCGCAGAGCCCAGTTGAGTCGGGCCACAAGAGCCCAGTTGAGTCGGGCCGCAAGGGCCCATTTGAGTCGGGCCGCAAGAGCCCTGTTGAGTCGGGTTGCAAGGTCACAGACTCCTACGGCAAGAGCCGCAAGAGCCCAGTTGAGTCGGGCCGCAAGAGCCCTGTTGAGTCAGGCCGCAAGGTCCCAGACTCCTACGGCAAGAGCCCCAAGAGCCCAGTTGAGTCGGGCCGAAAGAGCCCAGATTCCTGCGGCAAGAGCCGCAGAGCCCAGTTGAGTCGGGCCGCAAGAGCCCAGACTCCTGCGCAAAAAGCTGCAAGAGCACAGTTCAGTCAGGCCGCAGAGCCCAGTTGAGTCGGGCCGCAAGAGCCCAGTTGAGTCGGGCCGCAAGAGCCCAGTTGAGTCGGGCCGCAAGAGCCCAGTTGAGTCGGGCCGCAAGAGCCCAGTTGAGTCGGGCCGCAAGAGCCCAGTTGAGTCGGGCCGCAAGAGCCCTGTTGAGTCGGGCCGCAAGAGCCCTGTTGAGTCGGGCCGCAAGGTCCCAGACTCCTACGGCAAGAGCCGCAAGAGCCAAGTTGAGTCGGGCCGCAAGAGCCCAGACTCCTGCGCCAAAAGCCGCAAGAGCCCAGTTCAGTCGGGCCACAAGGGCCCAGTTGAGTCGGGCCGCAAGAGCCCAGACTCCTGCGCCAAAAGCCGCAAGAGCCCAGTTCAGTCGGGCCGCAAGAGCCCAGTTGAGTCGGGCCTCAAGGGCCCAGTTGAGTCGGGCCGCAAGGGCCCTGTTGAGTCGGGCCGCAAGAGCCCAGTTGAGTCGGGCCGCAGGGGCCCAGTTGAGTCAGGCCGCAGGGGCCCAGTTGAGTCGGGCCGCAAGAGCCAAGTTGAGTCGGGCAGCAAGGGCCCAGACTGCTACGGCAAGAGCCGCAAGAGCCCAGTTGAGTCGGGCCGCAAGAGCCCAGACTCCTGCGCAAAAAGCCGCAAGAGCCCAGTTCTGTCGGGCCGCAAGGGTCCAGTTGAGTCGGGCTTCAAGGGTCCAGTTGAGTCGGGTTTCAAGGTTCCAGTTGAGTCGGGCTTCAAGGGTCCAGTTGAGTCGGGCTTCAAGGGTCCAGTTGAGTCGGGTTTCAAGGTTCCAGTTGAGTCGGGCTTCAAGGGTCCAGTTGAGTCGGGCTTCAAGGGTCCAGTTGAGTCGGGCTTCAAGGGTTCAGTTGAGTCGGGTTTCAAGGGTCCAGTTGAGTCGGGTCTCAAGGGTCCAGATGAGTCGGGCCTCAAGGGTCCAGATGGGTCTGGCCTCAAGGGCCCTTTTGAGTCTGGCCTCAAGGGTCCAGTTGAGTCTGGCCTCAAGGGTCCAGTTGAGTCGGGCCTCAAGGGTCCAGTTGAGTCGGGCCTCAAGGGTCCAGTTGAGTCGGGCCTCAAGGGTCCAGTTGAGTCGGGCCTCAAGGGTCCAGTTGAGTCGGGCCTCAAGGGTCCAGTTGAGTCGGGCCTCAAGGGTCCAGTTGAGTCGGGCCTCAAGGGTCCAGTTGAGTCGGGCCTCAAGGGTCCAGTTGAGTCGGGCCTCAAGGGTCCAGTTGAGTCGGGTTTCAAGGGTCCAGTTGAGTCGGGCTTCAAGTGTCCAGTTGAGTCGGGCCTCAAGGGTCCAGATGAGTCGGGCCTCAAGGGTCCATTTGAGTCGGGTTTCAAGGGTACAGTTGAGTCGGGCTTCAAAGGTCCAGTTGAGTCGGGCTTCAAGGGTCCAGATGAGTCGGGCCGCAAGAGCGGCGGTCGAGGGTCCAGTTGAGTCGGGCCTCAAGTGTCCAGTTGAGTCGGGCCTCAAGGGTCCAGTTGAGTCGGGCCGCAAGGGTCCAGTTGATTTGGGCCGCAAGAGGCCTGCCTCAACTGGGCCCTCAACCGCCGCTCTTGCGGCCCGACTCAACTGGACCCTTGCGGTCCGACTCATTTGGACCCTTGAGGCCCCACTCAACTGGACCCTTGAGGCCCAACTCAACTGGACTCTCGAGGCCCGACTCAACTGGACCCTTGAGGCCCGACTCAACTGGACCCTTGAGGCCTGACTCAACTGGACCCTTGAGGCCCGACTCAACTGGACCCTTGAGGCCCGACTCAACTGGACCCTTGAAACCCGACTCAACTGGACCCTTGCGACCCAACTCAACTGGGCCCTTGCGGCTCGACTCAACAAGAGCCCAGTTGAGTCGGGCCACAAGAGCCCAGACTCCTGCGGCAAGAGCAGCAGAGCCCAGTTGAGTCGGGCCGCAACAGCCCAGACTCCTGCGCCAAAAGCCGCAAGAGCCCAGTTCAGTCGGGCCGCAGACCCCAGTTGAGTCGGGCAGCAAGAGCCCAGTTGAGTTGGGCCGCAAGAGCCCTGTTGAGTCTGGCCGCAAGGTCCCAAACTCCTACAGCAATAGCCGCAAGAGCCTAGTTGAGTCGGGCCGCAAGAGCCCAGTTGAGTCGGGCCGCAAGGGGCCAGTTGAGTCGGGCCTCAAGGGCCCAGTTGAGTCGGGCCTCAAGGGCCCAGTTGAGTCGGGCCTCAAGGGCCCAGTTGAGTCGGGCCGCAAGAGCCCGGACTCCTGCGCCAAAAGCCGCAAGAGCCCAGTTGAGTTGGGCCGCAAGGGGCCAGTTGAGTCGGGCCGCAAGGGGCCAGTTGAGTCGGGCCGCAAGGGGCCAGTTGAGTCGGGCCGCAAGGGGCCAGTTTATTCGGGCCGCAAGGGCCCAGTTGAGTCGGGCCGCAAGGGCCCGGTTGAGTCGGGCCGCAAGAGGCCAGTTGAGTCGGGCCGCAAGGGCCCAGTTGAATCGGTTGAGTAGGGCCGCAAGGGCCCAGTTGTAGTAGTAGTAGTGCATCTTGTCCCAAGTAGTGCATCTCGGATAGGTACTGCATCTTGGATAGGTACGGCATCTTGGATAGGTACTGCATCTTGGATAGGTACTGCATCTTGTTTTTCGACCGACCTATGACAGTAGAGTTCACAGTTGAGTCGGGCCGCAAGAGCCCAGACTCCTGCAGGAAAAGCCGCAAGAGCCCAGTTGAGTCGGGCCGCAAGGGCCCAGTTGAGTCGGTTGAGTCGGGCCGCAAGGGCCCAGTTGTAGTAGTAGTAGTAGTAGTAGTGCATCTTGTCCCAAGTAGTGCATCTTGTCCCAAGTAGTGCATCTCGGATAGGTATTGCATCTTGGATAGGTATTGCATTTTGGATAGGTACTGCATCTTGGATAGGTACTGTATCTTGGATAGGTGCTGCATCTTGGATAGGTGCTGCATCTTGGATAGGTGCTGCATCTTGGATAGGTGCTGCATCTTGGATAGGTGCTGCATCTTGGATAGGTGCTGCATCTTGTAGTTTTTTGACCGAACTATGAAAGTTGAGTTGACAGTTGAGTTGGGCCGCAAGAGCCCAGACTCCTGCGCCAAAAGCCGCAAGAGCCCAGTTCAGTCGGGTCGCCAGGGCCCAGTTCAGTCGGGCCGCCAGGGCCCAGTTCAGTCGGGCCGCCAGGGCCCAGTTGAGTCGGGCCTCAAGGGCCCAGTTGAGACGGGCAGCAAGAGCCCAGACTCCTGCGCCAAAAGCCTCAAGAGCCCAGTTGAGTTGGGCCGCAAGGGGCCAGTTGAGTCTGGCCGCAGGGGCCCAGTTGAGTCGGGCCGCAGGGGCCAAGTTGAGTCAGGCCGCAGGGGCCCAGTTGAGTCGGGCCGCAAGAGCCAAGTTGAGTCGGGCAGCAAGGGCCCAGACTGCTACGGCAAGAGCCGCAAGAGCCCAGTTGAGTCGGACCGCAAGCGCCCAGTTGAGTCGGGCCTTAAGAGCCCTGTTGAGTCGGGCCGCAAAGTCCCAGACTCCTACGGCAAGAGCCCAGTTGAGTCGGGCCGCATGAGCCCAGACTCCTGCGCCAAAAGCCGCAAGAGCCCAGTTCAGTCGGGCCGCAAGGGCCCAGTTGAGTCGGGCCTCAAGGGCCCAGTTGAGACGGCCCGCAAGAGCCCAGACTCCTGCGCCAAAAGCGGCAAGAGCCCTGTTGAGTTGGGCCGCAAGGGGCCAGTTGAGTTGGGCCGCAAGGGGCCAGTTGAGTCGGGCCGCAAGGGGCAAGTTGAGTCGGGCCGCAAGGGGCCAGTTGAGTTGGGCCGCAAGGGCCCAGTTCATCCGTGCCGCAAGGACCCAGTTGAGTCGGGCCGCAAGGGCCCAGTTGAGTCGGGCCAAAAGAGGCCAGTTGAGTCGGGCAGCAAGAGCCCAGACTCCTGCGGAAAGAGCCGCAAGAGCCAAGTTAAGTCGGGCCGCAAGGGCCCAGTTGAGTCGGGCTGCAAGGGCCCAGTTGAGTCGGGCCGCAAGGATCCAGTTGAGTCGGGCCGCAAGGGCCCAGTTGAGTCGGGCCGCAAGAGGCCAGTTGAGTCGGGCAGCAAGGGCCCAGTATTGGATAGGTACTGCTTCTTGGATAGGTACTGCATCTCGTTTTTCGACCGACCTATGACAGTTGAGTTGACAGTTGAGTCGGGCCGCAAGAGCCCAGACTCCTGCAGGAAAAGCCGCAAGAGCCCAGTTGAGTCGGGCCGCAAGGACCCAGTTGAGTCGGGCCTCAAGGGTCCCGCCCGA
Organism: Eucyclogobius newberryi; assembly: GCF_026437365.1. NCBI lineage: Eukaryota > Metazoa > Chordata > Actinopteri > Gobiiformes > Gobiidae > Eucyclogobius > Eucyclogobius newberryi. Next base: position 31,733,695 of record NW_027315779.1, read on the forward strand.
TCTCGTCTGATCTCGGAAGCCAAGCGAGGTTGGGCCTGGTTAG